>NW_023270305.1:38346013-38972500 GCF_011800145.1 Mirounga leonina
TTCTTCTTCTTCTTCTTCTTCTTCTTCTTCTTCTTCTTCTTCTTCTTTCTTCTTTAACATATAATGTATTATTTGTGTCAGAGGTACAGGTCTGAGAAATTCTTAAATGCTGATGGTAAAATAATATAAAGTTTCATATTTTGCTTATTTCAATTTCTTTCTTATAGAGTAAGGGTAAAATTAGGGCCACAGTGCTTACCTGTGAAACACAGTTTGTTTGGTTGGTGGTTTTTTATTTTCAAGAGTTAGGTGGTAACAGTGGTTAGAAAAGTAGAGTAAAGACATAGGTGATGGAAGGAAAAAGCATTATGCTTCTTTGTTAGGTTCCTGGGAGCCCCATTTACAATTCAGTTTTGATTTGTACCAAACACATTTAGCATAAATAAGCTTTCTTTGTTTTTCTTTTCCTACTTCTATGAAAGTTCTAACTATTGAATTAAGCCTTTCTTAGCAGTAGTCTACAGTGATGGCCCTATGTTTCTGCAGGTGTATATGTATTCAAAACAAAACAAAAACAAAAAGAAGCGTCAGCAATGTCCTCAGGATGTGAGAGGGTTACCTAGGCACTAATAGCTGTCCTGTTATCCTTTGTACTGCTTCACAGACATTCACAGTTTATGCCAGCAGATGCTGTTGAATCGGCAGATGCAGTCATAAAAATTAAGAATGACAGGATGTGAAAACCTTTATATTTCCATAGAACCTAAGACCTAGTGAAATTGAGATTGTGTCTTGGGTTTAAAGTAGCCCACTAATCAACAAAATCAATCCATAAATAATGTTGACATAGATCACACATATACACACACACACACACCACATTTGTTCCTTGGGGAGATTTTGAATGGAAGTTGGAGTTTTTCAATAGAGTTACTTTCACTCTAAACATAGTTGTTCCCTATTCCTAATCTACTACTTGTTGATTTCCAAAAAGACTCTTAAATTCACAATGCTTATAAAATAGAATGACATTAATATAATGTGCATCACAACTTAAATGTTTAGTAATTTGAATACTTCAAGATAATTTGTCCCAGATTCCACAACATTTTGAATTATTAAATACCAAATATAACCTGCATCATGGTTGTGGGTAATAAGTGGTCTCACATAAATCTTGTTATTATCATTGGTCACCTGACCAATGAGCTCAGCAAATACATTTGAAGTTGAATTGTGTTCCACTTATCTATGGCTGCATAACAAACTAGCTTCAAAACTAGTGGCCTAGGGGTGCCTGGGTGGCTCAGTCAATAAGCATCTCCTTCGGCTCAGGTCATGATCCCAGGGTCCTGGTATCGAGTCCCCCATCGGGCTCTCTGCTTAGTGGGGAGTCTCCTTCTCCCTCTATCCTCTACCCTCAACCCTGCTTGTGATTCTCTCTCTCTCTCAAATAAATAAATAAAATCTTAAAAAACAAACAAACAAACAAAAAACTAGTGGTCTAAAACAACAATCATTTAATACATCTTATTATGTTGTGACTTTGTAACAACAGGGAACGTTCTGCAGGGGGATCTTTTCTCTCCAGCATAGTATTGACAGGAGTCACTCAATGGTACTTAGCTTGTGGTCTGGATGGTCTAAGATGGCTTCATTCATATGTCTGGCGCTTTAGCAGAGATGACTTGAAGACCAGCACAACTTTTTTTTCTCCATGTAAACTCCTGCTCTTTGTTCTCTACAACAGGGTAGCTAGACTTCATACATGATGGCTAAGGGCTCCAAGAACAAGTGTTCTCAGAAACCTAGGCAGGATCTGTTAGGCTTTTTATGATTCAGACTTAGAAGTCTCAGAGTAACATTCCTGCTATAGTATATGGTCAAGAAAGTCTCTAAGATCAACCCAGATTCAAAGCAAGGAAATTAGACCCTCTCCAGTTGGAGGAATGGCAATGAATTTGAGGTCATCTTTAATCTACCACAGCTGTGTTTGATCCCTTATCTTGGTTCCTCTCTAAGGCATCTTAGAGATGGGAACACACAGATTTTTGTTTTAACATTCAGGAACTAAAATTAAAAATCATTGACATTTTCTGGAAAATGAAGTCCTCATGGTACTGCTAAGAATCAAAGGGATATATAAGGTTAAATACAGAACTTTTCCTCTGAGGATGAAAACATGATTAGGCGAAGCAAAGGGGATTCTAAATTATGAGATAAAAGAAACTATAGAAGAAGTGAATAGAAAAGCAGTTGTCATGGTGAATCTGAAAGACACAATGGAAGGAGAGAGTGAAGAGGTAAATTAGGACATCGTGAGATTAAACTCAGCAGTAGCAGAAAATTAGATCCAAACCTACTCATCTGCTGCTTGGAAACGGTAGCCAATTTAATTTTTTAAGTAAGAATTGCTTTTCAAAGCAAGATCAGCAGTTGTAGATGTTGGTTACAGTTAGGCTCTGTATTTCATCTATTTGATAATAATAATGTAAATTTTAGTTTGCATGATTTTACTTAATAAATTTTAAGTAAAGACTTAAATTTCACTTAAAGGCTTAGTATATTTCAGTTATAATTTATACTGTCTTAATGACAGCAAAACTAGGCTATGGCTGGAAAAGTTGATGGAGCATAGTGCAGATTGTTGCTTCCAGGACAAACTGGTGTGCATAGGATGGCACCAACATCAAGACAGTTCGGTAGTGATATGGTGTCATGGTGTACAAGTGTCAGAACAGAGGGGTATATAAGAGTCAAGAAATAAGGACCACTAGAAGCTAATGGTCTCTATGAAATGGGATGTTAGCTAGGATAAGAAACCTTACATGCATTTCTTTAGCTATTTGGCAATGTGGGATATTAAAGTCAAAAGCAGGAAATAAAATGAAGGTTCTTGTAAGCCTCAAAAATCATCAGTGTCCTTGGGAGACTCTGGAGACTGGACCGGTGGTCAGTCAGGCCTGCTGCAGCCCAGAGCAGACGAGGCTGGTTCCAGCCAGGAAACAACAACAACAACAACAACAACAACAACAACTCATTGGTGTCCTTGATTCAACTTTCTACTTTCCACTCCCAAACTCTTGTTTCCTTATTTACCGATATAGAGCACTAAGGTAGACCAAAACCAACCCAGAAATGCCAACTTGGCCCAGAGATACAGCAACATGATCAAGTTTTTCCCACATCAGGGGCAGAGGGACTTCAGCTGATTTCACTGTAATACATTTGAATTGACCAGGACATACTTAGGAGCACCTTTGTAGAAGTTGATGTAATTGGGGACATTTAAAAGGTCTACATTCTTTAATATATGTGCCTACTCAGCTGGTATAAGGATTAGGACATTGCATCAGAGGTTTATATACATATCTTCTGAATTATTAATTTGGGTAAAATGTTTCTGTATAAAATTTAGTTGAGATATCTATCAATTAGCAAGTACCATACTAGGTAAAACATACTAGATTTACTTCACATACTTAAATTCTGATGAAAACTTTTGGTGCACTGGTCAATGAAATTATTCTTAGGGAAGAATTGAATTCCACTCAATGGGTCTATGTATTTTAAACCTGCTTTGGTCTGAAAGGCAGAACTTTGAGTGTTTAATTATAAGCATTTAAAAAAAATTAATGAATGACTCACTTGAATTTTGATGGAAGTTGAAAACTAGCATTGAATAATACAGATATAAAGTTTAAGAAAGTTAAAAATCATCATGCAGAAAGACATATTACAAAATGAGACTTGCCAAAGATATCTTTTTAATAATATTGTGTGAAAAAAATTGTGTAGAGTATAAAATTGCTTATTTTTTTTTCTTTAGAAGGACTAATCAGAATAGGAATAATTTTCAGGTCAAAAAAATTTTTTTTAAGATTTTATTTTTATTTATTTGTCAGAGAGAGAGAGAGAACACAAGCATGGGAGAGTGGCAGGCAGAAGGAGAAGCAAGCTCCCGGCTGAGCAAGGAGCCCAATGCAGGACTGCATCCCAGGACCCTAGATCATGATCTGAGCTGAAGGCAGACATTTGACTGAGCCACCCAGGCATCCCAAGAACTTTTTTTTTTTTTTAGAACTTTATTTTCTTATGGACATCTAATCATATATGTCTTAAATTTCTTTAACACTTTATTATTTTCTAAGTACCTATACACCTCAATTAATTACATTCAAAAGTCTTTTAATAGACATCTTCCTGATGTCATAGGCAAGAAAATAGGCAGTGAGGACAAACTCTTTCCTTAATATCACAATGCTAGGCTACAGATATATCAGTCATAAGGTCAGACCTATTTTAGTCAAGCATAGGACCCAATGATCTTATCCTCTGATTGTTATTTTAAGAGTGTGCATTTAGCTGTTAACATAATAGATTTTGGTATAAGGTCTGTGATAAAATGTGATCGGCTTATTTAGATAAATGGAAATTTGTATGGTTCCAGCTAGGGGAATGGAAATAAGTGGAGAAAGATCCTCCTTCCTATCACTCCAAAGTGCTTTACCAAGGAATCTAACTGAAGTTGAAACCCAGCAGCTCACATAGATTCACTCGGGTATACAGATCCCCTTCAAAATGTATTAGTCTCGGTCAGGTCAGGAAAATAAATCCCATTCCAATTAGTTCAATATCTGGAATAAATGAAACTAATAACTACAAATCTTATGAGATCAATATCCCCAAAAGGTAGGAAAGTGATTCAAGATGAACAATATTAACTCTTACCTTTCCAGACGTAGAAGAGCAAGAAAAAAAAAAAAAGTATTACTAGAACCTGAAGTCTTGGCTAGGAAGGAGTTGAAACAACAGTGGGGACTTCCAATAGGAGCCATGTCCATGAAAGGGAGGGCTGTTCATGGGGGATTTAAACCACAGTGAAAATGTAGACAATGTGAGAGATTCAGCCCAAAAGAGAGAGAGGGCATGAAATTCCTATATTCCAGTCTCTTTCTGGTGCCTTTCATTTATCAAATCTACTTTAAAAGAGAATACACAAAGGTACCAGGCAAATGTAGTTTGCAGGGCAGAATATATGGTGCAGAATAGGGAAAGTGCATTAAATGGATATGAGATCAAATAGGCACATAAAAAGGTGGATTTTATATATATATATTTTAAGATTTTATTTATTTGAAGGAGAGAGCAAGAGAGACTGCAAGAGGGAAGAGGGGCAGAGCAAGAGGGAGAAAGAGAATCTCAGGTATTCTCTGCACTGAGCACGGAACCTGACATGAGCCTTGCTCCCACGACCCTGAGATCATGACCTGAGCCAAAATCAAGAGAGGGGTGCTCAACCAACTGAGTCACCCAGGTTCCCCATGTATAACCTAAGAACCATGGTCCTTTGTATAATAAGTATTCACTGGCTAGAATTTAAATTTTATGTGTAGGAATTCTTTAAATTAGTGTTTTGAGTAGTCTATCAATTTTATTGTTTGAATTACTTTTACTTACTTCAAATAGGCAGAGAGAATATTTTATGCTCTATCCTAGAGTCACTGCATTCTTGGGAGATAGAGGTAAAGTGTGGTTTGGTCAATTAGTGGATGACTGGTAGTTTCAGGTTAGGAGACCAATAAGTTATAACCTCTGGTTCATTCTTCAGCCATCTTCCTAAAAAACTATGACCAATATCAATGAGAGGGAGAGAGAGATAAAGAGAGGGAATAAGTAATACTGCAGACTAGGATTATGATGTGATGAGCTATTAAAAAGGAAAAGAAATGGGGTGCCTGGGTGGCTCAGTTGGTTAAGCGTCTGCTTTCAGCTCAGGTCATGGTCCCAGGGTCCTGGAATCGAGCCCCGCATCTGGTTCCCTGCATGGTGGGGAGTCTGCTTCTGCTTTACCCCTCTGCTTGTGCTCTCTCTTGCCCTCTCACTTGCCCTCTCGCTCTCTCTCAAATAAATAAATAAACTCTTAAAAAAAAGGAAAAAAATTTCAAAGCTCAAAATCTGGTAGACTACTATCAGAAAAAGACCATGATATAGGGGTGTTGGGGATTTTAGAAAGGAAGGGATGGCAGGAGAAGAGACGTGGAATTTAAATTGAAAGACTACATCTGAAGTTCCTTTAATAACTTTGATTAAACATGGGCCTCTTCTGTTCTCATATCAGGAAAGACATAAATGAAAGTAACCATTAATTGTTCTGTTTGGACCCAATAACTTCTGACATTTAAATTATGGCATGTGAAACTGACAGTTGGAAAAAAAAATGAGTTTGGAAAAGGCATCGGGATGGTGCAGTCTTGCAGCTAATTTTGGCTAGTAGAAAGAAGAAACTGTTTCAAGCTATTTCCAGTTAAAATTCACTTCCTAGAAAAAGAATAACATAATGGTAACCTCAGACAATTGTGGATTAATAAAATAAAGGCTTCAAAATAGGAGAAAGTTACCTGAGAGTGATGATATCCTTTAGTCCTCCAATAGCAAGCAAGTTCTAATACAAAAAAGAGTTTGGCTGAAATGAAAAACAACTACAACAAAAAGCACACAACTAAGTACCAAAAAATGGGTGTTAAATGAATGGGAAAAATGTGATACAATTCAGATCTACTTTTCACTCACTAAAGTTTGATTAGTCTTTCTAAGCTAATATCATCTTATCTTAATTTTTTAAATTCTTTTAATTATCAATTCAATTTCCTCTGCAACACCATTCTACCTCAGTAGATCCATTTTGTCCAAACTCTTTTTAACCCAAAACTAAAGTTATTAAGTAGATGAGAGTTTCTGAATTTTTTTTTAAGGAGAGAAGAAAATTGGAGGTCACTATACTAGATTTTCAGCTACAACAAAAAGTTCAATTAACTGAAAATGATTCCTTACTAGTTTTAGCTTTCAACATAAAAAAATACCAAAGACAATCTAAGCAGGTCTGTAATAAACAGATCCTATTGAGTCATGTGTTTTGGAGAAAGATTGGATGTTGGCTGACATGATCTAACAACTGCGAACTAGGAATTCTTTTTGCATGCAGTATTTGAAAATAACTTTGAAGATCAATTCCAAATTCATAGTTGAAGTCTGCATTTTATGTCCCATAATAAATTTTTCACACGTAAAAAAGGAAGTAGATGAAGAGGATATGAAAGGAATATATGAATAAATGTTTTGGATCTTAGGAGAGTTAAAGTTAAAGGGAGTTAGTGAGAGACAACCCTTCCGAATGGTGCTCAGTTCTGTGCAAAGTGCTTTAAGCAGAGCATAAATGAGTTAGAGTGAACTCCAGGAGGAGTGGCCAGGAGAATGCAGATACTCAAGACTGTGTCATATGCAGGATATTAAATAACTGGGTGTTTATATTCCTGAATAAATAAATAAGGTGACACAGGAAAGACTTCTTCAAGTATTTAAGGTGTCCTGCAGGAAAGGGAAAGAAGAGTTGTATGGAACCCCAGAATCCAGATCAAGGATGAGAGAGTGGAAGTTTCAAAGTAACATTTCTACCCAATAAAACAAAGAAAGCATATCAGTAAAAGCTACCAAAAATTAGAATGAATTTAGTGATTGCTTAGGAAGAATATAAACAAATAATACTATATTTAGATGTGAATGAAAAGACAGAACTGACAGAACTAGGTAATTTGTATAATTTCTTCATCTTTTCTTCTGTGATTTAGTGAAATGATGTAAGATTAAAAGATAGGGTAAAAAAATTTACCAAAGATAGGAAGTGTTGTATACCTTATATAAATAATTTTCAAACTGTAGTTTGTAATCTAGTAGTAGGCATGAAGCCAATTTAGTGGGTCAGAGCAGTATTGTCAATAATTACATAGAATAGGTCAAATAGAGGAAGTTTTACCTAACAAGAATAAGCATTGCTTTGTAACACTTCTGTTTGTTTGCTTGCTTGCTTGCTTGCTTTTAGTGTGTGTATATGTACTCTGTCATGACATAAAGTTGCTTTGTTTTCTTTTTTTTTACCCACTCTGAACCATGTTCTAAAACTTCTGAAAACACTATCTTAGACCATGTCTCTATGTCTAATATGCACAATTTTGATTGAATTAGATAATGGAATAATGGAAATATTCTTATGAACAAGTGTTAAATTGCCTGATTTTTTGGTCAATGAATTAATTTTAACTATTTTATTTACTATTATAATCATTTCATATCATTGGTCTTTTCCCATAATGTTTCTCCCTTGAAAGCTAACTGCAGTTTCTTTGAGATTTCACTGAGACTCTTTGACATAGAGGAGTATTTGGGGACTAATATTTCAAACCAGTACGCTTAAAACCCTCAGTGATCATTTAATTTTGAGATTTAATATAGAACTAAGTTTAAGAGGAGCTGGTGGGAGGATGAGCTTTAGAGCCAGGCATCCCTGGGTTCAAACATTGGCATTTATTATATTTTATTTACTCTTGGACTAATTACTTCACTTTTCTGATCCTTGCCTTACTATACATATATAATGAAAAAAAACCTAAAAGTTTATTTTTATGCCATTTTCCTTCCTTAAATTTATCAGTGGCACACTGGAGCCATTGTACTTTCGGATGGAATCTTCATTTAAAAAAAAAGAAAAGGGGGTGCCTGGGTGGCTCAGTCGTTAAGCGTCTGCCTTCGGCTCAGGTCATGATCCCAGGGTCCTGGGATCGAGCCCTCATTGGGATCCCTGCTCAGCAGGAAGCCTGCTTCTCCCTCTCCCACTCCCCCTGCTTGTGTTCCCTCTCTCGCTGTGTCTCTCTCTGTCAAATAAATAAATAAATAATCTTTGAAAAAAAAAATTTTTTTAAGAAAAAAAATGGAGTCAAAATTTCTTCCTTCTGCTTGCTATGTAAAGTTATGCCATCTCTTACTGAGGATGGTATGCCATCTACTTAGGAAATCCTCTTCTTCCCATGGGCATTTCAAGGCAGAAGAAGGCCAAGTGGAAAGAGAACAAACAAGGAGGATTTTGTTTCATAGAAAAAAAAATTGATTGGGTTAAAAGGACACTTGCCAAGAGTTTTACTACAGTACACCAAGATAGAACCCTAGCTGAGAATTTGGGACAGAAGTATCATCTAAGAATTAGGAGTATTATTTATGTCATGTATACTCAGGTCTCCTAAATTTAGTTTCAGATGGCCACAAGCACTGAAAATTTGGGGCTTTAGTTCTCTGTGTCTTGGCAAGTGTCTTAAGGACAATCCCCTAAGCTCTCAAGAAAGGCTCCCAAAGGGGGCGCCTGGGTGGCTCAGTTGGTTAAGCAACTGCCTTCGGCTCAGGTCATGATCCTGGAGTCCCTGGATCGAGTCCCTGGATCGAGTCCCTGGATCGAGTCCCTGGATCGAGTCCCTGGATCGAGTCCCTGGATCGAGTCCCACATCCGGCTCCCTGCTCAGCAGGGAGTCTGCTTCTCCCTCTGATCCTCCCCCCTCTCATGTACTCTCTCTCATTCTCGCTCTCTCAAATAAATAAATAAATCTTTAAAAAAAAAAAGAAAAGAAAGGCTCCCAAAGCAAATACTATTTTGTATTGACCCATTTTTTTTTTTTTTAATCTTGGTCTCCAGATTATCCTTAAAGTAGTTCACATTATAGACTTTAGATGTAGGGCTAACTAATACAAATTGTCTATAATAGAGCAACTTGAATTAGACATACGTGTGTGTGTGTGTGTATGTGTATGTACATATATGAGAATGTGACTATTTAATAGTCTGCTGGAGCCAATTCATCCTGGCTTATGAGAAACAATATTTTATTTTTAATTTTTTCAGGAATTTTCAAACTGAAAAAATCTATTCAAATTGCATAGATGTACATTTTAATTATTTTTAAAGAGGCAAATCATTAAAAAACTCAAACTCACAATATACTATTATCTATACTCTTAAGGTTATATATTCTATGGTTTCAGTATGCTATAAATGAAGTACAATAGTATGCTACTACACATTTTTCCCCCAGTGTTCAGTTATATACTGTTAGTCTAGAATCAACATTGTTCGGAATATTTACACCACAGAAAATTGCAGACACTACTATAAATCAGGGCTTTTTTTTTTTTTAAGAGTCTGTTGTTTTATAATTGCCATACTAACAGATTTTGTCAATAGATTTCAAAAGCATTGGTGGCCCACATTTGTCTAGGAGGCTCCAGACTAGGAATTTCTAACTATTTCAATTTCATTATTATGCTACCCAACCCATCCTCTGTTAGATCAGGGGACTTTAGCCCCTTTAGAGGCTAGATCAGAAGACTAGTGTTCTAGGATGGCTGAAGGTCCCCCATTATATGCACCCATTCCATTCCACTGTCTGAGAAACACTGAAAGAAATGCTGTACTTTTACGTAAGACAAGAATAATCCAACAGACAAGAGACATCATGAATAACTCTTGAGGCAATTAATATAAAACATTTTTTTTTATTTTGAGGCAATTAGAAGAAAATATTTTGCCACATATAGTAATCTATAAACTTATTTCCTTTCCATTTTACTATTTTTTTCTTTCATCAGAATAAACTTGTTTTTCTCAAGTTGAATAATTTACTCCTGCACAATTTCATCAGAGACTCAAATCAACATGTTGTGGGAGGAAGATTTCCATAAGATTGCCCCTGGATCATTGATGATTTATGAAAATGCCTTTCCTTTCACTCCTCCACTCTTCACTACAGACTTTCACTACAAACAATAACTTTGTCTTAATGCTGAATTTTAATGACAAGACCAACCTATAATGAAGTAAAAAAAAAAAAAAAAAGATCATGAATCAACAAAGGATTCTATTGATAGCTTCATAACCAAATACAGAACACATTGATTTTTATAGCGAGCTACTCCTGCATTAAAAGGGAGTTCATATATAGGGGTTTCCTGTCTACTGAGATGGCACAAAAACTGTGTATACAAAGATACAGTAAAACGTTAAGTTTTTCTTTTTCTTTTTTTCCAAACAAACAGGTCAAGAAAGAGAATGACTGTTAGAGCTGTGAAAGTAAGAGCCTGTGGCAAACTGCCTGCTTGTGTCCTCTGTGGGTACAGCTCTTAATGCAGTTCATTCTGCTCTAATTTCTGGGGTGGGGGGGAAGCACATATATAAAATCTTGAGGTAAAAGAGATTTGAGAATCCATCTTGTTCAACTGCTGTATGCTGGTAGACATTTTTTTCTAGTAAGGTGTATAGTCTATTCTCTTTCTGAAGATGCTATCATGACATTTCTGCTGTAAAGGCAGGCATTAAGAACTTCATAAATGTACCCAATGTAAATGTCTTTCATGTTCATTTAAAGCTTCTCCATGGAAATGGAGAATAAGTGATAATCACTGCCTAATAAACTCTCTACTTATGGGGGAAACTAATCAATTCACACTGGAATTTACTTTCTCTAACCCTGCAAAAAACCCAGTAAAGTTAAACTTATGACAACTGGTCCCATTTCAGCTTTTATCATTTTTCTTGACACTTCCAAATCCACACCCTGATTTTTTTTTTTAAATCTAGGAGGTAAAATTTATACTTTCTTCTTATTTAGTTCAATATAGGTTTTTTTTTCCTATTAGAAAGTTAAGACAGGTACATAGATATTTCTGACCCTCAGGTTAAATATTCTGTTTTAAATCCTTTAGTTAAGTATCTGACTCTACTTTTGACAAAATCAAATCAACAATAAGCTGAATTAATATAAAATTAACTTGCAAAATATCTGTATATGGAGATTCTACACTTGCCTTTCCATTTTATGTTATTTGATTTTTTAAAAGCATAATCCCACATTTTTTTAATCCAGGAAATTAATTCTTTAGCAAGCATATTTTTATTATGAATGATGTACTATGTTAGCATAAGTTTACCAAATTCATACCTATTAATTCCAAAGCATGCTGTATGAAGTGACATGTCACTATGCTTGAAAAGAGATGGCATTAAATTTCATGTGATGTGTTTTTTTTTCTGTTTCAATAAGGCAGTATTTATGGAAAACAAATTATGTACAACTAAATATTAAAATTTACAGGCATTAGTGTTTTCCTCTTACAATAGTTGACCACAAAGTTGTCCTATTATATATATAAGTAACAAATTAGAGATTCCTTCTAAAAACAGTATACATCAAATGCTTTATAGACTTCTGTCGCTATAAAGCCAGATTATTTTGGTCACTCTCTTGTGGGATATATAAGTAGAAAAGAATTTAAAATTTCAGTAAGTACACTGAGAAATTGATTTACCACCTAATTTTATCTCTGTACATTATAGCAATAAAACATTATTCAAAATGTGACAGGTATTCTAATTCATGCCTTAGAAGTAAGAATTTTTGGTATAGTTATTTATGTTTATTAAGAATTAATGTAGTTTGAAACACTCTGGAGGGAATTACAGGTGGGCTAGAAGTCTTTGTTTATCAATTATGAGATTCACTGGCTTTATGAACATAATTTTCTCTAAACTTCTTTTATTATTTTCTTCACCCTAACATTTATGTGCATTTTGTTCCTCCACAATTTCTCTTATGATTATTGATGTGTTTTATGCGTTACTCCATTTTGTAGAATGAGTTACTGAACACTGAATTTTTGTAAGAATCTCAATTTCAGGTTTAGATCAAGATAACATTTCACAATCCCATGACTTATTTTCGAAGTAGGAAGGGAGGTGGGGTTATCCCTCCAGTTTTAGCATAACCTATTATGATTAACTTCTTTTTAACCTCTAAAGTTTGTTTTTTTACTGAGTATGCAGATAATTTGTTTTAGCTTTGTTTGTTTTAATTTTAGAGGTATTTTATTTATGTGCTTAGTCTCCATAATAGAAAGAAGGTATATTCGCTGAGGAAAATATGATGTTGTCTTCAGTTAGGTAATTTACAAGAGCCTGAGATGTGGATTCTGTTCAAGTTTCCAAAGGGGTGTTGCCCAGAGAAGGGGAGTAATGGGACCAGTGTAAGGTGGTAAAAAGCTGAGCAAGTATGTAGTGCTCAGGTGGAGACTTGCTTCATCTCGATGATGTGAGGAAGCTCTGGAACATGACTTAGGCTTTCAGAGTTATTCCTCTCTTTGAGCCAAAAAGAGTCAGTCTTTTGTTAATCATTCAGTCTTTGGCTTGGCACCATAACTCCTGTTTGCCTGAGGACATTCTTCGGAACAGGAAGCTAGTATAAGCCTTTAGTAGTTTGCACTAATAAGGTCTGTTAGGTTACATTGATGGTATCAATGTAAAAGGGGTCTGAATGGGTCACCAAAAGAATCCATTACAGAGATTTACAAGGAAATTAACTAATAGACTTAGATAAATTATAGATAAGCAGACTTATATCAAATAAAAAACTTGATGCTTTGGTATGTAGATTTATTTTTGCCTAATTACTATATTGATTTAAATTTATTTGAATAAGAATGCTTGTCAGACTAGGAATGACCAGACTTTACTTCCTAAATCCCTGTAGTCCTATATGCATTCACCTCACAAATTTTTATTATCTCCTTGGATCCTGAAGGCACTTGAATCTGGCAAACATAGTATATCTATATAGGAAGGACTTAATTGTGACAATTGAGTAAGGGTTAAGCTAGGATACTTGTCTAAAAATGGATAAATGCCCAGTTACCCCTTGATATCACCACTTTTCAAATCTCCAGTTCTACTTCATAAAATCAGAATTAATCAGAGTTGTAAAGCTCTTAAAACTGTCTAACTTTTTAAGTAAAATAAATATGAATAGTGCTTAGCACATAGTCAATGGATATATATCTTTAGATATTATTATTTTTGTTAGTTTTGCTAATATTGTTACTATCATCCAGGCAACCTAAAAGGAAACTAAAGCACAGAAAGAAGTGATTTGCCCAAGATTTTTCAGCTAGCGAGAAGAGAATCAGGACTTGATTAACAAGTTTGGGATCAACAAGTCCAACTGGATCAGTAAGTTAGACTCGATCACAAAAATCTATTTCCTCTTCTACAATTTCTCCCTTGAGTCCTCACAATCAGTACTTTTCTGTTTAACATCAAGTAGTTTCCCAAGACCTGGCCTGAAAGAAATACCCACCTTTATTACTGTCCTCTGCTTTGAACCTAAGCCATGAGCCTAATTCATTCTTTGTGGCTCTCGATGTCCATCCTGCCATGGAACTGGTCTACTACTGGCCATCTGCATATCGACCTACTGTTAGAAATGCCTTTTTCCTCCCCTTACATTTCAATTAATAAAGCCTCTGCTCCGTGTCCCTAATTCCAGAGCAGGGTGACTCTATCTGAAGAAATGAGTAACTGACATGCTGAGGAGATTTTGTTTTTCTTTTTAGTACTAGCAGTTCAGATTTATGCCCTTTTCTGACAGAGACAGTATTAAGACTTATTAAGGACTGAAGAACTAGTGGCCTAAATCTAAGACAAAAGGCCTGGATTTTTCTGCTTTACCTTTATTCAACTCTGGCCATTTCTTTGAATTCATACATTAGTCTCCCTTGTGCAAGCTTAGATCTGAATTGAGACAACATCATCATGTACTCTCTTCCAGTTTCCTGAGCTTCTATTCTCTATTTCTTCATTTTCTCAGCTTATCAATCAGTATATCATCCTCTATGTTCCTTTGCCAAAATTCTTTTTCTAATTAATAATATCTATTGCCTTCATCAGAGTGAAATACATGCACAGAGGATTATCATGAAAAATAGTAGTTCCAGGATCCAAGTTCTGCCACGTCAGTCCTCCTCTACAGAGACATATACTCACAAATATTTGTAATTTTATTGCTACCCATGTCTCTAAACGATAGTCTATAATAATATCTGTTAAAGTGCCATCTTTATTCATTACCTACGATTTATATAATGTGAGGATTTGTATAATTTACTCTATCAAATGTCAAATGGCCTCTTTGTGCCTTGGAGCCTCCCTCCCAGGGACTTCTATGGTCTACAGAGCAACTGTAACCAAAGAACTCATATTCACTTGTCGCTGGAGATAGATCCGCTATTTACTGATATCCATAACCTTCCTTTTATTTTTACGTTTTCACATACAATAACATGAATGAATCTCAAAAACATCCTAAGTAAATGAACAAAAGACTAAATATTTCATAACTCCATTTGTATGACATTCCAGGAAAGGTAAAACAATACAAGGGCCAGAAAATAGATTGACACTTGACACTGGCTGGGAGGTGATTAACTGCAAAAAAACCATGGCAGAAATATTTGGGGTGAATTCAACTGTGTGTTTTGATTTTTGCAGTGGTTATAAAACTGTACACATGTGTCAATTCTCATTGAATGGTATCATTAAACAAGATTACCTATATTATATGTTAAGTATATTTAAGTATTTATTGTGTCCATTCAGATAAAGTAAGGAAGATTTCCAAGTATTTAATATCTTAAATGAAATAGGAGTTTATTTTGTTTCCTATAAAGACTGAGTTGGTATAATGTCTCTACTCCAAAAATGCAGCAAAGGCAGTCCCATCTGCCACCTTCAACATCTTGTGATTGCATAAGACTGCTCTAGCTACTGCAATCATGCTGTATCATGCCTCAGTTCAACCAGTAGCAAAGGAGAAAGGATAAGAAAGAAAAAAAAAATTATTTTGAGGAACCAATCAGAATTGTACTTGGCATTTCCCATTGACCAGAAGATGAAAATAAACAAGATAACCTAAATGAGAAAAAAACAGGGGGAATTTATTTTTACAAGAGAGGCACCCATCAACACTTGCATTTGGGAGAGACTCAAAGACAGGAAGGGGATGAAAAAGCTTTATCATGAAAAAAAGGAAAGATTCATGTATGATTGGATCTTTTGGCCTGGAGAAGTTGAGGCAGGCCAGCTGGCAGTGATCGCGTTATATGATTGGTTTGGAGCACATATTTGGTTTTGTGTGGTTGGTCCTGAGCTGCATGCTGGGGAAGCAAGGCAGAAAACCCAGCAATCGTTGACTAAGTCCTGACTATTCTGCCACAGACTTTGTGGTTTGGCTTCCCAAGATGGTTGCTGCAGATTTTGTGAGTCAGAGTTCCATTGCCATGTTGATCTGGTATTGTCTGTTTGTATATTGTCTCTCAATAAATTGGTTACATGGCAACACTGATAAAAAAGGGTGTTAGGAAATACAGCTTTTTTTTTCTTGGTGGCTATTACCCACCTAAATTTCTATTTCTATATAAAATGAGAACTCCCACAGCCAGCACATCTGGACAGTGAAGTATTTTTGCACATATTTGTTCCCTTGCATAGAATACATTCAATCCTACCCTAAAGTAGATCATCTCAAAGTACGAAAAACTTATTACTTATAATCCAAAGTCTTGGACCTCTGACTTATATGCAGTTTTCAGGTCCATATGTGATGCCCTTCTGTTGGGAGTGTGTATAAATTAAAAGCATACCCAAAATACAATGGGTAAGTAGGAATAGAACATTGTAATTCAAACTTCCACTAAGAGAATGAGAAACACATAAGTCTCACCATTGAATGAAATGATCAACTCCTCTAATGGACAAATTGCTAAGACCTCCCATACTCCAGAAGGAAAATAAGTTTCTTGCTTAGCCCATCTGGCTACCACTAATTATGCTCTCTGAGCAATAAGTCCTCAACCATTTTCTTCTGTGGTTTCTAACTTAACCTAATGTGAGATTGTTCTTTGTCCATTATCTTCTCTGGATCCTCTGAAGTGGGCATAAAAGAGTATGACCCACTTGGGATCAGTTTTATTAACTTATTTTCTATGAGTCTGTTTTAAGGTTCTCTTTGAGGTTATTTTAGAGGTCTAACAATCGCAGGTTTCTCCAGAAAAACTGGTGGTATTTTTGGTAATTTCTTCGAAACTTTAGTAGGTTCCTGTCTGTTGGAATCTGGGAAATTCTGGGGCAATGATACTTAGAAATCATTCAGGGTCTAAAATCTCTTGTCTTTCATTTACTAGACTTGCTCTGCCCATCAGAGTCACTCTCAACTTAATCACGTATAACTTGGGGCCATCTGAAACAATAGGTTTGAGTGTAAAGGAAAAGACCTTTATTTCAGGTATGCTGCTTGGCTGGCTCCCATTACTTGGGAGAAAACAATTACTGGAAGATGCTTCAGAAAGGCTTAAGGGCACAATCTTATTTCTTGAGAACCATCTCTTATATTAGCTTCAGTTGGGGCTAAGTTTTTTTTCCCATCCTTATAGACTTTGGTCATATTGGAGTTTAAACTATAGACAAAAAAGCATCCTTGCCAAAGTTCATTGCATAGTATCTTGCATAATGCCTAGATTTAGATAAAATCCATCTCTGTTGTATGAGATTTTTGTAAAAACAGAAAAAAAAGCAGCCACATGCATAAACATTCTTAATTTTTACCAATCATTTCCCTCTAGAATTATAGTCTCTATTTGCACATGGTTTACCTTAGTAGGTATTACAGGCTCCTCAGCAATCACTTTCCAGACTGTGTCCTGATGCTCAGTGTTCAGCTGCTAAGCTATGCTACATATCTTAGGTTTTGCTATGTCAGCATTCCATTTCTAGGTACTAAATTCTATATTGGTTAAGATATCATTTCACTTGGTAATGCAAAGAGTCAAAATTAACATTGATATAAATAAATTAGACATTTATATCATTTTCATATAAATATTGAAGTTTTTATGTTGGATTTCCATGTTAGAATTCAACATGATCTTAGTTTCCCTCTAACTTGTTACTTTTCTATACTCAACACATGGCTTCCATTTCATGGACTATGATAACAACTCCAGTCTTTGCCACCATTACAATGAGTTAGGAAGAGGAAAAAAAGTGCTGGTCATGACACATCACATTGAAGGCACAACCAGAAATAGCATATTAGTTAGATCTTGCTTATATGTCCACAATTGGATGAAAGGTAATCTAGGAGATATAACCTTTATTCTGTCAGAAAAATTTACTGCACATAATCCAGAACTGTACAAAGAAGTTCATCAGGCAAAAAGAAAATGATACTAGATGGAGACTAAGATGTGCATGAAAGAACTGAGAACACTAGAAATGACAAATATGTGTTCAATAATAATTTTAGTAATATTAATAATAATAATTATAGTACATAATTTCTTTAAAGGATAACTGAGTATTGAAAACAACAAAACAACAAAAATACATTGTGAGATACAAAATGCTTATGGAAATAAAATCTATGACAATAATATCTCAGAGTATGGGACTGGGCTAAATGAAATATATTTTTGTAAGGCCCCTGCATTATGTGTGGAATGATATGATATTATTTTATTGTAGATAGTAATAAGTTAAGTATGTATATAAAAAACTAAGAACAACCAAAAAATAGTGGAATATGTAAAAAGGCAAAATGAGATTAAATAGATAACATAATCAGCTACTAATACAAAAGCAGGAAAATAAAGAAACATTGGATAACTTTCCCATTTATATGAATTTTTGACTAAAGAAAGGCCACAGCTGGTTTCAGAAGAGGTGGCTAAATCTCATAGAAACTCATTGTAGAACTGACTTGAATGTAAGTCAGGAAGACCATTACAGATGGAAAGTGAGGAGGGAAATTTCTTAAAGAAGAGAGCAATAGAAGACTACTGTTTGTTACCTATGAACTTGGGTAAAATATTGGTCTAATATGTGAAATGCATACACCCAAGGAAAATTCCAAGCAGCACGGTCAAGTCTGTAAGAACTGAAGAAAGATTTCTGCTACTGCCTACCAGAAAAGAGACATATATTTTATTTCAAGTCTAGGCACAGTTATATGGGCATTAAAACAAGTAAGCACACACAAAAAAACAAGACACATAAAAGGGCACAACAGAATCCAGAGTCTTCACAATGAATCATTCACAATGTCCAAGATAATCTAAAGTTATTAGATGTATTGGGGGAGGGGGAGAAAATATATGACTCATAGAGAAAAGAAAGGGCAGTAATTTATTTATTTATTTATTTATTTATTTATTTATTTATTTGAGAGAGAGTGAGAGGGAGGGTGCACAGTGGGAAGGAGCAGAGGAAGAGAGAGAATCTCAGGCAGACTCCACGCTGAGTGCGGAGCCCCACACAGGGCTTGATCCTACAACCTTGAGATCATGACCAGAGCAGAAATCAAGAGTCAGACGCTTAACTGACTGTGCCCTCCAGGCTCCCCGGGGCAGTCAATTTTGATAGACCTTGAAATGAATTAAATTTTAGATTAACAGAAATAATTATGACAGAAGACATATTTATAATAAATGAACAAATAAAGTATCTCAATAGAAAATACAAAAATTTTAAAAAGAACCAAGAGGAAATTCTACACAGAAATTGAAACTCCTGAAATTAAAAACAAATACTAGATGAACCTAGCAGCAGACTAGAGATGACAAGGAGAAAAAAGTCAACAAACTTAAAGATAGATTTGTAGAAATTATCCAACCTGAAAAGCATGTAACAAATTAAGGAAAAATATAATAGAAACTTTGGTACCTGTAGTACAGTATGAAACGGTCTACTACAATGTAACTAAAGCCCTAGGCGGGTAGGAGAGACATTTTGGGGATGACAAAGTATTTGAAGAATTAATGAGCAAAAATTTTCAAATGTGCTGAAAGACATAAATTTATACATTCAATTCACACTGAAAAAAAGCAACAGTATTTTGAATTACTACTGACCTCATATTAGAAACAATATAGACCATAAAAGAGTGGAAAGCAAATAGCAAGATGGTAGGTATAATCCCAAACATATTAAAAATTACACCAAATATAAATGGACCAAACATTCCAAATAAAGTGAGAAATTATTAGTATAAAAAAAGCAATACTCAATTACATACTCTTCACAAGAGATGAACTTTATATATTGTTAAAAGTAAAATGATGGGACCATTTATGGAAACCTAATGTGTCTAAATTAATACCAAGCAAAATAGAATTTAAGACAGCAAGTATTACCAAAGATAAAATGTTATGCTCCATTTAGTAAATTCATTAAAAAAGAATAACAAGGCCAATATGGATGAAACTAATTATATTCAAAATATATGATGCAGAAACTGACAAATTCACGAACATATTTAGAGGTTTTAACATCCATTTCTCAGACATAACAGATTTAAACATTATAAGCCAATATAATCTAGGAGATATTTATGAAACACTCTGCTCAAAAAAGGATGACATAAACATTTTTTAAAGCATACATAGATGTATGCTTTAAGTAAGATGGACCATATGGAGTGATAAAAAAGTATCAATAAATTTCAAAGATTTGAAATTATACAAAGTATGGTCTCTGATTACAAGGAATTTAAATTGAAATCAATAAGTCAGAAAAAGACAAATGCCATATGATTTCACTCATATGTGGAATTTAAGAAATAAAACAAACAAGCATAGGAAGAAAAGGGAGAGAGAGGCAAACCAAGAAACAGACTCTTAACTATAGAGAACAAACTGATGGTTACCAGATGAGAAGTGTGTGAGTGGATTAAGGAGGGCACTTGTTGTGATGAGCAATGGGTATTGTATGGAAGTGTTGAATCACTAAATTGTACACCTGAACGTAATATTACACTGTATGTTAACCAAAAAAAAATTAAAAATAAAAATGAATTTAAAAAATCAAAATCAGTAAAAAAAAATCTGTAAAAATTCTAAACAGTTTGGAAATTAAGCAACTCACTTTTAAACAACTCATTAATCAAAGAAAATGACAAGGACATTTAGAAAATATTTCAAACTGAGTGAGATTTTAAAATGTTGTATTAAAATATGCATGGTACATATTCCTTCTATGTACTTATCACCATTTAATATATCATCAATTGTATTTATTGTGTTTATTTTCTCATTGGCTGTCTCTTTTCCTTGAAAGTAATATTCTTGAATGTAGGTATTTTTTTTTTCTTTTTTGTTCACTGCAGAGGCAAGGACATTGGCTGATGCAGAATTGGTACTTAGCTAATATTTCTTGAATGAATGAAAGAATACTGAGACCCAAGTTTATTATGTTAATGTTCAGTTTCACAGATTTAATTGGTAGGATTTTATTTCCTTTATGTCATTGTTCAAATGAATGAGCATTAATAAATAGCATTTATTGTCTACTTTGATCAGGCACGGCTCTAAGCTCCTTGTATGCATATTTCAGTTTTTTTTACTGAAAATAACTTGATGTGAGAGGTACTATTATTATTATCTTTGTTTCAAAAGCAAGGACACTGATAGAGTTTATAAATTGCCTAAGGTAAAGAAACGAAGAATTATGGAACCAGGAATCTATCACAGGTCATTTGACTTCGGAGTTCATGTACTTACCTGTGTTATTTATCTATTGTTGTGCAACAAATTAAACTAAAACTTAGCAGCTTATTATTTCACAGTTTCTCTGAGTCAGGAATCCAGACACCACATAGAGATGCCTGTGATTCAGGATCACTCATGAGGCTACAGTCAAGGTTTTGGCCAGTATTGTGATTATCTCATGGCTCCAGTGGAGAGGATTGACTTCCAGGGTCATTCAGTTGGCTATTGGCTACTTTCAGACTGTCACTGGCATTTGGCCAGAAACATCAGCTCCTTGTCACATAAGCCTCACCATAGGGCTAATTATAGCATGCTCTCCTGTTTCTCCCAGAATAAGGGCTCCAAGGGAAAGAGAAAGAGTGAGACAGAGTCTATTGGAAGGGGTCACAATCCTTTTCTATTACTCTCTGAAGTGACATCACTTTTGCTATATTCTATTCATTGGAAGTGAGTCACTTGGTCTAGTCCACACTCCAGGAGGGGATTTCACAAGGGCATGAATTCTAAGATGTGAGGCTTATTTGGGGACCACTTAGAGGCCATTTACCATAATTCTGGGTGGGCAGATGTATTATTGAATCAATGAGTGAATGAATGAACAAATAAAAAAAAACAAACATGTTGCAAAACCAGTGGAACATGTCACATATATCAAAAGTACATTCCTAAAGTAATGTTTAAAATTTACTTATAAGTACATATGGAGCTTGAGTCCTAAATTTCTCATGAGAGTTGCAAGGGTGTGTTTTCTGTTGGCCTGTAGATAAAGCTCATCACATTATTGATCACTTAGCTGTTAAAGCCTGTGGAAATCTAGATAGCTTCTTGTGAATACATTTTAGGTGATTGAAAGTCAACCAAATGAAAATAGTTCATGTATGGGATTCTCATGGCAACAGATTCTAAGAGGTTTTTGTTTTGTTTTGTTTTGTTTTAGAGAAGCAGGGGGCAAAGAGAAAGGAAGAGAGAGAGAATCTTTTTTTTTTTTTCTTTTTTAAAGATTTTATTTATTTGCGAGAGAGAGAATGAGAGACAGAGAGCACGAGAGGGAGGAGGGTCAGAGGGAGAAGCAGACCCCCCGCTGAGCAGGGAGCCCCTTGCGGGACTCGATCCTGGGACTCCAGGATCATGACCTGAGCCGAAGGCAGTCGCTTAACTGACTGAGACACCCAGGCGCCTGAGAGAGAGAATCTTAAGTAGGCTCTACTTCCAGCATGGAGCCTGACATGGGGCTCAATCTCACAACCCTGAAATCATGACCTGAGCTGAAATCAAGAGTTGGGTGCTTAACTGACTGAGCCACCGAAATGTCCCTTGGAGCTTTTTATATTAAATGTTTTATTGGTTCTAAATTATTTGCCATTAATTTGATCAAATAGCCTCTGGTTTTCAAATGATGAAGCAGTAATTTTTTACAACTATATTTATGTTAATTACAGGGTAGATGCAGCAATGAAAACCTACTGTAGAGAGATTTAATCTCAGTGGGAGGAATATTTTCACTGTTACTCCCAGGCAATAATCTCCACCCTTACCTCTATATCCAGGCTTCAAGGAGTTCCTTAGCCACCTAATGATTAGGTATTTTTTGAATAAATATTTTTCCCACTAGTTATTTGAATGACTCAAATTCAATTCTCATCATTGAAAGAACTTAAAATTTGTCCACTATTATCTTAATAAATACCTGTTTCTAAAATTTAATTAAAGTATGAAATATATTAAAGTATTGTATGAAGGAAGAAAGAATGGAAGAAGTCTGCAGTGTATGCATGCAGTGCCTGAATATTTATGTCCCTTGCACATTCATATGTTGAAACCTAATCCTCAATGTGATGGTATGGACTTTAGTAGGTGATTAGGTCATGAGAGTGGGGCCCCCATGAATGGGATTAGTGCCCTTATAAAAGAGACTGTGGAGAGTTCCCTTATTCCTTCTGCCATGTGAGGACAAAGAAATAACATGGCTGTCTATGAACCAGGAAGAGGGCTCTTACCAGACACTAAATCTGTCAGCTCCTTGGTCTTTGTCTTTCTGGCCTCCAGAACTGTGAGAAATAAATTTCTGTTGTTTATAAACCACACAGTGTATAGTAATCTGTTATAGCAGCCTGAATGGACAAAGACAATGTGTCATTAAATAACAACTTGCAAAAATATGATTTATCCTCACCCTTCTGAAGAGTCATTAGCATAAATCAAGACCTGCAGGAACAGAATGAAAGGGAAAACACAGATTATATTGTAATGCATCATCCTGAGACCACAGAAAAGACTAATTAGAAGTATGTAGAAAACACAGCAGTGTTAGCCTGAGAGATAGCAATTGACTATAAAATATATAAAAATTAGCTCACTTTTACACAGATGGATTGTTGGCATATGAAGACAACCATGGTGAAGGTTTTGTATATATAATGGAAGGACTAAGCTACAAGGCCAATACCAAGCCCAGTGGAAAGAATTTTGATGATACCAAAATTTCAGGTTGACTGAAATAAGTTTTTTCCTTGAGTCCCTGGTGATAAGTTTATGTATAAAAGAAAATTTGATTCTCCTCAAACATCACTTTTGAAATATTAAAAGCTATAAGACAATGGTGTTTTATAGAGAAAGATACATTTGATCATAAGAACAAAGTATTTGATAGTTGCTATATTGTGATTCAAGTGTAAAGGTTTTTAAAACTTTTCTCAGACATGCCAAGTCACAGAAAAAATATGATCTCTTTCTGAATTATAAAATAAAACTATAATAAATATGTACAAACAATGAAAAAGAAAGATATATTCCCCTTGGAGATGGATCACAATGAATAACTCATTAAGGGGAAAGTCACAACACTGAAGCTTTTTAATAACAAATTATTAAGTTTGATCTTACCCCGAGAGGGCTTTGAGTAGAAATGCAAAGCCATTTCCTAAAAAGAAGTTTGTGATTATAGAGTTCCAGTGAGTTTGGCATAAAAAAATAGCTCTGAGGCAAAAGTGAAATTATTAATGTGTGTGTGTGTGTGTGTAATTTCCCTTTCAAGCAGTATAAAACTGAAAGGCAGCTTCTGTGACTCTTTTCCTCCTATGCCATAGTAGAGTTGAAAAAGTTGACAATTGGAGGTAATGAGGCTTTTATGAACTTTTGGGCACAATGAGATCATGTGATGTGTCCCAAAGTACAAAAGCCAGGTAGAAATTTTTAATAATTTAAGGAACGGATAGTTCCTTTGTTTGGAAAGGTCAGAGATATCAGTGGGACTTGAGAACAAAGTGTGTTGTGAGGACATTCACCCTATTTACTAGCAATGCCCTTGACAGGTGGGAAGACATCAGGAGGGATGGGTGATTTGTGTGTCTAGGGAGGTGTATACATTTAGGAAGTTGCCTCAGGAAAGATAAAAGAGATGGACCAGAGGTCAAGTGGGGATTTGGGCTTGAGCAAAGAGAATGCAAGAGAAAAACGTTATAAACCAAGAAAAAAAAATCTGTATTAGTTATCTACTACTGCTTGACAAATTATCCCAAATGTTGGCATCTTAAAGCATTAAGCACCTATTACATCATAATTTCTGTGGGTCAAGAATGTAGGCATGGCTTAGTTGAGTGACTTATGGCTTAAGGTCTCTCCTGAATTTTTAGTGAAGTTGTTAGATGGGGCTGTGGTCATATCTGAAAGCTTGTCTCAAACAGATGATGGAGGGAACTTCTTCTAAGCTCCCTCATGTGGGTTTTGGTAAGCCTTGGTATTATCACCCTGTGGATCACTCCTTAGGACTACTTCACGTCACGAAGCTGGCTTCCCCCAGAATGAGCCATTAAAAATAGAGAGTGTATGAGAGAGATTACCCAAGATAGTAACTACCATCTTTTCATAACAATTTTGAAAGTGAAATATTTCTTTAGAATTCTTTAGAAGCAAGTCAAGTCTAGTCCACACTTATGGGGAAGGAAGGATTACCTAAAGGTATGAATAATAGGATGTGGAGATCATCAGGGTCTATCTTAGAGGGTACCTACCGTGGAGTACTTTTAGCATTTCCCAGGCACTTTACTAGCAAAATAACAACTAGAATGGACATTTCTACTTGTCCATAAGGATGGAAGATTGTAGACCCACATGATTTAAAGGAAAGAAGAAAATGATATTTCTTTAACATTGTACTTTTCGGGCTAGCATTCACAACATTACAAGAAGAGGCATCAGTGTCAATGGTTGTGTCAGTGAGGTCTCAACTATTTTCAATGGTTTGGACAAGCTTAAGAGAACCAACAAAGGATGGCGAAGCAGCAAGAATCAGGAAAAATATAAAGCCATTTATACCTCATTTCTAAAGAGGCAAAGGGATGAAATAGTGATATGACAACCAAGGGAAAGTGGTAGATGTGGGACAGAAAGAATTTGTTAACTTAGGTTGGAAAAACACCCGTGGCCCAAATCAGACCTCATTCCCTCCACATTTCTGCAGGTGACTTTCAATGGCAACGGAGCAAGTAAGGGAGTCAAAAGAGGTCATCCTCTACTGGAAAGAATAGACATGAAAGTTGGAGGTGGCATCTGTATGGGAAAATTAATAATAACCACTATGGTATATCATCAGGCCACTTAGTTTCTATTATTATAATTTGTTTAAATCAGTGGTTCTCTATGTGTGGTACAGAGTTAATAGATGATATGAAGATATTATTTCACTTTACTATTCTTTCTCTCGCTTTCTCCTCCCTCCCACTCTGTTTTCTCTCTCTGCCCTATTAGGTATAAAGTAAGTAGAGTTTTTTTAGAGGCTACACAATATATGATATTACAACACATTGAAAGCAAAAGTAGATATGAGAATCCATCTGTCTTACATTAAGCAGGCATTAAAGAAATTGAAAAAATGTAAAATAATGTCAGTTTCTGTCACCCTATCATGGGTGTTGCCAATGAACAGGATGGTTTTTCAAATATAACATCCAGCATGAAAACAAAGATAACTAAGCACAAGAGACAAAACAACATGAATGAAAATGAGTACAAACAACAAACAAAAGAACAGACCTAGAGTTAATTCAGCTAGCAGAATTATTCCAGACATTAAAATTACTGTGGAAATAAAAATAAAAACATAAACATATCATTGAATAATTTGAATTTTATATTGACATTTCCTGTGTGAAAGATAAACAGAAAACATAGTGGAAAGATTTGAGAATACACATAGCTAAAGAAAGAATTAATCCCACAGATAGGTCAGAATAAAATATACATAATCAGGCACGGTCACATTAAAATATAGAAATTATACTAGAGAGGGTAGGAGACCATGAAAAACCCTACATACATAATTAGGGGATCAAGAAAGGAGAGAAAGAACAGGGGATGATATGTTTCCACTAGGCATTAAATTATCCAATTGCAAGACAACAATGAACTCAAAGCATAAAAAACAGAAAGCAATTCATAACCCAACAACCCAGAGAAGAATTGTAGATACCCAGAGTAAACAAGAGAAATTTTAAGGTCAGGAGAATAAACATAGCACCTTTCAAAGAAAAAGTCTTTAGATTTGAGCTAATTTCTGAAAGCAAGAGTGGCAGCCAGAAGACAGTGAAATATCTTCATTGTACTAAAAGGAAATAATTTCCAATCTATAATCTCACATGCAGTGAAATTTTTTTCACAAACGAAGGTGATATAAAGACCTACTCGTACTATTGAAATTGAAGTAACTCACCAATACAGAACCCACAGTCAAGGTTATTTTTTAAGCAGAACTAAAATGATACTAGGAGTTATTTTAGAGGTTAATGAAATAATGAGGAATAACAAAATAGTATGTATATATGGGTAAGTTAAAATGAGTATCTACTGTATAAAACAACAACAATAATAATAATAGTAATAATAATTTGGGCAGAGTATATATTAAATTTATTAGAAAGATAGAAGTTGGAAGGTAGGATAAATAGATTCTGATTTTTGAAAGTCCTTCCTTTAATATCAGTTAGCAGAAAATATCAATTAATATTATAGTTTAAGAAGTAAAAAATGCATGATTTTAATTTTAGAGTAACTATAAAAGCAAATAGGAAAATAGAAACTTTCTGCCAACAGAGGAAAAAGTGGAATAATAAAATTAAAATAATAAAATAATAATAAAGAATGGAAAATGCATAGTAAAACAGTAAATTTAAGTTAAATGTAAATTAAATATATTTGAAAATTGTGGATGTTCCTGTATAATGCATATAGTTACACCGTTGTGCTTTTGTTTTGTTTTTTATTGCTCTGATTTATTTTATTCCCCCCAAAGGATTTAAAACAGTAACAGTTTTTGGTCAAAATGAATAATTATTGTCAGGAAGAAAGAATTGGGGATTGATAGGAGAACTTTGTAACTTTGATATAATATTTATAATTATGCACAATATACCATATAGCATTATCATTAACAAGAGTTTAAAATTTATGCATGTTCATATGAAAAAAATATTATAAACCAAATTATGAAGAGGAATTATAAAGTAAGAGCTAAATTGGACAGATACGAAAAAATGGTTAATGTTATTACTAAATAAATAATCTTATTTAGAGTCATAGAAAAAAAAAAGCTGGTCAGCTATGTTAACAGGAAATTCAAAAATGAAAACTGAAAATGGCCAATAAAGTTAAAGATTTAAAAATTGAATGAGATATTGTGTGGTTTAATTAAACTTCAGAAATGTTTGGGTTTTTTTTCTCTTTTTTCTAAGTAAGGTTGTGTGAGTCTGATGAAAGAGGGCCTCCCAGACACCCCCTTATAGGGGTTTAAACATTTTAAACATTTAAACACATAGCAGAAATCTTGAAAGTAATCACTTATTTATTTATTTATTTATTTATTTATTTATTTATTTATTTTTCCACATCTTTTACTGATGCTGTCATAATCACATATTTATACGCAATGATTTCCCTTTTATGAATTTACCCTGAAGAAGCAGAGTTAATGAACCCAAGGATTTCTGTATGAGAATGTTCCCTAACCTACTATATTATAATTTTGAAAGCACTCTAAATACAGATATTATTCAACTATAGAGAATAGATTTAATTTATTGTATCAATAGAACATAGCTTCAAGGCAGCATGCATTTTTAAGGAATAAGTAATTATTGTTGTAAATTCTAGTATGTTATCTTTTGAATGGGTAGAATACAAAAATGAAATAAATAATTTTCAATTTTATAACAAATATACATGTAGGTATTTTAATAAAAATTCTCAAAAAATAAAATGATAAAAAATTTCTCAAAGTTATACACAAATATATAATGATCATTCCTTGGATATTAGATTTATAACTAATTTTGTCTTCATATTGCTTGCATTTTCCACATTTTATAATTGGAAACATATAGTACATTGTACAAAGAATGTTCATTGACAATTATGATACAACATTGTTAAAGCAAAATGGTGTTCAAACTTACTAAGTCAGTGGTGTGTTGGAAATGACTTCTGCTGGCCTGCAAGACCCCATTTGTGCACTTTTCCCTAACTCTATGCTCACAAATGTCATGTTGGTTGCTTGAAATTGACCATAGTGAATGCTTACACCGTGGATATCTGAAAATGCTGCAAATCTGGCTTTTTTATTACAGAAAGCTAATTGTTAAACATTTACGATCATGCCACAGTGCTAAGAAAAAACAAATAAAGATATTTTAGACAATACATTTAGTGAACAAGTCATAATTCTCCTGAAAGAGATAATTAGATGTCTATATATTTATTTCTTCAAAAATAATAACATTCACATTTATTAGCAGCTAGCAAACATATTCTTTCCTCAACTTTTATTTTCTTATTCTTTTCATTTTCCTTGCCATTTAAAACAAGTTATTATTTTCATTTATTCTTAAGTCATTTTTGTTTAATGTTACTCTCACATAGTTATGTAAAAGACCCTAGGAAGATTCACACCTTCAGCCATCAATATTTATGAAGTAAACAGGTCCTACAGCAATAACTATACATTTGGTTGCACATAATAACACCATAAAATAAATATAACACGTATTAATAAAACCACATCTTGCTGGGAGAAACTCAGGCTTTTTAAATCACTCTTTTTTAAAAAAGAGAGGCAAACCAGAAGGTTCTAATGAGACCTTACCTGCTGAGATGAGAGAAGCTGAACATTTTAGGTAGATATATGGGTACAACAGACACTGGACTTTGTACCAATGTTAGCCAATCTAATCAATGAAGATTAAAAAATCATACAGAAAAAAATGTTATAGTACTTGCCATTTTTAATATGGTTTAAAAACATTTGTGTAGATTTCTGTCTGCATTTTGGTAGCTCCTCATTAAAAAAGAAGCTTAGTTTTTTGAATTGTAAATAATTAGTCCTAGAATTCATGGTTACTCAAAATGTGGTCCATGCATGTATACCATCAGTATCACCTACACTTGTTAGAAATGTAGCTCCTTAGTTAGGCTTCACTCCGGACCTAATAAAGCAAAATCTGCATTTTAACAAGATGCCCATGATACATATAGGAAGTTTGAGAAGCAACATTTTAATCCCTTTTCATTGACATCTTAACAGGTAAGTCCTTTTTACCTGTTTTAACATCAAATATGTCAAGTTAGTTTATAAATCAACTATTTTAGGTGAATATGATTTATGTTACATTATTTGGTTCTCTTTTTTTTAAGATTTTTATTTATTTATTTGAGAGAGAGTACAAGGGTGGGGGAGGGGCAGAGGGACAAGCAAACTCTCCACTGAGCGGGGAGCCCAACATGGGGCTGGATCCCAGGATCCTGAGATCATGACCTGAGGCAAAGTCAGACACTTAACCAACTGAGCCACCCAGGTGCCTCATGGTTCTTTCTTATATGACTATAACCTTGTAAGGAACTATACATGTAGTGTATGTTGTATGTAATGCTATTATGGAGCTATTTGTAAAAATAGAAAAGATCCATGTCTTTAAGGATCAGATTTTATTTGTATTATAGTACTAATGCTACCTAGGCATCCCTCTCTCTCTCAGTTTTTTTTGTTTATAAATTATAAGGACTGGTTCATATATCTTGGGAAAATTAGACGAATTTATAGGTAAAATTAGCTGGCATATATTAGTTAATAGATATTTGTGCATTCAACATGAATTTTCCCAAGATATATGAACCAGTCCTTATAATTTATAAGCCAAAAATTATGAGAGAAAGAGAGAGTGTCAGAATGGCTAAAATTAACAACACAGGAAACAAAAGATGTTGGTGAGGATGAAGAGAAAGGGGAACCCTCTCACAATGTTAGTGGGAATGCAAACTGGTGCAGCCACTCTGAAAGAGTATGGAGGTTCCTCAGCAAGTTAAAAATAGAACTACCTTATGACCCAACAATTGCATTACTAGGTATTTACCCAAAGGATACAAAAATACTGATTTGAAGGGATACAAGCACCCCAATATTTATAGCAGCATTATCAACAATAGCCAAATTATGACAGAACCCAAATGTCCATCGACTGATGAATGGATAAAGAAGAGGTGGTATATTGTACACATATATATAACAGAATATTATGTGTATATATATATATATATATATATATATATAAAACAGAATATTACTCAGCCATCAAAAAAAAAATGAAATCTTGTCATTTGCAATGATGTGGATGGAGCTAGAGAGTATTGTGCTAAGCAAAATAGTCAGAGAAAGATAAATACCATATGATTTCATTCATATGTGGAATTTAAGAAACAAAACAGATGAACATAGGGGGAAAAAAAGAGAGGCAAACCAGAAAACAGACTCTTAACTGTAGAGAACAAACTGAGGGTTACTGGAGGGGAGATGGGGGGACAGGTTAAATGGGTGATGGGTATCGAGGAGGGCACTTGTGATGAGAACTGGGTGTTGTATGTAAGTAATGAATCACTAGATTCTACACCTGAAACTAATGTTATACTATATGTTAACTAACTGGAATTTATTTATTTATTTATTTAAAAGATTTTATTTATTTATTTGACACACAGAGAGAGAGCACAAGCAGGGGAGTGGCAGTCAGAGGGAGAAGCAGGCTTCCTGCTGAGCAAGGAGCTGGACACAGGGCTGGATCCCAGACCCTGGGATCATGCCCTGAGCTGAAGGCAGATACTTAACCGACTGAGTCACCCAGGCACCCCAATTAACTGGAATTTAAACAAAAACTTGATAAAGAAAAAAAATGTGTTCATTCAAATCCATTAGTATCTAAATTTGTAATGTCTGAAACCTCTGCCCTTCTTAATTCTCTAAGTCAATACATTAGATGCATATAATTCATTTTGAACATCAAGAATCTGAGCCACCATAGAAAAATTAATTAAAATTATTACATAAGTGATGAATCACTGCGTTCTACTCCTGAAACCAATATTGCACTACGTGTTAACTCACTAGAATTTAAATAAAATTTTTTAAAAAAGAAAAAAAGTTGTTATAGATATTAGGAGTTATTTCATCCATACTACCAAAAAAAATCTTTTTTTTTTTTAAAGATTTTATTTATTTATTTGACAGAGAAAGACACAGCGAGAGAGGGAACACAAGCAGGGGGAGGGGGAGAGGGAGAAGCAGGCTTTCCCGCTGAGCAGAGAGCCAAATGCGGGGCTCGATCCCAGGACCCTGGGATCATGACCTGAGCCGAAGGCAGACCCTTAATGACTGAGCCACCAAGGCGCCCCCCCGCCCCGCCAAAAAATCTTAATTCTACTAGGCTTGATACTAAGAATGCTCATATTATCAGCTCACATTGATAGTTTGAGATTCCATAAGGAATCTTGCTAGATCTTGAGTTACTTTGGATGGCATCTAAGGAGAGATTGCTATATATCTTGGATCTAATTTCAAGCAAATGACTGTAGTGTAATCCCATTACATCCATAACCTTAAAAATACCAATATCAGGAGTTATTGGATCTGGTACGTAAATAATCTTGCAGGCAAGAAGGTTTCATGAATTCTTTCAATGTTCCTAAGTAATCTCAGTAGGCTCTTGGGAATGGCATAAATTCCCTACATCTTGATTGAGTCTTATACACTCTAAATTAGAGAACATTTCCTTTTAGTCTTTATTGACTTAAAGCCATCTTTAACAATGTCCATCACTGGGACATTTGAGTGGCTTCGTCAGGTAAGTGTCTGCCTTTGGCTCAGGTCATGATTCCAGGGTCCTGGGACTTAGCCCCATGTCCAGCTCCTTGCTCCACAGGGAGACTGTTGCTCCCTCTGCTTGTGCTCTCTCTCTCTGACAAATAAATAAATAAATAAAATCTTTAAAAACAAAACAAAACAATACAAAAACAAAAATCATGTCCATCACCATGTTTTTTACAATAGGAAAAATTCTAAACAAAGTGTATCTCCAGATATCTCAGACCGATAAATCAAGTATCGTGCATTCATATGCAGAAATAACTGACTGTGAAAGTTTAGATTAGTATTGTTGACATAACAACTTCCGTTTGGAAGAAAACAAATCAAATTAAGGAAAGTGTCAAACTCTCGTGAAAATGTGGATGATTATTTTTCACTTTTTACTTTATTTTCCAATAAATGATTAAAAACAAATATGTCATTATAGATAGATCCTATAAAAGGTTATTTTTAAAATAAATCTCAAATTCAAGTTTAGAATTCCTTGAAAGTTTTGTGTAGAATATCACAATAATTTTAACATGTTTATATATTTTTTTCTGTGCTGAGCATAGAAAATGTTATTTTTTCCACTAGTTAATAAAAGATAATAGTTACTTCAAAGCATTATGAGTTAATTCAGCCTTCCATTTTAATATGAATAAAAAAATCTATCAATATTTCTGTGGAAGAAATGGCATTGTAATCTCTAAGAGGAAAAAAAATATTCCTTTTTTTGTTGGAGTTCATGTCTTCCAATGTCAATAACTTAGTTATGCTTGCCAATAGAAAAATAATGAAACAATAAATCAAGGTAATGCTTAATGTGCCACATAAAAGTCAGTTTAAGTTTTCACAAATGTGGTTGTCTTAAACATAATATTTTCGGAAGCTAACAAAATACATAAATGATAGAAAATAAAAGTAACAACAGTACTTAGTGAATATTAGAATTTAGTTATTACTGTGTTCAGTATTTTCTGTAAGTGACATGTCTAAGGATATTTTACCCTGATTTGCACAACTTACACAACAGTAATTGATTTGAGCATTTAAAAAGTTTATCATTTTTAAATAACTTCTACAAAGAAAACCTCACTATTTGAACAGAACTATCAAATTACTAGAAGTTATTTGTATAGTCATGAGTTTCCACAATTTCACATATGTTATACAAAAGGTACATGGTTTAAGATTTACTCTTATTTTACAGATGTGTAATTTTCCTATTTTTACAGGGTCATGCATTTAATATCTCTTATAGATCTCAAACCCAGACCTCTTCTGTCAAATATCATGTGTGCTGCTATATATCATCATTTCTTTCTTAGTCTCTTAATCTTCTTTCCATGAACTTTTAGATTATTCTAACATAATTTACAGTTTAATGGCATAATTTGCCATTTTAATGAATTGATTGCCTGTGTGATTCCCGCTGAACAAAGAGTGGCAAAAAACCATTTGGCACGATTATTATTTTCTGTATGAGAAAAAAGAATAACAACAGTTAGATAGAGGTAGTATTAAACACAAAGGCAATGTATTATTAGTTCTCTTTAAAAGAAATTTAGATCATACTTTAGTACTCATGGGACAGTTTTATTAACAGTACGAAGAATAAATGTTGCAATAATAATACTACAAGATAATTCAATCATGCATTTTCCATTCTTTAAATTTGTGGATTGAGTACTAACCATGTGCAAACCATTGTGATTCTCAATATGTAGGCTATCAGGAATAATATTGTTACATCTCATAGAATATTCACAGGGAAGATAAGACCAAAAGCAATTATAATGACTAAGATTTCAAAATTTTAGTATAATAAAAAAGACATAAAATTAGCACGATGGGCATTTGGAAGGGAAGGGAATTTTTCCCCTCTGGAGAAGGGATAAAAATTATAATAATATAACATCTCTGAAATGTGCAGGAAGGCTTCCCACAAGAAGAGGAAATGAAAGTTGGTTTTAAAGAAGAGATAAGATACAAGAAATCTCACTGTTATATAATGAATCCAGTGACTTTTGCATTAGTTTGTCAGGAACTACTGCAGTTTTTTTAACCTGGGGATAGAATTATTTGTTACAGGGTTTGATTTTTACATTGTGAATCCTAGGTCTTATACATCCCACTTTCGATGTTTGTCATTTAAGTGCTTACACCATCTCCATGTTGTGTAATTAATTAGAAATCCTAATGCAAAGGGAACCAAAATATGGCTTTCTCAGAAATGAAATGCACTTCTGACATGATGAGAAACAGTTCAGTATATGAGGTTAAGGCTGATGTTAACTTTTTCACACAGCAGGTTAACTGGGTTAATTGTCAAGACTGTGAGTGACACTTTCATTTAAAGTGAATTGTAATAGCACTTTCTGAGGCAAGAAAGATCTCAAGTGATTCAAATCTACAATCAAGCAACGTCATAAAAATAAGTGATTTTAAAAATAGTGATTCATAAGAGTACAGTTTGAGTTCATAAGCATTACCTATTTTAAACTTTGTTAACTGAGGGGTGGTCAAGAAATGCTAGTTAAATTTAGCTAAGTTTTTTTAGAGTCAGGAAAATCCAAATAAATGTTTGATGTATCTTTATGCAACAGTGGAAAGTCACAAACATCATTACAAGAAATAACATATTTTGTGGAAGATAAAGGAAACTGTATGCTGGTTACAGAATTAAATATTAATTTTCCAATACATTTCATACTCACTGCTTGCTACTTTGCCTTTTTCCCCCAGACAATGCCAGGACACGTTCATGTTCATTTGACTTTAGAAATTCCTCAATGAAAACACTTGAAGAGTTTTAAGCCAATATTGTCATCAACATTTAAATAAGTAATTATTTTACTAAATATCACAAATAATTAATTATAGTTAAGTTATTGTTATCAAAAAATCATGAGAGTGTATTAGAAAAGAATTTTGGCATACATTTGTGTAACCATACAAAAATAAATGATGGTCAAGGACTAATGTAACTTTTGCATATTAAAATTACTTAGTTCAGTTATTGCCCATAACTAGGTTCTTAGCAGTCTCTCAAAATGAATGAAGGTGATTCAGATAATAAGGACTCAAATGAGAACGTAGCTAGGGTAATATAAACTTATACTCTTTATTCAAATGTAAACTCACTGAGGGGAGGAATTGTATTTTAGACCTTCTTGTATCCTTAGAAAATTATTCTCTAATTATTGTCATGGATTATATATTTAATATTTGGTGCATAGTATTAGTTACCTAATTAACAAAGAGAAAGAAAAGTCTAATATTAAGCTAGGTACTAGGGATAGCAGGATTCAAATGAAACAGATAAAGAATAAAGGAGCCCTTATCTTTACCTAAGTTAATCCAACAAAATTAAAGGCATGTATTTCAAAAGAAGAAGAAGAAAAAAAAGCAGAGTGAGAAATTGGTCAAAAGAAAAACATCAATTTTTGTGGCAATGGAAATTATTACCAGTATTCTTTATAAGAATCAGGATTGCATTCTTAGAGTTTTCCTTAATCCATATTTCTTGTATTTTGTAGATATTTTAGTTAACATAGTTTTTTCCTTTCCTATTATACAAGGTTCATTGTAACAAACAAAAAGAAGAAAATAAAAACAAACTCAATGCCATCAGTCAGATAAAGCCACAGTTTATCTTTTGTTAATATCCTCCAGATTTTTCATATTAGTATGAGGTATCAGTGTTCACATATATACTCACACAAACCTGCACACACACACACACACAATGGGAAAACACTTTTCTGATTTGCTACCTATTTTTACACTTCCATGTGTATTAGTGAACATGACATATTCCATCACATTTTAATGGTCTCATAGTTCTTCACAAAAATTTTTTATATATATTTTAGCATATGAGAGAGAGAGAGAGTGCAAGTGGAGACGGAAGGGGCAGAGAATCTTTAGGCAGGCTTCATGCTCAGAGCTGGAACTCACTGGGGGTTGGATGTGGGGTTCCATCTCAGGTCCCTGAGATCATGATCTGAGTCAACATCAAGAGTCAGATGCCTAACTGACTGAGCCATCCAGGTGCCTGGAAGCAATATGACTTTAAAAAAAAATTTTTTTTTTAAAGATTTTATTTATTTGACAGAGAGACACAGTGAGAGAGGGAACACAAGCAAGGACATAGGGAGAGGGAGAAGCAGGCTTCCCATTGAGCAGGGAGCCTGATGCAGGGCTGGATCCCAGGACCCCGGGATCATGACCCAGGACCCTGGGATCATGACCTGAGCCAAAGGCAGACGCTTAACAACTGAGCCACCCAGGCGCCCAGCAATATGACTCTAAATGTAGGTTAACATCTAGTATGTTTCCAATTTTTGCTTTTGTGAACAAAGGTTCTGTGAATATTCTGTCACATTTTTATAATTTATTAGAATAAATTCATTGAAAAGGAATGGTTTAGTCTAGAAATACTTTTAGTTTTTTTTCTTTTTTTTTTTTTTTTTTAATTAAGTAAGCTCTGTGCCCAGCGTGGGGCTTGAACTCACGACCTCAAGATCAAGAGCCGCATGCTCTATGGACTGAGCCAGCCAGGCACCCCTTCAAGAAATATACTTTTAAAGCACTATTTCTAGGGGCTCCTCGGTGGCCCAGTTGGTTAAGCATCTGCCTTTGGCTCAGGTCATGATTCTGGGGTCCTCAGATTGAGCCCCGCTGTGAGGTCCTGGGATCCAACCCTAAGATGCAAACTGCTCCCTGCTCAGTGGGGAGTCTGCCTCTGCCCTTCCCCCTCCCCTTGCTCATGCTCTCTCTCTCAAATAAATAAATAATCTTAAAAACAAAAAGAAAAAAAACCCACTATTTCTAAAAGTAGACATCTGAAAGGATTATCAGTTTTTATTCCATTTAAACATATATGACAGTATCCATGTCAGTTTTAGTAAGCAATGAATATTGCAACCTATTTTTAGCTTTGATTATTAAACAGAAAAATATGACATCTAGTTATTTTTAAAATTCCATTAAATTGACAACTTACCAAAGTGCAACACTCTTTAAATGCTTACTAGTCATTTAAAATATTTCTTTTATAAATTACTTTGTGTGCTTATTCCATTTTTCTACTAGTTAATATTTTATTGATTTGTAAGAGCTTCTAATGAAATAGTAATACTGACCTTTTATCTGTCATATATATTTCAAGTATTTCTGAAATTCTTTCTTACTTTTTAAATAATTGCTACAAATTTAAATATGTCCCTTAATTGTCATCACCTTTGTATCATTAGATAGCTCTTCTCTAGCCAAAATTTCTATACATCTTCACATATTGCATTCTAATGTTTTAATAATTCTATTACATTATATGTTTACTAACCAATAAATAGAAATGTTTCTCTTCTTTCAATAACCATAATACTTATCTTCATTTTCTTGTCTAATTGAAGCTGCTAGAATTTCCAGAAAAAATGTTAAACCATGTTTATGCTTGCAAGAATTGTGATCCTAATTTAAATATTAATAAGAATGTCTCACTATTAAGTGAATTCAATGCCTATGTGATGCAAGCATATGTTTATACAAATGTTTGTATAAATTTTATCAAATGCTTTTAAATTGTGACCAAAAAATAATTAAAATTTCTCTCTATACTATTCATAACATTAATTGAATTGAATTTTCTACAAATTGAAATGTTCATAAAATAAATTCATCTTAAGAAGAGTTAATTAAATACTTAATGTAAAACTAATTCAATTGTCTAGATGCATATGTACACTACCCCAATTTTTTTTCTCATGATGTTGTTGCTTTCTGTACCATCATATTATAGAATAAAAGGTAATTAAAATGAAATAAGGCATTATATGTTCTAAGAAATAGTAAATATCAGAAATTAGCTAATACTAAAATATTTGAATGAAAGAAGTTCCTATATGTCTAAGCCTTGGTATTTTGGGAAAAGGAACTCTCTTTAAATATATTTTTATTTATTTATTTATTTTTTATTTTTAAAATATTTTATTTATTTGATAGTGCGAGAGAGAGAACGCAAGCACGAGTGGGGGAGGGGCATAGGGAGAGGGAGGAAGAAGCAGACTCCCCGCTGAGCAGGGAGCCCGATGAGGGGCTCGATCCCAGGACCCTGGGATCATGACCTGAGCTGAAGGCAGATGCTTAACCAACTGAGCCACCCAAGCGCCCCTAAATATATTTTTAAAAATTTCTTTTGAAGTTATGGTCTTATCAATATTTTTGTACATTAAGTTAGACTCTCTGTTTTCCTAGAGAACTGTCCAGTTGAGTTTTCTCAGTTTAATTTGAAAAAAAAAAATAGTCTCTGATTTTAAAATAAAATAATTATTCTAGTATATATCTTTTCTGAATGTTTATGCTAAGTGCCTTCCATTTTTTTTTTTTGATTAGACATTTAAAGAGTTGTAGCTGATCAGTATTTTAAAAGAAATAGCTTTGGGTGCCTGGGTGGCTCAGTTGGTTAAGCGACTGCCTTCGGCTCAGGTCATGATCCTGGAGTCCCGGGATTGAGTCCCATATCGGGCTCCTTGCTCAGCAGGGGGTCTGCTTCTCCCTCTGACCCTCCCCCCTCTCATGTGCTCTCTCTTTCTCATTCTCTCTCTCTCAAATAAATAAATAAAATCTTTAAAAAAAAAAAAGAAAAGAAATAGCTTTAAAAAAACTTTTAAAACAGCTTTAAATACCATAAAATTCACCCATTATAAGCGTTGAACTGGTTTTCAGTAACTTTATGGAATTGTGCAACGATAAACACAGTCTAGCTTTAGAACATTTGCATCATCCAAAAATTTCCCTCATGACTCTTGGCAGTCATCCTTTCCTCTAACCCCCAGCATCAGGCAACCACTAGTCTGTGTTTTCTATATATACTTGCTTTTTCTAGAAAATTCTTATAAATGTTATCATCTAGTGTGTAATCTATTGTGTATGGCTTCACATACTGTTGAGTGAGTGAATCACATAAATTAAATACATTTTAGCATTTATGTATTCCTAAATCTTTGTATTTATTCTTCCTTTTTTTATAGTAACCTTATTTACTTATTGGAAAAATTCTCACTGCCTACAAATCCTATCAGATGAGAGAGCTAATTATGGATTTTTATTTTTTTAAAGATTTTATTTATTTATTTATTTATTTATTTATTTATTTATTTATTTATTTGACAGAGAGAGAGAGAGAGAGAGAGGGAACACAAGCAGGGGGAGCAGAAGAGGGAGAAGCAGGCTCCCTGCTCGGAGCCTGATGTGGGGCTCAATCCCAGGACCCCAGGATCATGACCTGAGCCAAAGACAAATGCTTAACTGACTGAGCCAACCAGGCGACCCCATAGATTTTTATTCTTGAGGATTTTTTTTTTGTCTGTGACCATTTCTTGTATCAAATACTTTTTAAGTCAGGGCTAACTTGGAGAAAGCAGAAACAACCCTACTGTTTTTAAGTCAGGAAATGATTAATACAGAACATTAGTTTTTATACAATCTTTGGAAGAGTTGGAGAAATACTCTGTAAATGGAATTGCTAGGAATGACTTTTAGATTAACATTGCCAATCTGGCTTACTAAAGATGGTGTCACCTCTGTACAATTACAAAGATGAGAAATAAGGAAGCTACTTCTGGAAATATTGGCCCCAGAACACACATTTTTATCTGTGATCTAGACATCAGAAATCTGCTACTATCATAAAAGGATGCACCACCATTTAGATCCAAGGAGGATATTAGTGTCTGACTTTTGTTACCCAGTAATTCTTCAACTATGCTGGAGAAGAGAAACATCAGAAGCAGACACGGCAAAGCCTCCCCTTTAAATCACACCCAAAATCCTAGCTGTAAGATTGTCCGGAAAAAAAATGGATTTTTAGCTGGCTTGCCTCTTTAGGACAGATGGACACTGGGAGAGGATGGAACAGATGCTAACCCATTCAACTATATACCTCATTCCGGATATTTCTAGGTGGGCCTATGATAGCATTAATTTTTACCTCAACTCAGTGAGCCTTATAGATCTGAGTATATAGATAATTTAGCAGCTCTAGAAGATTTCTATTACCATTGTTATGGCGGCTGCTATTACTGCTTTCCTTCCCTTGCCTCTCCATTCGTTAAAGACCTTAATTCTGCTTCAGAATAACTGTGAGTCAACTTATTTACCTCTTCTATTGGCTGATAGATAATTACTGAGACACAATAAACCCAAAGCATCATTGAAGCACTTGGAAGGATGCTATTGAAGAATAAGGACATTTGAGAAATTTTTTGATGTAAAAGAAATGCCATTAAGTTAACAGCTGATAAAACTGTAATCCCATGCAGCATACACATTACAGTGAGTTTTCCCAACATAATAGCCAATTTCAGTTTATCTGCTTCAGAAGAAACAGAGAGTGAGGGAAGGCCATGGAGCAGCCAGCAGGGTAATTAATTACACAGTTTGGGAAAATTGCCTCCTCCTTTTAAGCTTGCGACTTTTGACCTCAGATAAAATCCAGAAAATTTTCTGTTTCTATAATGAGGATAAAACATCACAAAATTCCATTGTTGGCCATATAGATGAGAGAAAAACACATGAAAACCAATAGGTGATTTCCAGTTTCGTGAATGGATGCAAATTAAAGCTTTCCCTGGAGACATATGCAGTAGTGTTTATATCAGCACAGTTCATTACTGCTCCAAACTGGAAATAACCTAAATGCTCATGAACAGGGAATTAATGGATAAATACATGGTGATACACTCATAAAATGGATTATTATGCAGCAATGTAAATAAACTAAATGATGCAACATGGAATAACATGAATATTGGAAACATTCAGTGAAAGACGGCAGACTTACAGTCACGCACACTGTATGATTTCATTTACATCAGTTTCAAAGAACCAACCTAAGTGGTGGTGTTCAGGTGTTTAGGGATGCCTTTTTTTTTTTTTTTTTTTTAATTTGGAGAGAAACCACTTGGGCGCCAAAGGACCTTCCTCCCAGACTCCTTCGTAAGGAGCTCTGTTCACACCACGTGTAATGCAATACTCAGTGCTCCCGGAATCTCAAACCCACTCTTCCCCAGTTTGAACCCCAGTGCAGAAAGCCGCCCTGCTAGGTGCCTGAATGCATTCCGGCCCAAACGCGGCGGAAGCCGGCCTGCGGGCGAGAACTGCGCATGCGCGGGCCCAAATTTACAGCCCGGAGCCTGAAGAGTCAGGGAGGCTTCACGGGCTTCTGAGGGGAAACCCTGGGCCGCCTTCCTACCTCTGCCAAGGTCCGAGGCCCAAGGTTGCAGCACCCCAAACTCGCCGTTCCGTGGTGGGCTCCCCATCCTGGACACTGCTGTCCTTTGGGCCGTCGTTAAGGTTTGTTCTTTAAAATGAATATACATTAATATATATTCCTATATATTATGTATATAGGAATTAATTTAATGTCGAGATAGTAATTACTTTGGGTTGGATAGAGTGGAATGAGTTTTAGAGAAAGCCTAAGGGGCACTCGTGGGTTCTCCTTCTTAACCTGAACAGTGACTGATAAATATTCACGTTGTAGTAATTCATTGAGCTGTGCTGTTTGGTTTGTGCATTTTTTGTTTGGGCGTCTTACTTTATGTTAGAAACACAAAGATTTTTAAATATTTAAATTAAAAAAAAAAGGCCCTCCCTTTCCCCCCTCCCCCTCGCACAGGTTTAAAATGGCCTGACTTCACATTCTTACTCGCTGTGATAGCCAGGGCTTCCATAATTAGCATCAGCAATCTGTGACTTTCATTTTACTCATGAAAAATCATAACCCAGTTGCATGTCTGTGTGCATATGTATATCCAAGAAGTAACGAATACAAAGCCTTTTTTTTTTAATGATTTTATTTATTTGACACAGAGAGAGACACAGCGAGAGAGGGAACACAAGCAGGGGGAGCGGGAGAGGGAGAAGCAGGCTTCCCGCGGAGCAGGGAGCCCGATGCGGGGCTCGATCCCAGGACCCTGGGATCATGACCTGAGCCGAAGGCAGACGCTAAACGACTGAGCCACCCAGGTGCCACGGACTACAGAGCTTTTAATGATCATCAACAGAATTGGGACTGCTAACTGAAAAGGAACTATCATCAAGGCAAAAAGCAAGAGAAAAAAATATTTTTAAAAGGAAAAGAAAAGGGACACCAGGGTGGCTCAGTCGGTTATGCGTCTGCCTTTGGCTCAGGTCATGATCTCAGGGTCCTGGGATCTAACCTAGCTTTGGGCTCCCTGCTTAGCAGGAGTCTGCTTCTCCCTCTCCCTCTGTGATCTCTCTTGCTCTCTCTCAAATAAATAAATAAAATCTTAAAAAAAAAAAGGAAAAGAAAATCAGCTTTGAATTAGCCTTAGGAAGAAAAAACAAGGGATTCTGTGTATTTGAAACAAAAGAACCAATAGTGAGAGAGAGACAGACAGGGAGAGAGAAAGAGGAGACCTCTCTTTGAAACAGTAAGCTCATTAGATAAATTTTAAGTAGTATTTAGGATAGGGATTGATAAATAAAAAGCAAAAATATAGTTACCATGTTAATCATGAAAAAGCTGAGGCGTTCTCCCATAAAATAGTCCAATACAACAGAAAGATAAAATTTATGAAAGAAAATTTGAGGCCAACAATTGACTCAATGTTTTCAATATCCATATTACATTTACTAGTTATTAGCAAATCCAAAGGGAGAGAGAAGAGACAATACACATGCACAAATACAGAAGCATAATTGAAGAAAATATGCCAAGACTTAAGAAAAAAATCATGGAAAGGGACCAAAGAGCCTTTGAAAATTATCATTAATGTGAGACAAGCACATTAATATGTGCAAATAAATATTGAACTCAGAGATAAATAGAAGTACTAATTGTCATACAACTTGAAAAAAGGGGAATGTATTTACAAAGGAATTATGTTGTGGTTGTTTTCAGACTATTTATTTGAGATACACCATACTGAAAGCAGTGAATCACTACCTTCAAATTCCAGGAATAAATATTTTATTTTTTTTTATTTTTACTTTTTTTAAAGATTTTATTTATTTGAGAGAGAGAGAGAACACATGAGAGGGGATAGGGTCAGAGGACGAAGCAGACTCCCTGCCGAGCAGGGAGCCCGATGCGGGACTCGATCCCGGGACTCCAGGATCATGACCTGAGCCGAAGGCAGTCGCTTAGCCAACTGAGCCACCCAGGCGCCCAAAGAATAAATATTTTAATTTAGCATCCTATATTTGGGCAAACTTTGATCAAAAGTTAGGCAAAATAAATATATTCTTGACAAGTGGGGAGTTATAGAATACATATACCATATACTCTGAAAAAAAAAGTACTTAAATCTAAGAAAAGACATGAATAAAAGAACGTGAGAATCCAAGTAAGTACAAAAACATGTAATTATGTCTAAATACTAAATAATTGCATATGATTCAGCTGGAAAATTTAAAGCAAATGTTAAGAATTCCAAAAATAAAGGAATCATAATGTTTGAATGAATGAATTTTCTCTTTTTCCCCCCTAAAATATATAAACAGAAGAAAGAAAAATGGTTAAGGGAATTTTAATAAAAGCAGTAAACAAGGATATTTTAGGCAAAAGCAGGATCTATGATATTAATACTTAACAATTGCACATAATATCAAACTAAAATTGTAATTGTATTTTACTAAGATTAAAGATACAACCTGACAAGATTAACTATAGAAACTTCTATGCACCCTAAACTATAATGATAAAACTATTAAATATAAAAGGACAATGAGTAATTTCAATGGGCATATTTAACAAACCCCATTCTGAAATAGGTAGATCAAGTCAACAAAACGAAGTCAGAAGACCTATAGAAGTTATGAAAGGTGTAAGCATATCTGGACTTACTTAGATGTATTTAGAGTTTTGTGATTGAATCTGGCAATGAAATAACATATTTAGCATAAATTTAGCATATATTACTGTACTTCACTTACTTAAGACTGATCCTTGTTTCCTTTTATCCCAATATTGATCTGACCATTTTTGAGCCCGTATCAAGCTGATTTAAATATTATAACTTTAGATTGGTTTCATATTGGCCAATGCAAATTCACCATTATTATTTTTCTCAATAAAAAATGTTATAGTTAGCCTTGCATGGTTCTCATATAGTCGAATTCTAAAGGTGATCAGATTGGAGCTAAAGAGATATTTTTACCTTTATAAATGAAAAGAAAGAAATGTTTGTGATGATAATATTGAGTTTTCCCATCCATCTATATAACTTGTTTTCTGCCTCTCACTAAACTTAGTAATTTGCTTCTTGGTTTCTTCCTGTATTATGGAGGAGTTTCCATCTCAACTGCAGCCTGGAGCTTCCTCTATTCTGTGCCATTGAGTAACATCCTTTCTTCTGCCTCTTCTTCCCTAGAAGTGCACTGTCCATAATTGCTCATCTCCACTGCTTCTTGCTGCTCCTTTGAGTTATTTCCCATTGTATTTCTTTACAGAAAATTAAATGTGTTCATCAAAAGGAGTCAAGGCATGAGTTTAGTTCCCCATCTTGAATTAAAAGCTACTAAGTGTGTTTAATTTGCATTTTGCATTAGGAATCCAGCCACAGGAATCATTTTGGTAGGAAAGTAAGGCCAACAAATTCACTTAAGTCAAATTTTGTCTGGGTATATGTGTTTGGAGCTGCAAGCAGGATCATGATTAGTTACTATATAAAGAATATAAAGTGTTTTGCATAGAATTTATTTTACTTGTTTTGATTCAAATCATGTGATTTTGAGATGCACACAAAAGCTAATAAAGAATCTGATTTGAAATTATTCTCTCTAGCAAATATTATCAAGAATGATGATAAAAATCAGAATGTATTTTTCCAGTAAAGGTAAAAATGTACCTAGAAAATTACCTATTACCAATTACCTAGTAATTGACCAAAAGATCACAAATATTTTTAGTTTTAATTCTATAATTGTATATCACTTTACTTATCTCAAAGAGTCTTAAGAAACATTTATTATTTACTTAAGGGGTAAAATAACAGTTTCACTTAAGCAGATGTCTCAACTTCTTCCACTCATTTCAGTAATTTAAACAGTTTTGGAAAAGGAGTGTCTGAAGAAGAGAGAGCTTAAAAATAATTAGCTGGTCAATGCTTAATAGGATGTAAAAACAGATCACTCTCACTAAAAGCCTCCAGACAGTTCATCATTGTTCCATTTTACAAGCCTATGAAAAGAAAGACTCTAGAGTTTACCAGAACAATGTAGTTAGTCAAAGTTGGGATTCTAGTGCAGAAGTCCTCTGGATCTTCCTAAGTTAGAAATGACAATTAATTTTCATGTACATTAAAACTGACTTAGGTTAAATGATGTCTTATAAAATTTATTTATTTATGGACATAATACTCATTTATTTTAATGCATTGATATGAAGATTTGGAAAAATTGTATCACTGAACCCTTTTGTACTGATAAATTTGTAAAGAAAAGACATTATTTTAGCTGACTCTTTCCCTTGACTTTGTGGCTGTTACTAATTAATAATGATAAATATTATGCAAGGTGAAATAATTTGATTGGTCCACTTTATTGGGGGATGCTACAGTGTTCTTTGTGCTTTTGAGTATCTGCTGCATGACACTGTCACCACACAGACTGCACTTCCTTTTTCTGCCCGTCTATGTCATGTGTACCTGTGTTCTTTCCTGGTCTAAAAATATTCCATTTCCGGGCGCCTGGGTGGCTCAGTTGGTTAAGCGACTGCCTTCGGCTCAGGTCATGATCCTGGAGTCCTGGGATCGAGTCCCGCATCAGGCTCCCTGCTCGGCAGGGAGTCTGCTTCTCCCTCTGACCCTCCTCCCTCTCATGCTCTCTGTCTCTCATTGTCTCTCTCGCAAATAAAGTCTTAAAAAAAAAAAAAATTAAAAATATTCCATTTCCTGAAGAATATTTACAAGCTTTGATAGACTACATGTTTCCCATACTTGCTTGTGTTACTGCTTCTACGTTACATGATACATTCTTACCTCTCCCCAGTTCCAGCCAAATTCATCTCTCTCTGAAGGCTTTCCTGTTCATTGCAGGTCTTTCCTTCAGTTCTCAGAAGTTTACTTGCATTTATCTTCTGCAACCCTTATTAGATGCAATTCATGCTACTCTATATTTTGTATTTTCATCAAATCATAGCTTCCCAGGCAAACCTAAAAAAAAAAAAAAAGACTGTGATTTGTACTTTCAATCCATCATGACACCTAGCACAGTTCTATATATATATATATACAAGGCTCATAAAATGCAAAACAAAATACCAAAACATATGTTAGTAGCATTTAAAAATACAATTTTGCATTTACTCTATCACCCCTGAGTTTGGCTTACTTTATAACTTCTGATATATTTATAGCTGTAAACAAGTCACATTTACAAATGTCATTTATGATGTATATTTTTATACATCTGCAAAAATATAAAAATATATAGAATATAATTTATATAGGTTATATATTATATGTAATATATAATATACTTTGTATCTAATATATAGTATTTTATATATAATAGTAATTAAATTTGATAAATTCTTCTATTTATCCATACACCCATTTGTTCATTGATCTAGTCAATTAATGTCTATTGATTTTATACTTTATGTGTCATAGGAAAAGAGAAGTAGCTATGTAAATACTCAGAATCAACCAAGACTCTTGGAACCTTCATGAAATTTCAGTATGTAGTGTAGTATGTGAAGGATGCTGAGGTATATTACGGGAGAAGCATCTTTGTAAGTCATGTTAAGGTGTTTGGGTGTTATTCAGGAAGATATAGGGCATCATTGAACAGTTCAAATGAGAGGTATTATGATTAAATTGAAAAAATGGCATTTTGATTCTACCTTGATTCCAATCTCAGCCCTGCCACTAAGATTTATTAATTTATGGCACAGAACCTCTGTATGCTTCTGTTTGCTCATTTTAAAATTGGGGTAGTATTAATACCTATCTTACAGAATCATTTGGAGTATAAAATGAGTTAATATTTAATGCTTAGAAAAGTGCCTAACACATAGTCAATGCTAATAAATGTTAAATATTTTTATTCTTCTTTGAAATATTTATTTTTACAGAAGAATGGAGAGTAGTAGAACATAGGAAACCCATAGGAAGATGGATCAACTCAAACCATGTTAATGTGAATGAAACAAACAAACAAAAAATGTTGGTAGATTCTGATTCCACCATGAATATTACATCGCTTTCACTAAATTGGAAGTTGAATCTGTCTTTGGTCACTTTAATCTCCTCATGCAACTGCTAGAACAGACAACAGAGGGGAGCCCTGTGCTGCCTGGGGTATCTGATTCTCACTATTAAGGGCAAAAAGTATAACTCTTTCACAAAGAGGGCAGAGAGGACTATTAGTGAGACCCTGTGACTCCTTGAGATTCCTCCTAATATTATCATATCTAGTAGTAAAAGTTATTGGAAGTCTATAGTAAAATAGCATCACCAAGTATTCAGATCTCTTAAGAATGAAGATTCAATTATCTTCACTAGATAAAGAATCCCAGTGAAAGAATTCCCAGAATGAGAAGGAAATATAAAGTAGGTAGGAGAGGAAGGAAATCATAAAGCCCAATAATGGCTCCACAAATAATTGCAGAAATACGGACTGAAGAATTTACCTCCCTGATTTTCCTTTCTCTGTCATGTGTATAGTGAATAAATAAATATATGTGTGTATGTATATGCGTATATACATATACACCATACTTTATATACATATACATATTAAACATGGTTTCATATTTATATTATAAATATGTATTATAAATATGCATTTAAATTTTTTCCTCTTATTTTTCTGTAATTTAAACACTGTAGGTCATAGTTAAAATTACAATTTACTTCTTAAATTACAAAATATCAAGTAAATATAGTCATAAAGGAGTGAGCAACACTCAGTTGATTTAGGACTTTGAGATGGATGCAGTAACTGTTGAGACCTCCAGTTGCACCATTTTCCAAAGGCAGTGAGAGAATTATCATTTGTATGAAGGATAGTAACAATATGCTGGAAGGGATTTTGTTGATGTTGGTGGAAGTGGTGGTGTTTGGAGGCTTATTTTTGGAAAATGAAGTATTTTGTGTGAGATAATCAAGTTTTGGACTCCAGGAAAGACATGTGATTTGAGTCCATTTTGAACAATTGCTTTCTATTTTTAAAATTACTGTCAATATGAGTCCATCTTACCTAGATAGGGCCAACTAAATGTTCATCCTCACTCAGAGTCTCTTGCAACGCTGGTTCAACCTGTACGTTAGTTCTATCAATCTGTCGTGCATCTTTAAGGCTTGGCTTCAGAGCAGTGCCAGTGATAAAAGAGAATTATCTTTTGAGAAGTGTAGCCACCATGCTGGGCAGTTGTTTAAGTGTAGCATATGGAAAAGAGAAGGATGACATCAGGTTTGCATTTTGTAAATATTGTTTAGGTTGCAATTTGAATGAAAGATTGGAGGAGGGGTGGAGAAGAGTACATGAAGATGGGGCATTTAGAAAAATTACTGGGGTAACCTAGTCAAGAGATGGTGGTGATTTGCACTTGGGTTAGGATGATGACTCTGCAGAGAAGCATGCTGACTGGGAAGGTACTTGCAGATAAAGTTTGAAAAGCTGCTTTATGAATTTATAGGAATGGTGAAGGAAAGGGACTTAGAAATGCTGAATCCAAAGCATAGGATTAACTAGATGGATGTCACATGTCACGTCATATGCTGTGAGCACATTTTACAGTGTATTTTTTAAAGTAGTATGTTGGCATAATTATTGTCAGCTATGAATAAAAAAATATATGAGAAAACCTTATAAAAATAATCCACTGACAAAAGTAGAGAAAAGATAGTCAAAATATGCTGGGATTCCCCCCACCCCCCTAAAACCAACAACATAGTTCTTGTCTAAACTCTTCATATTGATAGATTCCTTTGAACCAAGATTTCCTTAAGAATTGCTTTCATACATGGAGGCGTGTGCAAATGGAAATAAAATACCATATATCAGTTGTTCCTCTAAGCTTTTCCATGGGTAATTTTTGTCCTTGAATGAATTACTTTACTTTAAAATGAATTATTTTCATCAAGTAAGATGTTAATTTTACAGTTAAGAAATTAGCTAATTGACCATATTTTTCAATGTCAGTAAGAATGCAGGTTTCTCTTCTCAACCTGATAGGCATAAACTAATTATAAAGAGGGGTGATTAGAGTAAGTTCCAGCTCAGGAAAAGTTAACTCATCTGCTCTTCTTATGAATTTAAAAAATTACTAATGTTTATTTCTTTTCTTTTTGACAAGTTTTTTTCATGGTTCACTGTATGGAAAACTTATTTTTGTTTGTAGAGAAGATGAATTGTGGCTTTAACAGAGTACTTTCATTTCCATAGTACTTTGCTTTCACATGATCTCGTGTGAAGTGATTTCATTAGCTGTGTGCTAAAACAAACTAAATAGAAAAGAAAATTCAAGATGTAAAATAGAGACTTCTCTTTATAAAAAAGAGCATTAAGAATTCACACATAGTATATATATCCATGTTTATTTTTTATTATTATTTTTTTAAAGATTTTATTTATTTGAGAGAGAGAATGAGATAGAGCATGAGAGGGGGGAGGGTCAGAGGACGAAGCAGACTCCCTGCTGAGCAGGGAGCCCGATGCGGGACTCGATCCAGGGACTCCAGGATCATGACCTGAGCCGAAGGCAGTTGCTTAACCAACTGAGCCACGCAGGCGCCCATATATCCATGTTTAAATCTGGAGATTGGTTTTGATTATTAAACTGAAATATTATTATCAGCATCATCGGCATCATTACCAAAAGTATCAGTGACAAAATTATAAATTTTTTCTTAAAAGATTACATTAGCGTGTTCTTCATGTGCATCTGTTTAAATATTGGGAACCTCATCCCATTAGGTAATGTTTAAACTTTAACATAATTAAATTATGTGTATTATAAATTAATTAAAATTTTATTTAAAATTTAAAATGTTTATAATACAGGCTTTTATTTTCATTTTGATTTTCTAAATGAATATTTTTGTACCTTACTTTTTGATAATTGTCTAATTTTAGTTTAGAGCCTCCTTGCCTTACATTATGAAAGCTCATTTCTGTAATCTTCGTATTAAAATCTATAGAGGAGATTACATACCCTCTTCAAATGGTTTACAATTCATAAACTGTCCACATTTAATGATAATTTCATAGATATTGGCAATAAAATAATTTATTAAATTACTAATTAAAAAAGACATAAAACTAAAATCATGTGAACAGTGAGTTCAAGAGAAGATATATTACACATTAATGACAAAGGCCCTTAGGCAAAGTTTTATCAGTTGTGAAAAAATAGTATCACATACCTCATCTACTAATTTTCCTCCCCATTTTCCTTTTTCTTCCTATCTGCTGGCCAATCTATTTCAAGTTGAGTACTATTAGCATTGACATCAACCTAAATATAAACTTGCTTAAAATGTCTTATGCTTTAAATATCTATTCACTTATTTATTGACCTTTCTTACAAACTATTATCACTGCCTGATATAGTTATCTTCCCGTCTTGCCTTGAAGCAGAACACATTTGTTATGCGTGACTAGATATCACATCTAGAAGATTTCAAGTCAATAGGGCCAACAGCCAGATGTTTCCTTTTGCTCTAAGTCATGTTATTTAATGGAAAAATGATATGGTGCTTTTATAATACCAAACAGTGGTCTGTACTGAGGTGATCTTTCCAAATTCACAATAGATTTTCCATTAAATATTATAGTAGTTAATTTTGGATCATGATAGACTTAATCCAGCTAATCTTGGCTTTGCTGTTCCAAGGATGCTACAGTCATGTTTTTTGTCTTTAGCCTTCTGAGTATTTGAGACCGAACAAAACCAAATAAAATAAAACAAAACACGTTTTTGAGGAATCATGTATTAACTCACATAGACAGGAACAATTCCAAATGTCAGTGTTCAACATTTAAGAATAGTGTTAAGTTGGATTATGGGGTAGGGAGAAATGAGGAAAGAAGGGAAGCAGGGGAATCATTAAGTCTAAGTAAAATGCAATTTGGAAGATACCTGAGTATTAGCTCAGCCAATTTGAGAGGTGTCAGAAAAAAAGTATGCCTAGTACAGTATGTGTTTCAACCTCCTCAGGAACAATAGCCCAGTATAGTCTGACTCTAGGAGCCAGCCTGCCTGACCCTGTCAGGTAATTGCTATTTGTTTTTTGTTTTTTGGGTTTTTTTTGAGTAATTTACATGACTCCTCTTTATTTTATTCCTACTCTCTATACGATGCAGGAAAATACTATACCAAACTTGTAAGGAAGAAGTACATTAAGACCTATGAAGTGCTTAAAAATATGCCTACCACTGATAATGATGATGATGATGATGATTTCTTTGAGTCTAGATTAACATCCAGAACTCCAAGGTCTACCATATAATTAGATTATTCTTGCTCAGGCGATCTAAAAATCCAGGTATAACACAGGCACACCAAACACCAAACTTTGGTTGTATTGGAAGTGAAAGAGATAGAGTGTAAGGGAAAAGATAGGAATACAGTACTAGATGGATCACTCAGTATTACTTCTGATGGCTTTATGCATCTGGCCAAAATATAATAAACAAATCTCCCTGATATTTTACGGTGCTACTGAAGCCATTCTATCTCAGATATGTCTTGTACTTACCTGGATTGCTCTAATAACCTTCTGAACTATACTAGTTTTTTTCTATTCTTTCCCACCTAATTCCTTAATATTCCAATGCAACTAATGACTAATAGTTGTGTGGGGTCTTATAGTATTTAAAATGCTTACACATTAATTACCTCACTACATTTAATTTATCTTATTTGGATGAACAACTTGATTGTTCTTAAGTGCAACTTCAACGGAATCAACACCAAACTTTTCCATTATTCCTATATTTATGAAGTTTATTACTATTAAATTTTGTTTTGGTTGTCAAATCCTTTATTAAATTATTTTCCTTTGTAGTTCTGAACTAGCTGAGCATTCCACTGCACCACAATTGATGTTATCAATGATGTCATGAGGGTGGCTGCAATCGACGTTACAGGCCCCACAAATTGGGCAGTCCTCAGGATCTCTTTAATGGTTCCAGAGAGTTTTCTGGCTAAAAATGACTAAATATTGGGGCTGATTTTGACAATCTCATCAAAAGTGGTATTTCCACTGTACTTAATGTTTTTCTGCTTCTTTCTGTCTTTTAATGGTTCATTGAGTGCTTTGATAACCAGGGCAGAGGCAGAAGGTAGCACTTCAATCTGGATTTGTCTGTTCTGAATGGTCAGTTTCACTGTCATCCTCAGACCTTTCCAGTTGCTGTTGCCTTAGCGATATCATCAACAATCTTATTGGAAGATAGACCCAGTGGGTCGATCTTTGGAGCCAGGACAGAGGAAGCACTGATTTCTCCACTGGTGTACCTCAGGTGTTCGACTTTGATCTGCTTGGGGCTGAATTTAGGTGGCCTGGTGGAGGTGTCTGGTGTTCACAGGAACCTGTATTTGGACAACTGAAGACAGTTGCACCTTTGCCTCCTCTGAGCCAAAAGCCAAAAGCTACTATTAAATTTTTTAAAAATAATTTTGACAGTAACTTAAGTTTTCATTGAAAATTTAGGAAATAAAAATATAACTTAAAAAATACCCATAAAGGCATCATTAATCAATTAGTTCTCATTTTTTATTTTCCATCTTCTCATTTCATCCATTTTGAAATTATGTTTTTGCAAGGTGTGAAGCAACTATTTTTGTTAATGGTTAGACAGTTGAAGCAATGCCACTTACTGAATAATCTGACATTTACCACCTATTTTAAAACTTTAACATTATCACAGTCTGCATTTGGATGATTTCCTGGCTCTCTCTTCCTGATATTTTTCTATTTCATAAAATTCACTTTTAGTCTGAGTAACAGAAAGTTCTAATTATTAAAGCTTAATAACATATTTAAATAACTTAAAGAACACGTTCCCCCATAACTCATCTACTTCACAATCTTCCTGGCTGTTCCCCACATAAATATATTTTCATTGTTAAAGAGGGAGCCAGTGAATAGATATGTATATGTATGTGTATGTATATATATGTGTATTAACCTTGATATACATTTAGGTCCATATGTTTCAATTAGTATTTACATATTAGGAAATAAATGGTTTCTTTGTGATTAATTTTAGTTTTTCTTATATAAATATTTAATTCTTTCTAAAATCAAATTTATATAACAAGATCTGTTCCCTTCTAGAATCTGAAGTGTATACTAACAAATTTTCTATTTTTCTGCCTACCCAGCCATCTATCCATCTAATATTGTGTATGTGCAAGGCTATTAATTGCAGCATTATTTGTAAAAGATTGTAGTAGAGTCCTAAGAAGTGTGCATCATGAACAGAACTGGAGAGGAGAATAGCAGCTATGCAGGAGCAAGAAACTCCACCTGGATCTTTCTCTATTCTATCTCCTGCAGAACATGTAGGAGAGCAAAATTTGCCACTGCAAAATGTATCTCTTTGGCAGGTGGATTATTTTAGACTGATTATTTTTAAGAAACAGAAGGCTCAGGCAGAGCGTTTGACCCTTTCTCTAACTGCCTAAAAGTATTTAGATAGAAGACTTGTTTCAGGAAGGGAGTTAACACTATAAATAGCTATAGTTTAATAGGACTAGGTGTGATAGATAGGGAGGAATCTAGCAAGGCCTATTCGATCAAAGTCCTATCTCCCATTATTTTCTGGATGGCTCAGCAAACATTGGCTTACCAAACATTTACTCTTTCCATTCTCCCATGAACTGTTGTCCTTCCCTTTGTAGCCCTAAAGCCCTACCCCCCCTTCTCCTTAGTTCAGAATGACATATATACTTCATTTGCTAATCTGTGTCATGTCAATTTGTTTCTCAGACCAGCCAGAAGAACCTTGAAGGGTAGAGGTTTATCCTCCCCAACAAACAAAAGTTTTAATCTGTGGTGGGAAAGGCAGCAATCACTGCTTTTCTCTCTCTCTTTCCCCTTTTTTAAGGATATAAAACTTTTACTATAAATAAAATTTTAGAAGTGGGTAAGGAGACAGAGTGCAAATGTGCTTAATAATGTCCATCTGGGCAGGTGGGAAAAAAGTGGACCAAAGGAACTACTGGAACGTACTAGGAAACACGTATGGGAGCAGTGAGAAGAGAACAGGGAGGGGAAAGTGGGCAGGAGTAACTGCTGAATCTGGAGCTCTAGATAGAGGCAGGGCAGGAGAACAGAAATGTCCACACTCATTGGCACCCAGGGAGAATGCCTTGTCTAAGGCTTATCCTTAATCAGAATAGCAAAAACCACACTTCACCACCAGGTTAAGAACCCACAGATAAAAAGTAACAGCACAATACAGCCGGGAGAGAGGAGAAGACCTGAGCAAGCATGTAGTTTATTGTGGCACTATTTGTCTACACTACGACAGTCATCAAATTCCTGGAGGGATACCTTTTATGTAGGAGAGGGCTGGTTTAACAGAACAAAACCTGTTCTTTTCTGAGTTTTAGGTCTTTTCTTTGTGCTGTGCCTCAGAGGAATCTCTTTGCATAAGCTTCTTAAATGAATGGGGCTTTTTCTATAATATTTATTTATGGAATTACTTTGACATATAGAAAACTCAATTTTTATATAGTTTGTCTTGATAGTTTAATGTACTGTCTTGATAGTTTAATGATTTGTAAGTTCATTTTCCATGATTTTCTTCAGGATTATTATCAGAGTTTGTATTCTGAAATGCCAATTGAGTAAAACGAGCCTTAACAGTTCATAAAAATTCATAATAAAGTAGAGCTTAGAATTATAATATCTTAATTTGGAAGACAGTTCGCATATATTTATTTTTCTAGTTCTCTTACTAGGGTGGCCAAAGAACATGAGGACAGACATCTACTAATTCACACTCCACAGAGGTAGCATTAGAGTGCTCTGCCAATTACAAAGCACATATATAATGCCTGCCTTGCTCCCCTGCGTTGTCACTTAGTTTTAAAAAATAAAAAGTGTGTACTCAGTCACATGACTGTTTTAAAGTTCAGGCTTTGAACCAGTGTCCTTAGTGTTAATAAGCGAATGAATTCAGCTCTGTTAAATGCTACCAGATGGATGGCCAGTTAGTTGCTGATTTGAGGATTTTTTTTTAAGTTTCTGTGTTTTAACCTGGGGAAAAAATATCTGCTAGCGCAAAATCTCCACAAAGCCACTGCTCTCTGTCACACATTCCATTTGGTGATAGCCTCTGAATACATTAAGATGCATCATTGCAGCTTTAGCTCCCGAGTTTATCATATGTGTCAGTCAGTTACAGCAGAGGGATGTATTCAATTTTTCACACTATTTGAACATGTTTTGAATATTAAAGAACAGACACAAAGAAGGACCACACTATCGGAACTGCTGACAGGGCTTTGGGTCCAGTTAATTGCTGTAAACAGAACGGTTTCTAATGCTCTTTTTAGTTATGTGTTTGTGGCTGCCAGCAGGGTTCACTGGGGCCTTTATAAATTCCTTCTTTATCTCTAACTCCAGTTGATTGACATGTGAACCATGCTGGTGGTGTTTGAAAAAGTGCACTGGATTTCTATAAAGCTATGAATATTTCCTGAACCTTACACAACCAGATCTAAATACTACAATTTCAGCTATAATTCTTTAAGGCCTGGAAATCACTGGGCTGAAAAGCCAGTCAAATATTTCAGTATTGAGTTCATTACTTAAGTCATTGAAAATGCATTCAGCGAGTAGAAGTTTGATGGTAGGGGATGCTTATTGCAACATTTATGAACACACCTTTTAACTACTTCTTTACATTTTTGCTTGCTAAAACATAAAATGGTGTTTCTATTTTGATTTGCATTCTGATTTTTTAGTTAGTAATGTTAAGAAAAATATCCACATAATAGATTTTAAGTTTGTTTTGTAATTGATTATGGTATTAAAACTATAAGTAAGCCAGTTACTGCTGATGTTGAGGAGATACTCTAATTGTGAGTTGCTCTTTTGCTCTTGCTCCCTCTTTCTCTCTGTTTTTTTGTTCGTTTGTTTGTTTGTTCCTCTTTTGTCCTTTACTTCTATGGTAGCTGACGCTAATTAAAAAAGGAAGAAATTTTATTCATGGATAATTCCGTGAAATATTGGAATGATACTATTTATAGGAATAGAACTAAAACTATATTATGCATTTTGACCCAAAATTATCTGTTTGAACAGAGTAGAAATCTCTCATGTGAGAGATAGTAATTAAAACCTTTTTTTCCCCGTTATACAAATCCTTTTTAAATCTTTCAAAAGAGCACTGTGACAGGGTGTAATCCAATGTGGATTGCAAAGGAAAAAAAATAAGTTAGATGTGTGATACCAAAGACTTTATGCTGCAGATTGCACAATTCTGTGGCTAATCTTTTTGAAAAGCAACTTCAAAATACTTCTCAAATGCAGCTGTACCTTTATTTTTTTCCCATTCCTTTGCAGAAGTGTACTTTTTTTTTCTTTGTGGCATTTAATCTTTTTATAAACTGATTTAACATGAAGTGGTTTTAGGTGTTGGAGTGGATGTGGACAACAAAGTTGATGAGTAATTCTGCCCAACAAAAATCAACATTTTCTCTTCTAAAAAAGAACATAGCCGCCTGAGAGATCTCACTTCTTGGCATGGGAATAGTTTGCTTCCTTATAAACAGCACTTTATATTTTCTACATATTATTTGGGGATCCAGGGTTCATTTTGGGTTTTGCTTCTGTCTTTGGGCTGAAAAGAAAATATCAATTCTCAGAACTCAAACTACCTGTCCATATGAAATTAATTTGAAAGTGTAAGGCAGAAAACATAATATGAAGCATCACCTTCCTTAAGGATACAAAGACCTGGTATTAGGCCAGTTTTTCCATGATCACTACATGAATTTAGGTCTCAGATTCACATATGTAAGATAAGGGGTTTAGAGACAATGTCTTAAGGGGCTTTATAAGTCTAAAACTATGTGGTTTTGTTATCCAGCAAAGATGTTACGTGTTATCTTTCTAAATGATATAATTATTTCCATGCATACATAGCAATGTCGGATAATAATGTATGCTTGTTTACCTTCCTGTTCTAATAAAATGACAAGGTTGTTTTTACAGTGTTATTTTATAAAACTATTAATTTTAAAAGCATTCACAACACAGTGAGTGTCCAGTTAACTATAAGACTGTGAAAGAAAAAGTAATGCATGCTAAAACATAAAGGCTCTACTCATGCTTTGGCAAAATCTGCTATGATTTAAAGTCAGACTAAGTGACACTTGATAGCTTTATGAGGTTATCTAACCAAACAAAATGATGTGGTAGCTACATCCTGGTGCTTTTAGAGACAGAATATCAGAGAATTAGCCAAATGCAGAAAAATGGAAAGGAATACAGTTCTGCAAAGAGAAACTTTCTTTTCAAGTGGGTTATATATCCAATTGTTAGGTTATATACATTAAATTTACATATAAACTTTGGAAAAGGCAACTGATTAAAACAAAGAAGAAGAAAGAATAGATAAGATTTGCCCTTATAGCCTTTTGTAAGAACCTCTAGGGACTAATGTGGTAATATATCGTGATTAACTAACATAAAAAAAAAAAAAAAGAACCTCTAGGGAAGTATTCTTGGCCATATAATGGATGCAAGCAAAGAGACAAAGACCAAATAATGCTTTGTATCATTTCATGGTTTTGTCCAACTTTTATTTCACTTTTTCTTTTAAGCTTATTTCAGTAGGCTCTAGCAGAGAGGGGGAAAAGGCCAAGAATAGGGCCTTTTAAATAATGAGAATTCAGGTTTAAACATTATAATGAGATATTTTAAGCTGTGCTTATTTTTCAGTGGAACTAACTGAAAGCAAATCAACTGGATGCCTTCTAAGTTTTAGCAGAAAATTTACTCTGAGAGAATCTATAATCTTGGCCTAAGAATAGTTGTGATAATGCAACCTATACTCTGACCCCCCCAAATTTAAGCCAGTAAGAAGCTTTGGGGTGGAAGCTTTTATTATAGTGTATTGCTTTCAGTTCACGTCATGGAATAAGCCAAGAAGTAAACTGAGTGGAAATTCCATGTACATACGATGATTTATATATATTATGGATAATTATTCAAAAATATTTGAAATGATTTAGAAATGATGATCATTGATTTGGGAAAAAATAAAGTTTTTATTTGTTTCCTCATACACACAGAAATATCTCAGGTGAGTACAAGATCTTGACAGAAGAGTACAAAACACACACATAAAGACACACATATATAAAATAAATCTATAGATATATACATTTATAGGTAAATATATAAATACAGTTATAGATATCTGAATAATATTTTTTGGCTTGGTAAGCAAAAAGAAAAATCATCAAGAAACCATTAAAGAAAAGATTGAGGGATTTGGCCATATGAAAATTAAATCCGTTTTTAGGTGGCAAAGACAATTTGGACATTCTGAAAAATATGACATTCTGAAAAATAAGAAAGAAGACTGGAAATATTTATTTGCAATATGTATCATAGTTTATAGGTTAGAATATAATTATATAAATAGTTCTTTCAAAGCAATAATTAAGGAATCAGCCCCATAGCAAGAAAGGGGCAAAGTTTCTGAACTGTCATTAACTATAGACATGAGTTGGTTAACATAAGTAAAACAAATGACCCATAAAATAAATGAGCACATTAAAGGTATTAAATATCTTAAATAATCTGTACAATTCAAATTAAAAATTTTGTGGAATACCATTAAGATAAGTTAAATTAAAAAATATATAATTGATAATTGGCATGATTATGGGAAAGCACTCATTCCATGCCCAACTATTGGAAGTTTAAACTGGAAGAGCTCTTTTGGATGATTTGATGAACAAATAAAAAATGCATACCATTTGATCTGCCAATTACATTTTTCTATTTATCATAAATACTGGCACCAGAATACAAAATTATGTGTTCAAGGACATCCATTGCTACATTTTATATAATAGAGAAAATTTGGAACAGAGTAATGTCCATTATTAGGGAACATTTTAGACAATATTCTGCTTACTTAAAAGGAAAATGATAGGTCTATTTTTCAAACACGGAAAGGTTTTCAAAACATAATTTCATTTATGTAAAATCAAAATGCAAAAATATGTAAGTATGTGGTACACAGAATATCTAGGAGGATACCTTGTGAAATTGAATAGTGCTCTCTAAGGTATGTCATGCTACTGGTTGGGAAGCTTGTGGATGCAGTTTAACTTTGGGATCTCTAAACGTTGATACTATTCGAACATTTTAACAACAATTATAATATTTTCATAAGTAGTAAAAATAAAAACAATAAACCTCTTCCTTTTGTGGATTTTACTATCAGTGGACTATTACATAGTTTATTTTGAGTTTTAATATGCACTAGCAGGTGTTATGAGGGATATTTGTTTAATGTTTCTATAAATAACTCTAAAACAGTAAATTCACATATAATCTGTTTAGCTGCCTGAGGTAAAGTCTTTATCTCTTCATCATGTTCCTTAAAATAGAATGACTTCGCATGTATGTATTCTGAGGAGCTAAAATTTTGAGAGAACCAAAGATTTCTTAAACTGTGGTACAAATTACATGATTATAGTCCATGAAAAATAAAACATCTGCAGAATAAAATGAATAATGTCTGCAGAATAACACAAATAATGTCTACAGAATAATGCAGATAACAAAATGTCTGTGGGATAGAAAGCTCCATTATTGGAATAGCCAACAGAATATGATACTCTACTCCTATCTCCATAAAACTGGCTGTATGATTAGAAATATTTAACCTTGTCAGATCTCAATTTTCAATCCTCAAATAAAAGGGTAGGCTAGACAACACCTGCATTTAATTTCAGCTTGTGTTTTATATTTGTTAAATTTTGTTTTCTAAAAGCCCAGTTAGAAACTTAGTATTTTCCCCAAAATTGCAATAACATTTCTTTCATGTGTAGCACAAAAAAGAAAAAAAAAAATTCTAGCAAGGGATAAATGAGATAAATACCTAGAAGTGCAAAGGCTGAATCAAAGGGTAAGCATATTTTAAATTTAAATTTTAGTGCCAAATTGTCCTCAAAAAGTATGTGTCCAACTGTAGTGACTTCAACATTATATGATAATAATCTTTCCATCTTTTATATTACTGAACAATATAAGATTTTTTAATTTTAATATTTTATTATTTTTTAAAGATTCTATTTATTTACTTGACACAGAGAGAGAGAAAGAAAGGGAGACAGCGCACAAGCAGGGGAAGCGGCAGGCAGAGGGAGAGGGAGAAGCAGACTCCCCACTGAGCAAGGAGCCCAATGCAGCTTGATCCCAGGACCCTGGGATCATGACCTGAGCAGAATAAAAGTTGAGCAGAGGCTCAACTGAATGAGCCACCCAGGAGCCCCCAGTGTAAGATTTTTAAAAGAAGTTTATGACAATCTGAAAATGCTATGTTTTTTTGTTGTAGTTCTGAAGCCAGATTAAATTGGTTTACATCCTGACTCTGCCACTTATTAACTGTAGTATTTGGCAATTTGAATATTAGTCAAAACCCCTCTTGGCTAGGTTAATTCATGTGTAAAGAGGGAGAAATAGTAGAAACTGGTCCTAAGGTGATTGTGGGAACTGATTATTTATTTATTTTTTAAAGATTTTATTTATTTGTCAGAGAGAGAGAGGACACAAGCAGGGGGAGTGGCAGGCAGAGGGAGAAACAGGCTCCCTGCTGAGCAAGGAGTCCCATGTGGGACTCGATACAAGGACCCTGGCCAAAGGCAGCCGCTGCTCAACCAACTGAGCCACCCAGGCATCCTGGGGACTGATAATTTAAATAAAGAATGTAGATAGGTGTCTGACAAAGAGTAATCGCTCAGTATTTATGGTATTTATTATGATCATCGTTTTTGGCTTCTTGGTTTCTGAGTTTCTTAATATGGCCTTCCACATATTTAAGATTATATATAAATTCACAAAGAAAAATCATTTCTTTGGTACTATAAAATACTTCCTTAAGCCATTTAGAATATATTCTTTAAGGTAGTATAAGGTAAAGTTTCTTCTTTTTTTTCCCAAGAAATTCCCTTATACTACTTGTAGTGTGTTGGATATTCTATCTTTTCCTCATTTATGTCAAATAATATTCCCTACTAATTCTCATAGCTAATGGATCTGTTTTCAGTTTCTATAAATGAAAAAAAAAAAAGCATCATTGTCTTGGGCAAAAATAAGTATTTGTAATTTGAGTCAGTTTATACTTTTAGTCTCAGGTGCTGATGGATAATGCCATTTACACCATAAGTGGAGCTTAAATTAATCCATATAACCACACTGAAATATCAACAGTTGTCTTTATTTCACTGAAAATTTTACTACCATGGTTTCTCATTGGAGGAAAGTTATTATAGGTACAACTACAACTCCAGCATACGCATTTTCAAGGGCAGCAAAAATTTAGACAGTAATCCTAAATAGGTACTAAGAGATTTTAAGTTATATCTTAAGTTTGGGAAATACTTCATACTTTGCTCCCCATTGTCATTAGGTTATATATTAGGGGGGAAAGTGAGTCACTTATTTAAACTTGCCCATCAGGAGTTTTTCCAAATAGATTCAACTAGCCATCTTTAATATCTCATAGGATACTGTTTTCTATGTAGTATAGTTTAGAATTAAGAAATAAGTATCTTTATCTTTTTTTTTTTTTTTTAAGTACCAATTCAAGGAGCCTATCATGAAAAAAGTGTTAACAGGTTTCCTCTCCTTATAAACGAAAGTGCTGAAACCTCTCATACAACCTTTGTGGCAAATAATCACTTCGCCCATATCATCCAGTTTATAACCTGATGGGAACATGAGGGCATTCACTCTTATCTGTTAGGGTGAAAGAAATAAATCTTTCTGAATGGTTTCCAACATTACCTCGCTTAGACAAAGAAATGAGTTTTGATATGTGGTTTTCACTCTGTTCTTTTTGTTTAGATGATCATCTAGAATCATAATGCTATCATCAGGAAGATTCAAGTGCTAACTATATGAATAGTAATGTAGAGAGAGTATTAATAACTCAAGAGCTGTAATGCTTATATTTGAACCTGGAATCTACTTATCTTGAGATATATGATATCAGGAAAATTGCTTAAATTTTATGGGACTCAGTTACCTGATCTAAATAATCAGGAAATAAAAAAATAATCAGGAAATAATATAAGTACACTTATAAGTTTTTGTGTGTAGAGTGAATGAGTTGATATATGTAAATTCCTTTGAAGAGTTTCTGATGCATAATTAAATGTTCAACAGAAAAAGTCACTTGTTGTCTTTTTGTACTAGCAGTTTTTATTTCCTTTTTTTAAAGCCAGTATAATTGTTTATTTTATTCTAGCTTTATATATTATTTGTTAAACGGCTGTATTTCTGTATCCTACCTAAAAATCTGGAGTTTCTTTTGTTTGTATTAAATCAGCAAACTGTGTGGAAGGGACAGAGATTTCCCATATACTCTCCGCCCCAACTCATGCATAGGCTCCCCCATTATCCATATCCTGACCAGATTGATGCATTTGTTAAACCTGATGAACTTATACTGACACATCTTAATCACCCAAAGTCCATAGTTTACATTCGGGTTCACTCTTGGCATTTGAATTCTATGGGTTTAGACTAATGTACAATGGTATATATCCACTTTTAATATTATACATAGTAGTTTCACAGCTCTCAAAATTCTCTGTTCTTTACCTATTTATCCCTCCCTCCCCCTTAAACTCTAGCAACCTTGATCTTTTTACTGTCCTGTAGGTTTTTTTTTTTTTTTTCAGAATGTTATATAGTTAGAATCGTACGGTATGTAACTTTTTCAGATTGGTTTCTTTCACTTAGTAATATGCATTTAAGTTTTCTCTCTGTCTTTTAATGGCTTTATAGCACATTTAAAAAAAAGATTTTTATTTATTTGAGAGAGAGAAAGCATGCAAGAACAAGATGGAGGAGGAGGGGCAGAGGGAGAGAGAGAAGCATACTCCCCACTGAGCAGGGAGCGGGGGCGGGGGGTTGGGGGGATGGGGGCTGGGGAGCAGGGCTCAATCCCAGGACCCTGGGATCATGACCTGCGCTGAAGACAGACACTTAACCGACTAAACCACCCAGGCGCCCCATAGCACATTTCTTTTTAGTCATAGATAATATTCCATCATCTGGATGTACTATAGTTTAACCATTCATATACCAAAGGTTGTTTCCAAGTTTGGGCAATTATGAATAAAGCTGCTATAAATGTACATGTGCAGGTTTTGTGTGGACATAAATTTTCAACTCTTTTGGGTGAACACCAAGGAGTGCAATTGCTGGATCATATGGTAAGAGTATATTTAGTTTTCTAAGACAGTACCAGACTGACTTCCACAGTGGCTGTACCATTTTGTATTCCCACCAACGAGTGAGAATCCTTATTGTTCCACATCTCCACCAGCAGTTGATTGTCAGTGTCCTGGATTTTAGTCATTCTAATAGATACTGTTTCCTTTTTGACTTTGGGAACTTTTTCCCCCAGGAGATAGATTCAGTTTAAATATTTGATTATGCACTTTATGTCTTATTTTAACTAATATGGATATGGAACAGGAAACATAATCTTGAGAACTTTCCCTATGGAAATCCTAGAATTATGAAATTGGGCATTTTATCTCTTCTCTCTCATATCCATTATATTTGAGAAAAAAAAAGGCTTCTATTTGCTTATTCTAAACCATTACTCCTAGAAAAAAAACAGGTGTATATATCTAATTTATTACTTATATTTATTTTAGTACATAAATATATTTATGCACTTCTGTAAATGCACATATATATGCATGCAATGAAGTAATACATATTTACATATATGTAAATATATGTGTATGTGTATGTATACCTTTGTTGCATGTACTATTTATTGCCTATACTATACTTGATTCTCTGTGGTTTATTGTCTTTCAAACTAGCTCTTTCCCACTGCTTCATTTAATATTTTATCCCTGTCTAAACTTATTGCTGAATGTATTTTTCTTGGTGATTCTAATATGTTAAATCATACAGTCATACATATGACCACTTATTTTTTGTCATTTCTAAGAAATATATTTTCTTCTCCAATTCAGCCACCCATTCTTAAGTGACTATGTACTTTTTCATCAATAAAAATGATGATTTCAATCCCAATCATTAGTCTTCAATTCTTATCCCTCCAGTTTTAATACGTTACTGCCACAATTTCTTTACTTATTCATGTAGTAATAAATTATCATAATCTCCACACCCTTTGACTCATATTTGATTAAAACTGTAGCTGAAATCAGAAGCCATATATTTCATTGGCACTTAATGAAAAATGATAAGAAAAGAAGCTGATTATTTATTTTATTTGAGCTTCTCTGTATGTGTATGCTTTTTTCCCCGCTAGATGATGAGCTCCTGGACAACAGGTTCCTTATCATATTCATTGTTATGCCTACTATGTACATAGGTAGGCGCTCTATAAGTGTTTTTGTATTGGAATTGCATACGTAGTTTCCTTAAGAACAAAATGCAGTGGATTTCAAGCATAATGCAATTTTTAAAATAATCTGTCTCCTTGAAGATAATTCATAGACTGTCTATTCAACATCACCACTCAGAATTTTGACCTCTTAAAATTAATTTATCTCAGACCATTTACCACTCTGCCACTCTAGCCACACAATCATTCTCTTTCTCCTGAACTACTACAAGAACTTTATATTTGGTCTTCAGTTTTCAACAACATTCATCTACAAACTATACAAATTATCTAGCACAATCCATTTTAAAACTTAAGATTTCTCCTTATGGCTAGGATTTGGTGAGTTGAGAAAGTATGTCCCTCCTACCTAATAATGATAAGTAATATGCATAAATTATAAAGTGATAAGTCTTTGAGCCCAACAGAGAACTGAGATCATTAAACAACTAGTAGTCGAATATGTAAGGATTGATGAGGAAGCACAAAAAATGAAGATAGGGACAGCACAGGAAGAAGTGGCTGCCGAAAAAGTGAGAAAAAAATGAATTTAGTTTAATGAGTTACTGAAGAACTGGTGCAACTATAGACAAAAGAAAAGCTCTCACTTAATCATGGGCAATTTCTTATGGATAGAGGACAGGGAGAGAGAGCATTTCTCAGTAGTGTAAGAATTGTTGGTATCAGATACCATTGCAGAAAAGACATAAATTCCTGCCACTTTGTGCATTTCGTTTGGACAGAGAAATTCCTTTAAGCTACTTGCAAATCCTGCAAAGTAACAGGGAGGTAAGGATAAGTTATTTGTTTCTGAGGAAAGCATAGGATAAAACAACAACAACAACAACAAAAACAAAACACATGTCATTCATTCATTCATAAGATAATCAGAAAACATTTCTGGGCCTAATAGCATTAGAACCTTCTACTTCTAGTCAGGAGCATGACCTCCCTCCCATGCAAGACCTGCCTGGATCAAGGTAGAATTTGTCAGCCACAGAGAAGAGGATCAGGAATAATGACAAAACCCCATACCTGAGGCCTAGGAGCACATGGCTTTCCTTAAAGCTGAGGCTGGTCCAGGGTAATGGAGATCACCTCCTGGCTTCTACCTGCACATAAGCAAATACCAAGTAGCAACCAACAGTACTTGTCAGGCCCAGAGGGGGTAATAAAAGCTGAGCGATTAGCTAGAGGAAAACCCTGCAATATCTCAGTTCTCATCATAACAACAAGGTTTCATTAGACACATTTTAATATTGTGGTACAAATTAGGTTAACTATAGGAAAAACAAAATTCAGACCCAACTCATCCCCTGATTAGAGTAGCTCAACTGCTATACTAAAAACATGACAGGAGAGGCATGCCCATTTCTGGATGTAACTACTATTTTCCTCAGTTTTAAATATTTCTAAAGGGTAATTTTCTTCAACTCTCATGGGTCAAATAGGAAGTCCATGAAATTTTAAAATATTTTGATTTGAATTAAAACTGAAAAACAACAGATGCAGAAGTATGGGCTATGGATAAAGCAGTGTTTAGAGGGAAATTAATAGCAAACAATAAAATAAAAAAGCAAATAAAAAAGTTTATACTAGCAAATAAAAAAGTCCCAAACCAAAGAAACCTCTGTTCTCTATTCTCTTCTCTATTACCCTCTAAATCTCATGCTAATGCCTCTCTGTGACCAAATACAACTAAAAGTAGGAGGGTGAGAGAGCCTGATTTACAGTCTATAGAGATCATAGAGCTGTTCAGAGAATGTGATCTTCCAGGTAAGCAATGAAAGTGACTTGGATTAGAGAAGTCATGGTAGAAGTTGTAATACGTGGTCAGACTCTGAACGTATTTGGAAGATCCAGTTGATTTGATTAAGGATTGAATGTGGGTATAAGGAGAGCACAGAAATAAATGATGACTGTATGGTTTTATGCATCGGAAACTTAATGAAAACTGGTACCGATTCCAGAAATGGGGGAGCCTGGGGAAGGAATTTGTGGTTAAAGGGGTGCATGTGGAAATGAATAATTTTGTTTTGAACTTTTTAAGTTTACAAAGCCTATTATACATCCAAATCAGAATGAGTAGTTAGGTAGTTGGAAATACTAAGTGGTCTATACAATGTTGAATTCTGCTTCTCTGGTAACGTGTGTTCATGCCAAGAAATTGAGCTATATGTAACAACTTTAATACATCTTTTGTCATGCCCATTCTCTTTCCATTCTCACAAATGATTCCAGATATTTTCTAATATAGTTTTTTCTTAATTTATTTGAGAAACTTTAAGGTATAGTATTTCCTTTGGCTCATCTTTGCATTTTACAGCTAGTACATGTTGAATTCAAAATCCCTTTTAAACAAGAAAATAATGAAAGTACATAAGGAAACTATTCTTTTTCTAGTTTTTGGTTGTGTGTGTGGTTTGGTTTTTTGTTTGTTTGTTTTGAAAGCTTCCTCGGGCAAAGGAGATTTAGCAAGGAGAATTTTTCTATAAGTTTTGGAGGTTTAAGATTATTTGGAATCTCCCGAGTTCTCAGGGATATCACTGTTATTGTTAAGATCCTGATCTTTCACTGTTAATATCGTAGGTTTCTCAAAAAAACACCTTGAAAGATAATGTATTTAACTGCTGTTGTATAACCCCGATTGTGTGAAATCAGTTGCTGAGTTTAATATTTAGTAAAATGCTCTATACAAGTTTAAGCACTAAACCTTGGTGCTTAAAATCCTGTGTTTTATTCCATACCTTGAGGCAAGAATTTCAAGTCTGTGCTTGTCACTTTCTCACTTTCAATGTTGCCATGAACAACCTCCATTCATGTAATAGGAAGGATAATGATCAAGTTTCGTAACAAAAGCCAAAATAGCAGTTCCTGAACAAGATAGAATTATAATGTTCTCTCACAGTGCAGTCCAAATATATGTAGCCCAGGTTGCTATGAATATTTCTCAGTGCAGCTCTGACATCCTAAACCCATGGAGTCCATATTGTGGCCTAAAATCGCTGCTCCATTCACCAAGCCTGTTTTCTAGTCAGTGGAAAGGTTGGCAAAAGAACTTGCCTCTTTGCTTTAATGGCATGATCCAGAAATTTCACAAATACTTTTGCTTAAATCCCATGGGCTAAACCTTAGGCACATGGTCATACCTAGCTGCAGCTAAGCAGGCATAGGTAGTCTTTGGTGACCATATACCAGAAAAATATTGCAGTTCTTATTCTAAAAGAATAAGAGCAAAATGGAAAAGGGCAAGCAAAAACTAGTCTATTGCAACTGACATTACTGGTCTTCTTTAAATTGATGTATCCCCATATTGACCCATTACTCCTGGTCTTCATTGTCAGTGAGTATGTTGGTGGTTCCTTGAATATCTGGCTCTCTAATACATCCCACATAATGCTATCCCACACAGAATATATATATATACAAATCTTGCTGTATTTCACCCCATTTCTTTCTAGCAGTTAATTACAAATTCTCCCATAATTCACCTGCAGTCTTTTGCTTAAATTCCTCTGTCTTTATCGGTTTCCTTATCGAATAGATTTCTTCCTTTGTAAGCCACAAAAACCAAATCTAGTTAACTGAAGAAAAATAAAGTATGCTACTGAAAGTACACTGAGTGTCTCACTGTCATCAAAGGACAAGTTAAAATTTCACACTGTGCTCAGACCCATCTGGAGATTTCAGAAACGAATCCATGAAACTTCATCAGGGCTGCCAACAGACGACTCAGTTCCAACAGCCTTCAGTGCCTGAGCCATGCCTCAAGATTCAGATGGTTTCAGATGTGCAGATAAGAGGATCTGACTGACCTTACTTTGGCCTACAGTTTCACCCCTTGTTTCTTGGAGTAAGTGCCAAGGAAAAAAGAAGGGGAGGAGTGGGATCTGGGATCTCATAAACACAGTTCCTTGGAGGAAGGGATGATGAGTAGCAAACACAAGAGATGATAACCCCTCTTCCTTGGATGGTGCCAGTCATTCTTACTTTTCTATTTATGTGCATACTTTTATTGACCTTTATTTGGAGATGAGTCACAAATTGTCCAAATCACCATTTTATCCCTTAGCTTCTTGGCTAAGTATTTTATGCTCTTTGAGCATTAATTTTATTATTTTTAAAATTAGAGTATTATTTTGGTAAGTTCCTGTATGTATTTATATTTAAAAAAATCCTAAGATCCCAATTATATTTTAGGACTTAAAAATATTAGTTTCGGGCGCCTGGGTGGCTCAGTAGGTTAAGCGACTGCCTTCGGCTCAGGTCATGATCCTGGAGTCCCTGGATCGAGTCCTGCATCGGGCTCCCTGCTCGGCGGGGAGCCTGCTTCTGCCTCTGACCCTCCCCCCTCTCATGTGCTCTCTCTCTCTCATTCTCTCTGTCTCAAATAAATAAATTAAAAAAAAAAATCTTAAAAAAAAATATTAGTTTCTATACTTATTAATTTGATCAGTATTGCAAAATTAGTTATTTAGTTTCTAACCCTTGCATTTATGTTTATTTTTCCATTTTAGCTTATGTATAAAATTGTAAATTCATTAAGAGATCGCTTACTAAGTTTTTATCTTCTAAAAGGCTTAATTTAGAGCTAATCATTTATTTAACATTACATAAATACTCCTTCATTAATTGATAGTTGCCTCTACGTTTTTCAACTGCCAGTTTTACTAATTCCTCAAATTGAAAAGATAAGAAGAAACTAACTTTATGAAATAAACACAAATCTGTAACTCTCCATGTCAATTTTTATTGATCAATCAAAGCTAGGCAGAGTTGGACAGTGAAAATGGTTTTGAGTTTCGATTGAGTGAGATTCAGTGGAAAAGGTTACCTTGATTAATTAATGATTGCTGCCTTAGGTGCAGGTGAGGGTTTGGCGATATGTATGACTCTTTAACAAGAGACTGGGTGTTTCAAACTGTCCTGTACAATATGAAGCACCTTGGCAACTTGATGAAATGCAGATTCCATCTTCTTAAGATCTGGGGTGGGACACAAGATGATGCATTTTTAACAACTTATCGACTGATGTGGATGCTGCTAGTCCATAGGCTGCACTTTGGATATGAAAGCCATAAATGTTTATTAATCAATTAGAACATTTCTCACTGAGTTTTCTGGCTTGTATAAATGAAAGTTCATGCATGCATGCATACACACATGTAACAAATATTTATTGACTCTTCACTATGTATCGGGCAATTTTCTAAGTGTAGAAATACAGCCATGAATAAAAAAAGTCCCCGATACCACAGGCGTGTGTGTGTGTGTGTGTGTGTGTGTGTGTGTGTGTGTTTAAGGTAAGGAGGGAATAGATCTGGAAAGAAGCAGAATGGCAGCAGTTAAACAAATACAATAATAAATAAGTACCCAAACAAAGGGTATCTTGCTCTGGGAATATTTACCCCAAGCCCTTTTTTCCATTTAGCAGCTAACATACCCAGTTGTTCTTAAGCAAATAAATAAGTTTAAGCCATTCTGTAGCAAATAAAACAGGCTGGATTGAGTAAAAAAAAAATACTAGACATTGCTGGGATATTTCTGTCCCATTTAGGTCTAGTTGTTGGGCCTTCCATAAGTCATAATATGACAGAATAAGTTCCAGTGTCCAGCGCCAGAACTTTATGCTCGATGGCCAAATAAATCAGCTGTGCTAAAATCTTCACTAGTCCAAGAAACCGTCTGCTCCCCACTGAAGAGACAAGCTGGCATGTGCAGGTAATATTCAGTCCCAGCCTACTATCATCACCTTTTACCATTACAATTTACCATTACCATTACCAGAAGTCCCTCACCCACAGAGCCACCATTCAAAATAGGAGAACCTCTGGAGAGGTGGGTGGTCAGTTGGAGGGGAGAACTTAATTCTGAAAAACATCTAGATCAAAGTCATCAGAAAGGACTATTTAACAGTCATGAAGAGATAGACTTGGGTGGAATTAATATTTAAGCTGAAATAAGACTGATTAGGAGTAAATGAGATAGTGTTCATTGGCAAGTCTAGGTATGTTTGTTATTAAACAGGGTGGAGCTCAGAAGAATGATAGAGAAATGACAAAAAAAAAGTTTTCAACTTTCTTTTGCACATTGACTATCGTGAGGGCAAATTAATGACCATGTTATATATGCTACAGAACTGGCTCTTAGACCTTTCTTTTTTGGCTGTTGTGCTATTGTCACTCAACTGGGCACTGATGCTGTGGTCTGGTGACAAAAAACAACAAAAACAAAAACACCATAACCCCACTAAGGTCTTAAGGTCTTACTGAAGTCACTGCATACAAAGAAATTCAATACAGTCATTGGAGGTGGCCATAATCATTGGAGGTCGTTTCAGTAGGAGAAGCTAGCTCAAGTCTGAGCTCATCATCCCTTCCTCAACCCCTTTAAATCCTACATCTCATCTAACAACAACAACACAAAAGAAACAATGATTCTTACCTATGTGACCAACTGATGGGGAAAAATATATTTTCAGGGAGCACAGTACTATACCCAATTATAAAATTTTCTTATTAGAAATAAAGATAGCGGGCGCCTGGGTGGCTCAGTTGGTTAAGCGACTGCCTTCAGCTCGGGTCATGATCCTGGAGTCCCAGGATCGAGTCCCTCATCGGGCTCCCTGCTTGGCAGGGAGTCTGCTTCTCCCTCTGACCCTCCTCCCTCTCATGCTCTCTGTCTCTCATTCTCTCTCTCTCAAATAAATAAATAAAATCTTAAAAAAAAAAAAAAAGAAAGAAAGATAGCATTATAGCCTGAGGTACTTGTCTTGGTTTACCTCACTATTCACAGCTGCAACAAGGACAAAGATGGGTAGGTCTCATAATTATAAGTCCTCATGCTTAAATGGTCTATCCTACCATTGTCTGTCCCAGAACAAAGTGAGAATGTTACCCCAAAGTGAGTTTCAGTCTCCAAATTAGAAACTAGAAACTTTCAATACTAACGTAGTCAATTTTACAGCTGAAAATACAGTTAAAAGTTTAGTCCTTGCTAGGTACTACTTCCATCCAGGGCCTAATTTCCCCTCCCTCCTTTTCTCTCTTCCTTCCTAACTGCCTTCTGTCCTGCTTTTCCTCCCCCTCCCCATCTCCTTGATTGAATTCATTCTTTCTTTTTCCTCCTTCCTTCCTTCTTTCCTTCCTTCCTTCTTTCTTCTGTGTACAGCTTAGTTTGAAAAAAAGAATTGTTTTAAGGACGTTGGGGATAAATAAAATAATGAATATAAAATTAATATTTTAAAGGATTATATATACACCGGCAATAAGGAAAATGAAAAACAAAAACTCCCTTTTTTTCTCTCTTTCTGCCTTATCTGCTCTTTTCTTGTACAGCTCTGGAAGAAACTGTACTCTATACATTATTTTGCTGGGAGGAATACCATGTAAGAATCCTTTTGGCACAGACTGTTTAGACAAGGTGGTCAAGGCTAAACACTGTTCTACATAAAGTAGAATTCTTGAAATGTTAAAAAAAGTGAGAAAATATATATTCTATTATTGATGTAAGATATATTTTTTTATTTGAAGAAAAAAGGGAATTGGCCTTTAGAGCTTAAAAGAAGTGTTAAACTCACAAAAGTCAATGAATGTTTCTTCTAAAGTTTTAAATAATTATCACTCATAAAAACAATCATAAAGTGCCCTACATTTTATATCCTGTTACACTTCCTAAATGCTTTCCCATATGTTTTGATATAATTTTGTTCTCAAATATCCTTGTGAAGGAGGGTGGGGAGTTATTAATTTTCTCTCTTATTCTCAGAGGCAGCCCCAAATCCTCACTGAGTAGATTAAATATGCATAACTTCATTTTTCATTCCCTGACTGATTGCAGAGTCAACATCTTAATATTGCTAAGAGAAGTTGCCTTCCTTAAACTAAGGCCTCTGTGATACAGAGAGAATATTTATAAGGTAATAAGTAAAACATTTTTATGAAGGAGAGCCCAGGTATTATGAAGAAAACATATTTCACATTTATTATATAATCTTAATTATTGGAGAGGAAATGTTTCATCCAGGTGCCCAGGAATTTTGTCTATAAAATAGTGATATATATTGTTATTAAAATGCATTTTCTTTGAAAGTAAATTTTTGTGTATTCTAAGATTTAACTCTTACTCATGAGTTTGGATTCTGAGTCTCTCACAGATTGTTTCCCTCACAATGTAAAAACCTTTAAAAGATAACACCAAACCTGGTATCAGAAGTTAAGATTTCCTGTTATTCAGCAAGGCCTGGAATGGAAGTCAGGGTATCTAAGGAAAATAAGAAACTTCACAAATCCAAGCTCAGAATGAGGAGAATGGTATTAATTCTATTGAAGTCTAAGAGGATGTTAAAATATACTATGGAAAAATGAAGATAGTGATAACTGTACATAAATATATATTTCATGTATCTATATATCAATATAATTCATATATTTCATGGATAAATCTCTAAATATTACTGTATCATACACATATCTGGGACAGAGCTATCCAATAGAAATACACTGTGACTCATAAGTCGAAGGCATATATGCAATTTAAATTTCCTAGTGACCACATTCAGAACTAGAAGAAACAGATAAAATAAATTTTAATAATACATTTATTCAGTGCAGTGAAGTCAAAATATTATGATTTCAATATATGTGATCAAGGTGTAATGTGTGCAATACAAAAAGTTAGGATAATTTTTTCACCTTACATTCTTGAGGGTGAAGAATGAGGAAAAATGGGGCAGTTTGTGGCATTATTTATCTGTATGTCCATGACAATCTTAATAAAAAGCCATGTGACTTTTGAACCTGGGAATGAAGATATGTTAGTTCCATCAGCCTTTCACACCTACTAGAAAAAATGTGAACAGCCGTTTTCCTCATCTTTATTCCTCTGAGTAACTAGGTAACACCTGAAACGTAAGCCAAAGAAATAAAAATCAGTTTTAATAGCCACACAGCATTCTTCTGCAAATTTTAACAAATACCAGGTTAAATTGGTTATTTGATAAAAGTTCTTGTATTACAGTGGCTGATAATCATCTTTGTACATTTATCTTTGCCTGAATGTATATCAAAATCTTTGGAAATCCAAGTCATGTAAAAAGAGGGATTTATATAGAAGTAATAGTACAGTTTGGACTAAGATATCTTGACGTGTTTTTATGTTTTCATTCAGCTACCTTTCCCCTTCAGATATCTGAGGAGAAGACACACACAGGAGACAGTAGTAAACGATGGAATATATAATCAGGCAACTTTGAACTTTTGGCCTAATGAAGTTTTCTAGTGAGAAAGACTTGACCATGTGGAAATACAGTTTTGCATATGCTAAAGAAAGGAATAAAAATAAGTCAGACAGTCTCTTCCTAAAGGCTAAATAGCCCTTATTCGGGCTGCAGATGCAACCTTATTTCTTTGTAGCCTGTGATAAATAGTTTTTATGTGCATGCATTGGTATATAACAAGGGGATGAAACTTACCTCCAACTAGATCCCCAGTGCTCTGCCAAAACCTCATTATTGACCTCTGGAGATAGCAAGTCTGGCTTAGCAGAAGTGTGAAAGGGGGAACTATCTGGATTTTAACCTGGAGGAAATCTAGTTAAAATATTTCATTTTCCCAAAGACAAAATTTTATGAATTTCATAATAGGTAATAGAAGCAAGTTGTTAATGGAGCAGTGATTTGGTAATTTTGTCATTCTGCAAAATCGGGGAACTGATTTTTACGAATTGCTTTGTTTTCACAATGGAAGATGTCTGTGACAATAGCAAAGCTGTTACTCATATGGATAGAGAGAAGTCAAAGTTTAAGTCATGTACCTTTTTTGGCTGTCCTTGACCTACATTTATTTTGCCTTGTTCAAGTATGAGAAACTACAGACATTGGGTGGTGGTGTATTAAAGTACTGTAGAAATTGAGGAGGGGAGCAGATCAGTATCAAAAAGACTTAGAACAAAGAGTTTTAAATGATCCATTTCGATTTCCAGAAGAAAACTCTGGTATAATTGATAGACTCTCACTGCAAAGTGAGACCAGCTCCATAAAAGTTGTTCAGAAAGCCAGCTGGGGGAAAGGGTGAAATAGAAAGGAAGAAAGATAAACTACCAAGACAAAGGGATGTTGTGCAAATGGAGAATGATGAGACATGGGAGGTTTTATAGACACCAAAATGTTCACAGTGGCTATTTATTCTTTTTGCAGTTACAGTGATTTTTTAAAAGTTTGTTTTTGCTTTTATATATTTTCCAAAATCTCTGCAGTGTATTGCAAAAACTTTATGAACTGGAATATAAATAAATGGTATGAAATAGAAAATTTTAAGTAAGGATGGAAGGAATTGAAGACAGTTATAAAGACATTATCCATTAATGAAACTCCAGAGTTAGATGGGGGTTTCACTTATTTCATGCAGACTTTTAGAAAACAGATTATTTCAAAATGCACAAACTATTTAAAATTTATATAGCACAATCATATATCTTGAACCATAATAATGCATATAACAAAAGATAGCTACAATAAAAGCTAGTGAACAATTCTTATAAGTCAATATGCAAAAAATATTAAGTACAAGTAAAGAGAATTGAACAGCATTTCAGAATATCAGTAATGTAAGACTAAGTAGAATCTAATACATGGAGTAAAAGTTTGTCTTAGTATGACAAACCCTTTTCTGTGTTACTCTAGATCCAAAATAGAAGCATAGCAAAAACAAACCAAAAACAAATAACATTTTGCTTTATTAAAACTTACTGAATTTATTAAAATTTCTGAGTAACTATGGCTTTCTGAGATATATGTATATCTCATCTGAATATCCTTATTGGCCCTTTGGCCTATCAGTTTTAATAGTAATGCTCTTTTTTTCTTTCTCATTGGATGGACTAGACTTTGTAGAATAATATAGAAATAATATAGACATTCTTTTTTTTAATTTTATTTTGTTATGTTAGTCACCACACAATACATCATTAGATTTTTGTTTAATTATATTATGTTATGTTAATCACTATACATTACATCATTAGGTTTTGATGCAATGTTCCGTGATTCATTGTTTGTGTATAACACCCAGTGCTCCATTCAATACGTGCCCTTGTTAATACCCATAACCAGGCTAACCCATCCCCCCACGCCCCTCCCCTCTAGAACCCTCAGTTTGTTTCTCAGAGTCCATAGTCTCTCATGGTTCATCTCCCCCTCCGATTTCCCCCCCTTCATTTTTCCCTTCCTACTATCCCCTTTTTTTCTTTTTTTTTTTTTTTTAACATATAATGTATTATTTGTTTCAGAGGTACAGGTCTGTGATTCATCAGTCTTACACAATTCACAGTGCTCACCATAGCATATGCCCTCCCCAACGTCTATCCCCGAGCCACCCCATCCCTCCCACCCCCCACCACTCCAGCAACCCTCAGTTTGTTTCCTGGGATTAAGAATTCCTCATTATCAGTGAGATCATATGATACATGTCTTTCTCTGTTTGACTTATTTCGCTCAACATAATACCCTCCAGTTCCATCCACATCGTTGTAAATGTCAAGATTTCATTCCTTTTGATGGCTGCATAATATTCCATTGTATATGTACACCACATCTTCTTTATCCATTCATCTATCGATGGACATCTTGGCTCTTTCCATAGTTTGGCTATTGTGGACATTGCTGCCATAAACATCGGAGTTCATGTACCCCTTTGGATCCCTACATTTGTATCTTTGGAGTAAATACCTAGAAGTGCAATTGCTGGGTCATAGCATTTTTAACTTTTTGAGGAACCTCCATACTGTTTTCCAGAGTGGCTGCACCAGGTTGCATTCCCACCAACAGAGTAGGAAGGTTCCCCTTTCTCCCCATCCGCACCAACATCTGTCGTTTCCTGACTTGTTAATGTTAGCCATTCTGACTGGTGTGAGTGGTATCTCATTGAGGTTTTGATTTGGATTTCCCTGATGCCGAGCAATGTTGAGCACTTTCTCATGTGTCTGTTGGCCATTTGGATGTCGTCTTTGGAAAAATGTCTGTGCATGTTTCTGCCCATTTCTTGACTGGATTAATTGTTCTTTGGGTGTTGAGTTTGATAAGTTCTTTATAGATTTTGGATACTAGCCCTTTATCTGATATGTCATTTGCAAATATCTTCTCCCATTCTGTCGGTTGTCTTTTGGTTTTCTTGACTGTTTCTTTTGCTGTGCAAAAGCTTTTTATCTTGATGAAGTCCCAATGGTTCCTTTTTGCCCTTGCTTCCCTTGCCTTTGGCAATGTTTCTAGGAAGAAGTTGCTGTGGCTGAGGTCGAAGAGGTTGCTGCCTGTGTTCTCCTCTAGGATTTTGATGGACTCCTGGCTCACATTGAGGTCTTTCAGCCATTTTGAGTCTATTTTTGTATGTGGTGTAAGAAAATGGTCCAGTTTCCTTCTTCTGCATGTGACTGTCCAATTTTCCCAACACCATTTGTTGAAGAGACTGTCTTTTTTCCATTGGACATTCTTTCCTGCTTTGTCAAAGATTAGCTGACCATAGATTTCTGGGCTCTCTATTCTTTTCCATTGAACTACGTGTCTGTTTTTGTGCCAGTACCGTACTGTCTTGATGATGACAGCTTTGTAATAGAGCTGGAAGTCCGGAATTGTGATGCCACCAGCTTTGCTTTTCTTTTTCAACATTCCTCTGGCTATTTGGGGTCTTTTCTGTCTCCATAATATTTTAGGATTATTTGTTCCATTTCTTTGAAAAAAGTGGATGGTATTTTGATGGGGATTGCATTGAATGTGTAGATTGCTCTAGGTAGCATTGACATCTTCACAATATTTGTTCTTCCAATCCACAAGCATGGAACGTTTTTCCATTTCTTTGTGTCTTCCTCAATTTCTTTCATGAGTATTTTATAGTTTTCTGAGTACAGATCCTTTGTCTCTTTGGTTGGATTTATTCCTAGGTATCTTATGGTTTTGGGTGCAATTGTAAATGGGATTGACTCCTTAATTTCTCTTTCTTCTGTCTTGTTGTTGGTGTATAGGAATGCCACTGATTTCTGTGCATTGATTTTATATCCTGCCACTTTACTGAATTCCTGTATGAGTTCTAGCAGTTTTGGGGTGGAGTCTTTTGGGTTTTCCACATAAAGTATCATATCATCTGCAAAGAGTGAGAGTTTGACATCTTCTTTGCCAATTCAGATGTCTTTTATTTCTTTTTGTTGTCTGATTGCTGTGGCTAGGATTTCTGGTACTGTGTTGAATAGCAGTGGTGATAGTGGACATCCCTGCTGTGTGCCTGACTTTAGGGGGAAAGCTCTCAGTTTTTCTCCATTGAGAATGAAATTCTCTGTGGGTTTTTCATAGATGGCTTTTATGATATTGAGGTATGTACCCTCTATCCCTACACGCTGAAGAGTTTTCATCAAGAAAGGATGCTGTACTTTGTCAAATGCTTTTTCTGCATCTATTGAGAGGATCATATGGTTCTTGTTCTTTCTTTTACTAATGTATTTTATCACATTGATTGATTTGCAGATGTTGAACCAACCTTGCATCCCAGGGATAAATCCCACTTGGTCTTGGGGAATAATCCTTTTTTTTTTTTTTTTTTTTTTAAGATTTTATTTATTTGCGAGAGAGAGAATGAGATACAGAGAGCACGAGAGGGAGGAGGGTCAGAGGGAGAAGCAGACTCCCTGCTGAGCAGGGAGCCTGATGTGGGACTTGATCCCGGGACTCCAGGATCATGACCTGAGCTGAAGGCAGTCGCTTAACCAACTGAGCCACCCAGGCGCCCCGGGGAATAATCCTTTTAATGTACTGTTGGATCCTATTGGCTAGTATTTTGGTGAGAATTTTTGCATCCATGTTCATCAGGGATATTGGTCTGTAATTCTCCTTTTTGATGGGGTCTTTGTCTGGTTTGGGGATCAAGGTAATGCTGGCCTCATAAAATGAATTTGGAAGTTTTCCTTCCATTTCTACTTTTTGGAACACTTTCAGAAGAATAGGTATTAATTCTTCTTTAAATGTTTGGTAGAATTCCCCTGGGAAGCCATGACCCTGGGCTCTTGTTTGTTGTGAGGTTTTTGATTACTGCTTCAATTTCCTTAGTGGATGGGTCTGTTCAGGTTTTTTATTTCTTCCTGGTTCAGTTTTGGTAGTTTATACATCTCTAAGAATGCATCCATTTCTTCCAGATTATCTAATTTGCTGGCATATAGTTGCTCCTAATATGTTCTTAAAATTGTTTATATTTCTTTGGTGTTGGTTGTGATCTCTCCATTCTCATTCATGATTTTATTTATTTGGGTCATTTTTCTTTTTGATAAGTCTGGCCAGGGGTTTATCAGTCTTATTAATTCTTTCAAAGAACCAGCTCCTAGTTCCGTTGATCTGTTCTACTGTTCTTTTAGTTTCTATTTCATTGATATCTGCTCTGATCTTTATTATTTCTCTTCTCCTGCTGTGTTTAGGCTTTATTTGCTCTTCTTCCTCCAGCTCCATTACTTGTTGGGTTAGGTTGTTTATTTGAGACCTTTCTTGTTTCTTGAGAAAGGCTTGTATTGCTATCTACTTTCCTCTTAGGACTGCCTTTGCTGCATCCCAAAGATTTTGAACAGTTGTGTTTTCATTTACATTTGTTTCCATGTATTTTTTTAATTCTTCTTTAATTTCCTGGTTGACCTATTCATTCTTTAGTAGGATGCTCTTTAGCCTCCGTGTATTTGAGTTCTTTCCTACTTTCCTCTTGTGATTGAGTTCTAGTTTTAAAGCATTGTGGTCAGAAAATGTGCAGGGAATGATCCCAATCTTTTGGTACCAGTTGAGACCTGATTTGTGACCTAGGATGTGATCTATTCTGGAGAATGTTCCAGGGGCACTAGAAAAGAATGTGTATTCTGTTGATTTGGGATGGAATGTTCTGAATATATCTGTGAAGTCCATTTGGTCCAGTGTGTCATTTAAAGTCCTTATTTCCTTGTTGATCTTTTGCTTAGATGATCTGTCCATTTCAGTGAGGGGGGTGTTAAAGTCCCCCATTATTATTGTATTGTTGCCGATGTGTTTCTTTGCTTTTGTTATTAATTGGCTTATATAATTGGCTACTCCCATGTTAGGGGCATAGATATTTACAATTGTTAGATCTTCTTGTTGGATAGATCCTTTAAGTAGGATATAGTGTCCTTCCTCATCTCTTATTACAGTCTTTGGTTTAAAATCTCATTTGTCTGATATAAGGATTGCCACCCCAGCTTTCTTTTGATGTCCATCAGCATGGTAAATGGTTTTCCATCCTCTCACTTTCAATCTGGAGGTGTCTTTGCATCTAAAATGGGTCTCTTGCAGACAGCATATCAATGGGTCTTGTTTTTTTATCCAATCTGATACCCTGTGTGTTTTGATTGGGGCATTTAGCCCATTTACATTCAGGGTAACTATTGAAAGATATGAATTTAGTGCCACTATATTGCCTGTAAGGTGACTGTTACTCTGTATTGTCTGTGTTCCTTTCTGGTCTATGTTACTTTTAGGCTCTCTCTTTGCTTAGAGGACCCCTTTCAAGATTTCTTGTAGGGCTGGTTTCGTGTTTGCAAATTCTTTTAATTTTTGTTTGTCCTGGAAGCTTTTTATCTCTCCTTCGATTTTCAATGACAGCCTAGCTGGATATAGTATTCTTGGCTGCATATTTTTCTCATTTAGTGCTCTGAATATATCCTGCCAGTCCTTTCTGGCCTGCCAGGTCTCTGTGGATAGGTCTGTTGCCAATCTAATGTTTCTACCATTGTAGGTTACAGACCTCTTGTTCTGAGCTGCTCTCAGGATTTTCTCTTTGTCTCTGAGACTTGTAAGTTTTACTATTAGGTGTCGAGGTGTTGACCTATTTTTATTAATTTTGAGTTGGGTTCTCTGTGCCTCCAGAATTTTGATGCCTGTTTCCTTCCCCAAATTAGGGAAGGTCTGTGCTATAATTTGCTCCAATATACCTTCTGCCCCTCTCTCTCTTTCTTCTCTTCTGGGATCCCAATTATTCTAATATTGTTTTGTCTTATGGTATCACTTATCTCTCGAATTCTGCCCTCGTGATCCAGTAGTTATTTATCTTTCTTTGTCTCAGCATCTTTATTCTCCATCATTTGGTTTTCTAGATCACTAATTTTTTCTTCTGCCTCATTTATCCTAGCAGTTAGATCCTCCATTTTTTATTGCACCTCATTAATAGCCTTTTTGATTTTGACTTGATTTTAATTCTTTTATTTCTCCAGAAAAGTTTCTCTTGTATCTTCCATGTTTTTTTCAAGCCCAGCTAGTATCTTTATAATCATCATTCTGAACTCTATTTCCAACATCTTACTAATGTCCAATTGATTAGGTCCCTGAAAGTCGATACTGCTTCTTGTTCTTGTTTTTGAGGTGTGTTCTTCCATCTTGTCATTTTGTCCAGAGGAGAATAATGAATGAGAGAACAAAATGCTAACAGGGTAACAACAACCCCCAAAAAATATACACTCAAGAAATCAGAAGAGACCTGAAACTGGGGGAAAATAAAGATAAAGAAAGAAAAAAGAAAAAAAGGAATATGATCAAATATAATCAGGCTGGTGAAGAGATCAGTGCCACACACTAGATTTTGGACATATTTTGGTCTGTGAGAAGAAACTGCTTCCCAAAATTTTAAAGAAAGGAAAACTTATATATGTACAAAAATAAGGGTAAGTATGATGAAGTGATGGAATATGACTGTAAAGATGAAAATTATAAAAGATTTTATAAAAGGAATTGATAAGAAATTGGTTGAAAAAAGAAAGAAGAGAAATTAAAAAAAACAGGGAGAGCGAATGTGATCAGGCAGGAGACTAGAACAAAGCCATACACTAGAGATTTAGGGTATATTTTGATCTGTCAGAAGAAACTATATCCCAAAATTTTAAAGAGAGAACAACATATATATATAGTTATATAGTTAACTATATTTTGTAGTTAACTATATATTGTAGTTAACTATATTTTGGTATATATATATACCAAAAATAAAGTTAACTACAATAAAGGGATAGAATATGACTCTAAAAATGAAAAATAAGGAAGATTTTTTAAAAAGGGATTGATAAGATGTTGTTTGAAAAGGGGAAAAAGCAAAATTAAAAAAAATAGAAAAAGAAAAAAAAATTAAAAAATTAACTTTGAAAGACTAAAGAATCATGGGAAAAAAGGCCATGAATTCTATGTGCTGTATTCCGCTAGTGCTGAAGTTCTGCCGTTCTCATTGATGGGTAATCGTAGTCTTGGCTGGCTGTTCTTGCTGATCTTCTGGGGGAGGGGTCTGTTGCAGTGGTTCTCAAATGTTTTTGCCTCAGGTGTAATTGCCCTGCCCTTGCCGGGGGTTGGAATAAGTAATCTGCTCGGGTTTGTTCTCGCGAGCTTTTGTTCCCTGCAAGCTTTCTGTATGCTTTGGAGGATCAGAGTGAAAATGGCAGCCTCCCAGTCTCCGCCCCAGAGGAGCCGAGAACTCGGGGCCCCACTCCTCAGTGAGCCCTCAGAGAAAAGCAGTCAATCCCTCCTGTCTCCCTGGTCTCCAGCCGCACTCCGTGCTCACCTGGCCTGTGACTGAGTGCTTCCATCTCTGGCACCTGACCCCATTTGGAGTCTCCAAACCCAGCAGATTCCTATGGTGCGCTCCCGCACCGCTCCTCCCTGGGGAGGGAAGGGAGTCTCCCTAGATCTGCCACTTGTTGGGTTCCTGCTGGAAGAGCAGTGGCCCAACTGTGCCGCAGATTACAGTTTATGGCAACCCCGAGCTGAAAGCCTGCACCTTGGCTCCATCTTTGCAGCTGGCTTCCCCGCTCTAATACCTGGGAGCTCTGCTGCACTCACCTCCGGTCTTTCTGTGACCTCGAGTGTCCTGAAACCATGCTGTCCCAGCGAGGGTTTCACTCCCCACTTAGCCACTGGAGCAACATCCCTCAGTGGAGCAGACTTCTAAAAGCTCTGATTTTGTGCTCCGCGGCTCTATCACTTGCCAATAGCAGCTGATGGAGGCTCCCTCCCCCTGCAGTCTATCTTCCGGAATATCGCCTTGGATTCACTTCTCTGCACGTCCTACCTTCCAGAAAGTGGTCACTTTTCTGTTCAGAGAGTTGCTGCTATTCTTTTCTTCAATCTCCTGTTGAGTTCGTAGGTGTTCAGCATGGTTTGATCCCTATCCAGCTGGATTCCTGGGACCAAACGAAATCCAGGTCTCCTACTCCTCAGCCATCTTGCTCCTCCCACCCCATCATTAGTTTTTGATGTAGTGTAGACATTCTTTTTAATAGATGAAAACTTATAATGTTTTATCCTTTGGGTGTTAGTGACCATTTTAAAAATCGATAATTATGATAAAATTCTTCTATGTTACTTTTCCACAAAAATACTAGTACTTGATTTTTATTGAATTAAATACCTATTTCACATTTTAAGATGATTATATACATTTTTCAGGTTTTTTTTTTTTTACATATTTATATAATGACTTGGGTTTATAGATTTCTCAGCAATAATAGGAGCAACCACAATGATAAGTGAAGAACCATTTGTGTTAAACTGCATACAATGTATTGTCCTTGAATATACTGCTTTATTCCTTTCAGAAATATAGTAAACTTGTTTTAACATTTGGTGTTTTTGTTATAGTCTTTAAGATGAGATAGACTTTCTTTTTGTGACACTTTAGTTGGGTAATTTGTCTTTATATCTTTGCTTTCACTTATGGGGATCTTCCTCTTGGGCATCTCTGCAGCCATGGCTGCCCATCCATTCTGCTACTTTGCGTCTAGGAAACTACAGGCCTTTCCTTCTTTGGGGCTCAATGTGCTAGTCTGTGTTAGAAGGTAAAACATACAGAGTCAATCCAAGGATGTCTTTATCACTCTACAATGTAACTACTAGAGAATTTCTGTTTGTAGGCAAATCCTTCTTTACAGTGCTCTCGGCAATTCTTAGTTTTTTCTCTTAAGCATGTTTATGAATATTTTTTAACAAAGATTCATTGCTAAGATCATAACTATGTAGCACTGTTAATATCTTTTTATATGTTTTTGGGCCAATTTTCATGCTTTCTGAATTTTTGACTTTATTTTTAAATAACGAATTTTTAGAGCGGAGATGCCTTCCAAATAACTTATATAATTACTACTTTAATTATAAAAGCACATAAATTAGCTGACTACAAAACAAGTAATTATAAAATGCATGGCTTAGATGAAGGGAATAAATTGTTAATGCTGGAGGAAAGCTGTTGGCACTATAATAAAAAGAAAAGGTAGATAGTAATTTTAAATTGTCTATTTTATTCTACCCATCCTCCTCCTCATGAAAAACACACTCACACCCACATACACTGTTTTTCTGACTATAAATAATTTAATCCTCTGCTGCTGAAATGACTGAGAGAAAACTCACAAACACAATGATTAAACTGTATTCAAGTTTATGATCATGAACCAAGTTTCCTTAATGTCTCCAGGTAGTACATTGTTATGTCCATAGGCCGCTCACACTTTTATGCTCTGTTCCTTTTTAGCCAGCTGTTTCTCACCCTTTTTATCTATTTTTCAAGTCCAATATCTCATCTTCCAACTTCATCCTGTTGATGGTCCTTGCTTTCTGTTTTGCTTGAAACATAATTGAAGCCAGGATAAGAGAAATCAAATTCTTCCCTTGACATTGACCCATCCATCACATGGACTCCTGCAAAGGCCTTCTACCTCCTGACTCCTCTGCCTTGTCCTTTAACATTGGTATATGGGTTACAGGTGAGACATGGTTTACTTCAAGTATGCTAGCTTGTTTTTTAGGGGACTGACTTTGGTACTATCTCAGGGCATACTCAATAGGAGGGCATAGCTCACCGTAGAGTTTCAGTTGTGTGAGTAAAGTATGGTAAGAGCTACCGGGTTTGTAGTTCAGAGGGGGTCCAAGAAGGATTGAGGAGTCACTGCAAACGGAAAGAGAAGAGCAGATGCCTCTAGAGTGAGATGAAAGAAGCAAGCATGTACACAGACTGTAACTGTAAGACATTTGTCCTTGGGAGTCTCATTTGGATCTTTATCTTCTCAGTGAGATTTTGACAGTTTTTAATCAATGACCATGGAACTGTAGAAGTTGTGGATGTGTCCAGGCTCCTAATATTTTTTTTTTTTTTTAAGATTTTTATTTATTTATTTGACAGAGAGAGACAGCCAGAGAGAGAACACAAGCAGGGTAAGTGGGAGAGAGAGAAGCAGGCTTCCCGCTGAGCAGGGAGCCCGATGTGGGGCTCGATCCCAGGACCCTGGGATCATGACCTGAGCCAAAGGCAGACGCTTAATGGCTGAGCCAACCAGGCACCCCAGGCTCCTAATATTTTGACAGTTGGGTGTGTGCCAGACCTATATGTGTCTTCCCAAGCTATCTGAAAGCTATAAATCAAAATTCTAAATGTATACATGCTGTGTAGCATATAGATAAAATATACTCCCATTTTTATATATCCAAATTACCAAGCCAGCCGCAAAACACAGGTCTTTTCCTGAGATAAGGAAGTGGGTACACTGTAGAAGAAAAGATTTTATCATAGCTGACTTTAAAATAAGAAGATAAAGACTGTGATTTCTTAAACTGGTAACTCATACTAATTCTGTTTTTATATATCTTTGTACAAAAGCATAAAAGCATTTTAAGCCTACCAATCCCAGTCGCTTTGCTTTAAACTAAAACAACTAATAGACTGTCATGTATTTCAAATATGATTAATATTGCCTTCATAAAATTGTATCAATGTAATTTACCACATGGTATATTTAAACCCTTGTGATTCAAATTGCTTTTTTATATGACATTATCAAGATGAAGCGGACTTTGAAAAAATAATAACTTAATTCTTTTTAGCCACAGTTTATGACAGAAAAGAAAGGAAATAGAGGTATTGATCATGTTTTAATTGGTTGGCACATTTCCTTTGATCACCATTTCTCAAGGTGATGAAAATGCCCTTTCATTTTTGCTGATCTGTCAATATACTTTTTGAATGTTCCAAATTGCTCAAAGGAATTTGACATCTAAGAAGATGAAAAATTATCTTTCATCCAGCTGTAATGTTCTTACAGTTCTGAAGAACCAAGCATTTAAAAAGTGTATTTAAATGCTTAAGCCTGGAATCTGCATCATAGCCGTCTTTGAGACAGAAATACTCTGTTCTGGGCAAGAGGGACTTGGAAATTTTAGTCTTTTTTTCTTCTACTTTTCCTTCCTTCCTTCCTTCCTTCCTTCCTTCCTTCATTCCTTTCCTCCCTTCTTTCTCTCTGTCTCCATCATTCCATTCCCTCTCTCTCTCTCCGTCTCTTCTATCTCTTTCATTCTTTGTTGTTGTTCTTCACTTATCACAACTAAAGGCTTAGATCCCCTTGGTAACTTTCAAAAAATTCTCCATATACATTCTACCTGGAAAAACCCTGTGAAACGTACCTGCCATGTTCTGGTGGCTCAAGGAACCTCTCTAGACTCTGTTTCATCACATCTCTTCTTGACCCTCTTGCTAGGGCTGGCCCTCAACCTTGAGATTTGTCTCTTCATCTTTATGGCTTGAACATATGCTCTTAGTGAACTTGGTTTCCCTTTCAGTCCTGCATTTTGTTTCATGGGCTAATTTTGGCTCCATGATCTGAAGCCTGTCCTTCCCTAGAATCACTTTTCCTGTCTCCATGTTTATGCCTTTAAAGAATGGAGTGTGGGGAAAAACAAAACAAAAAATAAAATGACACATAGTAATTGCTTCTTTCTTGATATATTGGTATAGAAAAGAAGGCAGAGGACTGATTGTAGAAGACCTTGATTACCCAGATATGGGTAACCAAAGGAGTTTATTGAGGCTTTTATGATTAGGGTGGTAAAGTGTTGAAAGTAATGTTTCCTACAGTTTAATTTGACAGAGATGTACAAGAGGGATTAAAGAAAGAATGCTGAAAAGACAAAACCTCAGGTAGGAGGCAGTATGATGGGGAATGTTGTTCCATAGCCGAGTGGTATTAAGAAGATGGAATTTCCCTTCTCTCTCTCTCTCTCTCTTTTTTTTTTTTTTTTTTGAGAAAACATGCTCAATACTTCAAATCCAGTGCATTAAAAAAAATTGTGCTCTTGATTTGAAAGTAATACTCTAGACCCCTCTAGTTCATTCGTTTCTACTTATAGCTCTGTATTTGTAAGACAGTGCTGATTTTTTCAGAATTGTTTTCCAAGGATTCGGTTTGCACATGTGTGTCCACAGGGACTTGAATTTTCCAGCTTTTCAGTCCTATGAGCATGATTATATGTTTTGATAAAGCAAATATAAGCAAATATTTTCTGTCCCCACTTTCAAATTACTTTATGAAACTCAAATAATTAGAAAATAATTTTTTTTGTTGAAGACTTATACCTATGTTTCTTCCTTTGCTGTGAATTATATATCTGCTCTACCTTTAGAAAGTTTAAAAACCACTACAGATCAAAGGAAGCAGTAAACCTGGTGACAGAGTCTGCATGTGAAACATGATCAATCCTGTGTTCTACATTTTTCCTCCAAGTGATAAAATAGGAAAAAATCAAACCAGGGGAGAAAAACAAATATTTTAGTTTCCTGTATAACCACTAAATTCATTATGTTTCAGAAATGATAAATGCCTTACCAATCAGAAACATAATTTGCATACACATTATCTTAGAATAGAGAATAAGAAGGCAAAGATCAAATAGCCATTTTCATTAGTGAAAATATTTTAGAATTACAATAGCTTAACCTGGAAGTGTTGCAGTCTTACCAGGTGCTAACTGTAGTTGTGGACATGTAGGTTGTTACTCTGTAGAACCGTTTTACAATGAAACATATAATTCCCAAATAGGAATGTAGTGGGAAGGAAGCTTAGAAACTATTCATACCGGTATCTTATTTTCTAAGAGAGACTAATAAGAAGCTAAAGTGATTCACTTAATGTTTCTTGGGCTTGTCATGACTGAACCAAGGTTAGAATCGAGGTCTTCCAACTCAGTCTCCTTCAAATTTCATTCAAGCTGGTCTTCCTGTATTTCTAGGTGTGTTTCCTGCAAAATAGCAAGCAAAAATTCAGATAGAATTTTACTGTTTAAACATATCACCAGCATACCAGTTTGACAGTCCCTATGCACAGATATTGTCTTGAATAACAAACACAAATATTTTCTTCCAGCAGACTGCTGACTTGTTTCCTTAGATACTTCTTACCATGTATGTGCATGTGCACATATTTCCATATTTCAAGTAGTATTTTTAAGTGCACAATTACATAATATTTACAATTTTACCGTTCACATTAAACTCTAAATACTAAAAATTTTGTCTTTTTTTCATAGCCAAAATAAGGGAAATTAGAAAAAAATATATATATTAAATTTAAAAACAAAGTCATATTTAGCAACATTATTATTTTTAAAAGTAAGTTCATGGAGAAGTTTTACCTTATCAGTTTTTTTGAATGAGAAGATATCACCATGCTCTTGGTTTTCCTGTGACAAATATTCACTCTTCAAAAATGCTAACACATATTTTGTAACTTAGAAAAATATTTTCTACAAGAAATAGATTTATAGGCCTAATGGGTGGATCTCCTCACTTAGTCTTTTTTAGTGTGTGTAGACATATGAAAAGGAGGTTACAGGTAAGTTTAATAAAATTAAAACATGAATTTGACTAATTTTTTTAGCTGTCCATTATTTTTAGCTCATAGGCTAATCAAGTTCTTTCCAATAGAAATATAATGTGAACCCGAGTCATTTAAAATTTCTAGTTACTCATTTTAATATTTATATGATGTATATACCCATAATACCACTTAAAATTGGAATCAATATACAAATTATTAATGAAATATTTTACTTTATTTTTACATTATGTTTTCATAATCCATTGTATATTTTTCACTACTATTATCTTAATTTTGAGTCTTCACATTTTGAGTGCTCAGTAGCTATATGAAGTTAGTGTCAGACAACATACATCTAATCATTTGAAACATAAAAACAACAGAGCTCTTGATTTTTTCCCTGTAGGTTTGATTTTTCTCAGTTCCTCCTGACTATAAAATGTGGTGATTCTCTCATTTGCTTAAGCCCCAACACTAAGATATATTTTTTCTCTTCCCTTTCGTATTAATCCATCATCAAGTCCTGTGGTTCTGCCTCCAAATAGAAATTTAGACTTATTCTATCTCTCTGCATTTCACTGGGCTCTACTCCAGGCCACTGCTACCATTTACCTAGACTATTACAGTGTCCATATTCTGATTCTGTTAGCTCTCCTTTATTCCTACTGTCATACTATTATTTAAATGTATATCATACCATGTCACTCTCCTACTTTAAACTTGAAAGTAGCTCCCATTGCTCTTAAAATTCACTTTGTCATGTCGTACAAGGTCATATATAAACTCTCTGTCTCTCAATCTGTGCCATAAGTTAATAAGAATCTCAAAGTATTGTGAGGATAAATTGATTTTAGTGAATATTGGCAACATTTAAAAAAGGTTGTAGTGTGCATTAATATAAGTTCTTATTTATCCATAAATGAGGGGCCTTTCTTGCTTCTGTATTTTTGCTGAGGGCAAAGTTCTAGTGTATGTGTGTTTAATAGAATCATGAGAGCTGATCTAAAAAATGGAAAACCGACAAGAACAGGGAATGATAATGTCCAATCCATATTTTCTGGGAGTGGAAGCAATTGAGGGAAGTTTTGTCAATATATTATTTAATGATGTAGGCTAAATAAGTTCCTCAATGCAGGGGTGCCTGGGTGGCTCAGTCGTTAAGCGTCTGCCTTCAGCTCAGGTCATGATCCCAGGGTCCTGGGATCGAGCCCCGCATCGGGCTCCCTGCTCAGCCAGGAGCCTGCTTCTCCCTCTTCCGCTCCCCCTGCTTGTGTTTCCTCTCTAGCTGTCTCTCTCTGTGTGTCAAATAAATAATTCTTTAAAAAAAAAATAAATTCCTCAATGCCCAAAAATTGCAGATAGGGAATATCCGATTATCGACAGCACTAATTTTTTTTATTATTATTTTTTTTAGATCTTGATGCTATTTCGGTCCCAGAGACAATGTGAGAGTAGAAGGGACCCAAATACATTTTTCTTATAAATTTTCAAATAGCATTTTTGACAGGGAAGGAAGAATTAAATGGAATTATTTGAAATTTATATTCTACTTTACTGGATAACTTTGAGTAGTCTTTTTTTAATAAATAATAGGGTATTTATCATAAAAGTTAATATGTATATGAATATCTCAATATACTCTTAGCATCAACTTACATAAATATAAAAACTCATGCAATGAAATCTCTGTGTTACTCAAAAGCATAAAGGAAATAACTTGGAATATTATATGTGTTTAACCGTTTTTTAAATCTCTCAGATTTAGGTCAAAGACAGTTTATTACTATGTTACTTATCTAATTTGTGTATCTTTGTTAAAGTTTTCTGAGTCTCAATCACAAAGCTTGAAAAGCCAATAAATAGGGTGCCTGGGTGGTTCAGTTGGTTAAACATCTGCCTTCTGCTCAGGTCATGATCTCAGGGTCATGATCTCAGGGTCCTGGGATCGAGCGCCACATCAGGCTCCCTGCTCAGTGGGGAGTCTGCTTTTCCTTCTCCCTCTGCCCCTCCCCACTACTTGTGTTCACTCTCTCTCCCTCTCTCAAATAAATAAATGAAATCTTTAAAAAAATTTTTAAAAAGCCAATTAATAACAAGTCTGTTCAAGGTCCTTGTTGCAAACAATTTATGCACTGCAAAGAATGCATGGCCTTTGGTTAAACTTTTTCTAAATTTGTGGAAATTGTTATGCAAAACCATTTTGGTATGACTTAATTTTAAGACAGAATCAAGATAGACTTAAAATTTTAATAGGTAATAGGAGTTTGAAAATGAAACTAATTCTTAAGATATAGGGAATAAATTTTGGTGTATTATGGACTGCTTTTATGTTCTGGTGAAAAATTAAATTGTAATAGAAAAATAACTATTTCACTTGAATGTTTTAATTATAATAACCTACAATTTCATTATAGTTAGCCTAGCTTGGCAATGGTCTTATTCTCATAATAGCATCTCTGAAGGGCTCCACTATAATATGCACATGCCCTAATTCATTACCGTGTAATCCTACGTGCTCTGGTCAATCTGTCCTTCTAATTATTCAGTAATGATTCATTCTTTGATGATTATTTTACACGTTTAATTACTAGTCACAATTTTGAAAGTAATAGTAGAAGAAGACATTAATCTTATGCAGTAAAAATGTGGTGCCCAGGAAGTTATGAGGGTAAAAGCTCACCTGTAGGTGATGATGAATGAGTATAAATAGAATGGTAACAGTGAAGTTCAGTTTACTATTCTGTTTGGAATTCAGGCATGCCACAAGTTAATACTACCATAGTTGCATGCTCCTCCCACTAAGGAAAAGAGATAAAAGGATATTGTGTAAAATTGGCTTTGTGGACTATTATTGGCATGGTTACTAAATATTTTAAAGATGAAGCAACCCTGTGGAGAGATTTAGAAAAGACAAGTAAAGTTAGTAATTCTACAGGATGAATATTTGTTGAAATATGTACTTGACATTAGAATTCAACCCTATTCTATATATTTAATACATCTTTCACATTTCTGTATACTGCTTTGCAGTTTAAAATTGTCAACTTTTACAGAATAGGAATTGTGGCTTAGAAAAGTAGCTTGAACAAGATGACCTCTTAGGGGGAGCCTCTAACACAATCTAGCTCTTCTGACTCTAAATATCCTTTTTACTACAATGTATAATTCTGAATAATCATTCCACTTAAAATCATTGGTCACTTTTTTGGTGTTGCTACTTAGTTTTGAGTGTTACTGTCTCGAAGTATCTTCTCCTTTCATGAGTGCTAATGGTAATTCCCATGCAATGGTTTAGTTTACTAATTCAACTAGAATTTATTTTATGTCTTTATAGTGCTCCTACCAAACTTAGATACAAGTATACCTTTTCAAATTGCAAAGATGTGCTGTTATTTTTCTTCATCCATTCATTTTTTAAACTGCTGTATCAGGATGTAATTCACATATCACACAATTCAGCCATGTAAAGTATACGATTCGGTAGACTTTAGTGTATTCAAATATATTTGATACCATCACCACAATCAAATTTAGAACATTTTCTCTTTTTTTAAAGATTTTATTTGTTTATTTGACAGAGAGAGACACAGCGAGAGAGGGAACATAAGCAGGGGGAGTGGGAGAGGGAGAAGCAGGCTTCCCGCCGAGCAGGACGCCCGATGTGGGGCTCGATCCCAGGACCCCGGGACCATGACCTGAGCCGAAGGCAGATGCTTAACGACTGAGCCACCCAGGCGCCCCTAGAACATTTTCATCATTTCAAAAGAAATCCTGTGTCCATTATGTCCATAAGCCATCCCTCCACTTTCTCCCGTCCTTCTTCCAGCTCTAAGCAACCACTATTTTTTCTGCCTCTATAGACTTAAATGACTAATCTAGACATTTCATATAGATGGAATAATATAGTATGTGGTCTTCTGTGACTGTCTTCCGCCTGGTTTCTTTGACTTAGCACAATCTTTTTCGCAATTTATTTATGTTGTATGCATTATTATTTCATTTGTTTTTATAGTTGAATAATATCCCATAATTGTAATATTCCATTATATTCAATATTCCATTCCAGTAATATTTCATTATATATATAGTGATGTAATATAATATATATTATACATATGCACACACATGATATTCCATTATTATAGTATTCAATTATATTCAATAAACCATTCCAATAATATCCCTTATATATAAGTATTACACACACACACACACACACATATACTGCATTTTGACTATCCTTTCATCAGTTGATGGATATTTGGGTTGTTTACAGCTTTTAGCACAATTAATAATACATGGACAATGCTATTATAAATATTTGTGTACAAGTTTTGCATGGATATGTTTTTATTTCTTTGGGCTAAGTACCTAGAAGTAGAATTGGTGGGTCGTATGGTAACTCTATGTTTGTTTATTTGAGAAACTTTCTGTTTTCAAAGCAGTTGCACTGCTTTACGTTGCCACTACCAATGTGTAAGGTGGCAGTTTCTCCACATCCTCATCAACACTTATTATTCTCTGACTTCAAGATCTAGCCATCCTAGTGGGTATGATAGTGGTATCTCATTATGGTTTTGATTTGCATGTTTCTTTGATGTTGATGTTGAACATTTCTTTTTGTACTTATTGGACATTTCTATATAGTCCCTGAAGAGATGTCTATTCATATCTTTTGACCATTAAAAAAATTGAGTTGTAATAATTCTTGGTGCAAGTCACTATATCAGACATATGATTTGTAAATATCTTCTTCCATTCTGAGTTGTTTTTACATTTTCTTGACAGTATCCTTTGAAGCACAAAAGTTTTTAATTTTGATAAAGTCCAATGTATTTTTTTTTCTTTTTTGGCCTGTGCTTTTGGTGTCCTATCTAAGAATCCATTGCCAAATCCAAGATCGTGATGATTTGCTTCTGTGTTTTCTTCTAAGAGTTTTACAGCTTTAGCACTTACAGTTAAGTCATTTGTCTATTTTTGAGTTAATTTTTATATGTGGTGTGAGACAAGGGTCGAACTTCATTTTTATGCATGTGACTATCCAATTGTCCCAGAATTATTGAAAGACTATTCTTTTCTGTTGAATGATCTTGGCACCCTTGTTAAAAGTCAGTTGACTATACACAAATAGTTTTATTTCTGAAATTTATTTTTAGTTTTTAATTTTTTTTGTTTTTATGTGCAAAATCATGTTGTCTGTAAATAGAAAAAGACAGTTTCCTTTTATCTTTTAAGTATAACTTTTTATATGTTGCTGGATTTGGTTATCTAGTATTAGGGATTAGGGATTTTTGCATCCATATCTCTTGGTAAGAGATATATAGGTATAGCTTTCTTTTTTCATATCTTTGTTTGGTTTTGGTGTCAGGGTATAACTGGCCTCATAAAATGAGTTGGGCATTTTCCTCCTCTTCTATTTTGTGAAAGAATTTGTGAATAATTGGAGTTCATTCTATAAATATTTGGTAAAAGCAGTGAAGCCACTGGGGAGTGCTGTTCTTTTTAGTTAGCTTTTCGATGACTGATCTCTTTACTTATTATAGGTCTATTCAGATTATCCACTTCTTATGTTGCTTTTGGTTAGTTGTGTCTATCTAGGAAATTTTCCATTTCATTGAAGTTGTCTAATTTGTTCATTTCAGAATTTAATAATTTGAGTCTTCTCTCTCTGTCTCTGTCCCTGTTTCTCTCTCTCTCTCTTTGTTTTGTTTTTATTTTGTTTCATTGTCAGTCTCACTAAAGGTTTGTCAACTTCATTGATCTTTCAAAGAACCAGTTTTGGTTTTATTGATATTCTCTATTGTTTTACTCCTCTCTATTTATCGATTTCCTTTCTTTTTTCTTTGTCTTTTTTTTTTTTTTTTTTTTTTGCTTGCTTGAGTTTAGTTTGTTGTTTTCCAGTTTCTTACAGTGGAAAGTTAGATTACTGATTTAAATAAGGTCTTTCTTCTTTTTGAATCTATATATAAACAGCTATACATTTATCACTGTGTACTAGATCCCATTAGTTTTAGCATGCTTTTGTCTTCATTTCCATTCATCTAGATTCCATTAGTTTTAGCATGTTTTTGTCTTCATTTCCATTCATCTTATTTACTCATATTCTTTTTGATTTCTTTATTAAATTGTTATTTAGGAGCATATTGTATAATATCCATGTATTTGTGAATTTCCCAAATAAAGATTTTTCCTAATTTTATTTCATTTGGGTCAGAACAATTAGTATTATTTCATCTTTTAAATTTGTCAATGTTTGCTTTATGGTCTAGTATATAGACTATCCTGGAGAATGTTTCATGTTCACTTAGGATGTATATGTATTCAGCTATCGTTGGAGTGGTGTTCTATAGATAATAAGTCTAGTTGGTTTGTAGTTTTGTCTTCTGTTTCCTTGTTGATCTTCTATCTAGTTTTTCTATTATCTATTATTGAAAGTAGGGTATTGAGGTCTCTGCTGGTATTGCTGAATTTTCTGTTTCTCCCTTCATTTTTTTTTCTGCGTGTATTTTGGTGTTCTGTTATTAGGTGTGTATATATGTTTATAATTGTTATATCTTTCTGAGGAATTGACCTTTTCACCTTACAAAATATCTCTTTTCATGTATAGTACAATTTATTGTCTTAACATCTATTTTGTCTGATATTAGTTTAGCTACTCTAGCTTTCTTGTGATTATTGTTTGCATGATGACATTTTTTCACATTCTTTTAGTTTTAATATATTTGTATGTGTACATGTAAATTTGTAGACAATATATAGTCACATCCCTTTTTAAAAAATTCAGGTTGACAGTCTCTGTACTTTTATTGAATTTTTTAAATCATTTATACTTAATGTTAATATTAATATTATTAGATTTATGTCTGCCATTTTACTTTTTTGTTTACTATGTGTCTGATGTCTTTTTTCCTTGTATTTCCTCTCTACTGCTTTGTCTTGCATTAAGTTAATATTTTATAATGTAGCATTTTAATCTCTTTAATGATTTTTCACTACATGTTTTGAGTTATTTCCTAAATGATTGCTCAAGAGTTTACCATGTATATCATAACTTATAAGGATCAGCTTCAGATTTATCCTAACCTGATTTCAGTGAGATATATAAATGCTACTCCTACATAGTTCTATTTCTTTTAATCCTTTTTTATTCTATTATTGTTGTACATATTATATTTATAATTGTACAAATTTAAAAGTACATTTTTTATACCTAATACACTATGATTTCAGGTCTTTATAATAATTGAAAGAAGAAAAGAGAGGAAGTTATATACTATATACTATAGTTATAGTTTTTGTTTTGTTAATTTTATTTATCCATGTTGGTTCTCTTTATTTGTCCTTGTGGATCCAAGTAACAGTCTGTAGTTATTTCTTTAGCCCAGCTTTGCTCCCACCAACATGTTTTTGCTTCCTTAGTAGCAAATATTACATTTGCTCTAGGCACAATATTTGTATTATTTTATATAACTGCTCTCTATATAATATATATAATATATATAACAATATGTGATATTGTTATATATAATTGTTTTTTAAATCAATTGAAGAAGATGAAAAATATGCATTTATACTGTCCTTTATAATCACATCATTACCATTATAATAGTTATTTGCTTATTCATGTTAATTTTAATTATTTTCTGGTCTCTTGCTTTCAGCCTAAAGAATTTTCTTTAATATTTATCATAAGAGGGGCGCCTGGGTGGCTCAGTCGTTAAGCGTCTGCCTTCGGCTCAGGTCATGATTCCAGGGTCCTGGGATCGAGTCCCACATCGGGCTCCCTCCTCGGGGGGAAGCCTGCTTCTCCCTCTCCCACTCCCGCTGCTTGTGTTCCTGCTCTCGCTATCTCTGTCTCTGTCAAATAAATAAATAAAATCTTTAAAAAAATATATTTATCATAAGACAGGTCTGTTAGTGACAGATTATCTCAGTTTTTTGTTTTTCTGGGATCATTATTTTTTTTTTAGCCCTTTTAAAAGGATAGCTTTACTGGATATAGAATTCTTTGTTACTGGATTTTTTTTTTCCCTTGAACACTTTGAATATATTCTTCCACCACCTCTGGATTTCATTGTTTTCACTAGGTCAGCTTTTTACTTTATTGTAGTTCCCTTGTAAATGATAAGTCCTTTTAATCTTTCTGCTTTCAAGATTTTTCTTGTCTTTTGTTTCATTATTTTTACTATGATGTATCTGCTTGTGGATCTTTTTGCATTTATCCTATTTGTTGAGCTTCCTGGATATGAAGTTACAATTTTTCAAAAATGTGCTTAGTTTCAGTAATAATTTCTTTGACTATTTTTTTGCTCCTTTTTTTCCTCCTCTCCTTATGGTATTTGCATTATATGCTAATCTATTTGTTTCAACAAAGCCCTGCAGTATAAATTATTACATAGACGTAAGCAATGGAATTTGGGCTCCTTTGAAGTGATAGTTCTGATGTTAGTTTTTGAGTTATTTTGACCACAAACAGGTTTTTCTTACTTTTTCCCTTCTCTGAGTGTCTAGGGAAAACAAACCAGCCTATAATATAGACTTTATGTACAAGAAACCCACAAATCTCTTCCCAATTATTTTTTACTACAACTTCCACTGGTTTTGAAAGTGCCGTATACTTGAATTTGTCCATACTTTGGAATGAAGTCAGTTCCTTTGGGAGACTCTGAAAGCTATCTGTTTAACACTTACTTCTCTCCACAAGGTAAAAATTTATGAACCATTGCTCTGGAGCTGGCATGGAGCTAATGGCATACTTGTCTCTGAGTGAAACTTCTACTTTAGGGTCTATGTTTCTGATAGAGTGGGATTGTAGTTTCAGATCTTCTTGACTTCCCTCTCCTATAATGGAACCACTGACTCATGAGCTTGGGCAAGAGTGATTGGGGCCACATTATTTTCAGCACTGAGCAACAGGTAGTTTGGGAGATGAAAAATATTGACACACTGTCCTACTTGGGAAGATAGCCCTCCAACTGGGATCTGGGGGCAGATGAAGTCCTGTGTTCTTGGCTAAACTAGTCCAGAGTGTAATTTCCATCTCATTAAGTTGGAGGGGATAAGGAGAAAGAAGATCTCAGTCAAATACCATATACCATCATAGTTCTTACTAAATTTTAGTAGATTTTCTTGAATAAATACTTTTTTTAAGATTTTATTTATTTGAGAGAGATCAAGAGAGATCACAGAGGGAGAGGGAGAGGGAGTGGGAGAGGGATAAGCAGATCCCCACTGAGCAGGTAGCCTAATGCAGAACTCGATCCCAGGACCCTGAGATCATGACCTGAGCCGAAGGCAGATGCTTAACTGACGAGCCACCCAGGCGCCCCTTGAATAGATGCTTTTTATCTACATTATGTCTTTGGAATATTTCCAGATTTTAAAATGTTTTTAAAATAATTTTCACCAGGTTTTCTGGGGATAAGCCCCCAACTACCACAAGATCCAGCAGTCTTCCTTCTGGATATATATCCAAAGGAAATGAAAAGAGGATATTGAAGAGATAACTGTATTCTCATGTTCACTGCAGGTTCATTCACAATAGTTAAGATATGGAAATAAGCCAAGTGTCTTATCAATGGTTGAATGGATGAAGAAGACACAGTGTGTGTGTGTGGGGGGGGATGGTGTATATATGAATATTATTCAGCCTTGAGAAAAAAAGAAATCCTTTTTACTACAACATGGGTGGATCTTAAAGGCATTATGCTAAGTCTAATAAGCCAGGCAAAGAAAGGCAAATACTGCAGGGTATCACTTATATATGGAATCTTAAAAAAAAAAAAAAAAAAAAAAAGTCAAACTCATAGACACAGAAATTAGAAGAGTGGTTGCCAGGGCCTGGGAGTGGAGGGAATAGGGAGAGGTTTGTAAATGGTAAACACTTTTCAGCTACAACATAAAAAGGTTTGAGGATCCGATGTATAACATGGTGATTATAATTGATAGCACTGTATTGTATAACTGAAATTTTTTGAGCAAGTAAGCAAGTAGAACTTAAATGTTCTAAAAAAATTAAATTTGAGGTGATGAATATGTAAATTTACCAGATAGGAGGAATCCTTTAACAATATATATGTATATCAAATCGTCATGATGTACAATTTAAATATCTTACTATTTTATTTGTCAATTATACCTCAATGAAATAAAAAAAAATAAAGTTCTTAGGAATAAAGTTATCCAAGGAGGTGAACTATCTGTACACTAAAACTATAAGACACTGATGAAAGTAATTGAAGAAGTCATAATTAAATGGGAAGATATTGCATGTTCATGGATTAGAAGAATTACTATTGTTAAAGTCCATACTACCCAAAGTGATATACAGATTAATACAATCTTTATCAAAATTCCAATGGTACTTTTCACAGAAGTAGAAAAAACAATCTTAAAATTCATGTGGAACTACAAAAGATCCTGAATAGCCAAAATGATCTTTAAAAAGAAGAAAAAAGATAGAGGAATTACACTTTCTGATTTCAAACTATATTACAAAGCTATAGTAATCATAACAGTGTGATACTGGCATTAAGACAGACGCGTAGAACAGTGGAACAGAATAGAGAGCATGTATGTAATCCTACACGTATATAATCACCTAATTTTTGACAAGAATGCCATGAATACACCATGGGGAAGGGATAGTCTTTTCATTAAATGGGTGGGAAAACTGGACAGCCACATGCAAAAGAATGAAATTAGATTCTTATCCTACATCATACACAAAAATCAACTTGAAATGGATTAAAGATTTAAATGTAAGACCTGAAACCATAGAACTCCTAGAAAAAAATAGGGGAAAACTCCTTGGTATTGGTCTTAGCAATGATTTTTTGGACATAACACTAAAAAAAGAGGCAACAAAAGCAGAAATATACATGTGGGACTACAACAAACTAAAGTCTCTGCACAGCAAAGGGAACAATCAACAAAATGCAAATTCAGCCTATGGAATGGGAGAAAATAATTGCAAACCATATATTGATGAGATTAATATCAAAAACACATAAGAGGGGTGCCTGGGTGGCTCAGCCGGTTAGGCGTCTACCTTCGGCTCAGATCATGATCCCAGGGTCCTGGGATTGAGCCCCACATCGGGCTCCCTGCTCAGCGGGGAGTCTGTTTCTCCCTCTCCCTCTGCCTGCCACTCCCCCTGTTTGTATGCTCTCTCTCTCCCTCTCTCCCTCTCTCTCTGTGTCAAATAAATAAATAAAATAAAATAAAAAAAACATAAGAAACTTGTATAATGCAATAGCAAAAACCAAACAATCAGATTAAAAAATGGACAAAGGATCTGAATAGACATTTTTCCAAAGAAGACATACAGATGGCAAACAGATACATAAAAAGATGCTCAACATCACTAATTATCACGGAACTGCAAATCAAAACCATGGTAAAATATCACCTCACACCTGTTAGGATGGTTATAGTTGAAAAGACAAGGAATAGCAAATTTTGGTAAGGATATGAATAAAAAGAACCTTTGTACACTGTTGGTGGGAATGTAAATTGGTACATTAGTTATTGAACACTAACTTTTTCCCCAAAATTAACCAGAACTACCCTGTGATCCACTAATCGCATTCTGGGTCCATAGCCAAAGGAAATCAAATTGGATATCTCAAAGACACATCTGTACTATGTTCATAAGTGTCTGTTAGTGAATGAATGGAGCAAGAAAATGTTATATATACATTATCTCTCCCTCCCTCTCTCTCTTTCTCTCTGTGTCTCTCTATGTCTGTCTGTCTGTCTCTCTCTCACACACACACACACAGGAATATTATTCAGCCGTAAAAAAATGAAGGAAATTAGTATCTAATGCTTGTCTGGCTCAATCAGTAGAGCGTGCAACACTTGACCTCAAGGTCGTGAGTTCAAGTCCCACATTGGTGGAGGGCTTACTTAATTAAAAAAAAATAAAGGAAATTCTGTCATTTGTGAGAGCGTGGATGAACGTGGAGGATATTACTCTAGTAAATTAAATTAGACACAGAGAGACAAATACTGTACGATCTTATTTATGTAGAATCTTAAAAAAAAAAGTTGAATTCACAAAAGTGGAGAATAGAATGGTGGTTGCCCCAGACTATTGGGTAGAAAAATAGGGAGATATTGGTCAAAGGGTACAGACTTTCACTACAAGATGAATAAGGTTAAAACTAAACTTAATAATATTGCATACTTGAAATTTGCTCATAGAGTAAATCTTAAGTGTTCTTACCACACACACATATAAAGTGATAACTAAGTGAAGTGATGGTTGTGTTAATTAGCTTAATTATGACAATCATTTTGCAATGTATACATATATCAAACCATCATATTTTGCGCCTTAAATATGTATAATTTTTGTCAATTATACCTCACTAAATATGGGGGAAACCATAATGAGGAAAGCAGTTAGAACACAGCCTTCAAAAGTTGCTCCTGAAGTTTCTTTAAATTTTAATATTACTCATTAATTTCTCATTCAGAAATGTAATGTGTATATGCTTTACCGCTACTAATAAAAATTTCACACTAAAAAAAGAAAATACACGGAAGAACATTAAATGCAGTTGATAAAGAAGCCAATCTAAAAAGTCTACAGACTGTATAATCCCAAGTATATGACATTCTGAAAAAGGAAAAATTGTAGGACAGTAAAAACGTCATTGATTGCCTGCCAGATATTTGCAGAGGTGGTGGAACAGAGGAGTGAATATGTGGAGCATAGGAGACATTTAGGGTAGTGAAATTGTTCTCTCTCTCTCTCTCTATATATATATATATATATATTTTTTTTTTTTTGAGAGAAATAAAGAGTGAGCGAGAGAGCACAAGCCAGGAAGAGAGGCAGAGGGAGAAGCCAACTCTCCGCAGGGAGCCTGATGCAGGGCTCAATCCCAGTATCCTGGGAACATGACCTGAGCCAAAGACAGAGCTTAACAGCTGAGCCACCCAGACGCCCCTTCTCTATTTCTTATAATGGTGGTTGCATGACATTATGCGTTTGTCAACAATTCATAGAACTGCAGAATCTAAAGATTGAACTCTATATAATAAATGCATCAATATTGTTTCATCAATTGTAAAAAATGTACCACACTAATGCAAGATGTTAATAATAAGGGAAACCGAGTTGGGTATGAAGTAGGAGTATATGGGAACTTGCTGTGTTTTCTTTTTTTTTTTTTACATTTCCCTATTTATTTTTATAAATTAATGTTTTACAACATACAGTATTGAGTAAGGATACCTGGTTTTGTTTTTTTTGTATGTTTGTTTTTTATTATGTTCAGTTAGCCAACATATAGTACATCATTAGTTTTTGATATAATGTTCAATGATTCATTAGTTGCATATAACACCCAGTGCTCATCACAACACGTGCCCTCCTTAATACCCATCAACTAGCTACCCCATCCCCCTACCTCCGCCTTCTGTAACCCTCAGTTTGTTTCCAGGAGTCCAGAGTCTCTCATGGTTTGTTTCCCTCTCTGATTTCCTCCCCTTCAGTATTTTCTGAACAATTTTTTGCTAAATCTAAAACTTTTCTAAAAATGAGTCTGTTAAAACTTGAAAAAAAATGCATATTTAAGAATATCCAAGAGATGAGAAAATAATGAAGTAGGACTTCCAAAGAGCCTTATGACCCTAAGGGAAAGTCTCCTTACCTGATCTTTTTGTTTACATTGTAACTTCATCTTTGTCTTGAAAGTAATGAGAAAATCTGAGTAAAAAAGACAACAGCTCAGTACCTTTTCCAAGAATATGAAAGCCTTATCTTTGACTTTTCTACCATTTTCTACAACAGAAGTCACTGCTCCTAAGAATAGATGATTCTAACAAAGATATTTATATGACTATCATTTTAGTGAGCACGGGTGGAGGGTATAATAAAGAAAAATGTAGGATTAACATTTTGCTTCATTTTCTATATAATGACTAAATTTTAAAAATTAGCACATAGACAATGGTACACAATTGGAAAATATTCATACTCACTTGGATAGCGTTTGCTGACAAAATTAAGTAGTTAACTTAATATGTAACTTTTCAATAGCCTGCTATGTTATGATATAAACAGCTTTAATGCATGCTTTCCTTTTATGGCCTGCAAATTTGCTAAATGCAATGCCATATATTCTCTTCTTAGTATCTAATAATCTGTCAGTTAAGGGTATGAACATTTCATTCAGATCAACAGTTTCAATGCAATTTGCATATATTGTGGACAATTTTATTTTCCTTGCAGAAGTACTCTTAAACACAATTACTCTGTTTGTAAAAAATATGCTATAGTAGCATTTGGTAATATAGGAGTTTAAAAACCACCATATAGCAAGCAATGATTCTTTCTAAGAAACATATATACACTTATTGAAGTAATGAAATCAGAATTCCACTAAGTTGCTATCTACTCCTTGGAGAAAATGCTTGAAGGAATTTTTTCCCTCCCTCTTGAATTCATCTGATGACCCTGAAAATGAATAGTCCCATCCAAATAGCTTATCATTCTCAGAATGACATGGTAACTAGCATTGTCCATCCTAATGTTTTTCTTTTATCTTCCTACCATAAGCGTTACTTCTCCCACTGATTATCGTCTTTTTTCCATCTCCTAATAGATTTGGGATCCTAGTTAACAACTACCCACTTTAGTTAAACTGTGATTATTTTGCAAAGCCCACATATGCTTTTGGGGAGATACAGTTTATCACTATGATAAACTATAAGATTTTTTTTCTAATCCCAAACTAGCCATTCAGTTCCTCTATTCTGTTCATAAATTAAGTGATCAGAATAAAAGTGTGGCCAGCCATATCTGTAGGAAACATTATCAGCAAAATGATGCTGGGAATTGTATGCTTCATGGGAGCATGTTTGAATGCATCCTACAGTCAGTGTAATTGAATTTTACTGCCTGCAGTTTACTGCCTGTCTTTAAATTATGTAGGTCCATTACCCCCAAAAGTATTTCCAACTTTAGCTGTAGCATATCCTTATTAAAACTCATAATTGTGTGCTCATTTTACTATATTCTTGAACGTTTATTATTGTAGTCAGTGTAATATCTGGGTCTGCAGCCTGTCACATCCTATTTGCTGTTGACAGGTCCACGTATCATACAACTTAAAGCGCTTGTTTCCATTGTATAGTTTCTATTTAGTCTTGCATGTGAGTGTCATTGATTACATATTGATTTTGGATTCCTTTTTAACAAGTTTTCTGGAAAAACTTTTGGTTTTGGAATGGGGAAACCTAATCTATACAGATTAATTTTGATCTCTGAAAAATTACTCAAATTATAAAAAAAATATGAACCACACCTTGAGAAGGCAAAATTAACTCTGTGGAGAAAGAAATGTGAAGCAATTATGCTGGAAATTAATGTTTAAAAAATAAGCTGATAAAAAATAATGTGCTGAGTTATTAAGAAAATTATGAGTTTCCTAATATCTATGGTACTTTTGATTTCATTTCATGTCTCAGGTGGTATATGAATTCATAAGTGATTGACAGAACAGGTTTCAAAAAATACAGATCTACAGGGGCCCCTGGGTGGCTCAGTCAGTTGGATGTCTGACTCTTGGTTTCAGCTCAGGTCATGGTCTCAGGGTCTTGAGATTGAGCCCTGTGTTGGGCCCCAAGCTCAGCAAGGAGTCTGCTGAAGTTTCTCTCTCCCTCAGCCCCTCCCCTCACTTGCTTGCACTCTCTCTCTAAAATAAATAAATCTTTAAAATAGATAGATGATGATGATATAGATAGATAGATAGATAGATAGATAGATATAGATCTACAAATGCATTGCTAATTTGAAAACCTGAGTCAATTTAATATGTGGTGGTAGGAATTCTGATTTTACAGCCAGACTGGTAAGTCTTGCATCCAAACTCTGTAATTCTCTAGCCTGTGTGTCCTTGGGTAAATCACATAATTTTTCTGGCCTCTGTCCTAAGTTCTAAACTGAGGAAAATGGTAGATCTATTGATTCAAATGCCCATGATATGCCTTGCCTAGTACTGCTGGAGTGCATTTATCAGTTTTGTGGGTATGTCTGTCTCCCACTGTTGTGATGCTTGGGTACTTTCCTAAGTAGTATACACTTGAACATTAAAGAACATTAGGAAACTATGGAATATCCTCAGGAAATTGAGGCTACCTCACTTGAGATATCTGGGCATTATACCTAGCCTCCCCTTCTCTTTCTCCTACCTGAAAACTCCCTTCTCTGGGGTCATAGGCAATTACTAGATGGAAATCAACGCTCTACTCCTTTGACCCAAAATAGAATAGAGTCCTTGGACCAATTAACCCTCCCGAGTTCCCTTGAGTTGAGGTTGTTAGGCCTCTACTGAATCCACCTTCTTGCATATGAATAACTCTTTTTTCTGTTCCCTATCCTGATTTCTCATGCCCTTACAGGTTACTCAGAGAGCACTGCCTCAATAACTCACAGACTCCTATATCTACTTGGGTCCTGCTTCTGGGGAAGCCACTCTAACTTACTTATCTTCTTGAGTTATTATGAACATTAACTTAATTCATTTAAAACCTCTAGAACTCTGCATGACACATTGTAAACACTCAATAAACGTTAACTATGATTTTAATTATTGATTTTGCTTAGAAGGGAAAAATCATATGTGACTTAAAGAAGGTTAGTTTAATTTGGCTGGTAGGAGATCGTGAAGATAAAAATTATATACCGGCACCTCCAGTGAAATGAATAATCTGTTAATGAATTATTAATCATCACTTTATTAAATGGCCAGTATGAAATGTCTCTTGGTCTAAAGAGATACATATTACTTTTCTTCAAGTTTGGAGTAAGCTGGTGCAAAAAAAAAAAAAAAAGTCCTAATGACAAGAAAACTTAGGAGACCATTGTCTGCAAACAAGTGATGAGACTTAGGCTTAGGAAATAATTGTTTTAATAATGCATTGGGTTTTTTTGTTTGTCTCATTTTTTCCTTGTTCATTTGTTTCTTAAATTCCACATATGAATAAAATTGTATGGTATTTGTCTTTGACTGACTTATTTAGACTCTTAAATATAGAGAACAATTGCTTGCCACAGGGGAGGTGGAAGGGGGGATGGGTGAAATAGATGAAGGGAATTAAGAGTATACTTATCATGATCTGCATTGGTAATGTATAGAATTGTTGAATCACTGTATTGTACACCTGAAACTAATATAACACTATGTTAATTATACTGGAATTTAAAAAATAAATACAAATTCTAAAAAAAAATATTGGTGAGTGGATATCTCTATTTGTATTAATTAGTATTAATTAATTCTTAACTATGTCTCACATTAGTTCTACCACCATACAAAAGTATGAACAAACAAATTAAAGATCTCTTTATATCCATATAATAGGGAATAGGGAGAAAAATGGACTGAAAAGCACAGGTTGAAAAACTTTTGTCTGTTTCTTACACTAAGATAAACTGAATAGGAAGATGTGGACGATGACTAGTTAGTAACCAATTGCTTTTAAGAAAACTCATCCATAGAAGTTTCAAGCAGGTGTGCCTGGGTGGCTCAGTTGGTTAAGCGTCCCACTCTTGATTTTGGCTCAGGTCATGATCTCATGGGTTGTGGGATCGAGCCCTGCATCAGGCTCTGCTGCAGGGAGACTGCTTGAGATTCTCTCTCTCCCCTTCTGCCCCTCCCACTTGTGCTCTCATTCTCAAATATATAAATATATAAATAAATCTTTTTTAAAAAGTTTCAAGCATTATTAATGGAATGCTGTCTATTAGAATATCATCAATATTTTGTGAACGTGTAATAAGTTTTAATGTCAGAACTGAGTCAGTGTGTTCATTCCATACTTTGTAAAAGGCCACATGAAAATCAGATGGTAGTCTGTATTTTAGGACTGCCAAACTTCATAATTAAATAAATGATTTTATTTTACATCTGTTAAATGGCAAAGTCATATTCTCAGTTCAAAAAATAATAATTATTTTTTTTGAAAGATTTTATTTATTTATCTGAGACAGAGAGAATGAGAGAGACAGAGAGCACATGAAAGGGGGGAGGGTCAGAGGGAGAAACAGACTCCCTGCTGAGCAGGGAGCCCGATGCGGGACTCGATCCTGGGACTCCAGGATCATGACCTGAGCCGAAGGCAGTCGCTTAACCAACTGAGCCACCCAGGCGCCCAAAAAATAATTATTATTAAGTCAATATTTACCCATCCTTGGTGATGGCTGTACCCATTTGAGCATTTCTGAGCAAGACCCTAAGCAAGTCTTAAAACAGAGGAGCAGAATTCCTGTCTAAACAGTAAACAGTAGCAAAAGGGGATTAGCTGCAAGGACAGCATTGTTCAGTAACAGAAGCTGCCCAGATCTTCTTGGTGGACAATGCATAGAAGACTCAGAATTATGGAACATTGGTCTCCCAACCACACTTTCCCATTCCTTTTTCCTACCTAATTTGGTTTATGATCTCATATTTTAGGGGCAAAATTTGAAGAAATTGTGTATTTTTTATTTCATAGCAATCATAGTTCATGAAGTATAATAGTATTTAACTGTTTATTAATACATATTCATTTCCTAAAAGCAGTTGTCATACACAAAGTTGATAATCATATAGTATTCCACTACAGGTAAATATCATCTTTTTGTTGGATATTCTTCTAGAGGTTCCATATCCATGCAGAAATGTTTAAAAGTGATATCATACCTATATACTACTTGTAAAAAATGTTATGAATATTTATTTGTATAAATATTATAAACAGTGTTCTGTGTTATTATATATTATCTATGAAGTAAATCAAATGATTAAATAGTTTTCCGTTGTATAAATTCCTGGATTATCTAACTAACTTTTTAAGTTTATACAGAATCCAAATTCTCCTAATTATAAACATACTGGCAAGGCAGATTATCATACCAACATCTGTGCAGCTATTCAATATATCAACATGAATTCCTCCTGAGAGTTTTTGGTTTTTCTTTTTTTTCCTTTTTTTTGCTTAATCCTAGAATACACAGAAAGGACTTCCAGTATAGCTAACCTATGCCTCTGTGAAAAATAAGCCTACTAACTAGAGTTTAATATTTTATATTTGTTTACAGTTCTTTTTGTCTTTAGCCTTGAGGCATATAGTCAAAATACGGAGTTCAAAAGTTGCTTAGGTGTTTCTCCCCCTTCATTGTAGGTAGGTAACTCATGTGAAATATAGTCCCGCTCCTATATTCCATTTTATGTTTTATTTCCCTATCCTTGTTTAATTTGTGTGATAAATTAACATGATTCCCAAAGTTAGAACTTTACAAAAGGTGACAATGTACAGTCTTCCAGATATATTTGAGAATGCCCATTTCACTCCAACTTCATTTTTATTTGGCTATTTTTAAATCATTGACAAATTTACAACCAAAAGTTTTGATTGTGAGTAAAACTGAATATATTCTCATTTATTTATTAACATTTAAATGCATCATATCCATTTTTACATACTCTCCTCTAGGACTTTTCATAATTTTCTTATTATTTTGTGCGATCTCTTTCTTATATTTTTATATACCTCCAGGTTTTTTATTTTACTTTCAATTTAATGGTATTTCTGGTCATCATAAAAATACACATTCAAAGCAATCACTCTTAACAATTTATTGCATGTTTTCAATGACATTTCTGTGAAATGCTTACAGGACTTATTGACAATGTCTTTAAAATGGTTGTGTAAGGGCAGGGGTAGGGAAAGGGGCAGAGAATGAGGAGAGCATACAGAATCAGCTTTGACAAAGAATAGACACTGTGCTTGGGCTGGCCACTGTTAGGGAGGGCCCCTAGTGCTCAGAGTTGGACAGTAGCAATAGGAGTAACATAACAATCGTTTCATAACAATCATCTTCATAAGTGTTGATGGTATTTTCCAGCTTCAAAAAACTCTCTTTGACATTTACCTTCATTATTTAATAGTAAACAAGATGGGATGCTTAGAGATATCAGCTGAGGGGAACTTTGGGGAAGTGTTCTGAATTTCTGGATAAGATGGCCATGTGGGATATTGAATGCTCTTTTTGTGACATTATTGAAGGACATTATTTCCTAATTAAAACAAAAAAACACTTTCTTAATCTTATTTAGCTTTGCATATTACAATAACACTATTGGGCACAGGCTGTATTTTTGCTTCAATATGTCTGCTGTTTCTATTCCTAATGTATCATTTATTTTTCGCCACTTCTGAGTTGTTGCCTTTTTAGATGTGGGTAACCAAATCTTAGAGTCTCTATGTTTTTATTTTGACAATTACTTGCATTTATACCCAGATGTTTTATCTTATTATGTTACCTGCTGTTTTTCTTTTTTTTTTTTTGAAATGTCCAAACTAGTTTTAGATGATCAACTCTAGGTGATATTACTTCACATGACTAAAAATAAGCTTTTCATTTTAGAAAAGGTTTTGATTTATAAGATAGTTGTGAAGATAATGCAAAGGGACCCCATACATCCCACACCCAGTTTCTCCTACTATTAACATGTTATGTTAATATGGTAGATTTGTCATAATTAATGAACCAGTATTAATGTTATTATTAACTAAAGTTCATACATTATTCAGATTTCCTTACTTTTAATGTTTTTTTCCTGTTCCAGGACACGTTACATTTAGAAGTCATGTCTCCTTAGGATCATCTTAACTGTGAGTTCTTCAGACTTTCCTTGTTTTTTGATGATCTTGATAGTTTTGAGGAATATTAGCCAAATATTTTGTAAAATATACTGTAATTTTTTTTCCTATTTTCTTGTGATAGAGTTATTTAAGAGAGGTTATGTGCCTTTTTCATTACATAATATCAGGAGTACAGAGTATCATTATAACTGATCGCTGATAATACTAACCTTGATCATCTGACTATAGGTAGTGTTTGTGCAGTAGTTCTCCTGTAGAATTATTCTTTTTTTCTCCCATTTCATATTGCACTTTTATGAAGGAAGTCACTATGTGCCGCCTGCACTTAAAAAGCAGAGAGTTGTGCTATCCCCTTTTTGGGGGTGGTGTATATACATGCATACATCATTTGGAATTGTTCTGGATGGGAAATTTGTCTTTTCTCCCCCATTTTATTTATTTATTCTGTTATTTGTGTCAGTATGAACTCATGGATATTTATCTTAACTTTGGGTTATAATTCAATGTTATTTATTCCATTGCTCAGACTGTTCAGCTTTAGCTATTAGGAGCTGTTTCAGGTGGATCCTGTGTCACTTTCACATATCCCCACCATTATGTTGTTGTTGTTAGTATTTTAAGTGCGTCCTTAATTTCTAGCATGAAAAATGCTCAAGTTTTATTTGTGTATTTTCTACCCCAACCCTAGAATCAGCCATTATTCCAAAAAGCCATGGTTCTATTTTTTTTTTTTTTTTTTCAGAAAATAGTATCAACAACCAATATATGGGTGTTAGATTTCTTTGTTACTCCTAGGGTATCAGTATTCAGTGTCATCTTAGGTGACAGAGCATGGAAATGTGCATGTTTACTAACCTGTGTATATGCAGATATCTGTATACTTATCCATCTATATCAATATTAAGCTCAATAAGTTCATACTGATGTCTCCAACTCTAATCCATTACCACATTTATCATTCTAGCCTTCTTCTCTTGCTTGCCTGTCACCTCCAATAGTGAGAGACTTGGTTCCCACCATCCATTATCCATTTATTTAGTTTTTAAAATTCTGGTATATATGTATAATAGTTTTGAAACTATTAACCTGTATTCCCATGGGGGGAAAAATATCTTTATCAACTACAGTGTAATGCTTCTGTACATTTCCTTTGTGTTTAGAATTATAGTTTCCTCTCATTTCCAAAGTAATTTAGGTCAGCACCTTTTCTCTCCTCTCCCACAGACACTGCGATGCTGTTTCATAACATTTGTAACACAATGAAATTCTTTTGTCACAGGCTGTATTCCATTCTGGGATCCCATGATATCATGAGTGATTTTTTTTTAAAATTTGTACACATTGAGGCTCACTCTGTGTTCTGTGTGTTTGGACAACTGCATAATGTCATGTATCAAACCATTACAGTGTTAGAATAGTTTCATGCCCATGTGTTTTACCTATTCAGTGCTTTCCCTTCCTTGAATCTCTGTCAACCACTGATTTGTTTATCAGCTCTATAGTTTTACCTTTTCCAGAATATTGTATAAAGGGAATCATAAATTACATAGCCTTTCAGGCTGCTCTTTTCAGGGTTTCTTCATTTTTTTTCTAGTTTCAGCTATGATTTTTGCAATGTTTATTTTTTCTTTTTCAAAATTTCATTAGCAATTAGAAAAAACAAAGACAAACTTAGTTAAGTTTAGCTGTTGGTTACCTTACATTTTTCAAAACTCACTTAAATTCATTCTGTGTAGAAATTAATTTTAGATGTAAATCAATTTTATTTTTTTTAATTAGGCTCAACGCCCAGTGTGGAGCCCAGCATGGGGCTTGAACTCACAACCCTGAGATGAAGACCTTTTTGAGATCAAGAGTCAGATGCTCTCTTGATTAGCCACCTAGACACCCCTAAATGCAAATAAATTTTTTAAATAACAGTCAGATTTTTTAAACTACATAAAACAAAATTATCTCTACCCTTTTTTATGGAATATAAGACAGCTCATTTTAGCTTTTCAAATTTTATCTTCCTTCATTTTTCTGTTTTAGTTGGTATAATATGGCATTTTAGGCCATATTTATATTTTAAAAAATATTTTATAGGTGATAGTAATATTCATGATCAGCATATATATGCATATATACACATTTCCCAGAATATGTGTATAGTCTTAAGTACGTTAAATTTTTATTTTTTGCATAATCTTTTCAGACAATGCTTAAGATGATTTTAAGGTATTTTTTAAATCACATCTGGGTTTTTTTGTTTGTTTGTTTTCTTTTTTTTGGCAACCCAAAAGATTTTACAAGAATTTCTTTTGGAACTTTGATTAAATTTGCTGTTTGTTGTTGATTTATTGATTATTCTCTTTATTGTTTTCAAAGATGTAAATTCAATCTACATCAGTATCTGTCAAAGGAGAGTCAGTTGCCAAGGATCAATATCTACCCCCACAACAATTGTGTCCTACCTATATTTAGGTCCAATTGCTGCAAATTCAGCTCTTTAGTGGTAGGCATTTATTTTCACTTCCCTTATCACCAGAAACAAGAATGGAATGGTCATTCTCCATAATCAGGTTTGTCAGACATTCTCTTAATATGTACCCTTGAAAAAAAATTCTGAAAGTTTCTGAGATGTGAGGCATATTTTATCTTGGCTTTTACCATGAAAGCATATGTTTTTTTGTTTGTTTGTTTTTGTTTTTTTTTTTTTTAATTTAGATATTTTCTTTTTTTTTTTTTTAAAGATTTTATTTATTTATTTGAGAGAGAGAATGAGAGAGAGAGAACATGAGAAGGGGAGGGTCAGAGGGAGAAGCAAAATCCCTGCCGAGCAGAGAGCCCGATGCGGGACTTGATCCCGGGACTCCAGGACCATGACCTGAGTCGAAGGCAGTCGCTTAACCAACTGAGCCACCCAGGCGCCCAAGCATATGTTTTTTTTATTTTGGAATTTCTTTGCTAATTTCTGTGAAAATTTAAGACACTGGGGTTCTTTAGGCTGTGGAATTATATCTCTGTGTACTCAGGAAACTCAAACCTGGTTTAGTTTTCTTTTCCTTTGGTCATTTTGATGAAAATTAATTTTTCTGCCATATGAAATGATTCTAAATTATTAGAGAATAGATGGCTTGTGATAGATAATTTTTGATTAAACACTATCAGGAGTATACACAGAAAATTTAATTTATATATCTATCTTTATTTCTACCCCCTTCGCTACCAAAAAGGGAAGTTGGGATCTATGATAAAGACTAATGTTTTACCTGACACTAGTAGTGTATGATACTTTATAGAATGTACATTTATTTTTATTACTTTTTTAACTATAACACCGGGCCCTATACAATATATTATTTTTTATTTGCTTATGATTGAAATAATAGAATAAATTAGAAAATTCAGGGAAATTTAAGAGATAAGAACTTAAAAATTAAAAGCGCTCCTCTGAGGAAAAAAAGGATATGACATGGTTATAATGTTTAATAATGTTGCATGATCATTTTTAGCATTTCCACTTGAGGCTAAGAGACATTTGCATCAATAATATTTTACAAATATGTTTATTTAAGGGATAATATTCCCCAACCCCCAAACAGAAACTAGGATAAGAATTCACTAAGAAGCACTAATTGGACCCTGGAGTATAAAAATTCCATCTGTTTTTAAAGGACATTTGTGTGTTAGCAGCAGAGTATTCCTACTATAAAAATATCTTAATTTTAAGAAAGGTATATAGAGCAAAGTCCTAAATAGCCATTAATTACCCAGAATTCTCTCTGAACTGATATTTCTAAAAGCCTACCTTATAAAGAGCTAATGATTGAAATTATAGCCCTTATAGTCCTTAAATGAACATGTTTTAAGATACTGTGAAAATAAAAAGCGTTAAAATATATTTAGCACAATTTAAATTACTATCTATATCTAGTTATAAATATTTAAACAAAAATATACCAAATATGTTGCATACCATGCATATCAAAACTATTTCCTTAAAGGGAAGACCTAGCTCCATAAATTTACTTGAGATATAAGTACATTTGACTAGACACACACACACACACACACATACACACACGCTTTACTTTTAAAAAATTGGTTGCAGGATGTTATTTCTGCTTATATTTAAAGCCTCTGCTGTCTTCCCATATCTTCTGTACTACCTTCCTTCTTCTGTGGTACCTTTTAGTAAAATTACTTAACATCCAACAAAAATTATATATACACACACATATATGTTTATATATATACATTTTATTGCTACTTCTTGTAATACCAAAAAATATGCAAAGAAATTCATCTTTCCTGTTGTTTTCAATTTTTTCATTAATTGTTGCCTGATTTTTGTTTCCAAGTTCTGTGTGTTATCTTTGATTTTATAATGACTTGCCATATTCATGAATTCCACGTAAATTTGAAATGTCCAAGACCTTTAATAAGTAAAACATCAACATCACTTTCATCATCAACAGGACTCTAATCAACAGGACTCGATCAGATTTGTTTTCAAATACCCATGTTCATTTCTACTTCTTTCTGCAACACCCTAATCTTTTAAATTCCACAAAAATGACAAAAAGAGTATAAAGGTGAGGAACGATAACTGTATCAGTACAAGGATCAGTGCAGAGAAGGTTTTAAAACATGATCCCCCATTTCTTTGACACACTCCCTTCCTTTTGGCAATCTGGTCAGGCTTTTGTCTACTTGGATTTCAACCAGTTTTGTGACTCCCGAGGCTGAGTCATAAAAGGTGATGTAGTTTCTGCCTTGTTTGGTTGTAACACTCATGGTTAAAGCCCTGAACCATTAAGTTAAGACTAGCCTGAGTCTGCCATGCTGCAAGGAAGTCACACATAACTCTCAGCCCTATGCTGGAGTCATTGCAGCTCAGGTGCCAGACATGGGAGTGAACAAACATTCAGGGATATTACCATTCTTTGAATCTTCTCAGCTGAAGCCCCAGACACTGTGGAGTAGAAAAAAGCCATCCCTGCTGTGTCCTGTCCAAACTCCTGTCCCCAGAAACAGTGAGCATAAAAATTCGGTGTTTGGAGCTGCTAAATTTTGATTAATTTGTTACGCAGCAGTGCTAACTTTAAACAAATGCCATCTGCTTGAAGAATGCTTTGAGAAATTTTAACATATACTGTAGGCTGGTTGAAGGAAAGGCACCTTAAGCCAAGGATTTACTTATATAGGAAAGGGGCCCCAAGAATAATGGTCCTGATGCGGACTACATTAGAGTAGCAGACAGAAGTTATAAATGAGGGGACAATGGGGAAGGGATGCTTGTGCTGGAGTTTGAGAGAAGCACATTTTAACCTTACTGTCTATTTCCGAATATAATTCAGTGTTGGCACAAGACATAAACCAATTTCCAACTTGCTTAGTTTGGGTCTGCATTCTTTTTTTTTTTTTTTTTTAAGATTTTATTTATTTATTTGACAGAGAGACAACAAGAGAGGGAACACAAGCAGGGAGAGTGGGAGAGGGAGAAGCAGACTCCTCGCTGAGCAGGGAGCCTGATGCCAGGACCCTGGGATCATGACCTGAGGTGAAGGCAGACGCTTAATGACTGAGCCACCCAGGCACCCCTGGGTCTGCATTCTTAGTAACATAATATACCCCTTCCACAAGTGTCTAATAAGTTAAGGTATATTCCTTTGAAAAGCAACCAAGTGGCCCAACTCACTACACATTTGCAGATGCCTAAGAAGTAGAAACCTGTGAGCATATTGATTAGGGGCCTTCCTCATCTGCCATGGATATATATTGCCCTGCCCTTTCTAGAAGCAGCAACCTAGAGCAGAGCATTGAGCACAGGAATGGCATGGTTTATTTATATTTTTAAAATATAATTCTGGGTGTTCAGTGTAGGATAAGATTTGAGAAAAGCAAGAGTGGAATTGCAGAGTTTTCTTGTAATAGTTCAGGTTAGTAATGGCAGTGTCTTAGACTAAGGAGGTCACAAGGGACAAAGCCTCACTTTATCTTGAAAGTAACTATAAGAATTGTTGATGGATTGGGCCTGTGGTAGAGGTAGAAGAGAGTTACCCTTTTTTATCTAATTTTCATTTATTTTATTATTTATCAGAGTGAACTTGTTTTGTTTCATTTTGTTTGCATTTGCTATTTGAGTGTCTATGTGTACATGTGTTTTTATCTTTACTTTTCTTCCTGTTTAGGTGTTTTTCTTTTTTTACGGTATCTTTGACTTGTGATCCTAACATGTCTTCTAAGGAAATTAACTCTTCCACTTTAGTATATTTTGCCAATACTGTCCCATCTTGTTGTTCCCCTTTTACTTTTGTTTATGTGGTAATTAGATTACCATTTCGAAGCTTAACATTTTAATTTGCAAGTATTTGGCTTTAGAAAATGCACAACTCTAAACATGTTTTTAAGTCTCTAATCTAAAGCTAAATAAACAAACACCAGTGTATACCCACTGAAATAATTATGTTTTCTATTCTCCCTAAATTTTAATACTTTTTAAAGCAAATAAGCATAAAATAATGTGTCTAGGGAATAATTTATACCATAGGCTTTACTCAAAGCAAATTTGATTTCTGATTTCCCAAGAAATGTTTGTACTAACAAAAGATTGAACTGCATAGAAACCCATACCCCCTTTTTTTAATTTGCTTTCTTTCTTCCAAAACCAGCCTGTATGATCAACATCTGTTAAGCTGTGTCAGATTCTCTTTTCATTCTGTGAATCTTTATTCTGTGTATCTAAATGGATAAAGGATAAGGCAATAAATATAAATGATTCCTGTTTCAATTTCACCTGAGTTTGAAAGATACAGAGAAGGAGCAACTCATGTCTGTAGCAGAGCCTTTATCAGCTCCAAATTCTGAACCCAACAAAGACCTCCATCCATACAGAGGGCAGAACAACTCTCTGCATTTGCTTGCCTATGTCTGAGTGACTTTTGCCTTCCTAAAGTGTGTTCTACCTCAGTGACTAGCACGTGGCACGGTCAAAGATGAGTCTTGAGAGAATAAGTGAATCTCATCTCATGCTAGTAAGTTTTTAAATGACAGTTATATAAATATTTGATTATTCAAAATTACACTAATTATTAGTAAAACTCATTTGGTTGTTCAAAAGATTTGATCAATTTATAAATTATAGGGACCATTGAGAGCTCAATCAGGGGAATATGATTTATTTTATGGTATAGATTCTTGCAATCTCTGGTGAACCACACAGGCATTAGAGAGAATGACAATTTTTTTTTTAAAGATTTTATTTATTTATTTCAGAGAGAGAGAATGAGAGAGAGCACATGAAAGGAGGGAGGGTCAGAGGGAGAAGCAGACTCCCCGCCGAGCAGGGAGCCCGATGCGGGACTGGATCCTGGGACTCCAGGATCATGACCTGAGCCGAAGGCAGTCGCCCAACCAACTGAGACCCAGGCGCCCGAGAATGACAATTTTTAAAGGTATTATGAACAGAGTTTCAAAATACATTAAATTCATAAGAGCAAAGGGGAAAAATGGAGAGAATACAATTTTGCATTTATATAGGAGATGACATGCATATATACAGGTTCCAATATATATTTGTTTTAAAAAAAGAACAGAAAATAAAAGTTAAAAACTCAGCACTACTTACCCTAGAGAGAGAGGGAACAGGTCAGAGTAAAAGGAGACTTCAATTTTTGTTTTGTTTTTTATTTTATAATTATTGTACTCCTTAATTCTTCTCTTGCTGCATGTACCACTTTATTTTTAGTAGTACAGAAGACAGTTTCCATACAAAAATGCCATGTTTGAATTGCATACTTGTTTCCATATTTCATAAGTAATAATGGCAGTAGAAAACCACTTTTCTTGTTGTTTTGTTTTCAGTGCAGCATTGCATAAAGTATTACCTGCAAATTTAAAAGAAACCGAGATGTTTTCTGCAAGAGGGCCTGCCAGATTCAGCACCCTCATCTCTTCCTTTGTGTTTAGGTGGATCCACTTCACTGTACATTTCCTTAGACTTTCAGCACATCCTGGTGTTGAGTGTGGGTAGATTCATTTCAAGGCAGTGAATCATGACAGGTAAGGGAGCCCTCTTAGTTTTTTACATACCCAGAAAGGCTGTAGCCAGGTCAAGATGACCTTAAAATGTACAGGACATTGTTTTTACAATTTAATAATTTAGTAGTAGAGAGGGAAGGGAACACGGCATTTCATATTTCTAATTATGCCATCAAAAAGTAAAAAAGTAATAGGAGGATATGGATTTTTTAAGCAGGGGATGATTTAAGTATCTTTCTAGAGTACAAAGAAACTAAAATACATAAATGAAAACATCATGTTGGCTGATCCTCTCATTGAACTTTTCTTTTTTGTTTTATTATTTCACAAATAATGGCAGTTATTCCAGTACTTTGGTTTTTCCTATTATATTCAAAAATAACAGTGAGGGAAATTATTATTCAAAAATCTGAAAACCTTTCTTAGCTCACAGGTCATACAAAAAGCAAGCCGCTGGCTGGACTTAGCCAACAGCCAGATTTTGCCAAAGTATAGTAACAGCCCTTTTTTGGTAAAAGAAGGAGCAAAAGCCTAGTTGCTATTCCTCTGATAAATAGAAGGGAGGTATGCGTGTCTTGTTTAAAATGTTTATATGCAATTTAAAAAATAATAAGACAAGAAAGATATTTATAATCTCTGTCCTTCTTAAGTGACTATCTTTTCTTCCATCTACTGTCAATATAATTTTATAGAGTTATTACCACATAATGGATATACATACAGATTTGGCTTGTTCTTTACTTACCTAAAATTATGTTTCCCTTATTGCTGCAGAGTATCATTAAATGCCAGTTAAATGTCATATAATGTATTATTAAATTGATAGAAGCAATTTACTTAAGCACAGATACAACAATAATTAGATTATTAGTTCCAATTTTAAAATAGATATGCTATAATGAGTAGCTTCAATTTTTTGAAGTTTTTTGCCTTAGGATAAATTTTGACAAGAAAAATTGATCGCTAAGTTATTATGCTAATATATGTATCCCACCAGAAACAATTATTCTACGTAGACATATTAAAATTTATTATGTTTTTAGTACTTCTTAAATACACTGCTGTCTCCTCTTTCATTTGCATTTATTTTACCACAAAAAGGTACATTACCATTTTCAGAATTCCAGAGTTCATTTAACACATACGAATTGCATTTTCACATCCACTGCTTTTATATCTAATTGATTATTGATGTATTTTTATCAATATTTACAAACTTTTTTTCATAAGGCCTACTTATAAGTGGTCTCTCAGAATTGCTTTTATTTTTTTTCCTTTTTTTTTATTATGTTATATTAATCACCATACATTACATCATTAGTTTTTGAGGTAGTGTTCCATGATTCACTGTTGCGTATAACACCCAGTGCTCCAGTACCATTCAGAATTGCTTTTAATCTTTTCTGGGACTTCCTTCCTTTTAAATTATATTTTTGATATAGAGAAGGCACTTTTAATCTTACGTAGTCAATTGAGCCATTATTTTTTTATTTTTCCTTTTGTCTTCACATCTAAGGATTTATTTCTCTAGCAATCTGATAAACTTTCTTGAAAAAGATTTAATTTTTATTTATTTTAGAGAGAGAGAAAGAGAGCACGCATGTAAGTGGGGAGAGAGGCAGAGGGAGAGGGAGACATAGACTCCCCACTGAGCAGGGAGCCTGATGTGGGGCTCAATCCCAGGGCCCTGGGATCTTGACCTGAGCCGAAGGCAGATGCTTAACCGACTGAGCACCCAGGTGCCCTGATAAGCTTCCTGTTGGGCAACTTTTCTATAATTAGAATGTTTACTTTTGCTTTTATATCCATCTGGAATTTAATGTTGATGATATGAAGTATGCATAAACAAATTTTTTTGGAATTCATCTAACCAATGAAAAACTGTATATAATTTTAGAACATGGAAATGACAAAGCTAAGAAGAAAAATTTGTAATCCTCTCTTGAAAAAATAACTTGCAGCAGCTTTTGCTGATCCATTTCATCACAGAGGGGATCACATTTCATGGCTGTCGCTGATGCAGGCTATCATAAGTAGGATACCAAGAGGCTGCTACATTGGTTTTGGGTCAGCAGACTGTGGCAGAGTTTGAATTAGGCGTTTTCCTTCTGAAAGTGAAAATGGATAGTGAAGTCAGTATACATTGGTGGTTTCCCAGTGTGAAGCCAGGACCAGCAGCATCAGCATCTTATGGGAACTGTTAGAAATACAAATTCTTGGATGCCACCCTAAACCTACTGATTTGAAACTCTGGCAGGAGACCTAGCAATCTGTGTTCCACAAACACTTGAGGAGATTCTGATACACACTCAAGTTTGAGAGCCTAAGAACCACTGGTATACAAATCAGGACCTGTATTTGGCTTAATAGGTAAGCAGATCTTTCTTCTGTCATTTTCAGTTTTTATGTGTGCAAAGGTAATCCTATTGTCTGTTAATTATAAGTTCTATTTTTAATTTTTTGTGGAACCACAATGCTGTTTTCCATAATGGCTGTACCAGTTTATACCCCCACCAACATTTATAATGGTTCCCTTTACTCTACATCCTCACCAATACTTACCTCCTGTCTTCTTGATAGTGGTCATCCTAATAGGTATGAGATGATATCTTATTGTGGTTTTGATTTGCATTTCCCTGATGATTAGTGATGCTGAGTACTTTTCATGTATCTGTTGGCTACTTGTATATCTTCTTTGGAAAAATGTCTGCTTAGATTCTTTTGCCCATTTTCAATTGGATTATTTGCTTTTTTGCTAATGAGCTATATGAGTTCTTTTTATATTTTGCATATTATCCCCATTATCAGATATATGGTTTGCAAATATTTTCTCCCATTCTGTAAGTTGCCTCCAATTTATTGATTGTTTCCTTTGCTCTGCAAATCTCTTCAATTTGATGTTAACCTCATGTGTTTATTTTAGCTTTTGTTCCCTGTTGCTCAGGTATCTTATCTAAGAAATCATTCCAAGACTAATGCAAGGAGCTTTTCCTCTATGCTTTCTCCTAGTTTTATGGTTTCAGGTTTTATGTTCAAGTCTTTAATTGATTTTGAGTTAATTTTTATATAAGATAGAGGTCAAATTCCATTCTTTTGCAAACAGATATTCAGTTTCCCAACTCATTTTATTGAAGAGACTGTCCTTTCCCCATTGTGTATTCTTGGTGCCTTTGTCAAAAATTAGTTAACCTTATATGTATAGTTTTATTTCTGCATTCTTTATTCTGTTCCTCTTTTCTATGTGCCTGTTTTTATGCCAGTACTATACTGTTTTGATTACTACAGGTTTGTAGTATAGTTTGAAATCAGGACGTGTGGTGTCTCTTCTTTGTTCTTTTTCAAGATTGCTTTGGTTATTTAGGGTCTTTGGTGGTTCCTATAAAATCTGGGATTTTTTGTTCTATTTCTAGTTTTTGCCAAATCCAATGTTATCAAGCGATTCCCCTGTTTTTCTTTTAAAGGTTTTATTATTGTAGGCCTTATGTTTAGGTCTTTCATCCATTTTGAGCTAATTTTTGTATATGATGTAAGGTAAGATTCCAAATTCATTCTTTTGCATGTGGATATTCAGTTTCCCAACACAATTTGTTGAAAACTGCCCTGTCCTTTCCCCAGGGAATAATCTTGGTACCCCTGTTGAAAATCATTTGACCATATGTATGAAGATTTATTTCTGCTCTATTTTATTCCATTGGTCTATATAGAATAATTTCTCTAGGTATATATGGTATAATTTCTTGATAATTATGATTAAAACTTTAAGAACCATAGTCTTTGTATCTTCATTGCATTTGTTCAACTATTTCCTTGGAATAAGTACCTCGAAATGGAATTTCTGGGTGAAAAAAATCCATGTTTATACATATTTCCAGATATTGTGAAATAATTACACTATTAGGATGTAAGTTTATTTTTTATAAACTCATCATTGGATAGATATTAACATCAAACTTTTTAAACTTTCTCCACTGGCTATGTTTTTTTCCCTTTTTTCTGTTAGTATGTGTATAGCTATAAAATATATTACTTTTATTACATTATAAGTGTTTCTATATGTTCAGGATATGGAACATGTGCTTAAAATGTTTTTTTGAGGAATAATCATGAACACTAGTTATGAAAAAAAAATCACACAGGGACCCATGCTGAAAAGATAGATTATCTCTAGTTGGACTCAAATTTCTCTCCATGCAGGAAGGCAATAAAAGATGAATGCAAAATTTGAAGTTAAAAGATTGTGACTGAAGATATTTAAATCAGCTAAATCATCATTCTTCTACAAGCACCTCACAGATTATCTGACAGGCAAAGACTCATTCAGTATGCCACCCACACACCAATTCTGGAAATATTGCATATGAATGTGAAATTAAATAATAATAAAAGGATAACAGTGATAAAAAAGGACAATAAGCATTGGTACTAGTAAAGCCTGGTATTGTCTAACTACAAATTAGGGTGCAGCAAAAAATTAAAATTATAAGAGATGAAATATTTTGTAGAAAGCAATCTGAAACTGAAGTAAATCATATTATTATGAAACATATTTAGAAATATCTATTTAAGTGTAGGTTACACACGTTACCATGTCTTCAAGACTGGCAGGTTGAAAAAAGAATGTCTAACTTCTAAATCATTTGAGCCCAAGTGAAGAAGATTTGAAATGTGTGCTTGAGAGGGAAAAAAAAAAAGATGTGTGAAAAACAAAGGAAAAATAAAGGAAGATAGTTAAAACCTCATAATCAGAAAAATTAAGAGACTACATCTCAAAGTTTATGTAATGTATAATTTAAGGTAAACTTGCAAGTATTATTAGCATCATTATTTTATTAAAAAACAAAAAATTATAAATATTAGGGTAAGTTAAAATAATTATAGTAAGAGACTATTAAAATATCACTGTCATTTTTGACAGCTAAAATAAAAAATTACTAAGCCATTAAAAATATTAATGTTGTTATATTTCTTTATGTATGATAAAGTATTGTAAAATGTTAATGTGATACATATATGCAGTTTTATATTTTATATATAAACTCTAAAGAAACCTTTTAACATCTTCCCTCAAGTTAAAAGTGTGGACAGTTTTTTATCATAATTTATTAAAAGTATGAAATAATAATAAAAAAGAAAACATATCTCTTGGGAAAATTTAAATTTCACAATTAATGCCTTAGCAAGGAAATAATTAAAACTATATTGATATAACTGAAAAATAAAAATTATTTTATTTAAAATATTTAGGATAGTTTAAGACTTGGTTATGAGATAAAATGATTCTCTTAAAGTTTTATTTTTTTAAGAAATGGAAAAAGGATTCACTTAAAATTTAGAATATAAACAGCAACAATAAGAAATCTAATGGGTGAAGTCAGTGTAATGATTTTTTCAACAAAATAACAAATGCTCTATAATAAATCTAAGCATGTTTACTTGAAAATACCCTGATAAAACAATGGGAAATACTGACAGGAGAAAAGAGATCTATAAATATTTATTTTATCAATAAATATTTTTTAGAATTAAAAACACTTTCAGTTTGTTTCGAGCTTAGAAGATAATGGAATGTTTCCTAATTAAATAAACAGGAATAACATAGATAAGAAAGCATAACAAAGTGCAAAAGAGGAAATTACTGATAAGAAATTATAAATAATATATGCCAAAATAGATTTCATGAATATATTAAGAGAACAAGACAGCATTCAAATATAGGGTTCATTCTGCTAGTGCAAGTATGGTTTAATATTTGATGCCTATAAATATAATTCACCCTATCAATAGTTCATGTAAGAAAAAATCATTTGACTATCTCTATTGAAGCAAAAGATAATTTAAAAAATTCCACACCAGGGGGCGCCTGGGTGGCTCAGTTGGTTAAGCGACTGCCTTCGGCTCAGGTCATGATCCTGGAGTCCCTGGATCGAGTCCCGCATCGGGCTCCCTGCTCGGCGGGGGGTCTGCTTCTCCCTCTGACCCTCCCCCTCTCATGCTCTCTCTCTCTCTCTCATTCTCACTCTCAAATAAATAAAATCTTAAAAAAAAAAAAAATTCCACACCAGTATTCAGAAATTTCTTAACAATGTATAAATAGTTATAATCACTAAACAATATACATTAAAGCTAACCAACACTGAACTTAATGCAGAGGCATAAAGGCAGTTTTTGAATGCTCTCTCATAGTTGTTAATCATTTTTCTGTACTTTTTGATTATTAAAATGAAAAAATGAAAAGTAGAATAGCACTATTGGAAAGCAGGATGTTTTCCTGAAGAATCACTGAAAAATTTAAAAACAGAATTATTTAAATAGCCTTGGTATATTCTACTAAAAAAACATTGCAGGAAAATACCTGTTGATATGAATATATATGTATTTTTTAGTAAAAATATGCCATTCATAAAGACTTATAATTTAGTATTTCTGTAAATTATATAGGCATATGTTTGCTTATGTTTAATCATAATACAATTTGAAGTTCCTACTGAAGACATTAATAGTGGGTACCTTTAGGGAAGAGTATTATTATACAAAATATATTTTTTTAAAATTTTCAATTTATACCTATTGAGTATTTATTACTTGAAAGGAAAAGCTAAATGCTATAAAAATGTAAAATATAGTGTTATTTTAGGAAAGAAAGGAGAATTGATAATCAATGTGGAGAAAGGTGCCTGATTTAATATATGCTATTGACAAAACTCAGTACATGAGCTTTTAAATAAAGAATTATATTTTATTTAGTGGGACTTTGCCTCAGCAGCTGTGGTTAAAAGGAGAGGTGTATCATAGAACATTTAATTCCACGGGTTCCTTTTGCATGTGGAATCCTGGAAGTTTATGACATAATTTGCTATTTTACTCAAATTTATAATCTTTTAATAATCTCTGAATTTTGCAAATTTCAGGTCTTTCTTCTTTCTCACTTTCTCCGTCTTTCTGTTTTTCTCATTATCTTACTTTTTTTTCAAAGAAGTTTCTCCTCCCCAAGTATTATTATTATTTTTTTTAAAGATTTTATTTATTTATTCATGAGAGACAGAGAGAGAAGCAGAGGGAGAAGCAGGCTCCCAAGGAGCAGAGAGCCCGATGCGGGGCTCGATCCCAGGACTCTGAGATCATGACCTGAGCCGAAGGCAGACGCTTAACCATCTGAGCCACCCAGGCGCCCCTCCTCCCCAAGTATTATTAAAAAATTTCACGGGTTCCTGGTTGGCTCAGTCAGTGGAGCATATGATCTCAGGGTTGTGAGTTGGAGCCCCGCGTTCGATGTAGAGATTACTTAAAAAAATAAAATTTTTACAAAAAAAATTTCAGTGAGTGTGCCCTATGTTCCACTGATAATCCACAAATTAATGTCTGTCTTGGTTTTGTGCCACCTCCCTCAGTTAGCTCCACTTATCCAAAAGAGAGACCTTGCCCTAATTTTTTTTTTTTTTAAGATTTTATTTATTTATTTGAGAGAGAGAATGAGAGACAGAGAGCATGAGAGGGAGGAAGGTCAGAGGGAGAAGCAGACTCCCCGCCGAGCAGGGAGCCCGATGCGGGACTCGATTCAGGGACTCCAGGATCATGACCTGAGCCGAAGGCAGTCGCTTAACCAACTGAGCCACCCAGGCACCCTTTTCCTTGCCCTAATTTTTAACAGTGATAGCAGTAACTAATCTCTACCTTAGACAAATTATACTGAGGGACTGTGAAAAACAAAAGGGAATTGTACCCAGATGAGGCTACTACATGTGTGGCCTCTGTTCTCTTCCTACTCCACAGAGTCACCACCATACAGAGACTCACCTCAGCAACTGAGAATGACTTCCTTTTTTTTTTTTAAAGATTTTATTTATTTATCTGACAGAGAATGAGAGAGAGAACACATGAGAGGGGATAGGGTCAGAGGACAAAGCAGGGAGTCCGACGCGGGACTCGATCCGGGGACTCCGGGATCATGACCTGAGCCAAAGGCAGTCGCTTAACCAACTGAGCCACCCAGGCGCCCCTGAGAATGACTTTCACCACCATCAGTTGTCCACTGAGTCCAGCCATCTACTCCCTAAAATTTTCTTGTTTTTATTCTAATCTCTACAATGGATGTTGATTCCATTGGGATTCTTATGGCCTTAGGCCTGAGACCCTCAGGATAGTATGTCAGAATATAACAATCCCAACCAGTTTAGGTCAAACATTTAGTTACTTAGTCTGAAATTGCATGTCAGCAAAATGATCCCAGTTGGTCTTTGCCTCTCTCAGCCTCTTCCCTTTAAGGATTTTCTACAGTGTGTAATCAAGATATTCTTCCTCCTCTCCCCCAGGCTTTGGATCAGATCCCCTTGGTTAACCCCTGGACACAGATCTTCCCAAAACAAAGAACAGTTTTCAGAAGTAATGCAAGCAAAATCCAATATTGGTGAAAGAAACATTACATGCATACATTAGAGCCAAAACCACAGCCATAGCTTTCATGAAGTGTGTGATACGGCCTCAATAAGAGTACCAATTAGGCATTCAGTAGTTTCCCATTTTTCTAGAGACACCTGGTCTTTAACTTAATTTTACTTTTACATAAAAGCCTAGAACAAAGCTTTCAAAAACTTAAAAGCCAATGAAAATAAGAAGTTTTATCAAACAATGTTTTCCTATAGAAATCTAGCCCACCTAATATATTTATTATTTCCCTACTTGACAATTTCAACTTGAGTATGTGTATACAGGCAGCCTTGGAGTTAGCTTCACGTGGTGAGTGACATGCCATAAGACATTTGTCAGTTACCCACAGGCAGGAAAACTCACTGGCAGTATGTGGATATTTTGTCTGTGAAATCCCTTGAATTTCTTGATGTGGTTGTAATATCCTGTTGTTTTTCAAAGCAGTTCTATTTATAGAAATAAGGCACCATGGTAGAACAGTGTGAAAGTTGTAAGAGGGTTTGTGATACATTACAGACATGTTTAGTAAATCTTGTCTTAAGAATTGACACATCTTGGCTTGTGGAAATGCCAGAAGTTTAATTTTCTACTCCAAAGTATAAACGAGCACATGTTAATGTAGTAATTGAATATTGCATATCTCATACGTCTTCTTCTTAATAACATTAAGAATAAGGACAAGTGACTTCTCAGTCTGTTGAATCGTTTTGAGGCTGACACAAATTAGAGTTTAAATTTATTAAGAATTGCCAAGTTTGAATTATTTTTATAGTGCTCTACCCACAATTAACTAAGTCTAGGCTGATCTTTAATATAAATGATAATTTTTACTGTCTAAGGAAAGAACTGGAGCTGGTGCTAGTAAATGCAGGTCTTCTTTAATATGCTTTTTATTTAAGGATAATCTTAATTAAAAGTTATATTAATAAAACTATGTTTTTAATTTCTTTCTCATAATTGTTGTGTTTTCGGAGTTTCAAAAAAGTGATCATTCTAACAACTAATTTAGCGTCCACCCATCTTTTAAATAATATTCATATGTATTTTGAGATAGCCAAATAAATGCCTTTCTTAAGATACATTTTTTCTCAATTAGCCTTAGATTTAAAAAGATTAGTAATTGAAGTATGCCATCATTGGTAAGATGATGTGAGAAATACCTCATTCTGAAAATGTCAGTCTTTGCAGAAACAAAATTATTCTACTCTTCCATTTTGAAAATTCTAGAACACAGACTTTTAGGGCCTAATATTTTCAGACTAAAAAAAAAAAATGTCAAGAATAGCAGTATCTTCACATATTACATTTTTTTTTAAATTTGGAAATAAATTGTATGGATACCAAATTATTTTGCTGATTGGCTTTTAAAAATATGTATATTAAGGGGTGCCTGAGTGGCTCAGTGGTTAAGCGTCTGCCTTTGGCTCAGGTCATGATCCCAGGGTCCTGGGATCGAGCCCTGCCGCTCCCCCTGCTCATGTTCTTTCCCTTGCTTTGTCTCTCTCTGTCAAATAAATAAATAAAATCTTTAAAAAAAAATGTATATTGAGAATCATTCATCTTTAATAATTTAACATAATGAAACCTATTGACTTTAATTCTTCAATTTAGTTTATACTAGGTATTGTTTTCTGTGCCTCAAGACTTTTCTAGAAAGTTCCTGTGCTTGGGTTCTGCTCTTGATTTGTGATCTCTGAGTGTCCTTTACCTTCTTGTGCTGAAAAGTGGTTCTCAGTGGAGGAGGGAGTGTATCTTGTTAATATCTGACAACATATTAGATCATCACAACTAAGATAGGAAGTTGTTAATGGTATCTAATGTTTAGAGACCAGTGATGCTGCTGAATATCCTACAGTGCACAAAACAGCCCTCAGAAAAAGAATTATCCAGTCCAAAATGCCAGAAGTGCTGACCTTGAGAAACCTGCACTAGAGTATTAGTCTCCACATGAAAAACAAACCGTTAAACACTGAGTGCAGCATTTCCTTTGAAAGTAGCTCCAGCAGCTTTGACATCATTGGTGAAGTCTATTTCCAGGAAGAGTGTTTAAGTGTTGTATTTAGTCAAGTCACTTATTAACAAGTCAATCAACCACAAGTCACAATCAATAATAAAATAAGCTTCATTAGCTTTAACATTTTCTCCAAGGAACAGTTTGCTAGATCATGCAAGTAGAAATAATGCGTGTGTGCAGGTATTAAAAATTAAAAACTGAATACTGATAATATGTGATTTTATTACATAATAGAAATATTGAACATAGTATTTCTTTGTTATTCAAGAACTCTACCCTGAAATTTATGCATAGGTTTTACACATCAGTAATGTCCATTAAAAATAGGTATATTATTAAGGCACTAAATAATTGCTTAATTCAGCAATCTTCTCATTACCATGGATTTTGAAAATAGCATTCAATGCATAATTTGAGTTATTTAAATAATACCCACTTTTTTGTAGTTATAATAATATACATCTCTATATATATCATGCAGTAGCTAGTCACCTAATTATGTGTCTTTATTGATATGCAAATAATATGCAAAAATCTCATGACTCAAATGTTTATGTAAGAATTTAACAAATCAGAGCTCAGATATATTCTCTGTATCATGATTAAGTCACAGTTTTACCTAAAATGATGATATAATTGAATTGTTATATAGCCTAGTAAGACTTGAATTACAAGAATTTTGCTGACACTTCTCTTAACAGACAAATCGCTTCTGGCCTCACAAATTTGTTCTCCGTCAAAAGCTGCATGGGCCACCGGAGTAATCCACCACATTCATATTCTACACATACAGTACTTAGTTTTATGATACTCCTTTATCATGCATTGTGTTAAAAAATAAACTGAGGCATATTAAAAATTTTAAGAGTTCATTTGAGCATACATCAATTCAAATCAGTTAGCACCAAACCAAAATTGGTTAGTTAGGAGCACTCCATGGACAAGAGCCAGGGGAGAGATTTTATAAAGATGATAATGGAAGCAAAACAAGGAAATTATTTGATTGGTTATAGCTTAAGGAGGCCTTATTTGGGAAAGCCTAGTTGACTATTTGTTACTGGTTGTTCTTAAGTTTCATATTTATGGATTAGAATGCATTGATTCTGGCTTGAATTTCGGTTTGCTTACATAGGCTGCTAAGGCATTAGAGCCGTCTCAGTCTAATGGCCTTCTTGTTTAATTACTTTAACTATTTCAAGTTTTTAATATTATTTTAATCTGTCTTTTAAAATATGTGCATTATTTCCTTTAGAAAGGAAAATACTTTGAAATTAGATATGTATCATATTTATTCATACTCCCATTTCTAACATGCTAAACAAGTAATAGTAAATGGTATATCATAGAATAACATAGTCTTACCTTTCCTAATCCATTTTTTAGTCAGTAACTTGCATTTGTAAAATATGTGGCTGGAAAGAGAATGGAATTTGAGAACAAAAACGGAAATTTCTTCTAAGTGTTCTAATTATGCCTTTAGGTCAATTGCTTGATTAAAAATGTATGTTGAAAAGTCTGGTGGACCTCAGCCCACCAGCCTTCCATCATGTGATGTCCCATCATTCAGTTCAGTTTTTGTGTGAATGATACCATCCTCTGCAGGAAATAGAAATGTGCTCAGTCCTTCTTGGAAGCAGTTCAGTACTCTCCCTTTGCTGGAGTTCTCAGCCTACGCAAACCCATTGTCAGAGGAGAGATGCCCAGAGGTTACAGCTCCCACACTTTCTTTGACTCAAGAGTTGAGTTCATTGATTAATTTGGCTCAGCAGATTAGTCATTGCCCATATAACTTTAGTTTAGTGTAAAAGTCAAACCTGGTCAGGATGAATCTATCTCCAGGACCATGAGGACTTATGGCTCCTGCTTGTGTTTCCCCACACTATCAGGAGCAACTGGTCTCGAGGAGCTTGGAGTGGGCCAGCCTAGAGGCTAAGGGCATGGGTGTTGGAGTCCCAACAACATGGATTCTAATAATGGCTTTGTCTTGTATTAGCTGTACAATCTTGAGAAATTTATTTAAAAACCCATGGCTCTGTTTCTTCATCTGTAAAATGAAAATATTAACAGTACCTATACCATATGTTGGAACAACAAAAAAAGACTGTTTAGAGTAGTGACTGGAGTAAAGCAAATGTTAAATAGATGTTAATTGTTTTCATTTTGGTGGTTGTTATCAATTCTGATGTGTGATTATGTAGCCTATCACAGGCAACAAAGAAATGACCTTCTATACCCCTTCTCTGCCAGCTGTCCTTCAGATGAAACCTAGAGTTGCCCATCTAAATGGATGGAACAAATCATCTTTGTTTTAGCTTTTGCACTTCCCAGTCCATTTGTCCTCTGGAAAAAACTCTCATGTCCCTGTTGCTGAAATGAGGTACTTGCCTAATCAGAGTGGGAAGTCTATTTCATTTCTCTTCTAACTGGGGAACACAACCTCCTGAAATTTCTGAAGCTTCCTCTTCTCTTTCTCATTTTTAATTATCTAAGTTTCAGGTGTACAGCACCTTCTACATCTGTATACACTACAAAGTGATCACGGCTACAAGTCTTGTTACCATCTGTCTCCATACAGTTGACATCCTTTACCCCTTTTGCCCACTCTCCACCCCCTTTCCTTCTGGTAACCACTAGTTGTTCTCTGTATCTATGAATTTGTTTAACTTTGTTTTTCATTTGTTTTGTTTTGTTAGATTCTACATATGAGTGAAATTATATGGTCTTCATCTTTCTCCATCCGACTTATGTCACTTGACATAACACCCTCAAGTTCCGTACCTGTTGTTCTAGATGGCGAGATTTAATTTGTTTTTATGGCTGAGTAACTATTCCATTGTATAGCTATGCCACATCTTTATCCATTCATCTATCAAAGGACACGCTTAGGCTGTTTCCATGTCTTGGCTTTTATAAATAATGCTGCAGTGAACACAGGGATGCATATGTCTTTTCAAATTAGTGTTTTTGAATTCCTGGATAAATACTCAGAAATGGAATAGCTGGTTCATATGGTAGTTCTCTTCTTAATTTCTTGAGGAATTTCCATATTGTTTTCCATAGTGGCTGCACCAGTTCACAATCCCACCAACAGTGTACCAGGGTGCCCTTTTCTCCACATTTTCTCCAGCACTGATTATTTCCTGTCTTCCTTATAATAGCCATTCTGACAGGTATTAAGTGATATCTCATTGTGGTTTTGATTTGAATTTACCTAATGAGTGTTATTGAGCATCTTTTCATGTGCCTCTTAGCCATGGCTGTGTTTTCTTTAGAGAAATGTCTGTTCATATCTTCTGCCCATTTTTTAAGTGGGCTGTTTTTTTTGTTGTTGTTGAGTTGTATGAGTTCTTTGTGTATTTTGGATATTAACCCATACCAGATGTATAGCTTGCAAATATCTTCCCCCTTTCAGTAGGTTGCCTTTTCATTTTGATGATGGTTTCCTTTGCCATGCAGAAGCTTTTTAGTTTGATGCAGTTCCATTTGTTTATTTTTGCTTTATTTTTGACTTTGGAGTCAGATCCACAAAGAATTTGCCAAGACTGATGTCAAATAGTTTACTGCTTATGTTTCCTTCAAGGAATTTTATGAGTTCAGGTCTTACATTCAGCTCTTTGAGTTAATTTTTGTGTATGGTGTAAGATAGTAGTCTATTTTTATTTTTTTGCATTTACTGTCCAGTGTTCCAAAACACCATTTATCGAAGAGTCTGTTCTTTCTCCATTGTATGTTCTTGGCTCCTTTGATATAGATTAATTATAAATAGATGTGTGATTTATTTCTGGGCTCTCAGCTCTGTTCCACTGATCTATATGTCTGTTTTTGTACCACTACCATAGTGTTTTGATAACTAGCTTTTTAGTAAGTTTGAAATCAGGGAGTGTGAAATCTCTAGCTTTGTTCTTCTTTCTCAAGGTTGCTTTGGCTATCCACAATCTTTTGTGGTTCCATACAAAGCTTAGAATTATTTTTTCTAGTTCTGTGAATTTTAAAAGTCTTTGCCAATAATTTATTTAATACAGGTTTACCTTAGGAAATATAATTTATAATAATATTTTACAAGCCAGTAGTTTACAGGATAATGTCTCTTAATAAGCCAATAAAGAAATAACATACTCCAAACAATGATAGATTAATAACACTGTTGTTTGAGGCAAAGAGGAGAGGAAAGAAATAAAATCCAGATTTGGTTGAAGTATTCCTTTCTGTAAGTTGGTTCTTGGTACAGTCAGTCCTTCCGATTAGAAGCTTGGTATCAGCTGCAGGCTTAGGTCTCTCACTGCTGGGGCACACAGCTAGTGGGTGATAGCACCAGTGTGGGCAAGCAAAGTGGGCTGCTCCGCAGGGTAATTACTCTTGGGACTATTACACGGCTTGTGTTAGTGCCTTCCTCTAAATTTAAATTCAGTTATGTTTTCCGAGAAATATGTTTTAGTTAGCTTGTAGAGTTTCCGTGTCTGCATGTTTCAACCTATTAATACCTATTCATTTTCACTATTACCTTTATTAAATATATTAAACTTTGTAAGACTGTATACAGATGTGAAAAGCAGTGTTCTAAATTTTTAAATAAAGAGGCCAAACTCGTACTCATTAACTAGTATCTAGATAGCATTAGAACCCTAGAATCCTACCAGTTTCCTCTCAATGTCTCTGTTCATTTCCTTTCAAATTCCTCTATTAATTGCTAGTTACACTGAGGTTTCTTTGGAGTTTTTTTTTAATTATTATTATTACCGCAATGGCCAATTATAAATAAGATGTGAGAATTTTCTATTGGAAAAAATGTTTTATATACAGCTATATTTTCATGGACAGTAATTTACAGCAAGTAGCAAAATGTATAAATCAGTCACATATATTTATGTGGGGGAGGCAGGTGTTTGTGTGTGTAAATAGAAACATGTATGAGAAATCAGTAATTTTAGTACAGAAGTGTTTTCTGATGGGACATTCATTTCAAGGAAATAGCTAGATAGTTCTTATTTACATTCTAATTATCTGTTAATCATTAAACCCAGAGGGTGTAGGAATTGCCGTGATAAGCATCTAAGTTCCTATTGCCTTGTTACTTATGCTCCTGCTGAATGGAATGAAATCTACTCTATGCTGCAGAAGCATGTTCATTTTGTTCATTTGCCATTGTCACTCACTATTAGCTTTATGCTGTCTGCTTTAGATGAGAGTGACTCAGGGTCATCTGGGGACCTTATAACAAAAACGTGTATCTCACTTCTCTGAATAAATGCAAAATGAACTCTGAAGGTGCTACAACCTGTTACGTAAAAGCTCAACTTTTAAGTTGTTTTTTTTTTTTTTTCCTCCCCCAATTGGGCTTTATATTGCTACAAATAAGGAGTTTATATTGGGAAATATTTAAGATAATTTTTTCAGTTGGAAGGCTCTTTTTGTTTGTTTATTTATTTAGAAATAAAGGGCTAATTTGTGAAGTCATGAATGGACTTACGTAAGACTTTAGGCAGTTGGCAGTTTAATGTCTTCTTATATAATTCACCAAAAAGTTATTTTTAAACATTTTTATCTTATATATGAAATAGATGGAGGAATTTTTAGTGTCTGGTAAAATAGCCCACGGTAGACCTAATTTTGTCAGGGCTTCTAAGGAAGCAAGATAACTAAATATTCTCTTGTATTTCCTACATATTTATAACCTGTTGTTTGTTTGCTGTAATTCAGTTAGTATGAATTAAACAGATACTATTTAGCATTTAAAGCAATTTGATGCTTTCATTTAGAGATGATAGGAAAATGTTTAGTGAAATTGTTTTATTACTAAGGTAATATTGCTGGTTTGTGGTTGAGCTTGGAGAGTACCAGTGCAATAAGACATGTTTGACTGAAAGACTTGAACAGGCCTGGTAATGTACTGGCAGTGATGGTCAATAAAAAACGAAGTATAAAGACTATTCTCTCCTTCAAGAAAAAACTTGATAGTAAAAAATACAAAAATATACACAGACAGGCTCACTTGAATATTATTAGATCTATCAGGGAAAACACTGAACATGCATTAATTAAACACAAATATATTGCTATACTTATCAATATATGGATATTGATATGGAGGGATACACAATACTCAAAACACCCTTAGAAATTATATACTATTATCCTATTATTTTCATTTTATAGATAAAGAACTTGAGTGAGGACTGGTTAACTTACATTTTTTATATCTAGTTACTTAAAGACAGATTTTTTTTGCCCACTGATACAATGCATACTCAGTAAGTGTTTCTTAAATGGAGAAACGATTAATAATGCTGCAATAGAATGTAAATCTATATCCTTTTTACTTCAGTATTCATGTACTTTTTCAAATACTGTTTTACTTTCATTTGAAAAATATATACCTATATGGCAGAAACAGAAAGAATATTGATTGATGGTATCATTTAAGCATTAGTTGATACAGAATACCTTGTTGGGCTATTTCAATTAAAATTGTTCTGTATAGTACTTCATAGAAGATCGTACACAAATAGATGCTATTCATACGATGGCAAGGCATATAACTGTCTAGTGAATAATTATAAAACTTTTGTTTATGAAAGATACAAGCCTCACTTTGTGAAAGGCCAAAACCAATCAACAACAGCAATGTGATGACAGTTACCAAAATATAATTGCTAGATATGTCAGGACAATATGCAAAAAATAATAAACACTAATACTTACTAAATGTATTTTTTACCAGCTATACAAGCCTGAATCCTACTGGTGATATTATACTAGAACTAAGCATTTTATCGGTCTTTCCATGTTTTGCAATCATTATTTGCTTAACCCTAAAAATATCTCCTCTATAAAATTTTGTTTTACCATCTCCTTTCTTATGATAAACATAAAATATAAAAGGTAAAGAGATTTATCAGCATGGCTCAGACACAAAAAGGAGAGTAGGGTGTAAAATACCTACTTTAACCAATTAGCCTCCTGTAATGGATGTCCAATTTTTATGTAGCCAGGAAAGACATTTAGTTTAAAATCATTTACAGACTATTCCAGATTATTCTATAATAAAGTCAGAAAATTGGCTGATACCTGAAATTAATTTGTCATAATTTAGGGTGAAAACAACACTCTTTGGTATCATCTCCTAGCCTTCTGATTCATATGTATTGCAGAAAGTGAATTATAACCATAGAGTAATTACCAAAAAATTACAAATTATTAAGTCAATTTTTTTTCTGTGTTACTTTCACTCCTTTTTTCTGTATGAATATAGATTTGTGTATGGTTGTAATCAATAAAATGAATACTATTTTGCTTTGTCATAATTATTTTCATATTTTAGTGGGTACAAATATTTTATGGATTAATATGTCATGTTTCAGTAAAATAATCTAGTTTTTTTGAAGTTTATTTTGTGATTTATTTTTCCTTATCTTTCTAATAACACAGCACTGCATATGTTTGAATATGTATTCTTTTATTTTAAGATATTATAGAATGGATACACTAGGTTAAAGACTAGGCTTGTTTGTATGGATCTTGATAACATACTGCCTAGTACATGACAAAATAATTATTCTAATTTATATTTCCACTATAGATGTAGATTTGACAAAAACATTTGTAATATTTTTCAAAATGTAATAACTGATAATACAGTTAGTATGTGGTTTAACTTTTTTTTCCTAGTTAGGGATATATATTTTATATTTTTTCCAGTCTGACTTTCTGAATTTCTGATAGCTTATTATCCCATTAGTATTGTAAGCATTTTAAAATATCATATGGATACAAAGCCTTGATCTATTGCTATCACTTTCTTTTTAAAATTTTCACTGAAGTGAAGTTGTGTATTTAATATAAGATTTTGTCAGTCCTTCTTTGTGTAATTTCTTATATCACCTCAAAGTTTATGAAAATGACAGACATTGAAGACAAACAAATGATTATAAATGACTGAGCCAAAAGTTACTTCTAGGTAATAGGATTTTGAATTGATGTTACCATTGTTGACTATAACAGACAAAATGCTCATGTTATGTAAACAATATGATGTCATTGTACATGCATTGAGTTCTATCCATAGCTGTAATATTAACAATTGTGGGATTTTGAATAGGCAATTAAGCTTAATTTTAGGTTCTGTATTTGTATGTTCAATATTAGTGTTGTTTAAACAGTATACACCGAGACATCAATTAAATATACTGTCAGAATATTATTAAGCAAAATTCAATAAAGTAAAATAATATCAGAATAGTATTGCTTTATGAAAAATATTTTCAGTTTAGTAAAATATATTGTTTTCTATGTGTTATAGTAAAAATAAAATATAAATACATATATAAAATGAAAGCCCCTGAACTAAATTTCACATTCTGTTATTATATCTAGTTCACTACATAATCTTCCATTCAGCTCTGCCTAATTTCCACTTAAATATATAGTTAATTTCTGTTATTTTCAATTATTCTGTTTTTAGGTTTATAATCTTGATTTGATTCTTATTTACAAACTCCATTTATCTGCTGGAATCCCAATTTGTGATATATTTTTTTAAAGATAGTAGCCACAATTATCTTTAAGTATGTGGCTGGTAACTCTAATATTGAATCATCTGAGAATCTGTTTGTATTATTTGTTTTTTACTATTATTTATTCAAACAAGCCAAGCATTCACCTCTTTCCATACTATTATTTTGTTTTTTCTCTGATGTATTCTTCTCCCTTTGTCCTTCATGTTTGCCTAGTTCACTCCTACTCATTCCTTTAGTCTTGTAAACCTTGGTAATTTATCCATTCCACAAATATATAAGGGCATTTTACTTGAAAACCCATTGAAATATTATTTTTAAAGATTCCTTTCCCCATTCTTCAAAATAAGTTATCTCCCATTATTCTGTTTCATAACTTCTTTTTTCATTTATTAAAATTTATCATAATCTATAAATCTTATATTTTTTCATTTTATTGGTTTAATGATCAATTTCCATCTGCCCCAACCCCCATTTTTTTATGTTTTACATTATCATTATCAACTCATTAATATCCTATAATACATCACCAATTTTTTTTAATTTTATAAATTGATTGGGTAATAATATGAGACACAGAGTTCTATTTTATGTGTATATTTTTCAATACAACTTTTGTTGTGACTCTTAATAACATGAGTGTTACCTTAAAATACACATTGGGATAAAAGGTTTTGAGTATGGACATTGAGATTCCTAAATTCAGCTGAGCAGATATAATAAAATGTTATTTTTCTTTAAATTTTTAAGAAGTGACTAATTATCACTACTATCAGAAATGAAGTACTGTTAAATCATGATAAGTAAATTGAAAAGGGAGAAAAAGTCATTCATTTTGAAAAAGGGATTCAACTTTCCTCTTCATGTTAAAATTCAATTATGTACATAATTAAACTGTATCTCGATAGATAAATTATTTTTAAGCATGTACATGTATGGTGTGGTTTTCAGTGTGTGTGTGCATGTGCACGCATGTATGTGTAGAAGAAAGCAGACACAATATATTAATTTTATTTAATTTTTTTTATTCTTATGTTAATCCCCATACATTACATCATTAGTTTTAGATGTAGTGTTCCATGATTCATTGTTTGTGTATAACACCCAGTGCTCCATGCAGAATGTGCCCTCCTCAATACCCACCACCAGGCTAACCCATCCTCTCACCCCCATCCCCTCTAGAACCCTCAGTTTGTTTTTCAGAGTCCATCATCTCTCATGGTTCATCTACCCCTCCAAATTCCCCCCCTTCATTCTTCCCCTCCTGCAACCTTTTTCTTCATCTTCTTCTTTTTTTTTTTTCTTAACATATATTGCATTATTTGTTTCAGAGGTACAGATCTGAGATTCAACAGTCTTGCACAATTCACAGCGCTTACCAGAGCACATACCCTCCCCAGTGTCTATCACCCAGTCACCCCATCCCTCCCACCCCACCCCCACTCCAGCAACCCTCAGTTTGTTTCCTGCGATTAAGAATTCCTCATATCAGTGAGATCATATGATACATGTCTTTCTCTGTTTGACTTATTTCGCTCAGCATAATACCCTCCGGTTCCATCCATGTCGTTGCAAATGGCAAGATCTCATTCCTTTTGATGGCTGCATAATATTCCATTGTATATATATACCACATCTTCGTTATCTATTCATCTGTCGATGGACATCTTGGCTCTTTCCACAGTTTGGCTATTGTGGACATTGCTGCTATAAACATCGGGCTGCATGTACCCTTTCGGATCCCTACTTTTGTATCTTTGGGGTAAATACCCAGTAGTGCAATTGCTGGATCATATAGTAGCTCTATTTTCAACTTTTTGAGGAACCTCCATACTGTTTTCCAGAGTGGCTGCACCAGCTTGCATTCCCACCAACAGTGGAGGAGGGTTCCCCTTTCTCCGCATCCCCGCCAACATCTGTCGTTTCCTGACTTGTTAATTTTAGCCATTCTGACTGGTGTGAGGTGGTATCTCATTGAGGTTTTGATTTGGATTTCCCTGATGCCAAGCGATATTGAGCACTTTTTCATGTGTCTGTTGGCCATTTGGATGTCTTCTTTGGAAAAATGTCTGTTCATTTCTTCTGCCCATTTCTTGATTGGATTCTTTGTTCTTTGGGTGTTGAGTTTGATGAGTTCTTTATAGATTTTGGATACTAGCCCTTTATCTGATATGTCATTTGCAAATATCTTCTCCCATTCTGTCGGTTGTCTTTTGGTTTTGTTGACTGTTTCCTTTGCTTTGCAAAAGCTTTTTATCTTGATGAAGTCCCAAGAGTTCATTTTTGCCCTTGCTTCCCTTGCCTTTGGCAATGTTTCTAGGAAGAAGTTGCTTCGGCTGAGGTCAAAGAGGTTGCTGCCTGTGTTCTCCTTTAGGATTTTGATGGACTCCTGTCTCACATTGAGGTCTTTCAACCATTTGGAGTCTATTTTTGTGTGTGGTGTAAGGAAATGGTCCAGTTTCATTCTTCTGCATGTGGCTATCCAATTTTCCCAACACCATTTGTTGAAGAGACTGTCTTTTTTCCATTGGACATTCTTTCCTGCTTTGTCAAAGATGAGTTGACCATAGAGTTGAGGGTCCATTTCTGGGCTCTCTATTCTGTTCCATTGATCTATGTGTCTGTTTTTGTGCCAGTACCATGCTGTCTTGAAGATGACAGCTTTGTAATAGAGCTGGAAGTCCAGAATTGTGATGCCGCCAGCTATGCTTTTCTTTTTCAACATTCCTCTGGCTATGCGGGGTCTGGTTCTGGTTCCAACATTTTTCCATTTCTTTGTGTCTTCCTCAATTTCTTTCATGAGTATTTTATAGTTTTCTGAGTACAGATCTTTTGCCTCTTTGGTTAGATTTATTCCTAGGTATCTTATGGTTTTGGGTGCAATTATAAATGGGATCGACTCCTTAATTTCTCTTTCTTCTGTCTTGTTGTTGGTGTATAGGAATGCCACTGATTTCTGTGCATTGATTTTATATCCTGCCACTTGACTGAATTCCTGCATGAGTTCTAGCAGTTTTGGGGTGGAGTCTTTGAGGTTTTCCACATAAAGTATCATATCATCTGCAAAGAGTGAGAGTTTGACTTCTTCTTTGCCAATTCGGATGCCTTTTATTTCTTTTTGTTGTCTGATTGCTGTGGCTAGGACTTCTAATACTATGTTGAATAGCAGTGGTGATAGTGGACATCCCTGCCGCATTCCTGACCTTAGAGGGAAGCTCTGTTTTTCCCCATTTAGAATGATATTCGCTGTGGGTTTTTCATAGATGGCTTTTATGATATTGAGGTATGTACCCTCTATGCCTATACTCTGAAGAGTTTTGATCAAGAAAGGATGCTGTACTTTGTCAAATGCTTTTTCTGCATCTATTGAGAGGATCATATGATTCTTGTTCTTTCTTTTGTTAATGTATTGTATCACGTTGATTGATTTGTGGATGTTGAACCAACCTTGCAGCCCAGGGATAAATCCCACTTGGTCGTGGTGAATAATCCTTTTAATGTACTGTTGGATCCTATTGGCTAGTATTTTGGTGAGAATTTTTGCATCCATGTTCATCAGGGATATTGGTCTGTAATTCTCCTTTTTGATGGGGTCTTTGTCTGGTTTTGGGCTCAAGGTAATGCTGGCCTCATAAAATGAGTTTGGAAGTTTTCCTTCCATTTCTATTTTTTGGAACAGTTTCAGAAGAATAGGTATTAATTCTTCCTGAAATGTTTGGTAGAATTCCCCTGGGAAGCCATCTGGCCCTGGGCTTTTGGTTTTTGGGAGATTTTTGATGACTGCTTCAATTTCCTTAGTGGTTATAGGTCTGTTCAGGTTTTCTATTTCTTCCTGGTTCAGTTTTGGTAGTTGATACATCTCTAGGAATGCATCCATTTCTTCCAGGTTATCTAATTTGCTGGCATAGAGTTGCTCATAATATGTTCTTATAATTATTTGTATTTCTTTGGTGTTGGTTGTGATCTCTTTCATTCATGATTTTGTTGATTTAGGTCATTTCTCTTTTCTTTTTGATAAGTCTGGCCAGGGGTTTATCAATCTTGTTAATTCTTTCAAAGAACCAGCTCCTAGTTTCGTTGATCTGTTCTACTGTTCTTTTAGTTTCTATTTCATTGATTTCTGCTCTGATCTTTATTATTTCTCTTCTCCTGCTGGGTTTAGGCTTTATTTGATGTCCTTTCTCCAGCTCCTTTAGGTGTAGGGCTAGGTTGTGTACTTGAGACCTTTCTTGTTTCTTGAGAAAAGCTTGTATTGCTATCTCCTTTCCTCTTAGGACTGCCTTTGCTGCATCCCAAAGATTTTGAATAGTTGTGTTTTCATTTTCATTGTTTTCCATGTATTTTTTTAATTCTTCTTTAATTTCCTGGTTGACCCATTCATTCTTCAGCAGGATGCTCTTTAGCCTCCATGTATTTGAGTTCTTTCCAACTTTCCTCTTGTGATTGAGTTCTAGTTTCAAAGCATTGTGGTCTGAAAATATGCAGGGAATGATCCCAATCTTTTGGTACTGGTTGAGACCTGATTTATGACCTAGGATGTGATCGATTCTGGAGAATGTTCCATGGGCACTAGAGAAGAATGTGTATTCCGTTGCTTTGGGATGGAATGTTCTGAATATGTCTGTGAAGTCCATTTGGTCCAGTGTGTCATTTGAAGTCATTATTTCCTTGTTGATCTTTGGCTTAGATGATCTGTCCATTTCAGTGAGGGGGGTATTAAAGTCCCCCACTATTATTGTATTGTTGTCGATGTGTTTCTTTGCTTTTGTTATTAATTGGCTTATATAATTGGCTACTCCCATGTTAGGGGCATAGATATTTACAATTGTTAGATCTTCTTGTTGGATAGACCCTTTAAGTACGATATAGTATCCTTCCTCATCTCTTATTACAGTCTTTGGTTTAAAATCTAATTTGTCTGATATAAGGATTGCCACCCCAGCTTTCTTTTGGTGTCCATTAGCATGGTAAATGGTTTTCCACCCCCTCACTTTCAATCTGGGGGTGTCTTTGGGTCTAAAATGAGTCTCTTGCAGACAGCATATTGATGGGTCTTGTTTTTTAATCCAGTCTGATAGCCTGTGTGTTTTGATTGGGGCATTGAGCCCATTTACATTCAGGGTAACTATTGAAAGATAGGAATTTAGTGCCATTGTATTGCTGGTAAGGTGACTGTTACTCTATATTGTCTGTGTTCCTTTCTGGTCTTTGTTGCTTTTAGGCTCTCTCTTTGCTTAGAGGACCCCTTTCTAGATTTCTTGTAGGGCTGGTTTTGTGTTCTCAAATTCCTTTAGTTTTTGTTTGTCCTGGAAGCTTTTTATCTCTCCTTCAATTTTCAATGACAGGCTAGCTGGATATAGTATTCTTGGCTGCATATTTTTCTCGTTTAGTGCTCTGAATATATCCTGCCAGTCCTTTCTGGCCTGCCAGATCTCTGTGGATAGCTCTGTTGCCAATCTAATGTTTCTACCATTGTAGGTTACATATCTCTTTTCCCGAGCTGCTTTCAGGATTTTCTCTTTGTCTATGAGACTCGTAAGTTTTACTATTAGATGTCGGGGTGTTGATCTATTTTTATTGATTTTGATTTGATTTTGATTGATTTTGATTTGATTCTCTGTGCTTCCTGGATTTTGATGCCTGTTTCCTTCCCCAAATTAGGCAAGTTCTCTGCTATAATTTGCTCCAGTATACCTTCTGCCCCTCTCTCTCTTTCTTCTTCTTCTGGGATCTCAATTATTCTAATGTTGTTTCATCTTATGGTATTGCTTATCTCTTGAATTCTGCCCTCGTGATCTAGTTGTTGTTTATCTCTCTTTTTCTCAGCTTCTTTATTTTCCATCATTTGGTCTTCTATATTACTGATTCTCTCTTCTGCCTCATTTATCCTAGCAGTTAGCGCCCCCATTTTTTATTGCACCTCATTAATAGCCTTTTTGATTTCTACTTGGTTAGATTTTAGTTCTTTTACTTCTCCAGAGTTTCTCTAATAACTTCCATATTTTTTTCAAGCCCAGCTAGTATCTTTAAAGTGATGATTCTGAACTCTAGATCTGACATCATGCTAATGTCCGTATTGAGTAGGTCCCTGGCAGTCGGTACTACCTCTTGTTCTTTTTGTTGAGGTGATTTTTTCCATCTTGTTATTTTGTGCAGAGGAGAATAGATTAATGAGAGAACAAAATGCTAGCAGAGTAACCACGTCCCCAGAAAATATACTCTAAACAAATCAGAAAAGACCTGAAGCAGTGAAAAAAGAAACGGAAAGAGAGAAAAAAGAAAAAGAAAAAGGTAAAGATAAAAACAAACAAAAACAAACAAAACAACAACAACAACAACAAAAAACAGAATGTGATCAAATATGATCAGGCTGGTATATAGATCAGTGCCACACACTAGATTTGGGGTGTCTTTTGGTCTTTTAGAAGAAAGTGCCTCCCAAAATTTTAAAGAAAGAAAAACTTATATATGTACAAAAATAAGGGTTGATATGATGAAGGGATGGAATATGATTGTAAAGATGGAAATTATAAAAAATTGTATAAAAGGAATTGATAAGAAGTTGTTTGAAAAAAGAAGGAAGAGAATTTAAAAAAAAAGAAAGAAAAAAAAAGGGAGAGAATGTGATCAGGCAGGGGAGTAGAAAAAACCATATACTAGAGATTTAGGGTATATTTTAATCTGTTAGAAGAAACTATCTCAAAATTTTAAAGAGAGAACAACTTATATATATATGCCAAAAATACGGGTAAGTACTATGAAGGGATAGAATATGACTCTAAAAATGAAAAATAAAAATGTTTTTTAAAAAAAGGGATTGATAAGATGTTGGTTGAAAAAGGGAAAAAGAAAAATTAAAAAAAAAAAAAGTTAAAAAAAATTAACTTTGAAAGACTAAAGAATCATGGTAAAAAAGCCATGAATTCTATGTGCAGTATTCCCCTAGCGCTGGAGTTCTGCTGTTCTCATTGATCGGTAAGTTTGGTCTTGGCTGGCTATTCTCGCTGATCTTCTGGGGAGGGGCCTGTTGCTGTGGTTTCCAAATGTCTTTGCCGGAGGCGGAATTGCCCCGCCCTTGCCCCCTCCCGGCTAAGTAATCTGCTCGGATTTGCTCTCCGGAGTTTTTATTCCCTGTGAGCTTTCCGTACAGCTTTGGAGGCCGAGAGTGAAAATGGCGGTCTCCCAATCTCCACCCCGGAGGAGCCAAGAACTCGGGCCCCATTCCTCAATGAGCTCCCAGACAAAAGCAGTCAATCACTCCCGTCTCTCCCGTCTCTGGCCACACTCTGTGCTCACCCGGCCTGTGACCACGTGTTTCTATCTCTGGCACCCGACCCCGGGTGGAGTCTCCAAACCCAGCAGATCCCTGCGGTGCACTCCTGCGCGGCTCCCTCCGGGGGAGGAAGGTGAGTCTCCCACGATCTGCCGCTTGTTGGGTCCCTGCTGGAGGAGCAGGGGCCGACTGTGCCACGGATCACGGTTTATGGCAACCCCGAGCTGAGAGCCCGCACCTGGGCTCCGCCTCTGCAGCCGGCTTCCCTGTTCCGTTACCTGGGAGCTCTGCCACACTCAGGTACCCCCGGTCTTTCTGTGACCCCGAGGGTCCTGAGACCACACTGTCCCGGAGGGTTCCACCCATCGCTTAGCCACCAGAGTGACATCCCTCAGGGGAGCAGACTTCTAAAAGTTCCGATTTTGTGCTCCGTGGTTCTATCACATGCCAGAAGCGGCCGACGGAGGCCCCTCCCCCGCCATCTATCCTCCCGAATATCACCTCGGATTCACTTCTCCGCACGTCCTACCTTCCAGAAAGTGGTCACTTTTCTGATGAGAGAGTTGTTGCTCTTCTTTTCTTGATCTCCTGTTGAGTTTGTAGGTGTTCAGAATGGTTTGATCCCTATCCAGCTGAATTCCTGAGAGGAGACGAAATCCAGGTCTCCTACTCCTCCGCCATCTTGCTCCGCCCCCCTCAATATATTAATTTTACTTTTTTACTATTTGAGAGTGAAGTTAGGAGGATGTTTAGGAATATTTGGTAAATCAGTGTATGAAGAGCTTTACATATTGAGAATAAAGGAAGCATAGTTACCACCACATCCTAATGACAGGGTAGAGCAAGAGGAAAAGGTTACTGGGATGTTGTTATGTTTTGTTATTTGGTTTATTTTTGTTTTTTATTTTTGTTTGTTTGTTTATATGTTTGGTTTGTGTATTTATTTGCATGGTGTATATTTTTATCTCCCAATATTTATCATTACTCCTTATCCCATTTATACTGCGACATAAATAATCCCCTGTAGTCCAGTAGCTTTAACAGGGTTTTAGAATCCTGGGTTCTAGTTAGACGAAGAAGAAAGGGACCCTTTTTCTTTGACCATCTTGACCTGGAAGTGCTCCACATCAATTCTGCTCATAATCCTTGGTGAGGATTATTTACATGGTCCCCACCTAGATTCAAGGTGTGCCCCGGCAGGGCAGCCCCTTTTTAGTGATGACTTTATACTTTCCAAGAAATGCACACATCATTTTCCTCCCCCTTTCAGCATGTCAGCATGTGTTTTTGTTGTTGTTGTTTGGTTTGGTTTGGTTTGTTTTTAAGTAAGCTGTAGGCCCAATGTGGGTCTTGAACTCACAACCCTGAGATAGTCGCATGCTCTACCTACTGAGCCAGCCAGGCATCCTTAGTACATTTTTTTTTTTTTAAGAAGGTATTCCCACCAGCACCAGTGGTAGAATACATGACCTTTATGTAAACTACCCAGGGAGGCCCAATCTTCATCACAGAAAATTATTGAGAGGTAGTAGGAAAAAAAAAAAAAAAAAAAAGACTCCACTAGAGTCTCTCCATGCAATGAAACATTTATTAGTTCTTGAATCTTACTATACATGGAGCCGGGGCTAAGAGAGCTGTTTTAAAACCAGAATTACAATGGAAATAATTTATTGTATTAGGCCTGAGAAATGGACCAAAGGAAACTGGCTACCAGTGATACTTGAATTTTTGAATCCAGCTCTATCTGACTATGAAATTTTGATTTACACAAACTAAAATAATTTTCCATTTTATTTTTATTGAGTTTGAGTTGAGATTTCTTTCACTTGTAATTTTAAATTTCTTAATTGACAAAGGCTTTTAATTTTTAATTGGAGAGAACAAATAATATTTTAGGAAAGAAAGAAGATATTGATGGTATTGAAAGTGACATTGATTATGATGATAATAATTGATTGAAATTTTGATTTATTTGTTAAAACCAGGTCATCACTAGCATTTATGTGTTCAAACTAGTTCACTGTTGGAGCAATACAGATGTAGAACTGTAGGCACAGTGGTTTGCTGATAAATGTTTAACAACTGGCTCTCCAAGTATTATTCCAACATGAATACTGTCTGATATTTTTGCTTACATTAATGAGTAACACAAAAGTGAAACAATGTAGACATAGGTTGGAATTTTGCTTGTTTGTCAGTCACATGGTAATTTATTTGCCCAATCAGGTCATAGTTTTCAAATATTACATATTTGAAATTATATCTATTTATAATTTGTATTTATTTAATAGCTATTTATAATTACATAAGACCTATTTATAATTAAATGGCTACAAACATTATACTTTTAAGTTTAATATGTATTACTAATATTTTCAACATCACTTTCTTAAGTGTCAATACTCAACAAAATAATAAGTCATATTTTAAACTTTAGCTTTTTGATGATTTCCTTGGTGTGAATACTCCTACCATGGTCAGTTTCAAATTATCAAGGTGAGGTCACTGAATGCTCTCTGAGTGTAACAAAATGCTGTTATTACAAAAATTAAAATTCAAAAATTCCTATTATATCCTTAGTTCATAAAGTCTCAAATAAGTAAATGGAAATATTAAATCCACCATATTAATCAATACATCATATTTCATATAAGCTCACATTTAAACATTGTCATCCTTTTCCAGTGTAGGACCAGTTACAGGTGGGCTGTCTACTACCTAGGAATAAAAAAAAGTATGGTCAATTTCTCTCATTCTCTCTTACCTCCTCCCACCCTTAGTACTATTTCAGACCTTTCCAAGAAACTTCTTGGTTGACCTAACAATTTTAAAAAGGTTTTTTTGATCTCTAGGCCTAGCAGATGTTAAAAGATATTTCTCTTTTTCATGAACACATTGATAGATCCTTAATAGCCCCCTTAGGAATAAGGGACCAGATTTCCCCTGACAAGAATGACACATTTTTTTCTTCATTTATCTAGTACTTTTCCAAACTTGATGGATTTCTGTTTGTTTTTTGTTTATTTGTCTCTTCATTTGGGCAGTGCTCTTATAAAAACTTCCTGTTGGGGGTACCACCAGGATTTAAAATAGCTTCAAGCTGACACTTTCTCTTTCATATAGTCCTTCTTTCTTGTGTAGAAAACACATGTACATATTTCATCCAGACAAACTCTGAAAGTGAAAGCCAATCCCAACCCTGTTTTAATTCACTAGTTTATAGAAAAGCAGTTGGATATAAATCATGTTTCTGGCAGATGGAATAGGTTAAGGTTATCTGCTCAGATGGCTAAAGCTTTTTATTAATATTTTTGGAGAAGACATGGTTTTTCATTTGCCTAAATTTCAAATATCCAAATAGCCTCTTTATTAATGAGTTGCCCCCTCAAGTTTGCATTTCACAGAGATGGTTTAGATGAGAATTTCCAGAGAAGACTGGGTAGAATATTTACATCTCAAAGGCACAGAGAAAGAATGCCAGTTCCTTCAAGAAGCACTTCTGTTTCTTAAGGCCAGAATTTTTCAATATAAGCTTTCAGTTTGAGATGAATAGGTGAGGTTTTGGGATTGGTTAAAATGATAGGTGGACTTTGAATATTTCTAGAGCTGTGTTTCTGGTTTTGTAAACATTTGTGAAATAAGAAGAGTTGGTTTTAATTCTTCAAAGAATTGGCTTGAATGACATCTAGAGGTTGAACTAAGTTATCCTCAGTTTGCTTCTTTATACCAGGGAGAAGTTCTTCAACTAAAATGGAATTGAAAGACTCCTGTGTTCTAGATTTAGAGCTTTCTCTTCCAAATCTTTTTCTTTCCCTCTGGGTATATTTAGCTTAGGGGAGGAGGTCTAAAAAAATTTCTGTCAGGCTCTGAATATCAGTTTTCAATTTGGCTGACTTCTGACCACTGAGATACTTAAAAAATCCTTTGAAATATCTTGCCAGAAAAACGAACAAACAAACAAACAAAAAAGCACATTGGTTTCTGCCCAGGACAGACAATAAATATTCCTGGCAGTATTGAAGGACACATAAACCCAAGAGGCATTCTCAAAGAGGATGGAGAAGATATTACCTCCCAAGATCCAGAGCCACTCTCAAAGATAACCAAAAGAAAGAGACATTTCTTTTTGGCTGTTTAAGGATATAATGTATCAGTTTACCAGAAAATCCCCCTTGCTTCTATTAACCCTGACAGGGGCCCATATGGGGGCCCTCCTTCAAGAATATATTTTGGGGTGTCTGTAAGGCCACTAACTTGGTGGACTTTTGTTTATGGTCCTTTTGTCTCTTCAGAGTGGAAGACAATTCAGACAGAGGATTAGTAGACTGAGTACTCAGGTAAAGGAGGACAGAGGGAAGCAGTAGGAGTTACCTCAGTCTGTTAGTCCTGTTTTTTTATATCTTTAATTTGTCTTTAGGCTTTTGTAGCAAATACTTCATTGAAGCTATTTTGGAATTTTGAAAACTTCTGGAGGCTTCTGCATGACAATTAAAATTGATATCCCATTCTATTTTTTTGTTTTGGGAATTCTTATTTTCAAGTGTACTTCTTAAATGAACGATCTTGTCTAATTGGAATGTTCCCCATAATGACCATTGCAATTCTAGGTTGTCATTAGTAAGATTTTTCCATTTTTGTAGGTATCTATGGGTTCTGAGACCCACATTTCTTAGACAAAAAATAAGCAGGTGTACCAGAAGGTGGCACTCTCAAATCTTTGGAATGTAAGGATCCCATTTCTTATAGGTAAGCCTTGGGTTTCTCAGAGCAAAGTTAATAATACCTAACAGGGATGTGTCACTACATTGAGGATTGTGTGGCATTTTACATGGAAATTTTCTTAAGGTTGGCAGGTGACCCAGTGTCAATCCAACTCCATTCCATGGCCACCTAATCCTAACATGAGAGTCTTAGAGTTAGGTGGCAAGTGCCCTAACAGCTTTTAAGTGCTTGACCCATGTCCACCAATTTTGTTGTTTTGGCTTTCAAGATTCCCATTAGCAATAGCCTTTACTTCATATTCCCATTAACAGAAACCAACAGTAACCTGGACAAGAGATGGCATTGTGTGCCCCACCAGCAATTTCCAATGTGGAACTGAGGACTGGGGAAAGGACCCAACAAATGGGGACTGCAGACTGGGATTCCAATCAAATGAAAAACTGCAGACTGAGCCACCCGCTGTTCTCAATATGGCATCTGGGTACTGAACCAAGAACTAGGGGCTTAGGTTCTGGTGGAACTATCTGTTACCTTAACCTGAACTGACCTGGACTAGAAAGCCAGTTGGATCAGGAGCTCAATGCAAAGAAAGCAGAACTCAAAACTGAGAGGAACATACCTCTTGGCCCTAGGAAATGGCAAGAAGAACCAAGAATTCAAAGGATTCATGAGTAACAGTGCCTGTGTTTCTTGTTATCCCCCAAAACACACACATTTCGTTTGGATCCTGTCACTGACACCAAAACTGTTAAAAAACAAAACAAAACAAAATTCAACTCAGTTAATTCTAAAGATCTTATTGCCTTTATTCAGTGATTCATGAATTGGGCAGCATTCCCTCTAGCAGATAGAAAGGGGCTCTGAGAAACTATAAAAATGAAGGACTCTCATAGGCCAAAGGGAGCAGGACTAAGAAATTATATTAGTAAAAGGCAGATTGATTGTGACAAGGTCACTTTCCTTCAGGGGATGATGGGGTCTATCAGGCAGATTACCTTATTAGTGCTGACCAGGTGATTCCTTATTGACTGGTTTAAGATTCCATTTCTGGGAGTGGCCAAAACACTAATTAAGTTAAATTGTGGTTTGGTGAAATGAGGCTTAGCGTAAGTGGCTCCATTTTGGACCTTTTGTCTTAAAATTTTTAACACACTATAATGAAGCTAGGTATGGATATACCCTGCCCTTCACTTGGGTGAAGGGTGTGTGTGTCTATGTACATTTGTAGGTAATGCCAGGACAACTCTTTCCAGTAAAGTCCTCCACACAACGTCTTTTGTCACTCTTAACTCTCTTGGCCCTTTTATGCCCTCACAATGTGTTCAAGGGACACAGTATATAATTGATTTTTGACAACATCTTTTGTAAAATTTGCATATGATTTAGTATCTGCTTTGGAATATAGCATCTATTAGATCTTAGTACTTAAGAGAAAACTTGCATTTTCATTGGTTATTACACCATAAATGTGGGTAACATCATGAGATTTTTTCCAATCCACTATCAAAAGCTGTTCTCATGGCTATATTCCAACAACGGAAAATTTATACATACATGCACAAAAATACATATATACACACACACACATATGTCACATGTACCACATATTCATCTTATTTTAAAAAGTTAGAAAATATAAATAGACAAAAAATCATAAAAAATGAAATGAAATCCATCCAAAATTCATCTCCCAGGAAAATTTGTACATTTTATTTTGCCCCCACGCAAGTAAGAATATGCACAGAAATAGACTCCCTTAATTATCCTCTAGGACCTGTGTTCTCTGCCTCTACTTTCTTTACTTTACACATTGTGGTCATCATTCCCTGTCAGCAAATACAAGCGATTTTATCTTAATGGCAGCATGTATTCTAATCATGAATATATTTATATTTCCTGAACTGACCCTCCATCATTGAATATTTGGGTGGGATTTTTGTTTCTGTGTAAACTACACTACTATGAACAAATTATATGTGTATCATTTATGTTTGTTTCCTTAGAAAGGTACACCTCTTTCATTAACCAAATAATATTGCCTCTTTGGGTGTTCATTTGCATTTCAATAGGTTTTAAACCTTAAGCCAAAAGTATACATTTCTAAAATAGAATTCAGGTATCAGTTAATGGGAAAGGGATATATTTGGGGGATATATTATCTCTTTCTGTTCTTTGAAAAATCTTAGTAATTAGATAATTGCCTGTTTCTGCCTACTCACAAATCTGAGTCAAATTATTTCTGTTATTTCTAAGATTAGCCCTCCTTATTAGTATATTGGCAGTTATTCTAAAACCAAGAAATATTTCTAAAAATACTCATTTTCACTGATCTATAGCAATTCTAGATACTTAGGTAAATTTATTTAAACTTCTCACACCTGCTAAGTTAGGTTAGTAATCTTATCTAGCATTCTCTCTCTGTATTACATTGGTTCATTCTTTTGGATTGTTCCAAAAATTCTCTGCCAGAGGATTATGAAATAAACAAGTAACGAAGAGAAGCAAAATGGAAGGTGATGCATCATTATTTATTTATTTTTTTCAAAGTCTTTTGCAAGTTGAAGGAAGGTATAGGCTTTTTAAAATACATATTTCAGGTGTTTCATCATTTCATCCTTCCTAATTTTGAGGATATTTTGCAAATTTTAGATAAATACAACAGCGATATAGAACTCACATGCTTTTGTTTTTCTGCAATTGCACATTATAAGTAACTTGCATAAGAAAAATTTGCATTATTAATGTAGATGATTTTAAAATATAGTGACTGCACTAAGGAGGTCAATTATGCTCCGGAATAATACTTTTATCGAAGTAACATTTAGTCTCTCTTAGATATTTGCACATTGGTTAATATAGTATTAAAGACAACCACTTTAAGGCTAAGAATGTACATTTTTAGAAAGTAATGATCTAGACTGTTCAATAAGATGTGCAAAATTACAGAATGTATTTACTATCAAAAGCTGGGAATTGAAAAATTAAACCTAAAATTTTAAAAATGACTACCTTCAAAAGTGACCTAATTACATTTTTCCCTTAAGTACAATTGTTTCTCTATGTGGTTTGCTTAAAAAAATATATAAATAAATAAACTGACAGGACGCCTGGGTGGCTCAGTTGGTTAAGTGACTGCCTTTGGCTCAGGTCATGATCCTGGAGTCCCAGCATCGAGTCCCACATCGGGCTCCCTGCTTGGCAGGGAGTCTGCTTCTCCCTCTGACCCTCCTCCCTCTCATGCTCTCTGTCTCTCATTCTCTCTCTCACAAATAAAATCTTTAAAAAAAATTTTTAAAAATTTAAATAAATAAATAAACTGACAGCAACAAAAATGAAACTCAAACTGTTTCTGTTAAAAAAAAGATAATAAATCTGTGATATGTGCAGGAAAAAAAAAGCCAAGGCAACTTTTAAAAACTGCTAATTGGATAATAGAGAGCCAATATTTTACTTAATATTTGATATCACTGAATGGAACTCCTTGTCATAAGGCTTTCATAATATATATATTATTGGAGAGAAAAAAAAAAAAGTGGTCCTGTGCCTTTAATTTCCCTTTCTGAGAGAGGGAAGGCTGCACACCACTGACAGGCTCACTTGTTCCCATCTTTAATGTGCAATCTGTTTTCTCCAGCGGAGGGCACTCAGTGTATCACAAACTCAAGCATTAGCACCAACAAGCTCTGAGCATCATCAGTCTCTGGAAAGCCTTCTGAATTAGACAAGGGCTGCCTCTCAGCACAGCTACAAAACACTTTAAACCTGACCAGCTAAATGGATAAACCTAGCCTGCATAGCTTTTAAACTGGGGTCTCATACAGCACAGGAGGCCTACTTGCTTCAAGAACTGAAAATCCAGAGGATGAATTGCTTTATCTGGGAATGGCAAAAGCCAGCACAATAAGGAATGCCAGGTATTCTGAAGATTTTCTTTTCTTTTCTTTTCTTTTTTTTTTTACCTCTCTTTTTACAGAGAAGTTGGTTACCTTCGAAATGGGCTGTAGCTTTTTTGCACAGATTGCCAATTACTGCTGATGGGTCTCTGGTGAATTACACAATGGTCCTCAGAGCTTAGAGGTCCTCCCCCTCCCCCCGCAACGGCTTCCTTCTCCCTGCCCCCCCATCCCACCCCATGCTGATTTTTTTTCATATATGTATATATATTTTTTTGCCTGTCCTCTCCGGGGAAGTTTGTATGGGGCTACTAGCTCACATGCGGGATCAGAATGGTGTGAATGACAGCCGCACTGTGTCATGAAGGTGGTGGTGGTTTCAGCACGAGAGACCAAATAAGAAGAAAGCTGAGAGAGGGGGGATCCGTTTTTGGATGACAAAGGATGGGTAAGTGAACTTTTGTTGTTTCCTTCTTAGCAAAGCTGATCCTCTTGGCTTCCTATTCTCAGTCGTGGCATTAGCTGATAAAAGACGGGGAAACAGGCAAAAAGCAGCAGCCTCTGAGTTTGCCAGTTGACTCGGTATAGTTGCTATTATATTTTTAGATCATTTTCCCTTTAGTAGTTTTTTTTTTTTTTAATCCGTAAATGCATAACACGGACTTAAACAGACTCGAGAGAAATATCTTTAAGACGGTCTCTTCTGTATGTGTTTCTACAGCTTGGGAATTGAGCATGAGATAAATATTGTGTTTGCTTCTATTTCTTGATAATATTAACCATGCTTGTGTTTCTGGTCGCTGTCAGGAAGATTGTTAACACTTTACTGCGTGTGTGTAGGGGTGGGGTCGTTACTTTATCGGAGGTCGCACAAGGGTTTGTTTTATCTTTGAAGCTGTATCCTGAACACAGCTTCCAAATTTCCAGCAGTCATTTGCCAGTCTTATTTTTTCAAGTGTGACTGGCTTTTTTCCCCCCTTTCTCCTGTCTGGAAGAGCCAGAATGTATTTCAGTGAGATTGTAGCTGGCAAGAGGACAGAGAGCAAGATCGGGTTTCAAATTAAAAACAAAACAAAATAAAACAAAAAAAACTGGTCAAGTAAAAGAAGGAGAGTTTTTTGATTAGAGGTTTGGCTGGTTGCCCCTTGGTTAAAATATGGATATTTAAGAGAAATAAACTACAGCACACAGGTTCCCCCCCCGCACCAACCGTTAAGAAATAATAAATCCACTGTTGACAGAGGAAAGAAATCCCTTACCATGCTGTGACTTGGAAATGCAGCACCAGTACCAGTACATTGCAACTTTGCAGGTTTTCTGAAGTTAATAGAGGTAGGGGAGAAAGAAAAAAAAGTCAGAAATTTGTGCAGGTCCGGATGGAGGAGAGTGGGGGTAGTAGTCTACTGCTTCACTCCTTGTTTATCCCCCAAATTTGCAAAAACAACTACCTTAAAAATAATAGTAAACCTAATACTACACAAGATTATTGTGCATTTTATGCAAATATTTAATAAGAATTTGACAATCTTAACTTTGGACTGTTCTGCGTTATCAGCAGTTAGGGTTCTGAGCTGGTGTATCCCTGGAGGCACAGTAGGCAGATCTTCCTGAATGCTAAGAGCATATATGCTTATTAACACATTGAGAGTACCTTGCACTGTTATTAGTCTTCATACTATGCTTCATTGGCTGTCCATACTAGTCCTGATGCCATTTTTTCAGAGCTCATGCATTGTTATTCCATTATGCAATAAGGATACAATTTCAGGCAGGGCAAACTTGGGTTACCTTGACAGCTTACTGAAGCTCTTTTGTCAAATCAAAGCCTGTTTGCTCAACTAGGAAAGATGTTCAAGTATGGGGTTTTCTAAGTCACATTTTTGCCATTACCAGAAGACTTGGTACTCTTCCTTCTGATACTGATGTTCAACAGAGTGACTAGCCAAATATTGTTGTTATTACAGTGTTGGCATTAAGGGATAAGACAAGCTGTGTGCTTTTCAGTGTTGATGAACATATGAACTCATGAAACTCGGGAAGGCTTTTCTTTAGCTCCACGGCACTGTGGTGATTTGAAAATCAAGGAAGAAAGAAGGAAACCTCATTATAGCAAACATGCAACACTGAAGAAAATAAGACTTCAAATGTTAAATACATTGTTCTTATATCAACTGTCCCATTACTACACTAGATGAAATGCCCCTGATAGCGGGTAAACTGGTGGTGATTTATATTAATAGCTTTACAATGTGCATTTGTCTTCTTTTTAATATTGTAGGTTTCCGTTTAATTACGCAGCTGAGAGGCATGCGTGTGGTGCTAGTGCTCCTTCCTACACTTCTGCTTGTTATGCTCACGGGGGCTCAGAGAGCTTGCCCAAAGAACTGCAGATGTGATGGCAAAATTGTATACTGTGAGTCTCATGCTTTCGCAGATATCCCTGAGAACATTTCTGGAGGGTCACAAGGCTTATCATTAAGGTTCAACAGCATTCAGAAACTCAAATCCAATCAGTTTGCCGGCCTTAACCAGCTTATATGGCTTTATCTTGACCATAATTACATTAGCTCAGTGGATGAAGATGCATTTCAAGGGATCCGTAGACTGAAAGAATTAATTCTAAGCTCCAACAAAATTACCTATCTGCACAATAAAACATTTCACCCGGTTCCCAATCTCCGCAATCTGGATCTCTCCTACAATAAACTTCAGACATTGCAATCGGAACAATTTAAAGGTCTTCGGAAACTCATCATTTTGCACCTGAGATCTAACTCATTAAAGACTGTGCCGATAAGAGTTTTTCAAGACTGTCGAAATCTTGACTTTCTGGATTTAGGTTACAATCGTCTTCGAAGCTTGTCCCGAAATGCTTTTGCTGGCCTCTTGAAGTTGAAGGAGCTCCACTTGGAGCACAATCAGTTTTCCAAGATCAATTTTGCTCATTTTCCACGTCTCTTCAATCTCCGCTCAATTTACTTACAGTGGAACAGGATTCGTTCCATTAGCCAAGGCTTGACATGGACTTGGAGTTCCTTACACAACTTGGATTTATCAGGGAATGACATCCAAGGAATTGAGCCGGGCACATTTAAATGTCTACCCAATTTGCAAAAATTGAATTTGGATTCCAACAAGCTTACCAACATTTCACAGGAAACTGTCAATGCATGGATATCATTAATATCCATCACTTTGTCTGGAAATATGTGGGAATGCAGTCGGAGCATTTGTCCTCTATTTTATTGGCTTAAGAATTTCAAAGGAAATAAGGAAAGCACCATGATATGTGCAGGACCTAAGCATATCCAGGGTGAAAAGGTTAGTGATGCAGTGGAAACATATAATATCTGCTCTGAAGTTCAGGTGGTCAACACAGAAAAATCACACCTGGTACCCCAAACGCCCCAGAAGCCTCTGATTATCCCTAAACCTACATTTTCCAAATCTGACCCCACCCAGCCCGCCCTTGAAACACCAAGCCCTTCCCCAGGGTTTCAGATTCCTGGCACAGAGCAAGAGTATGAGCATGTTTCATTTCACAAAATTATTGCAGGGAGTGTGGCTCTCTTCCTCTCGGTGGCCATGATCCTCTTGGTAATCTATGTGTCTTGGAAACGCTACCCAGCCAGCATGAAACAACTTCAGCAACACTCTCTTATGAAGAGGCGGCGGAAAAAGACCAGAGAGTCTGAAAGACAAATGAATTCCCCTTTACAGGAGTATTATGTGGACTACAAGCCTACAAACTCTGAGACCATGGATATATCCGTTAATGGATCTGGGCCCTGCACATATACCATCTCTGGCTCCAGGGAATGCGAGGTATGAACCATGATCCTCCTAAAAGCATTTCTACTACGGGGAAGGAGAGGTAAATGTTTGAAGCTCTAGAGGTGTCTCTAATCACTAGAAAGATTAATGACCCTTTTGCTTTTGGGTTTTTGCTCAGTGTGAAAGGTTACTTAATTAAATTACAACCACCAGGAAATTGACTCTTTTTTTTTTTTTTTAATGGTTGAAACTTGAAGGAAGTTCATTCAAGGATGAGATTAAGTTGGAATAAAGCACTATGTTAAAACATCTGTTTTTTAACAGTTTGTATACAGGGGTTGGACTTACAAACACACATATACACAAAACTCTTTTCATTCTAAAATTAATGTCTGGTTCTTATTGTTTGACTTCTGTAATGGAGTAAAGAAGGAGGGACCGGCTTAATTTAAAAACAAAGTGATTTTACCAAAATTCCAGGAGGTAATGAAGATTTAAACCAAAGAGCAATTTACCCAAGGGTTGATTTTGTTGTAAATTTTTAGTTATAATTAAAGCATGCAACAGGGATCTCACAAGGATAACTGTTTCTGTGTTACTTGCCATTTAGTTATTATACCAGCATAGAGAATGTCAGAGGCCTACTGTGTAATTGTGTTAGGCTTTTAAAGATGTCTTTCTGCCTTCTTTCCTTCCTTCCTTCTTTCCTTCTTTCCTCCCTTGGTTCCTTCCTTCCATTTTTTTCTTTTTTTTAATTACTGGACATAGATCACTCTTCATAGGTTTTCTTAAGTGCTGGCTATTTGTATGTAATCAGAATGATACTTAAATTCCATGTTTTCGCTATGTCCCTGGTAACTAAAATCAGGTCATGATATTGTGGATGATTTAGCAATAACATAATGACAGGCATAACAGGGACTGTTTGTCAATTTTGCTGTCATCCCCAAAAGAAATAATGTGTATTCTTGTTAAACTTATCCAAAACTAAGTGATGCAAATATTTATAAATAAAGAGAGAGATTTGAGTTCTGGGTATTTTCCCTTTCTGTAACATTAGCTTCAAATGAAGGCATTCCATGTTACATTATTTTCATTTTCATGAGGATATATTTGGATCCAGTTTCTGATTATTTAATTTTAAATATCACTTTTAGTAACATGCTTAGGAGTAGGAAATAGACAAATATTTCCAACCTGTTGATAAGTTAGTACTGGATGCAAATTGTTCTTTGCTTGTACAAAAAGTACAAAGACTGACTGCCAAGGCCTTGTTGCTGAATAAAGTAATGGAGAGAGACAGTTCTGGCAGTATGTTGTCTTAATATCTGATTTTAGATGATTAGTTTTTCAAAGTAAAGTTTTCATGAGTATTGAATGAGAATTTTTCCTTTTATTACTAGTTACAAGAGTTGGAAAAAATAATTTGCTCTTTGTTAATATATACCCAGTCTTTCTGTAGTCCTAAAGGCAGATGCTAATGAAAATGTTTTGGACAAGGCACTGAGTTTGAAATATTCTCAAACCTAGTAGAATTTGGAATACTGAGATATTCTTCACAGAGTTCATTTTCTCCTTTTTGTGTGCAATTGGATATAAGAAAAGTAATCCCCAAAATAAATGCTTAAAAGAAACCTGTATGAGCAATTGATCTTAAAAATTAAAGAGAATAAAAAATTTTATATGAAAGCCTTAACAAGGCTTGATGCTTTTATTGCAGGTTGATATTTATATAATATACATGAATATAGTAAAACAAGTTCATCTTGTTTTATTCTAAGTTCTCTTTATATTTTGAGATCCTCTTAAAGGCTAATAATATAAGAAGAAAAGGAAAATCCAGGTCCATTCATTCATTTTCTCTTGACTTTTGTAGTAGAAAGGTGATTTTTATTTATAATAATCACCAAGAAAGAAGAAAGATTCTTAAAGAACTAGGACTTGAGTATAGTGGTTCTAAAACTTTTCCAGGGATCTTCAGTTCCAGAGATTATTCTTTCAAAGACCCTAGGCTTTACCATGATAGGAACAAAATAAAAACATGTTTTATTCTATAAAAACGTGTTTCAAAACACATTTTGATACTATATGTTATATAGAGGGGAGTTTATGGTCATGAAATTGCAGTGGCTTTGTTAGAGATGAATATGGTGTTAAGACATTACATAATGAAGAATTTAATTAAATATTGTAATGAAGAGAGTTGAAATGGCAGCCTTGCTGAAGTAGATCAAACTCTCCATGCCCTAAAAAGTGGAAAATGGTAGGCTATACATTTAAGATCATTAACTCAAGGGGTCCAATAAAGCTACATTTGAATGAATGTTAACTTGTTTTGAAACACAAGTACATAAGAACATTGCAGCAACCACTCCCGCTTTTTGACAGGATGTTCAATCTATTAGAGTTATAGGTGGACATAAGAAATGAGAAAAAGCAAATTATTAGAAATTGTGATGACAACCATAACTTCCCCTTATGTCTTTGTCACCATGGAGTAAAATTTCTCCTGTTGAGAAAATTTCTGTACAAAATGAAGCCAAGAGAGGAGTGATTTGTCCAAGTTTATGATTTTTTAAGACTATAGAGGTATGCTGAGTTTTAGCCTGGTGTTTTCATAAACCTCACATATCAGTAGCTTAGAAAAATAAAGAATCATTAATATATTTATAATGCAATTTTGTGAGGTAGGCTTTTTTTTAATTCAAAACACCAAACTCTACCCAATAAAGCCATAAATATTTAACTAGAAAACTTAGCACTAAATGCTAATTTTCTAAGACAGTGCCTTGAAAAAAAAAAAAACTTCATTAAATTGAAAATTCCACTTATACAACTGTTATATTTAGTTATCATGATCTAAATATAGTCAAAATATTCATTTTGTCTATTTCTTTTAAGAAGAAAATAGAAATATTAAGACCCCTAATTAGAATGGTGTCTGTGAGCTAACACACAAATACAGCATTCAATAAGTGAATAACTTTGGCCACGTGCCCATTCTATGCTCAGACTTTGAAGGAGAATGTTATAATACCTTAGGCAGTAAAAATCTCTTATATCTATAAAAGAAGAATAGAGTAGATAGTTGTAATAATTAATATGATATATGGCACAATTCTAATAGATATTTGCATCTCAATCATCATACCTTGAGTGGAGCAGTGTGCTTGGTTGAACTGAATCATTTAATTTGTCTGTCCTCAATATGTGCTCAGAAAGAACTTGAAGCCAAAAGGAAACAGCTTTGCCTAAAGCTTAGTAAAGTGTTATTAAAAGAGAAAATTGCAAAAGAGAGAGAGAGAGAGAGAGAGAATTGCAATACATACTTTTGAAAATAGTTTGTGAAATTTTGCATAGGTTTATCTCACTAAAAATATTACAAGAATTATGAAGTTACTTTATTCTGCCTACCAAAACTTTACTTAAAAGTTATACAGAACAAAATTTTGAATACCTGTTTTTTCTAGGATATGTTGTATCAATTGAAAATTGCAAGGACCTTTATAAAACTAGTCATTGTGAATATAGGAGAGGAGAGAACAGTTCAAGTTTGTCTTGCGAATTAAAAGTAGAATTGGTAAAACCTTAAAATGAATGAATGAATGAAAGTGGTCTCTAAAGAAATCGTCCATCCAAAGTATTTTAGAAATTAACTAATTGAAATATAAAGTTTAATGATCCCATAATGCTAAGAGGGCTGCCATTAGGAGAATGGGAGTATAGGTGACATTAGATATATATTTTCCAAATATTTGATATTTTAGTTAACAATTCTTCAAAATCAAGTAAAATATAAATATAATGGTTGTAATTGAGCTTACATTATTTCTTTCACTGCTGTGCAGTGGGTGGTATAGACCATTTCTAACAGTTTATATTTATTGAATATATTATGTCAGATCCTAACTATTGATTTAAGAGGGATTATTAACTTTTTACACTTTAGAAATTGGCATTTTAAACTATACTAAATGAATTTCCAAGAGCTTAAAGTGTAATGTGTTCAAAGAGGATTTCTAAGTGAAGCAGTCCCAATATCCTTGTTTAACTCATATTTTCCAATACAAAACTATAGAAAATAAACGTCATTTTGGTGGCTTACTACTGCTTTTATGTCAAAATGTTATAACTGAAACTCTACTTTGTACAGTCACATAAAGTATATTTATGTGTGTGTATATGTGTGTGTATGAATTTGTATGTGTATGTGTTCATATACACAGAGAGAGAAATATATTTCCATTAAAGTTCCTGTCTATTTTGGACATTTGAAATATTTGTGAAGGAATCTTGGGTTATAATTATCAGAATTTGTTAGGGAACATACTTCTTAAATGTTTAAACCGCTCTAAAATTATTAGTATTTCATGTTTAGATAGTCTTAATATTCTTTTTCAAAAAACAGAATTTAAACTACACATTGCCATTTCTGGTGTGACTATGGGCCAGTCACTTCATTTCTCTGTGACCCATCACTAAATGAGTATATGCAGCTAGCACAATATATCCCAACTCAAAGCATTCCTCAGCCTAGTAAACTTTGTAAACTGTGTGCAGACAGTCCCAGGACTAAAAGGGCAAGATGGGATATGGAGGAAAAACTGTTATTTATATCCATTGTCAGTGAGAAAAGAAAGAACTTCTTGAGTTAATAAAAATTGGTGTGCTCAGATGAGGAACACTGTAATTTCTTTATGCTTGAGGGGAAAATACATAATGCACATGCATGCGCACATATGCGTACATGCAGGCACACACACAAATTTATATATCTTTTAAATTCTGCCAGGTAACTAGTTATTTTGAAAGCATTTAAAATATGACTTTTTTTTTAATCTATTGTCTGAATTTGATTCAATTAAAATCTATTTGTGAATAGAGTTTTCATTAGAATCTGCAAATGGTAGTGGTGAAGAGTGATAGCTTCCAAGAAAGCCTGACATGGTTAATTTAGGAAAGATTTTAAACTGATGATAAGGGGTTCAGTTACTGTTTCTAGAATAAGTTTGCTTTAGCATGTCATGGGCAAAATTTTAGTAAGATTCCAAATTGAAAAGTCTGACTATGTTATGTTCTTAGGAATGTACCACTTTTGACACACCCCAGTAATCTTCGTATAATTTCAGAATTTTTCTTCTGTATTGAATAAAATCTTCGCATCCTAGTTATCAGGAATTACATTTATAGATAGCTTTATGCATTGGAAGTTGCTCAGTAATATTAGCATTGGGGACTTGGTGACTCATCAGAATTTTCATGTCTCTAGAGTTTCATGAATCACTAAATCAAAGTGAAACACTGGCAACCTGTATATCACCAGACTGGGAGTTTTGAAATATCAGTATGTCTTTGGATCAGTGAAAAGCATGAAAGTCATGTTAAATATGTTTTAAACTTAAAATTGCTTTTTATAGTACCAAAAGAAGTATCATTTATCAGGTCAATTTAATAAAATCTCAGTATTGTTAAAATGAAAGAGAAATTATGAGAGTGTTTTTCGTAGGCACTCTATAAGCCATTAAAAATTTAGCTGTCAATTAAAGAAAGTTGAGAAAAAGCACACTATTTCCTGTGGTATCAAAATCACTAGCTTTAATATGCTTAAAACTCCTCAATATATGCAAACGCTATGACTCATACTCCTGCTAAATAGTTCAAAAAATAATGCTTTCATTGTCAAGAGAAATTAAGGTTTAAACAACCATAGATGTGGGAAAATTGTTTTTTAAGAGTCGGATGTTTGACTTTAAGTCAAATCTTATAATACTTGTAAACCTAAAGTTTGGGAGTGAAAGGACAATAAAACTGATACGCATTAATGAATGGTTAAAGTAATGGTGAGGATATTTTTTAAAAATCAGAAAAAAAATCTTGTCCAAAAATTCTTAATAAGTTTGACTAAAAGGAAAACATTGAACAAAAACTGATGCCTGGATACCAGATAAGTAGTAAACCCATGCATAACTAAGTAAGATTATGATATTTAGCATTATTATTTGTATAAGGCAATGAGATTTTTATATGGTGTTATTAAATATATACAAAAGTAACTTTGAAATATAATTGTATTTAAACAACCATGTGCAAATAAACACCCATATATCCCACATAAATATTTCTAAAATGCTAAGATGTATGTTGCACACAGATATTAAAGTAATATATATTACACTTTTCAATAGACACTGTTCTTTACTACTTGTCCAATTCACATGAATTGCCTCAAAAGTAAATATTTGCGGAGGCATTAAAAAAATTTAAAGACATCAACAAAATTTTGTTTCTTCTGTCATTTATCATGATTGTTTTCTGAATTTTTGGATGTCCATATCACCATCTCTTGGAAAGTTCTATTTCCTCCTTCACTTTAGTCTTTTATATATTTACTGAATTCTCAGACCTCAGAAGGGTAAAGATATATAATCATTAAACATAGCAAGAAGTGTCATCTTTTTCTTTTATTTTTTTAAAAATGTGAATTCTTCTAGTAGAAGAATGTTACATTACACATTTTTATCACAATGGTTTTAAAAGAAAAATTTAAGGTAAAGAAAGTAACTATAATATTAAAACTTCCTGTATAAATTTATGATTGTCATTTTTATTCAATATTTCAGTGGTTGAAATCTTCAAATCCCATTGAGTTTAAAAACTAAACAAAATTTTTACAGCATATTTAAATATTCAAAGCAGACAAGCTAAAGTGAATAATAGATGGATTTGTTTAAGAAAACTCACTCTTTTTTAGGATCTCATGAGCAACTATATATTTCCAAGTAGGAATGTGTAGGGTTATAAACTGATTTCACTTTTGGGTCATTTTCAAGGTTAGTGCAAAACTATATAGATGCTAATTTTGGAGTAGTAAATGATATAGACAAAGAGGAAAGATACTTGAAATTATTTTATTTTAGAAAGTCAGTTCTATTTCATTCACATTCATGGTATATTTTCATTTTAAAGGATAACAATTTTGTTTCTCTGTCTTCTTTTAAGTATCATCAGATAAAGCATGGAAATTACACTGATTTTTAAAAACAAACAAACAAGAAACAGTCTGAGTTTAAATTCTGTGCTTGTTTTTAATTCCTCCCTCCTCTCTCAGGTCATATTTATTGACACATTGGTCCTTTCATTTTTTCCTAGTGATCTAATTATTTGTGAGGGTAGGAATTATTAAAAGTTGATTTCCTGTTTCCTTTCAGTAACTCCTATTAAATGTGTTTATGTTAAAATGAAGCCCTGAAAATATTGCTTGTTTGTTTCAGCATAAATTTAATTATGATGCATTTCACTATTAAGGTTTTGATATTTGTAATTTTAAATTGACACCAACATTGTTAAATATTTCTAATAAGACTTAAAAAAGAAATAGAAATAGAAATTAATTGTGTCTGAGTCTTTTTTAGTATGATCTCCACAGATGAAAAATTGTGATTTTCTTCTGTGTTTATAGGTCTGTAAAAGTAATAGCAGAGAGGTCAGCCTTAAAGTACTTTAGGTTGATGGTCACACCATAGTATGGGCCAAAATTGCATTGGTCCAGTGGTTAGATCAAGGGGTGAAAAAAAGGTCTGAGAGATTTGAAACTGACTCACTTTACTTCTGTAATATTGGACAAGTAAATATGTATCTGACCTTTCTGTGATATAATTTTTCCATCTATTGAACTGGGATAATAACTTTCCAGCTAACTTGTTGAAATGATTAATGAGCTACTATCCGAAAACCACTCTGAACTCCTCCATAAAAAGCTTCAGTGTAAATATAAATGATTATTAGCCATAAGCCCTACTGTCTACTGAAAAATGCAAAATACATTGTGGCTGTATTATTTTCATTGTCATTATTAGTTATAATGATGGTTATAATACTCCCTGATGTAGAAACAGTGTTGTGGTTACATTTTTACTAAAGTGAATAATAAACCTGACCTTTCAGTCCCTTGTCTGAGCTGTAATTTAGTTTGGGTACCAGACACACTAATATATAAATAATACCTCAGGATTTGTAAAATACTCCCTTGGCTGAACATTTTATTCACATTTCAAAGAAGGTAGCATTTACAGTTCTTTTAGTAGTAGTAACTCTAAAGAAGAAATGCGTTATAGAAACAACTTAATAATTTCCATTCTGATCAAGTATTGCCCTTCAGTTCATTTTCTTAACAAGTGGAGGCAGTTTTAATTTCCCCAAAGTGTTTATGCATAACAAGAAGTTAATATGTATTTTTAAGAAGACCTGATATTTCTCTAGCAAAAATATATAATATTTAATGATTTGATGTATATAAGTATTTATTTTTGTTGAATATAATATGAGCTCTTATTTTTGCATAAATAGATTATTATATAATTCCTATTTTGGTCCCCATATTTGTAATGTATTTTAATGTGAAATACATTTCTTTTTATGTTTCCTTGTGGAATAATACCTCCTGTGATACCACTGTGTGCTGTTAAGTAAAGGGCATCACTAGAGCAGGTCCTTAACAAAACAAATACCCCACAGACAAAAGACAAAATTTTACCTTTTCTGGATAAGACAGTAAGTTATTTTCTTGTGTTTGGAAAGGCAGAATTATTCCAAAATGAGGATTCTTCCAGTCATTGAATATGTCTCTTCCAATTATGTATTCTGGAACTAGGGACATAACTACGGGATGGGGCCATGGACCCACTGGACCCACTAGACCCACTGTGAAATGGACCTGAGCTAAAACTCCATCAGTCACCGTGAGCCCATAATCTAACTCTGGGACCACAGTGATGTTTTGGATCTGCAGGAATTAGTGTCCCTTCCAAGTCAATTTCCAGTAAGCCCCCAAAACTAATTATGCCACTTTCCCCAATGCCTAGTCACCTTGGTAAATAGCTGTTTGTCTCTTTGGGAAGGGCTAGGAGAGAGATTAAGAGTATACATTTTGACAGTGTAGCTTCGTCTTTCCTCAGGGGGATCTGACTTTCATTTAAATGTTTCTGGATCTGTAAACTGGCTCAAGTCTGGGAATTGATTATGGGGCCATGACACTGTTTTTGTGATTCAAGTTATGCTTCTGTTCACTTGACCTAGATCTGACCTACTTACACTGATCAAGTAGGAATTAGTACTTATGTACTTTTTTCCTAGGGACACCATGATCAAATAGACAACACCATGGGTCTCTTGAGTCAAATTATTTTGATTACTGCTTTGACTTTACCGTCTCTTATGGTAACTATGCCTATCTTGTCTTTGGCAATTAAGTGCTGACACTAGGCCCATGCCACCTGGGGATCTCATTTTTCCTTTTGAAGTAGGAATGCCAGTTCAGTGGTACCTATTCTCACTGTGATTTCTGACCTACAGCATAGAGTGACCAGAGTCATAAACCCTGACCTTACTATGCTCAAACTCTTTCCCTTCCCCAGTTGTCAGATAGTCAATCCATTTCATATTCTTGGGATATGGTCTACAGAACTCTAACCAGAATCTTTTTTTTAATTTTTGAGATTCACTGCTTAGATTCTAATCTTGAGACTTGAAAGATAAAAGAATATTATTTATAAATATAATATTTTAACCTTTTGCAAATCATAATCTCTTTGTCTCTCTGTGTTTCCTCAAATGACTGGATGATAAGAGATGACTTTAAATCAATATTCCAAATTTATGCTCCTTTAATTTTGGCATAGCATCTTCCTTGAAAATGTATATACAATCTCCACCAAAACATGAAGATTGGCAAAGATCATTGGCCTATAAAGACAATAGTATCCATTCTCTTTCTCATTACGTTTCTTATAGAAAATTTATTGGAACATAGTTATTAACTACATATGCAAATATATTATTTTATCAATGTTGTCAGAATATTTCTATTTTATAGATACTAAACAATTAGAAAGATAAATATTAATTTGAAATATGAGGTACAATTTTGTGCATTAACCTGATGTATCTTATTTATTTTACATTATTTTCTAGTTATAAATGAATGCTTCTTTCGAAAATGTTGAAAACATGAGGTTACTTATAAAAATAAAACAAAATAATTATCAAAAATTTTCACTATGCAGTGATAATACTTCTAAAATTCTATTTTACTTCTAGTATATGCACAGGTAGTGTATTGTAGGTGTTTATAAAATTAATTTGGCATTGAAAACTGTATATATGGATTTATATATTGTTACTTTAAAGTTCACATTTTGTGATGAATAGAATAACTTCTTAAAATACTGTATGTTGAAACTACATTCCTAAAATGCGCCATCTTTTACTTAAGGTTTCTTTTTTGTTGACATTTATGCTGAGTTATTTCACTGTTAGTGTAGGTCTACAATGACCTCTTCATGTAGGTAGATTCCTCAAAGAAAATATATAGTGAAAAGAATGAAAACTTTAAACTTCTTTAGCCATATTGCTACATTACCCCCTCAAAAATATGTATCTATTTGTATTAACACATGCATAATATAAGATTTAACATTTCCCCATATATACACCATTATTTATTACATTTTATTTTAAAAATAAGTTGACACATTATTTTTTAGTGTTTAATATTTACATCTTTAACCTTAGTGCATTAGAATTTTTTGTGTGCAATATTCTGTGTTGTTGGATTTCTTATTTTGAAATACGATATATGGACAGTCCATGAGGTCAACAGTAGTTTTTGTTATATTCTCTCACATTGCTTTTATTTTTAGAAAGGCATTTCACATCCTGTATGTAAGTAAACATTCACTGTGTTTTGATTATTTCCTCTATAAGTTTATTTTTATACTTAATTCTTTAATCTACTTAAAGTATCCTTTAGTATATAATGTGAAATATAGACCTAACTTGTTTTTTCCTCACTAAAGAATTACGATTTTGTCAGTGTGTTTTACCTAATATTAATGTAAAATTTTCATATATCCATGTCATTTTTGTCGTTTCTGTATTTTTACCATGGATTCATTCTCTATTCTTGTATCAGAAACATATTTTTACGCTAATATGGTTTTAAGATATATTTTAATTTTTATAAAGGAGTATTCTACTAAATTCCACATATATTTTTAAAAACTCTCTTCGTTATCTTTTGCTATTTTTATTTGAAATAAAATTTTCCATGTCTCTCTTCCTCCCTCCCTCTCTCTCTAACCTTTTCTTTCCTGAACGCATACACACACACGCACATGCGCACACACACACACAACTGGGATTATGTGGATCTATAAATCAATTTGGAAATAATTGATATCTCTACTGTTGTCAGAGGGAAATGTATGGATGACATAGAAATGGCATAGAGCTCAATTTGCATTACCTATTTTTTGTGTCCCCAATAAAGATGAGTTGATTTGCTTTATTTTAAAATTCTAATGCATAATAAGATCATAAGTGTATAGATGCCTATAAAATTATTATCAACATTTTGACCAAATCCATTAATTTTAGGAGACTAATTTTTTTGAAAATTTTAGTTCAAAAATAATTTTGTAAACTACAAAATGCGTTAACTTTCTAATAGTTAACTTTTCTTAGTTTTCTATTTGTATTGACTAAATCTAGAATATCAAACAATTACAGTGATTTTAAGCAATATTTTTGTTCCTAATTTTAATGGGATGACCTTTTGTATTTTTGTCCATTTTATTCTATTTATTCATTAACTTATCTATTACACAAAAATGTATTGTTTGCCTTCATTAATAGATATTAATGCTAGGCTCAATGCTTGTGTGTACAATAGCAGATACAATACTTTGTTTTAGGTAAAATTTATTTATCACATTTATCATTATACCTATAGTCTCATTTATAAAATACTCATTTATCAGGATAGACATTAAGTTTCACTAAATGACTTTTGGAATTGTGGTTTTTTGTTTTTTTTTTTTTTGTGAGGCATATCTTTCCCTCCCAGTTTTTAGTTTTTGGCTTTATGAATTACATATTTTATTTCCTATTTTTAAATGTTATTTGCATTTCTGGAATTATGGCATTTCTTTCGTAATATACTTTCTTAAATCAGCTCTCATTGGATTTAGTTTTATTTTGCTTGCAATCTTAAAATTTCTCTTAAAAATGGAGAATGGTCAATATTATTCTTTATCAGCTGAGTTATATTTAGTAATATCTCTTTTTCTAGCTCTGAGATGGTTAAAATAATATAGACATTATCTTTTCCTTGAAATTTGTAAAATAACCACTGAAAACTCCCTTTGTATTGTCCCTTTGGAGATATAATACTGAGAAAACATAGATTTTATTCAGATTTGTTTGCCTTTTGCTGTCTTTGAATCAGAATAGTGAATTACAGTTTCCTAGAAAAATACAAATATCATTGAAAATGTAACATATGTAATGATTTTTATTTTATGTAATTACTTATTCTTAAGCATCTTCTCTAGTCATATATTTGTTCTTTCAGTCTCTATGGACCACTGTACTAGAAACTGTAAATGAGGCAGGTGAGTTTCTTTGATCCATACTCCTAAAATCCAGAATAAAACCCTTAGATCATTAGATATTAGATGCACTTTTTCCTTAAGAATGTAAATTCCTTAGGGATGTAAAATTTCTTTAGTCTAATTTTTTGTTTTATATTTTAGTTCTGTTTATTTTGTTCATAATTGCTAAGGATTTTCAGGTTTACTGATATTTTAAAAAGAATTGGAGGAGACCTTCAAATTATATCAGCGTTCTTTTCCGCAAGGTATTAACATCACCTCTGTCTAAATGAATCCCTCCACCGGTGTGCTCTAATGTTCCAAGTAGTTGTACCTTATCGTTCTTATCTTACCTTTTACTTTCTTATAAAGCCAAATTATTTCTTTACTCTGATCAGGGTCACCAAAATATTTCTGTGAAGGACCAGATAGTAAATATTTTAGACTTTGTGGGCCATATGCTTTCTGTCACAGCTACTTAACTCTGCCATTGTAGCATGAAAGCAACCATAGAAAATATGTAAAGGAAAGTCACATCTGCATTCCAAAAAAATATTATTTACAAAAACAGGCAACATGCTGCCTCAATATTTTATAGTTTGCTGACTCCTAATCTAGATCATTGTCATAGGCCTTTAAAGACACTGGAGTCTTACTCCTCAAAATAAACTGCATAGAATTGTCTCCTAACCTGATATCTTCCTCTATTATAGCCCTTTTTTGTTCTTCCCCTTCATGGAAAATCTTTCTAAAAGATTCTACTCAAGTCTGCCTTCCCTCATCAATCATTTAGTTCTTCAACCCACTACAGTCTGTCATCAGAGCTGAAAGCCATCAAAACAGCTCTTGCTAAGTTTGCCACTGACTTCATTAGCTCTAAATTTGATGACTTTTTTATTCTTTGCTTTACCTTTGATATCTTAACGTTCAACACTTGGTCTTTTCTTTCTTTTTCAAATGTTCTCCTTGGAATTCTATATAGGGGCCATTCTTTTTCCATTTTATCATATTCCTTTTTCATATCCTTCGTAAACTAAATACTATGTTTTCCTTATGGCTTCATCCTTGCACTTTCTCTACACCCCTATATTCATTCATTCTCTCCCGCTCCCTCCTTCACTCTCTTTTTCTCTTTCTGAATGAGAGAGACATATACAGTATACTTTTTTTTTTTTTTTTACTACTAATAAAGGTATTCCTTAATCGCTTGACCTCTTCTCTGAGTTCCCCCACATGCATAACAATTTGCTACTTGGCATCTGATCAAAGATCTGATACTGTAACCCATTTCCAAACCAAACCATGGTCTTTTCTTCCAAGGCTGTTTTTTTCTTTCAGTGGTCCTTGTCTTGTGAATGAAACTATCCTTTTCTGTAAGTCAGAATCAAAGGAACCATACTTGACCCCATCCTCATCCTTACACTCCATAAAAAAATCCATCATGAAGTCCTGTTGATTTTACCTTTTAAGTATCTCTTAAATCCATCCATTCTGTCTTCAATAGAGCCTCTTTTTGTCCTGTTTAATCTCCCTAACTGATCTCTTGCTCCATTGGATTTATTCTCTACTTTGCACACAGGTGCATCTTTTGAAATGAAAGCTGGTTGCCTTAATCTAAAGCAATTTAGTGGAGTCCTGTTCCTAGAATAAAAATGAAAACACTTAACATGACCTTAAAAACACTGACTAACCTGGCCCTGCCTTTACAGATTCTTCTCACATCACACTCCCCTTGCTCTCAAATCTCCATCCCAGGAGGCCTCCACACTCTCTACCCCGACCCCCTTTCCTTTCCCTCTTATTCCTTGTGCTCTCTCCTTTGACAACATTGTTGTATAAGCCCAGCCCTAGGTACTACTCACTCCACTTAGTTATCAACTCCTCAAGAAGCCATTGCTGAAATTCTTGTGTTGTCAAACCACAGTATTTTATTCTTGCTTACCACCATTTTTTTTTAAATAATGATTTGATTAATATCTTCCAATTCTGTGTACTCAAGGGCAGATAATATATGACTATTTTTGCTTGACTTTGTATTTCCAGTGCCTCATTCCATGTATTATATGTTTATTGGAAGAATATTTACTGAATGAATAAATGATTGCATTCCAAATTTTACATCTCTTCATTATTTTCTAACTTTTAAAAATAATTAGATTCTCTTCTTTGAAAAGTTTCTTCATAAGTTTTTATCTGAAAAATTAGTAAGCTTATTTCATTATTTGAAGTTTAAAACTATGGATTACCTTTAGGGTATAGATTTTGAAGTACCCCATTTTGTAATATACATTTTCCTCACTGACTTTTTTCATTAATATGCCATTTTATTATACAATTCATGTTCAACATGATAAAATGTAAGGGCAAAAATGAGAAAAAATACTTAATATAGCTTTTTTTGCCATTTTCCTAGCATATTTCTGTATTTTTGTTACATAAATTTGCAAAATGTTTATAATCTGTAATTTTTACTTTATTGTGAGCATATTTATACATCAATAAGTATTCATCTACAACATACTTTTAGTTAGTGGATAATATTGTATATGACTTTACTGTACACAGGTTCCAGTTTTGTTTTAGTGGTTGTTTTGACATTGTGGGAATAAAGAAACTTAAGATGGCCACTCTTGCACTATGTCTTTCTAAATATTCTTAATGATTAAAAATTTATAATGGTATTTTAAATTTTGGCAGTGATCTTTTCCAATTGAAATCAAAAGGTTTTTTTTTTTTAATGTTCATCACTTTACTGACTATATATATAATTTCTTATATTTGTTTGGCCTTTGTATATTTTACTTTCTGTATTTTATGTTCATGTTCTTTGCCAATTCATAATTTTATTGATTGATTTTAAATTAGTTGATTAATCCTTTCGCTTCTATAAACATCACAGATGGTTTTTTCAGAGCTTGTCATTTGTCTTTTAATTATTTTAGGTGGGATTTTGACTGTGTAATTAGAAAATTAATTTCGTATATTTAAATTCTATATTTTATTTTATTGTTTCTGATTCTTTGTATGGTACAAAGGTTATCTCCAGAAAATATTAAATAAATAATAATTTTTATTTTCCTCTAATAGTTTCATGGTTTTATTTTTTGCATGCAAATCATTAATTCAACTAACTTTTGTTATCAAAAATGTTACCCACTTTCCCAAACTCATTTATCATTTACTCAGAGCTATGAAATGTTATTTTTGTGAACTTAAAAAGCATTGAATACTTACAGATACATATTTTTATGCATGTATACTTATGTGTTATGTGCATGGATTATGTATTCACATGTTTCCATATATATGCAAATATATATGAATACACATGCTCTTCTATTTTTATTTTCCTAATCCTTTCATCATACTGCTTAATTAATATAATAGATTAAATTATGTTTCATTATTCATGTTTTAAAAATGTTTTTGGCTATCATTTTTACCCAGTTTCTATATTTAATTATAAAATTCATTATGTATATACATATATAAAAGTGGTTCTTTCCCACTATCTTGTTTTCTATTGCCTCTTATCCTTTCCAGAACCATATTCTAGAAATAAATCATTGTTAACACTTTGCTCTGTATTATTCTGGATATTTTCTGTGCATATATAAATGAATACATTTTTCTTCTCAAATAATATTATACTAGCTGTACTGATTTAAATTCTGTTTGTATGCTTTTGGATTTATTTGTTTCATGTAATATATCTTGGATATTTCCCCATGACAGCAAATAAAAATCTACCTCTTTGTTTTTAATTTATTAAAATGATTCTCTAGTGGTAGACAAGTGAGATGTTTGAGGTTATGGAGATGAACTTTAGAATTATTATGTCAGTACTCTAATAAAATTTCTTTGATACATTTATTGGAATTGTGTTATTTTTAAAGAATAATCTGGAGTGCATTAATATCTGTTAGGTTCTAAATCTTTAACCTTGGGATATGATAAAACTCTAATTTCTATTTGTGAGTTAAGTGTACTGTAAAATACTAAAGTATTCTGCATAAAGGAGAACATTTATTTCTCTCTATATAATAATTGTTTTATTTTTGTTCCTAATAGCAATATAATGAATTTTTATATTTCAATATTTTCTTCTATCTGTTTTTTGCTATGACCCATCTAATGCAGACTTGTGTATATTTGTGGGTCGGGGGTATATTTTTTAATGTGCCTATTGTAATCAGAAACAATAATATTCCAAATATTAATTCCAGTTGTGTTTCAGTATATTTTCTTTGGTTTAATAAATAGGACATTTTTATTCATTATCTTTCAACCATGACAGTTATTAAGCTTCACATTCTTTATTTTATTAGTCAAATTTTTGAAACGATGTTGACTAATTAGGAAGCTCTGAGGGTGCTCAGCAACGTTCTCTTCACTCACCTCCACAATAGTTTTGAGGAGGAAAGCATTACTGTGGATGACTTGAGCCCACATCGAGGAATGTTCAAAGTGATTGAGAAGTATTTATAGTTGACAATAAGGCTCTTCTGGGGGAAGAGAATGCAAGAATACAGCCTGGTAGCAGTTCTCCAATGAGTGGGAAGTAGACTTAGACAAGGTGCTCTTGTATCATTTTCTTCTTTAGTATTTTTTTAAATTAGGTTCCCTCTAGCTCTTATTATTTTTTGATTAGAGAGAACAAGGAAGCCAAAATAAGCATGTGAGTTTGGGGCAAAAAGAAAGGTGGTCTGTTAAAATTTTTCTGAGTTGTATTTAATGAAGCCTAGGCCGACTCATATGCCTTCAAGAGCAAGAGAGGCAAGTAACCTAGGTAGTTACATGAAGCAGCATGTCTAAATAACCAAGCATTAGGAATTAATAGGACCATGGACACCTACAGTCTGCAGAGTATCTATGGAGGCATTCAGAGTTTTAACACTTCTAGACAGATAAAATAGATTAGATCCAAAAGTTCTCTTTTGGTTACCTAGTTAGAGTGATTGATTCTGAGCTTTAAAGGGCTGAAAGCAGTCTTTGTGATTTACCAGTTTACCAAAGCTGGGATTAAGAACTAAAACCATGGTGGAATTAGGCAACTGATGAAGCTTTTTTTGAATTCTTTGTTCTCATCATGCCTTTATGTCTTTGCATCGCAGAGACACAATTAACATCTAGCATAGCTGGGCAGACTCAGGTAAGTATGTAGAGAACTAGAACCAGTAAAATTTTCCTCAGTGTCTTGTAAATTCTTAGGCAACTCTACTTTCCATGGACACATTTCCATACAAAGATTGAAACTGCTAATGTAGGAAGTGATCTAGTACAGGGTTTATCAATCTTAGTACTGTTGACATTTGAGGCCAGGTAATTGGTGGTGGGGGAGATGGAGTCTGACCTGAGCTTTGTAGGAAACATGACTGGCTTGCCTCTATTAGGTAACAGCGGCAATCCCCCTCTTCCAGTTGTGACAACTGACAATGTGTCCAGATATTGAAGTAACTCTCTGGGGGAGTGGGCAAAATCAACCATGATTGAGAACCATTAATATAGTACAAAGAATCTGCTCTTGAAGAGGTAAGGGATACATTTCTGTAGCCTAGGAAGGTTCACCAGTGATCCTAAAACTTAAAGAGTTTGATGTCCTATGTAGGTAGTGGGGGGTAATCTATGCAGAGACTGGTAGTAAACTCAGGCTCACTTCAAAATTGAGGGCATTTCTGTGTCTAGGGTTTTAATAAAGTGGTGTCAGGATTTTGCTGATGATAAGAATGGCATGCTTTGCTTCATTGTGACTCTTAGCCAAGGTTAAATTACAAATTTCTGTAGATAAATTTGTATAGATAAAAATATTCTAGGAAAGAAAGACAGAAGGAAGGGAGGGAGGGAGGGGAGTGAGGGAGAGAGAGAAAAAGAAAGAAAGGAAGGAAGGAAGGAAGGAAGGAAGGAAGGAAGGAAGGAAGGAAGGAAGGAAGGAAGGAAGAAAGAAAGAAAGAAAGAAAGAAAGAAAGAAAGAAAGAAAGAAGAAAGAAAGAAAGAAAGAAAGAAAGAAAGAAAGAAAGAAAGAAAAAAAGAAAGAAAAAAAGAAAGAAAAAGAAAGAAAAAAGAAAGAAAAAGAAATGATTTTATTACCACCATAATAGTACTGCAGACCTAGAGAATTTTGCATGAAGAAATATATCTTCCCACAAGGTTTCTGAGTAATTGGGTTTAGGGCAAATAGCACCCGTCAGGCCTAAGAATATTTAATGTTTGTCAGTCATCAGTGAATTTAGGGCTATGACTATGTTTGTTTGTCTATGTATGGAAAGGAGAAAAATTTTAATAAGAAGGTTCCTACGCTCATTTCAAGGTGGAAGACCTGTAAAGCAAGAATCAAGGGGAAACTGAAAAGCAAATAAAAGGTTTTAATACACCAATTCAAAATGTATAGAAGAAACTAGCCTCAGGAAGAACTTGGGGACTGACAGAGACATTTCTGTAATTTTCTGCAATCTCTAAGAAGATGGTTTCTCAGATGACTTGCTCTATTGGAGGAAGCAATTTTCACGGATGGTAGAATTTTCTCCTATTATATGGGAGAGATATGGTTAAACTCTTGATGAAAGATTTCTTCCAATTGAGTTTTAGGCTCACATACAGTAATGAAAATTGAACAAATGCCATAGACTGGTACCATGGAAAGGCTTAAATTAAAAATAAAATGATTTTTTTTTTCCCTTAGAAACACTTGGAGTCAAAAAGATTTGAGCCAAAACACTAGCCCTGCCATGTTTAGCTCTGGAATTATGGGCAGATTAGTTTAGCCTATGTCAACCTGTTTTCTTACCTGTAAAATAATGTTACTATGTCTACGTTATAGGGTTTTAATACAGCCATCACGTAGTAAAAGACATAACATAGTCTCTGGCACACATTGAGTGCTCTTAACAAATGCTAGCTATTGCTGTGGTATTGTTACTATGCTTGTAACATCCTACATCTTTACCCAGATATCACTAATCTTCAGTGATGTCTGTAAAATTACCAGTGATTTAAGCATAGACAGAATATGTGGTTTTATTTTGGAATACACCATTATATAAGATATGATTATAATTGTTCTTTATATACATATTTAAAGTTCCATATAAATCAGTCTGCCTATCTATCATCTATCTATCTATCTATCTATCTATCTATCTATCTATCTATCTATCATCTGTCTAGTGTTTGTGTGAGTGTATGTGTGTGCACGTGTGTGTGTGGTGAATGTGGATGTAGACCTGGACTTAAAATATTTGTCTTCTTGACTTCTTGTGACATAAGGAGATATAGAAGAAGGCTCTGGAAAAAAAAAAAAAGCAAAACTGCAGCCATTATTTACAGGGAATAAATGCCTATATTAGAAAAGGAGAAAGGCTTCAGATCAATGACCTCAACTTCTACTTAAAAAAAAAATAGAAAAAAGAGGGGCGCCTGGGTGGCTGAGATGGTTAAGCATCTGCCTTCGGCTCAGGTTATGATCCCAAGGTCCTGGGATCGAGCCCCACATCAGGCTCCCTGCTCCACGGGAAGCCTGCTTCTCCCTCTCCCACTCCCCCTGCTTGTGTTCCCTCTCTTGCTGTCTCTCTCTCTGTCAAATAAATAAATAAAATCTTTAAAAAAAAATAGAAAAAAGAAGAGCAAATCAACCCAGAGTAAGCAGAAGAACGTAATTATTGTAGATGTCAAAATCAATTAAAAAATGGAAAAATAATGAAATTAGTGAAACTAAAGGTTATTCTCTGAGAAAAGGAATGCAATTGATTAAACTCTAGTCAGACTGATCTACAACAATAAAGTACAAACACACACATACCAATATCAAAAATGAGACTGGTGAAATTTCTCCAGATTCTAAAGATATTAAAAGCATATTAAAGGAATATTATAGACATCTTTTTGATAACTTAGACATAACTTAAAAATTCCTCAAGAGACACAAAACTACCTAAGTTTACTCAAGAAGACAAAAAGAACCTGAATATCCCTGTGTCTATTAAATAAATATGTACTTAAAATCCTTCCCACAGTAAAACTCCAGGTGTAAGTGGTATCACTATAAACTCTATCATACATTGAAGAAAGAAATAATACAAATTCTACACAAGTTGAAGAAGATTAAAGAGAAAATTAGAGAGGAAGGAAGAAACACTTTCACTCATTCAATTAGGCCATCACTACACTGACACCAAAAGCAGACAAATTACATTACAAGAAGAAAACTACGGGCAAATACACCAAATAAAAATTGTGCAAAATTTTATAAACATTTTAGTAAATCATACCCAAAAAATACATAATCATGACCAAGTGAGGTTTATTCCAGGAATGTATGGTTGGTATAAATATCTGTGTATCAATCAATGTAATTTATTATATGATATAATTAACATATAATTGTCTCAGCACATGTAGATAAAGCATTTGAGTATATTCAATATACATTTCTAGTAAAAAAAAAAAAAATCAGCAAACAGGAGTAAAAGGAAACTTCTTCAACCTGATAAAGGACATCTATGAAAAATCAACTAGTAACAATCACCCATAATAGTGCCAAATCAATGCTTCTTTTTCCTAAAATCAGGAACAAGACAAACGTGTCTGTTCTCACCATCTATTCAAAATAATGTGAAAGTTCTAGCCAGTGTAGTAAGGTAAGAATAAGAAATAAAAGGTATCCATTATCAGAAATAAGAATAAAAACTACTTTTATTTGTAGATGACATGATCATCTATAATCTAATGCATCCACAAAAACAATAACAACAAAATGTTCCCAGAAAAAGTGAGTTTAGCAAGGTTACAGTGTACATTATTACACAAAAAATCAATTGTATTACTGTATTAACAATTAAAAAAATAAATAAAAACCAGTGCTGTTTATAACATCAAAAAATGTAAGTTGCTTAGGAATAAGTCTGACACGAATTCTCAAAACCTGAAGCTCCAAAATATTTCTGAGAGAAATTAAAGAAGGCATAAGTAATATGATTATGAATTGGAAGACTCAGTATTGTTATGATGTCAGTTCTCCCTAGATTGATCTATAGATATAACAACAATCCCAACCAAGATCACAGGCTCTTTTTTTTTTTTTGGCGGAAAATGACACATTGACATTGAAATACTGAAATTGGTACTGAAATGCAAAGGACTTAATATAACCTAAAACAAATGTGTAAAGGAAGAACAATTTGAAAAGCAAATTGCCTTATTTCAGGACTTATAAAGCTTTTGTATTCAATACAGTGTGGAATTAAACAGGAAGATAGAAAAATAGAACAATGAAACAGAATAGAGAATCCAGAAATAAACTCTATATATATGGACAATTGATCTTAACAAAAGTGCAAAGGCAGTTCAGGGGAGGATACATAGTCTTTCCAACAATTATTGCTTGATATCCAAATGCAAAAAATAAATAAATAAACAAACAAAATAACACTTCACACCTGATACCAGTTTAATTCTATGGTCACAGACCCAAATCTGAAACTTAAAACTATAAAACTTCTAGAGTGAAATATAGGATAAAATATTTTCTTACATATATGATAACAAAAGCATGATCTATAAAAGAACAAAATGATAAATTAGACATAATCATAATTAAAACTTCTGCTCTTAGAAAGGCACTTTTAAGGGAATAAAAATACAAACCACAGATAGAACAGCTAAAATGGAAATGATGGATCATTCCAATAATTATACTTCAATAGAAATGTCTAAAAAAATCCAAACAAATGAGGTTGTTAAAAGCATTTCTGTCTATAAATTTTTAGAATTTATTTTCCTCTTTTAGATTCCCTATACTCTTAGGCAAAGTTTGGCAAGTCTTCTGTTGTCCATCATTATTGACAAGAACAGCACTTGTTCTTAGTCACAAATTCTTTACCATGTTAAGGAAATACTCTACCTCTTCCAGTTTATGATTGGTTCATAAGAAATGCATGTAGGTTATAAGTTTATCATATAGGATGCTGTATCTATGGAGATGATTTCTATTAACTCATTAATCAAGTAGACTTATTTTATAAGGCTTTGTAATTTTCAACCCTCATTGCTTTACTACTAGAAACTATTTTATCATGGAATATCAAGGTAACATATTGCTGAAGTAAATTGGCTATATAATATTAAGTATTTTGTATCTGTATCTGTATATATACATACATATATATGTTTTCATATATTTATTGTTAAAAATGCCTTAAGAATTATTTATCAAGCATACCAATTTTGTCTCCTGATTTCTTATTACTCATTCATTTTTTCCTGTTTCATTTTTATTAATTTATATCTTCTCTTAAATATATATTCTTATGCCATTTTTATTACTCAGTATGAAGTTTAGTTTTTAACATTTTTTCTTGGTTCATAATAAAAGAAGTTAAGTCTTTGGCATTTCTTCAGAGTATAGCTTTGGTTACATTCCGTGAATTCTAATGGGTACAGTTCTGATGGCCCATAATTTCCAAATGGACTTTATTTGCTGTTTTATTTCCTATTTTAGCCTTGGATTTATTACAGAGAATGCTTGTTTTGTTTTTGTATTGTTGATTTGTAAGACTTAAAAACAATTCTAATTAATTTCTGATTTCATTGTATTACTTTCTTTTACTTTGTGAGACAAATTGGGATTTTCTTATGTTGACCAATGCACAAAAATCTTTAAGTGTTGTGGGCCTTGTGTAAATAAAAATATATTATTTTTTCTAAGGTGTAACTTTCAATATATTAACCCTCTTAAAGATATTATTTGAGTTGTATAATTTCTTGCTTGTCTTCTGCTTATCAATCTCTCAAAACTAAGAGCTATGTATTAATTTCATAGTTTTCTATACCTCAATCCTTAATTTCATAGTGGATTCTTACATCTTGATCCCTTCCATTTTTAGTATGAATAGGTTTGTGTATATGCATTGTTACTTATTTCACACATGAAGTGTTAGAAATTTTTACGTCACTTGGGAATAGTAGCAATTAGAAATATATATTGATACTTTTTGTCCAGAAAAATACTTTTCACCTAAGTTCTATAAAATCTTATATTAATTCTGTGATCCTGCATAGCATGTTTGAGAACCATCAGTGAAAGGTGGCTGGCCAGTTTCTTGGTGGTGTAGTGCCTAGGTCTTTGAAACAATGTTGGAAAGGAGAGGAGGGTTTAAATGTTTGCCTATTTTCAGGAATCACTGTTTTATGACATTATGCCTCTTTATTCCGTGTAAGACTGTCTCAGTCAGGATTTATTTGTCTAATGGTGTTGGAGGGTCATCTAATATCTGTGAAAATATTCTCTCTCTTAGTTTTCAATCCTATTTTAAATTTTCATCCTTTTTTATTTGTATATGATTTAATGATGAATTGGGAGAATATGTATCAGAGTCTGCTAGCTATATGCCATTTTATATTTACAAAACCCCATGCATATGATTTTTATATCTATAAATATAGTTGGCTGTTATCAGTTCCCTTAAATTGGGTAGGGCTGACATTCTCGGTTTTAAAATAAATTGATTGAACAGATCTGCTATAATAGATATAACATCTTTTATAATATAATGTCTTTATCTTTAGATAGCTGCTGAATAATTTCAATCACATTTTACAAAATTTGAACACATCTAAAACTCAAGATAGACATCATGTTCTCTAGCAGGGGAATAATTATTGTACACAATTATATTCCATATCACATTAAATCTTTATATATCATACAGAGAATACAAAGGAAGATAAAGGATGGGAAGAGTACATGAAGGTCATTAGAATTTAGAAATCTAGGAGTATAGGTTTTGTCATCTTAGCTTATCTAGTTACAATTCTTGTATGTTGTGAGAGGACATTTGCTTTTTTTTTTTTTCAAGATTTTATTTATTTATTCGACAGATAGAGACATAATGAGAGAGGGAACAGAAGCAGGGGGAGTGGGAGAGGGAGAAGCAGGCTTCCCACTGAGCAGGGAGCCCTATGTGGGGCTGGATCCCAGGACCCTGGATCATGACCTGAGCCAAAGGCAGGCGCTTAGCGACTGAGCCACCCAGGCGCCCACATTATTTGTTTTTTAAATGCTAAATTATTTAGGCAAGCTCCAAGGCTAACTCTTTTAATCATTCCTTAGGCACTGAAGTCCGTGTTTATGAAATAAAACTCTTAAAGATGCATGTTGTTCTAAATGTTGAATACGATTCCTTTAGCAGAATTATTTAATTTAATTTTGTGAACAAGCTATTTTTGTTTCTTTGCTTTGTTGATTTGTGCAATTATAAATCAGAGTCTATGTTAGACATGGTTGTTTAAATATTTTGAGTATCAGTCCCCACTTCTCCAAATACTAAAAGCAGACTTCTAAGAAAGACTAATAAATGGTAGGTAAATTGCAGTTCTCTGTAAAGGAAAACCTGAAGGACCACCTGTAGCCATAACTCATGTGCTATCCCCTATCAAAGGGTAATATTTGCCCAGGTTCAGCCCAGATTACAGTCTTCTGGGCAATAGGCAATTTGGGGAGATCAGACGTAAACATCATAGAATTGTATTGCAAAATGAATATGTATAGAGACCATCTGATCATCACTGTATGTTTTACTAATACATACCTATTAGATAGAATAGTAGATGATGGGTAATGGTTTAGAATATTTTATGAGGTCACAATTAGATACTGATTATTAAAGCCTGTTGCCTCATACCAAATAGTTCAGTGCCTTGGTAAGGTTCATTCTAGTACCAGGTTCAAACATGGCAAAGATTATAAGTTCAGTGGATAAGAAGAGAGGGTGTGAATCAGTTTATTAAATTCTGCAATTGATTAGCTCATAGTATTGGAAATTAGTTCATATTTGTTTGTACTTGTATTAAAGAACAGCTTGTTATTTTGCTTGATTGATCTGCAAGTATGTCACTTTAAGATTCCATTAAAGCTTCAACATGTTGCTCTTTCTATTTAATTTTAAAATTTTCATTATCTAACTGATGTTTAAGTACAAATAAAACATGATCCTTCAATCTTCTGTAAATTATTTGTGCTACTAGAAATTTTTAACTATTTAATTTTGTATTCTTTCTGCATACTATGTTATCTCTGATGGTGTTCTTTCGTTCAGATGAAAGGAAAACATTCCTATTATAGATCTGTCATTTTTAGATGTTTGTCATAAGAGTTGGAAATGAACATTATCATTCTTGTGAAACACCAAACAGCATATCTCTTCGGGCATTAATTCATTTTTTTTTATTTCAGTGCATTTATTTGAAAGTATACATAGGCCACTGATCAATCAGGCCTTATGTGTAAAATTGAAAAAAAGTTTTTAATTTGCTTAATAATATTGCTTTTTTTCATCAGAAATATGCTATTATAGGGTATTTAGTCTTGCAATCCATAAATTACCATGCCTTTCCTTAGGGTAGTCACAAAAGTAAGTACATTATAATTTCTTACACAAATTCTACTTGACAGAATGAGTGAAGAAAGAGTTTTATTTTTTCCCCAAAAATGCAAATATATGAGAATGGAAGGCAACATACCTTCCTTCCTCTTTTTTTTTTTTTTTTGAACAGGCAGAGAAAGGACATAATCAATTTTTAAAATTTATTTCCCAAACCTATTAATTAGTGGCGCCTGGATGGCTCAGTCGTTAAGCATCTGCCTTCGGCTCAGGTCATGATCCCAGGGTCCTGGGATCAAGCCCCGCATTGGGCTCCCTGCTCAGTGGGAAGCCTGCTTCTCCCTCTCCCACTCCCCCTGCTTGGGTTCCCTCTCTCGCTGTCTCTCTCTCTCTGTCAAATAAATAAATAAAAATCTTTAAAATAACAATTCGTATCCTAACAAATGTTAAAAAAAATTAATTAATATACTGTTAACTTCCATAAGAATAGCTGCCATCTGTCTGTGTCTGATGCAACTGCCCTATTGAGTTGGAGGGAAATGGATATCCTAGTCAATGTGAAGCAATAACTATTAAAATAGTCTTCCAACTTAATTGTAGTAGCATAGATATGTGATAGTCACTGAGTATTTATCATGACCCTAAAAGGCATTGATAGAGGTTTTAAATTTATTTTTTTAAAAATGCAGCCCCTCCTTTGAGGAAGTATATGGATGCAGCTGACAGTCTTTATTTTTGGAGTGCTTCTCTTATGTTACACTCCTGATTTGAAAACCTCTTTGATTTCCTTTCCCCACCTGAAAACAGTCAAATTCCTAACCTCTTTATGATCTCATTTTAGACCTTCTGTCTGGATTAAAATCCTGTTAATCCCCATTATACTTTTCTTTCTTTCTTTCTTTTTTTTTTTTTTTAGCAAGATCCCATTGGTCCACAACTGTACAGGAACATCACGTTTTTCTTCACTCACTGGGTCTTTGTTCATCATTTCCTGTCTATGCAGTCTATACTTTGCCTTATTTCCTCTACCTGGAAATCACCCTCATTTAAGATCCATTGAAACTTCATCTTCAATTCTGCAATTTGATGGTGCCTTCTTATGTATTCCCAAGGTTTGCACACTCTGTCTTTCTCCTCATTTGTATTACATGACCCTCTTTAAAAATATTTTTTGTTTACATACTATTGTCCACATTTGAATTTGAATTCCTTGGAGTAAAAACATTTATCTTTTATATTTAGGAGTCTAGTAAATTGTCTGACACATAGAAGTTTCTCAAAAATAAATTGTAAAAGTAAAGGTGGTTTGAAGAACACATTAAATCTTGCAAATAACCCACTGAACAGAAACCAATTCTGGAACTTATTATAATTCTACTTGGCATCCTGATTCATTGAGCATTTTTGTTTTTAACCTGTGTTTTCTTAGTCTGTCTGCAAAGATTCTATGCCTAGATATTCTATTAATAAACATGTCATTAACTTCTGTTTGTGCTTGGGTGAGCTTGGGTTATAGTAATTAAATTCACTGATTGCAAGATTGTTCTTTATTAACTGTTAAAAACAATAAAGGAAAAGTGAGTTTATCAGCATAAAGAAAAAAATCCCTGAAAATTTGTTAACTTTCAAGCATTTGTATTTAATCAAATAAAAATAATTTCAAAATTAGAGTTATACTTAGTGTCGAAATCATTTTGTGGATGTCTAAAACACGTGTTTCTATTTAATATACTAACAATTATAAATTTCAGCAAATTTGATCATAATTACTAATGCTCTGGTTTTCGGCAATGTTCTTGACCTTGAGAAAGAGTAAAAGATTCCTAAAAGGTAAACTATACATATATATATTTCTCCCTCCCTCCCTCCCTCTCTCTCTCTCCATAAATATATATATATATATATATATATATATATGTTTTAAGAAAGTCCTCAAACTCTAGACCAATCTTGAATCCACGGGCACCCCTTTGTTTAGCTCTAAGAGAGAGACTCCCTTCAGATAGATAACTAACCTTGCAGATGTATATGAATGATTTCATGATCTAATATTGTACAAGCCTCCTTAAAGGGTCAGGCCACCTAAGTGTGTTAGAGAAGAAAAAAGAATAACTGAAATTACCAGAAATATTACCATTGAACTGTAAAAACAATTCAAGTAAACTGCCCAAGAAATTACCTATTACTAACTGAGGTGCTTGGTTCTGCAGTGGCCCCAAACCCTGACTTAATGTCTCAAAAATTATCCACTTCCTGCATATAGATGACAGAATTTGTTTCTTAACCTGTGTGTGTGTTTAGACATAGTCTAACCCTTCAGTAAGACTCAAACCAGTCAAATAAATGCAGCTGAACTTTTACTTTAGTATACTATGGTCTAATGGTAATACAGCAACACATATGATTTGTATTAGACAAATGTTCTAAGACTGAGTTAGCAGTGATGTAAAAACAAAACACCTACTTTGAAATATTTAAATAAAAAGAATCACTGGCGAAAGATTTATGCGATCTGAAGAGAAACCAGAGTATGCCTGGTGGTGGGTATTGAGGAGGGCACATTCTGCATGGAGCACTGGGTGTTATGCACAAACAATGAATCACGGAACACTTCATCTAAAACTAATGATGTAATGTATGGGGATTAACATAAGAATAAAAAAAAGAATCACTGGCATATATTAAACAATCAATACATTCAAGCTATTATTAAAGATTGTTATATTAACCAAAATAGTGTTAGTAAAAATTTTTAGGTGAATAAACTTAGTTTTTTTCATACCAATCCCCCAAAGTCTTCTTAGTCCACATTCATTCAGATTTCAATCTGCACTCAAGTTCGTTTTTATTTTCTCACTGCCTAGAGCTTCTCCCCAAAGAGGAAACTCCATTCAAAGTCTTCTTCTCAGGATGTTGTCAAACTCTGCTCTATACTTGTCTGTCTTCCACATAACTTTAAAAATGTCATATGCAGTCTTTTAGATTTTCATCTAATAGGAAGAACTCACTTATTACACATAAATTGTTAGACAATATATATGCATTGTAACTTAGAAACTCATGGCATTTAAACCCAATAACTTGAAATTATAGATTAGGTAGAAAAATATTTAGGGGCAATGGAAAAACAAGTTTTATTATTGGTCAGTTAATATTAATTAGTTTGTCTATTAAGTAAAGTACATTCTAAGCAAATAATGGGAGAATAAAATTTTAAAACCTGATCTGTAAAGTGATACATATCATAGTTATTTGTATTAAAATTACAGTAGGATAAAATGCATTTTGCCATGTTGTTTTATGTCTAAAAATGTACCAGTCAATATATCATATGATGATTTTAAACTCCTTTTAAATTTATCATGTAATCGTTCTGTTCCTTTCTGGATCAAGACCTCTCTGGAATCTGTGTCAAGTTTTATTTTCTAATGCATTCAAGTAGAATGGAAAGTTAATCACATGTCCTAATGTATCTTTTAAAAAATATTTCTAGGGATATTTTTGTGTTCAAAAATTCATTGTTTTTTGCACTGGGTGTTAAAAAAGTTCATTGCTTTTTATGATAATATATATTTCATTTTTTCTTTTTTTGTTTTTTTATTTACTTCCTAAAGTCTCAAAAATCTCATGTAGGGCATTCCATTTATAAACCAATGCCTTGTAGGAAATCAAATGAGAAATAAAGGTTTCTCTTATTCTGTCACAGTTGGAATAAAGATTTGCCAAATCATATTGGAAAAAAGCACCAGTGACTTCAAATTAGTGAGAATCATTTATGGCCGTTCATAACATGCTTCCCCCATCCATTACCTTCTTTTTATTGAAATCACTAATTCAAACTCAGGAAAAGTGTAGCTATCCATTGACCTGAAAATATAAAACATTTGATTTGAAATTTTAGAACATTTTTCATTATCTTCATACAGCTGATTAGAAATTACAGATGTACACTAGTTTTAGGTCATAAAAATTACAACCGAAGTTTAAAGCAATCCAGGATTACTAAGAGAACTGGTGCATCTCATGTTTGTTGTCAGTTCCCAAAATAAGTAGAAGGAGAAAACAACCTCTACCCTCTTCCTTTACTAATCTGTAGTATCCTAAAATAAGTTAAATTGGAGCAGCTGCCCTCATGCCTTGGATAAATAAACTTTTTAGAAAAGGGGTTTTCCATTTTATGTATCACCGAAGAAAACTGACAAAGGGATGCCTGAGACAAATACCACACACTTAAAAAAATTTTTTTTTTCACAATCTTAAATTAAAAAGCAAAGAATAGGGGTGCCTGGGTGGCTTAGTTGGTTATGTGTCTGACTCTAAGTTTCTGCTCAGGTCGTGATCTCAGGGTCATAAGATGGAGCAAGCCCTGTGTTGGGCTCTGTCTGTGCTCAGAGCCCCCATGCTCTCCCTCTCTCTTGCTTTCTCAAATAAATAAATCTTAAAAAAAAAAAAAAAAAAAGCAAAGAACATGGATGGAGAAACAGGGTACCTCTTAGTGCATGAGTAGACCTGGGATGGTAGACTCTTAACCTAGAGGATGAGCAGGCTCCGACAGCTATAGAACTTTTCTTGCAATATTTTAATTTTATCAAACCTTTATATTTGGGTACATAGGCAAAGGCAGAGTTCATCTACTTTATTCTGCTTAGTTCTTTGATGTGCAAACAGGAGAGGGAAACTATTGGATTGCCTTGCTAAAGCCAGATAATGCTCATGGTTAAGAAAGCACGTTCTGACCAGATTGTTGCATTTATATCTCAGCTCTGCCTTATTCTAGATTTGTGATCCCAGGCAGGTTACCTTACTTCTTTGAGCCTAAATTTTCTCTTTTGTAAAATGGAAATACTATTCAGAATTATTACAGAATTAAGACAATTAAATGAGCTAACGTATCAGTTTAGAGCAGAGCTTGTCAGAGGGAATGTGCTCAATAATTTTAGTTAATATTCATGTTGCTTTTTTTTCTGAAAAGTGTCAATAAGTAGGGGATGACTGAGTACTTTTGGTGGGAGAACCGGGATTCTCTAGGCAGGAAGTGGATAGAGGGGTGGCAGATACATTGTATTTCCATTTACGTTGTATCTGAAAAATCTTACATCAATTCAAGTCCTTATCAGATGTGGCAGTTTTAGATGTGTTAGGTGAATCATTGGCATCTGGATGCAGAGTTCAACTGTGAAGAGAAAAGAAGAGAAAAACCTGCATAAGAACTATTGCAGTCTATCTTTCTGTTTTTGTCACTCTGGTGCTTGCTTGTGCCCTCTCTCTCTCTCTCTCTCTCTCTCTCATACACACACACACACACACACTCACACACACGCAGATGCTTCTAAAACAGCCATATATAGCAAATTTTGAGCATCAGGATGTTGGGGAGTGATGCTAAATGGCTCATATGCATCACTCTTTTTGTGAAGTGTGAGCATTTATGCCTGCACTTTTTTTTTTTTTTTTTACCCCCCAATGCTGTCAGTGCTTAATTTGCCGGCTTTATTAATAGTGGCAGTATGATGTAGACAGAAAGCGATCTATCTAGGAATTGAAATGATACATTACTTGATTTTCTTGAGACTGTTTGCCTTCACAATGGTGAATTGAATGAGTGTCCAGTGAGTAGCCAGACATTAACCCTGGGTGAGGTGGCTGCTAATTTTTCATGGGCTGTGTGCATGCTTGTGTGCTCTCTCTCTTTTGCATTTACTAACATATAAAAATTGAAGGAATAAACTATTTTTTTGGGAAAATAGGACAAGAATTAGCACAAAGCATCTCTCAAGAAGAGTGAACACCTTCTGAATCACCTGAAAATAATCTGCCACCAGCGGTGGTGTTGGACGTGTTCTGCAAGAGCATGGTCTCTGTTCTCTTCTGTGGTTCCTTATACTTGACAGTTTCCTCTTTAAAGCAGAAACCCACAAACATTAACTTTACTGATTAGGCAGGATTTGCTGAGGTTGATAATCAGAGGCAATGTAGTTTAAAGAAAAGCACATAGGCTGAAGCAGAACCCGTCTCTCCCTTACTACAAATTCCAATGTTGTCAGCGCTGATCAAGCACTCTAGCTCTGGGAAGTTCGTTTTCCTCATCTTCACCATCATATGCCAAATTAAGCCAGGAATAAGGGTGAAATGAGATCCAAGATGAGAAAACCTGTGTCATTTGTTAAGTATTATTTAAAATATTTTTGTTTTGTTCCCTAGACATTTAGTTTTTTCCGAGTTCTTTATTTTCAATTTACAGGTGGTTTACAGCCTTTGTGAGAAGATGAAGTGTGCAATCATTCTGAAGGGATCTGAGGATCCATGGGCATGAGAGAGAGAGAGAGGGCAGGAAATCGCAGGAAGGCATGGCAGGAATCCTCCTCTAACCCTGAGACCCATTGTGGCTCAGGATGACTCACAGGGCAATAATACACAGCATACTTCCTGCAGGTCAGGCCACGTTCACAGTCAAAGTCACCTCCTGTTAGTTAGCTTTGTTTAGAAGTCTGCAGAGATTAGTACCCTGCTAAGGTGCACATTCTCTAGTAAACTCTGAGGACTTGCTTTTTGAAACCTCCAGAGCTTTTACAAAGTGTACTGCCTATTTGATCTTTTTTTTTTTGTCAGATATATGTTGTTAACAGAAAAATATTCATTTCTGGAGTATCTCACTTCTTACACTTTTTTATGATGGATATTAGCCCATTAAAAGATTCTCACACTTCCATATATATGTAAACATATATTGACATTAATGAAAAGGTCAACTAGGAAACTCCACTGCTTAAGAGACAGAATAGTCCTCATATAAAAATAAAATTGGAATTGCATAAAAATACTTCACTAAGGAGAGTGATTAAGACTAGCTTTTTTTTTTTTCTTTCTAGAAAAGGTACAAATTGAACTCATATGTGGCAATTATAGCAGAAATCATCTTCACATCAGAGACTACTTACAGGTTTTTAGAAGTAAATGCCTCTGAAATGACATGAACAAACAGAAGTTCGTTTTCTCTGATCGAACATCTTGGAAACCCAGATTGTTTTCCAGGAAAGGAATTAGTGTGTATATACCATGTGTATATGTAGAGACAAATACCTCTCAGTCAATGGGCTTTAGCTGAAAGTGTGAAAGTTGCTCATGACTGAACTAAGTGCTTGCAGAAGCAGTTTCTTTCCTTAAGGAAACCAGAAAAGAAAAGAAAATGTTTAAAATAGTAACTGCAGATATAGAACACTCTATGTTTAGATACCTAAAGTTTTGTAAATAACCCTTAAGAACCCTAATGACTTTTTTAGAGAGAGAGAAAGCTCACATGAGGGGGGACAGAAGGAGAGGGAGAGAGAATTCTAAGCAGGCTCCACACACAGCATGGAGCCCAATGCGGGGCTCAACACAGGGCTCTATCTCAGGACCCTGAGATCATGACCTGGGCCCAAATCAAAAGTTGGACACTTAACTGATTGAACCACCCAGGTGCCTCTAGAACCCAAATAATTTAAAGAAATGGAGGAGTAAGGCACATATATTGGTTATCGTACTTCATCCTTGAAATTTTGAAAGCTGAGCTGTCTTGAATGATAAATCATATTTGCATAGAGGTAAAGATAAATTTGCACTTAAAATAACATTTTTATGTCAAATTACATTGTGTATTAACAATGAAAAAAAAAAAGATGACTTTCCATGAGTTAAGTCTGAACTTGTGTGTTTCCATTATCTCCATGAAAGTCATGATCAATTTTGATACTATGTGAGATAGAAAAGAAAATAGAGGCCAAGACAAATATTTAGGAGGCAGCAAGCAATAGCAGGAAGAGCAGTAATTTTTAAGACTGCCAACACTGGATTTTAGCTTAATTCATTTTGCAATTTAGAATCTGTGCTACCTGGAAGAAGATACTGAACATCTTTGAGCCCAGTTCCCTCATTCTTAAGATAGAATTAACAATACCTGCCTCATGTGGCTGTTGAAAGCATAAATACATTTCCAGTGCTGTATGACACAGATCTCCATCTCAAAATAAATCAATTTTTAAAAAGTAAGATAAAGGGAACATAATATTTTCTTTTGTACTTACGGAAGAATTTAAAATAAAGGTTCGACACTACAGAATAGGGCCATTACCCTACCAAATCCCCTCTTAGGACTTCTTTAGTCAGGATGACAGCAATCCTTATTCAGAAATTCATTGTTTTTGCTATGGTAATGTTATCCAGTAATCACCCAAAATATTTGATATATCTCAGTAAATACTTTATTTTCTGTGGTGGTTCTTGATTTTTTAAAAACTGCTTTCCTGGGTCCTCAGTGGATCTTCTTCTTGAATTGCACATAATGCTAATGATCTCACCATGTGGTCTACACTAATATGGTCTACCCTCTACCTTCCTCTCTGTCTCTCTGTCTTTTGTTCTCTTACTCCTGTCCCTCCATCCTTTTACAATTTTCTAGAGAAGGACATTGGAAAGCTCTGATGGAAGTTAATGTTTCTCAGTCTTTTATCACATTTATGTGATAAAAACCATATACACATGCACAGAAACACATACACACATATACCTATCGCTTCAGAATTAATTATTCCACACATACCTGCATTTATTGTTACTTTTTAAAGTAGCATTTTTGGAAGAGAAATTAATAACATACTCTTAAGGCAAGAGAAAGAGAATCATCTGTAATCTTACCCCTTAAAGAAAACCACCATTCACTTATTTTTATGGTGAAAGATCCTACAGTAAATTTTTCACTTAAAATACTCATTTTCGAAAGCTCGGACTATTACTGTAAATAATGTTTGTAACTGGCTTTAGCATAGCAGTTGTTCCATGCCATTTAATATTCTATTGCAACATTATTTTTAAATTGTATTATTTACTATTACAAAGATTTTTCAAAAGGAATTCAGCTTTGTTTTACAATTCGTATTTTCTACTCTTCTCATTGTCTTCTAAAATTTTTTTAAATGATCATTTTGTTTTTTTTTTCTTTTTTGATGTAAGAGTTATTAAAGAAAATATTTTTGCCTACTTTTAAATTTCTAAATTTTGGGGTTTTTTGTTGTTTGTTTTACTACTAAAGTTAATTTGTGACTTGTTGCATTATGCTCAGGGAATTTGACCTATATATTTACTGGTTTTGAATTTTTTAATTTTCACTTAGAATATGATCACCTTTTAGAAATATTCTATGAGCACACAAGAAAGGTACATCCTTTGTATTGTAAATATGTCAATACATATTTCTGAAATAAAGCCTCTTAATTACATTACCCCATTTCTTGATCATCTTTATGTTTCTACAAGTTTAATATGTCTGGGAATTAGACATACTACAATTTTGTTTCCCCAAAAGTGGGAAAATTAACTTATATTAAAGGTAATAAATTTGTGAGGTTCACACATATCCATCCAGTGTTTCTTCTCAGTGAAAAAATGGAATATTAGCTTAATGGAGCTGAGATAACTATTTTATTTATTTTTTTATTATTTATTTTTTTAAAAGATTTTATTTATTTATTTGACAGAGAGAATGAGAGAGAGAGCACATGAGAGGGGGGAGGGTCAGAGGGAGAAGCAGACTCCCTGCCGAGCAGGGAGACCGATGCGGGACTCGATCCAGGGACTCCAGGATCATGACCTGAGCTGAAGGCAGTCGCTTAACCAACTGAGCCACCCAGGCGCCCCGAGATAACTATTTTAGATGGAAAGAGGTAATTTATTCTCATCATATAACAATAGTAATCATATTCCAAATAAATGAACATATGGAAATAAATGAGATTACTAAAGAACCAGAGAATATAAGAGTATATGTTTATGCTAACTGCCCAGAAGGGCACTGGGGGCTTAGGAGAGACTGAACAACAAAAAGGAAGGGAATTATTTTGCATGCAGACTCCATGAATGAGTTCAGGTAGTTATTGAGACTTCTTTTTACATCTATAAGCAAAGCATTCTGGGCATCTTTTTCCCCTGAGAAAATATTCCATTGAATTTTTTCCCCTGAGACTCTAATTCTTTTATTAAATTTTCCAATGTGTCTGTGTTAGAAAAGGTCGGTACTGATCAATAGGGAAATATAAAAGTTTATTTTGTGTGTGTGATAAGACCTTAAAATCGTAAGAAAAGAGATAATATGTGGGTTGCTCTGATGAAAAGTAATTATTTTATTAAATAGGAAATGTAGACCTGCAAACAAAGCAATCAAAAATAAAATGTCATATACTTTGAATAAAAAAAGGCAAAGAATATGAAAGGCAATCTGAGAAAGAAATATAAAGTGCCAATTATGAAGAAACGCCAAATTCACACATAAATAAAAGACATGCAAATTACCCTAAAAATCAGTTACCTTTTTTCCTTGTCAGATTAGTAAATATTTTAAAAATTATTAACTCTAGTGTTGCCAGAGAATGGGTAAACTTTTCCAGAAGACAATTATGAAATATGTGTTAAAAGACTTTACAACATGCATATCATTTAACCTAAAAAACACTGAGAAATTGGACTAAAGAAAAGACATTAGCTTATTTTTGCTTTGTATGCATAAAAAATTCTACAAAGAGAGGAAAAAAATTCTATATGAGATAACTGTATATTTCTTAAATACTATGTGTCCGTTCATAATAAATGATACATTTGTGAAAAATAGTTGGAGCATTGCTCATTGTGATAGTAACGTGTGATACTTAGCAATAAATAGCTGGGTAGCAAAATGATGCAGGCTATCTGTATGACTGAAGGTTTGAAGTTGTTTTTTTGTTTTTTTTTTTTCTGGTAAGATTAATGTGCTCCCCAAATTAAGCTAAATCAATTGCTTATGAATGAACTGAGTTGTAAAGCCAACACCACCTGTGCTCCTTGGTAGGTGTGAATTAGAGTTGCTTCCTCTGCAATGCACAGTTGGTGGTATTAGAGAAAGAACAATTTTCCTTTCTATTACATATTTAGAAGAAAACGTTTTCCCATCAGAGTACATCCTCTTTCTTGGTCGCAAATTTTTCTTGATGTTCATATGTCTGCGTTTCACACAATCAGTTGTTTGCAATGTACTTAACCTTCCCTTTCCCCAACTTTCAACTGCCCAAAATGGAATATGGACTTCCAGATATCAGCTGGATGAACAAAGATTTATGTTATCATGCTGTGACGCTGCCTGGCAGCCAACAATTACGTGGTGAAAGCCTTAACTATGTTCATATCACAAAGGAAGGTGTTGAATATTTGAAAATTTCATCATCTTGTGCCTTTACTGTTTTATAAGGCGTGCAATTTGAAAGAATTGCTGATTGCTAGACACAACATAGCTGAATCAAAGGTGATCCTTGCTACATCTGCAAAAAACAACTAATTGTGACCCTCAAACATATTGGATTTAAAGAGGTCAATGTGGGTCAATTATAAAGCAAAATGAAGAAAACCGAAGGATAACTAGGGCTTTATAATTTTCCTTTAATAATTTGGTACTAGAATTCCTGTAACATTTATTTGACTTGAATATTTTATAATCTTGGTTTAATTTCAGTAGTTTTTGGTCTAAACCAAAACTGTCATATTGATTCTGTTGCAACCTTCCTGATATTGTTGGAGGCCACCCCTGTTGAGAAGTTGCCAATGAAATAGGTTTCCATGACTATTTTATATACACAACGAATCATATGCATATTGGCAGTTTGCCTCTGTCAGAAAACCACGGATAAGGTTAAGTCAACAAAAGAAGAAATAAGATTGACAATTTATAAAAAGTCTTACCTATGTATACAAATAGCTGCAGCCCCAAACAAATACCTCCGAATCTATTCAGGGTCTTTTTCTTCTGTTTTTTCAGCTGCTATCTCTTTCCTTTGCTCTCTTCTTCCCTCTCTCCCTCCCTTCCTCTATTAGCCTATCCCTCCACATACTAATTTTTATTTTTTTTTAAGATTTTATTTATTTATTTATTTGAGACAGAGAGAGAGACAGAGAGCATGAGAGGGAGGAGGGTCAGAGGGAGAAGCAGACTCCCCGCCGAGCAGGGAGCCCGATGCGGGACTCGATCCCGGGACTCCAGGATCATGACCTGAGCCGAAGGCAGTCGCCCAACCAACTGAGCCACCCAGGCGCCCCACATACTAATTTTTAAAGTAATTTTCTTTTCAGTATTTTCTCTGAAAATTAAAACACATACACATGAACACTTTAAATGTGAATCCTGTAGTTGATTTTTTTTTTTCCTGCATCACTGACCCAGAAATAACAAAAAGTCATGTTTGTGTTTCAGTGTAATACCAATGAGAGATGATAACAAAACAAGGACAAAGCAGACAGATCCACCTGGCTCACGATCTAAGTGAACAGAGGTGACAGTGACCACTTTCTAAATTGCCAGGACTAATTGAATAAATGGTTACCTGTGAGAATGACGTACACGCAGGCTTGGCTTGACTGTTGCAGTGTTTAGAATTCCACCTGCCAAATAAAGTGGGGAAATGCACAATAGAAGAAAATCTCTTTTTCATTTCTTTATTAGTGTCACATACACTGGCGCCGATAAAGCTGTCAGGCAGATGTTTCAGATTAAATACCCCTGGCATTAACTTTATTGAAAATCAACACAAATCATGGTCAACTATCAGTTCTTACTCCCCAAAGAAACAATTAAGTCAAAGTAACAGCTCAGAAAGCCTCATGAGGCGAAAACCAAAGCTCAAGGTCTGTGAGTGGAAGGTGTTCTGTGTCCCAGTTGTCAAGCTGCAGTTGGGTCAGTGGTCCTTTCTTTATTTGATTTTACTTGTACATCAGTCCCACTCATTTCTAGAAAGAAAAAAAAAAGGGGGGGGCTAATAGGGCTATCAGATGAGCACTGTGCATAAAATCAATCCCATTCGCCTGAAGGGAAAGCAAAACTCCTGTGTCTGAGTGACATTAATTTATTGTGTGTATGTCTTTGATTTTACATGCTCTATTATTATAACGATAATCGTATTTTTCTAAAACTACCTCCTTATGGAGTATATGATAAATACTTGTTTCAAATACTTAGAAGAGTGATTAATATTTATTACATAATGTTTATTCATTATTTTAATAGTATAACATTTAGCCATTTTCGAGTTGCTTTTACATTTATTATCCACCTTGATTCCCCCAACAATCCAAAAAGTGGGAAGGGGAGATATGCTTATATGTATGTAATAGTCTCAAAACCTGAGTTTCAAAGTCTTAGCGACTTGATAATGGGGGTGGACTGTATGTGTGTGAGCGTGTGTGTGTGCGTGTAGCCTGATAAGAGGAAGAGTCCACATTTTCCGACTCTAAATCCTCAATCCATTATCCCTCCAGGCTTCTTTCTGGTTTAATCACTGCCTTTATCTATTTAACATTTTAATTTAGGAATAATAATAAATCTTCATATCACAATTAGTTTAATAACAATGGGCTGTGAGCTTGACTGTCACCAAAAGATGATTTATTCAGTTTAGAATTAGATATACCTGAAACTCACCTGTTGTTGAATTAACTCATTTATTCCTTCCTTTATTTCTTTCATCAACCATTTGGTTATCCACCAACTTCATCTTGAACAATACTGAGGTGGATAGGAACCCACACACTCTTCCTGGTTTCATATCTTGGCACTGACAATTACCACTGAGAAAATTCAGCAAGTGATTGACTCCTTGTTGTAAGCTTTTTTATATGTAAAGTGGGTGCAGGAGTCCCTACAATACTAAATAGTTGGGAGAACTGAATGATGTACAAATATATTATCACTCTTGAGTACCTGCTCTATTGCAGGCATGGGTTAAATGCAGGAAATACATTAGTGAGGAAAATAAATCGGGCCATGGTTTTACAGAAGAGTCTATGTTTGGGAAGTTATGACAATAAAAAAAGAGCAAATGCAGTCAAATCTCATTGTTCACAATAGTTATGTTTTCTAACGTCACCGTGAACTCTGAATCAGCACACACTAAACTGCTGCTCCTAGGGGAAACACAGGGTGGGTTCTGGTCACAGCAGTTTCTATCAGCTGATCAATACATAACCTTGTTTTATGTGTGTTTCTGGGTAAAGACACCTTATTTAATATATGCTGTTGATTCACTGACATTGAACTCACTGCCAACAGCACTATAACTCATTCCTGAACAAAGCTCATCTAACACACACATTTTCTCTGTACGGCGCATCATAGCTTTCTTGCGCTTAGGACCGCTGGACAGTACTTTAGCAGTACACTTGGGACAATTTTAAACAGAAAAATCACCAACAAAAGGCACAAAAAATGTGAAAAATGTGGCACAAAATAGACCGCAGAAAAGATACTTGTTGGTACTATGATAGCCGAAACAAGAAGGCAGAGAGTTCAACCTCAGATGAGAACGTGCTCCCTGGGTGACAAATTTTTCGCAGCTGTGCACATGCCTTGAATGACCCTGAAAACACAGCAAGTGTTAAGTGTGAGGTTACAAATAAACTTTAGTGATAGGGCAAATTTGTGAATAGAGAATTTGTGAATAAGGAGGAAAGACTGTGTGTGTGTGTGTGTGTGTGTGTGTGTCTGTCTGTCTGTCTAAGACATACCAGGTGGTAAAAAAAGTATTGTGGAGTAAAATAAGTCAAGGTACAGGGGCTAGAGAATACTGCTGTTGATGGTGGTGAGTGTGTGTTGTGTGTCTAGGTAGTCAGCAAAGACCTCTCTGATGAACTGGCATTTGAACAAAGATCTTAAAGTTAGGGAAGAGGCCATGTGGGTATGTATCAGAAATGTCTCCCAGGCAAAGAAAAGCAAGTGCAAATGACTTGAGGCAGTATCATAAGCAATTTGTTTAAAGATAAGCAAGAAGACCTGGGAGCTGAAGTCAGATGAGGCTGTGGGAGATAGGGTCAGAGAAATTGCAAGGAGACAGCGTACATGAGGCATGAGAGAGAGCTGTAGGAAGTCAGGGGGTATTTAAGAAAGATGAGTGACACAATCTGACATATTTAAAGTGGATCACTCTGGCTTTTGTGGGGAAGAGCTGGGAGGGAATCAAGGATCCATGTAGGAGATGGTAATGGTAATAGTAATGGTAATACATTCCAGAACTTGTTACAGTAGTTTGGCTAGAGATGATAGTAGTTTGAACCAGAATGGTTGGGAGTGACCAGATTTTGGATATATTTGGAAAATAGATTTGATAGGATTTGCTGATTGCACATAAGCTATAGGAAAAGAGTTTATTGAAATTCCATGATGACTCTGAGCAACTGGAAGAATGGAGTTGCTTTCTACAAGAGGGTGGGAGGAATGTATGAAGGTGGCTTGTGAGGAAGGGACAACCAGGAACCTGGTTTTGTGCATGCCGAGTTTCAGATGGAGATTTAAAATGCAAGTGGGCATGTCAAGTCCAGAGCTGTTGTGTGAATTTAGAGTTTAGGGGAACAGTGTGGACTAGAGATGTATATCAGGAGTCAGCAACACATGGAGGGTATTTAAAGCCAAGAGACTGCAGGGGACCACTGAGCAAGAAGAATACAGAAAAGAGGTGCTAAGGCTGAGTCCTGCTCATTAAATTCCTAGGTCATTGTGGTCTTAATAAGTTTTATGCCCACTTTATTGGTAGTAATTGGGTCCTACAGAATTTCTCATGATTTCTGAAACAATTGACATGATCTTATAGCCTTGTCTATATAACGTAAATGGAAAAGAGAAGCTGTACATTAAAAAGTATCGGGTTCTATCTTAATGGCTCCAGAGTGAATTTTTTGTTCTATAATTGCAAAAGCAAAACCCTAAGACAAACCTATCATAAAACACCCGATGAAATGTTGATTCTGACCAAGGTTCACCCTAGGATGCTGGGGTGCATTTTTATGGACTGTCAATAACGAAAGGTTATGAACTATACCATAAATATTCTTACCTTACCTGATGCAACAGTCTTTGGATCTACCTAATGCTTGTTCAATGGACTCACCTTTCTGCTCTTTATAGCTTCATTAAATAGTGAACCAAATGCCTCTTGGTGTTATTCTAAAAATATATTATCATGCCTTCCTTTTCAAAAGGATTTCATGCTTTCAAACACTTGCTTTGTGTCATTTGGTCTGTGTTTTATGTAATTTTCAATATATTTGGCATCAACTTGGTGTGCCTTCCAAAATTCTCACGTCCATCCATCTGCTTGTCCATATGCCAAAAACCAAGATAAATAGCTCTTAATCCTTAGTTCTTAAGGGAATAGTTGGACTGCTTGGAATGAAATATTCTACCTAGCTATATGATATGTGATCACAAATGACACATACACCTTGCATGCCTAATGTTATGCATTTTAAAATGTGTTTGCCTGTGCCTCAACATATGTCTGTGTTTTTGTAGCAGTTCTGTGTCAGTTCTAAGGAACTGTGCCTAATTGGGCTAATACACATTGATCCCGAGTGACTGGCTTCTTACCCTATCTGACCCACCCCTGCCTTTCAAACGGTGTAATCTTACATTTCTAGGAATATACATTTATTGTGATTAGCTGTACTTTTATAAATAAAAAAACTTTACTCAATTATGGTATTAAACTAATCATCACTTTGAAATGGAGATAATTATATCAGCCTTATCAACCCTCAAGAGTTGTGTGAAAATGTCAGAAAGCGTATAAAGTGCAATAGAAAAAAAAAAGTTGTCCTTGAATGTGTATAAATTATAACACTGAATGTATTTATAGCAATATATGGATTCATATGTATGTTTTAAATATATGTGATATACATACATTAAAAAAAAATAATCATCTTCCTTTTCCAGAGTGAGATTCATATCTTTAGTTTGCTGCAATTCATCATCTCACTTTCTTAAAATCTTTTTATATATTCATCAAAATTAGGGTCTTTATTCTGGAATCAGATGGAAATGAAATAAAGTCTCTGGCTTTCTCATTTGCATAATTGCGAAATTTTGATTTATGTGTTAACCTGGCACTAATTTCCATCTATTTCTTGGCAGTGTCTTCACTGTTAGCAGCAAGCTTATTTTTTCAGTACATTAGCTCTCTATTACTAAAATTCAGTTTGAATTCTTTGTAGGATTTTTTTCCTGCCCCCTGACACATTCTCTCTCTCTCTCCATCAAACAGGCTTCTGTTTGAGGAGTTGATTAGTGGCCTTCTGTGAAATAAAGATGCTTCTGTGTGGGCTGTGGTTCCCCCACTGCCCCTGCTTTCAGAGGCAAACCCTCGCTGTTTCCTTTGCCCAGGCCGATTCTGTGGATTTTAGAGACCACCACTGCAGTTGAACTACTTTGCTCAAATGTAAATGATTAGGTAGGAATCAAGCTAACCTTGTTGCCTATTATTTTCTCCTTGCTCCTTTCTCTGTCCTTCCTGTTAAGAAAGCAGCTGAAGTTGAGCACTGAAGGACAGTTTCTGTGTTCCAGAAGGGCCGCACCATCTGCATGCACAGGGCACGATCTGACCCTCCTAAGTGAAGGTCTGCGTTCGTTTTCAATTTCAGTACACATGTGCAAAACCACACAACCTACTAGGTACTACTGAAAGCATTGAAATCTTGGGGGGGTTGCCATTTAGCAGATATTTTCAGTCATGTCCTCAGTGACAGAGTAGGTCTCTTGTGCTGCCCTCCCCACCCCCTCCCCCTCCCCCCACTCCCCTTCCTCCTCCCCCCTCTCCCCTCTCCTAGAGAGAGGGTCAGGATCTATTTGGATTTGGATCTTAGGGGTGTGGTCTGTGTGTGGGTAGACATCACATCCCAGGAGGATGCACATGCAGACATGCGTGGGAACACAGGGCCCAGCACCAGGATAAGAGCAGGAAGAGAGCCAGGGAGTATGTAAAGACTTCCAGATTCCTCCAGTCAGAATTTACATCCCCAAATCTGGGTAAAGAGTGCTGATGATATTCCCAGAGCTCTCTGCAGAGAGCCCTGTTCTGACATTCACCACACTGCATGGCAATGTAGACTCTAAGCCCAATGAGGACTTGGTACCCCAGAATATAACAGCTTTTCTGTGTTCGAAGAATAGATACCGTTTGTTCCAAAAATGTTTTAAGCATGCCTTGATTTCATAGCATATTGTAACAGAATGAACAGTTTGCCTGACTGTGGGCTTCCTGTGGACAAGGAATGTGTATTAAGCATATTTGCATCCTCAGTAAATGACTCTTAGTTCATATGTTTCCCAAGAGCATAACGTAGTATTGTACTCATAGTAAGAGTTAAAAACTTGTCAGATGAGGACACAAATAGAGGAACTGAAAAAGTCAGTGATACCCAAATGTGTAGCTAGATAACGTGGTTTTGATTAACGTTTTTTCCCTTGGTACTCTGATCTTTGGGTTTTATTCTCTGGAGAAGAAGCAGAGGAGAGTTATAAAACAAATTTACTAGAGTCACAGGCAAGGTATTCCATGATGGATATTTAGAGTATCATAGATATGTTGAAGAAAAAAAGGGAAAAGCTAATGAAATAAAAGCAAAACACAAAAGTAAATAAATAGAAACCATATGACAAGACTTTTTTTATCACTTGGCTGACATCGAATACTATATAAGTGCCTCTGATTGCAACTCAAAAGTAAACAGTAATGGGGGAAAAAAGACAAAACAATAAATAACCTCTGACATTTATTCAAAATATTTTTTCAGGGTTAACACCCATTGATTTTATAGCACACAAAATGTGTTTCTTTTCTAAAGGTCTTGTCATTTTCCCTACTATCCAAACTTAAGATCACTTTATTACTTTTTTTTTATTAAAGTATGTGGTTTTCAGAATAAAATGTCAATTTAAATTGTGTCTAAAATCACTGTTACATTATTTATATACTCAATCTCAGAATAACTAATAACCAAATTACCATGCTTGGGCCCAATTTCTTTGACATGCATCATTCTTAGAATATGTTCAAAGGATTCCCTTCTGTATGTTGGTGGTTAAGAATGCTAGTGCAAGTCTACATATTCACCCATGCAGTTGTGAATGTGTAAATGAATGTGTATTCTTAGGCCATCTGAAGTAGAATTTTATCCAGGCACCCAGACTCCTTACAGGAATATGCAAAATGACTAGGTGGCTTTAGTGCAGTCCCTGGTGGATAAGAATCTGGAACAGTAGGAGCATGGCTTTTGTCTTTCTTGGATGCCCACAAGATGGAGAGATCATTGTGGAACTGTCTGTGGAGGGGGCGAAGTCTTGCTGTTATGTGTCAGAATGGCCATTCCAAACTGAGGATACATGAGTAAAGAAACTTAATGTGCTGACCACCAGGTCCTGTGAAAAACTCAGAGCTCAGAGCTGTCTGCAAGATACATTTTTCAGCTGGAATGCCAGGGTGGCTCAGTTGGTTAAGCGTCTGCCTTGAGCTCAGGTCATGATCCCAGGATCCTGGGATGGAGCCCTGAGTCAGACTCCCTGTTCAGCTGGGTGTCTGCTTCTCCCTCTACCCACCCCCCCCCACTCAAGCTCCCTCTCTCTCTCTGTCAAATAAATAAATAAAATCTTTGAGGAAAAAAAAGATACATCATCCAGCCAAACAAACTCCACTTCCTCTCCTTATCCTCCCCCAAAACCAACAAAAAACCCAGAAAAAAAAAAAGTAAAACAGTCTTGTTTTATATAAAAAATGTTACCATGTAAAATATGACGCTTAGTTTCAGTTACGACAATAAATTAACACGCAGAAAGTGAAAGTTGCTATAGTACGGAAGCTTTTATCACAGCATCAAATATTTTATTGAAGACAGATTATTCCAGAAATGAAAGATTGGAAAAGGAACTTAGTTGTGTTGGTGTTTTACAGATCTGATTTAGTTGATTATTGACAAAGAGAAACAGTGATTAAGAGCATGATATTATCATCCAACTATTAATAATAATAATATAAAGTGGAGAGTTGCTTTACAACCTGAAATAGCTGATGGACTGGATTGTTTCATTAGTGAATCTAGTGCATTCCATCAGCAGCCTTCACTTCCTTGCATTAAGGCATCTCTCCCAGACCATTAACCTCACCTCTGAGGTTATAAAACTCAAAATACTTTAACTTATCTGCCAGATATTCTCATTATTATTTTTTCTTCCTGCTCAGTGGTAACCAAGACCAATTTAATTCCGACTCCTCTGAAGTAATTAATTTGGGGTCTTTTAAAAATCAGAATTCTGCAGAAGCAAGGTTTTTTTCACTTCCATCCAATTAAATTCACAAGCCTTTACTGTCCCCATATGCCCCTTTCTGATAAGCTTTGTTCAGAATTGAAACTCTGTGGAGAGCTGATCTGAATTTAATTCTATTGTTTCTAAGAAATGTATCCCATAGTTAAAGTCTTGTTGTTTTTCTCTAAAACAAAGACCTCCTCCTTACATAAAAAGAGTCATGGTTGCTTAGGGCCTGAGTTAGACAAGTTTTATGTTCTGTGAATGGATCATAATCGCTAAGCAAAATAGAGGCACAAAGGAAAAATAGTCTATATTGCATTTGAGAAGCCTGCTGTTTTTATCATTACCTTAGGTACCAGCTGCCCATATGTACTGTTCTGTGATACTAGTCTAATCGGGGCAGAGAGAAGGGACACAATATCCGTGAAAACCAGAGAAATTCTGCTAAAAACAATAAATCCAAACAGAAATCACAACATTGGAACAGTTGCATTCTAAAAGAAAATGCTTTCTGGGACAACCAGTAGGTAAAATCTTTGGCAGAAACAAATGTGTTTTCTACTTATAATCTTTGGGTTGAACCAGGTTTAAGGAGGGTGGGAGAATTTTAGGTGCTTCCCTCTATGATAAAATAATAGAGAACTTCCCTTATTCCCCACTATGGTCACAAGACAGAATAACAACTATTAGAGCAACTCCTTATGGACTGAAGAGGATCTCTCTAGACATTTGCTTTTAAAATGCAAATGTCCTTGGGAGAGGGAATACAAGTTATTAATAACTGCACTTTTATGAATTCACTCTTCCCTCTCACAGGAAAAATAGACAAACAGTGGGAAAAACGTATATTAAGTGGAGACCTTGTGTATAGAATCATTTTTTCATTTCAGGAGATCCTTCAAGGTACACACAATCTTCCGTTTCTGGATGGACAAAATGTTAGTTCGTGTAGTTAAGTAACTGGTTAAAGGAAGTAAAGATTTCATTCATTAATCAAGTATCTGTTGGACAGCTGCTATTTTGCTAGGTACTATTTTAATAAATAAAAACTATGAATTATATAGATACTATGCATCAGTCCCAAACATCAGGAAGATTATATGCTGGTTGTGGCAAAAAGACAATCACCAAGCTATATTACAGTGCAGGGCAGTGATAAATGCTATGATGAAAAATTAAGGATTTGAGTTTCTGAGAATATGACAATTATGTATTTCATAGTTTTATTTTCTCTACCATGCTTTCTCTCAAGGTAAAGGTTATTAGAATTGGTTTGGATCTTAAATACTAATGGTTTCATGTAGTATCTCTCCTTGTGTCATTTGTTTATCAGGAAAGTATTTTTTAAAAGCTGTGTTTTCAGTTATTAATCTACATAAGAAATACTTGGTTAGGTTGTTTAAAAAATGCTGATTCTTGGGGCGCCTGGGTGGCTCAGTTGGTTAAGCGACTGCCTTCGGCTCAGGTCATGATCCTGGAGTCCCGGGATCGAGTCCTGCATCGAGTCCCGCATCGGGCTCCCTGCTCGGCGGGGAGTCTGCTTCTCCCTCTGACCCTCCCCCCTCTCATGTGCTCTCTCTCATTCTCTCTCTCTCAAATAAATAAATAAAATCTTTAAAAAAAAATGCTGATTCTTATTGCCCAACCCAAAGGTTCTAATTTAATAAAACTTGGTAGACGACTGTTTTAATAAACATCTGATGCAGGTGGTCCATGGCCATCTTTTGAGAAGCAGTCACCCCGAAGAATGGATAATTAACATATCACCTTGATGTCAGGCCCTACCATTAAGGGTTCTGAAGAATGAAAATGCCTAAGACCAATTCACACCTAAGAGCTACTTTGTTCAATACAAACGACTCTTGAGCCCTTGAAATGTGTATGGCCCAAGTTGAGATGCACTGAAAATGCAAAACCCACACTGGATTTTGAAGACTCAGTTAAAAAAAAAAAAAAAAGTAACATAGCTCACTAATAATTTTTGTATTCATTGAAGGCTGAAATAATGATATATTTGATATATTGGGTTAAATAATATATATTGTTAAATTAACTTTACCTTTTAAAAAAAGTTTTATTGTGGCTGCTAGAAAATTTAAATTTATATATATGGTTCGCGTTGTAGTTCTATTGGACTTAGACCGATTATGAGCTCTTGTTTATTTAAAACTCTATGGAAATGATTGCACTGTTGTCTTAAACTTGCTTCCCAGGGTCATGTTCCTGTGGCGCTTTCTGATATATTCCTAGTCTCACCACAGGCATTAGACACACCGGACTTGGTGCTGCCTTTACTTGCTATGTTCTGTGCCAGCCTGGGTCCAGGCTATTTGCTTTGTCCGTCCTTCCAAACAAGAATCCATCTCGACTATAATATGATCCATCAAGCCCAGTTCAAATTCCACCTTCCCTAAGAAACATTCCCTTTTACCGCCAACATTTATTGTGTAACTCTGAATTTTTCAATTCATTGATTTGCTCAGAAAATAATTAAAATGGGGCAATGGTAATATCTCCTTCATTACATAATGTAGAGCAACCAATCATGTGGCTTACAGAGGAGATGTGCAATCACTGGCTACATTATGATTATAAAATACATCACCAGAGATGGGGCTGCAGTGCAGCTATGATAAAATATGTACATTTACTTCATTACTCATTATTCCATTTGTAAAAAACAGATTGGACTAGGAGGAAGGTCACCAGTCTGTGAATGAGAAAAATATCATCTTAGAATCATGTCAGAACTGTAAAATATATAGTGACCTTTCATTCATACAAAATACAGTTGCTATTCTCTGGTGGGTTTTCTTGGAGGATAATGACAGTCATAAATATGTACTTAGAAACTATAAACATTTTCCAGTATTGTGTTGCAAAATAGGTATCTAAAGCTAATATGAATTTAGTAATTATGAACATGTGAGTTTGATTTATTGATTAAAGAGAATAGTTGTATTCATGCATAATATTTGAGATTTGCAATGTACAGGTTATTCATGAAAATACCTTACCATAGAAGAAAACAGTGGTTTGTTGCTTATTTACTAAGATGATATAATCAAATAATAATTAAATACAGCATTAACAATCAAAGTAATTGTCCTCTCTGATTCCATAGTCATTTCTTCTTTGGGATTTTCATAATCTTTGCCTAGATCCCCCTCTGTTAAATCAGGTTGCCCTTGTTCCTCAACCCCAGCACACACACACACACACACACACACATGCATGCACACACATGCACAGACACTCCTAGATGGCTTTCTTAAAATAAGAAGTGTTGCTCTAATCTCAAAATCTTAAAATTCGTATGTACAATGATTTCTGCACAGGTAGACGATTTGTGATTTTATTTTTCCTTATGCTGATTGCTAATTAAGATGGATGCAAGCAAAACCTGCTTTGTTTTCATTTAAAAGCTTTTGCTGGTGAGTGTTTAATCATTTGTGAACCCAGCAACAGCGTGAATATCAAAGAGAAAGCTGTTGGTAGATCTTCCTGCACCTGTTTTTATTTTTTTTATTTTTTTTTTCCTGGTAAGCTGGTAGTGCATTTCCATATGCTAAAACATTTCCTTGTAAAGTTTCCTTATGTCAAGAGGGCGTTTTATTAACTGATTGCCAGTGGTCAGGAGTGAGGGTAGGGCTGAATCAGGAAGTGTGAGAAGGAGGCTGGACTCTAAATAACCCTTGCTACTGTTCTCCACTGAGCTTATTCAGATCTATACCAGGGAAGAATGCTACACCACAACAATTCCTGGGTGAAGGAAGACTTTCCAGATGCCTGGACTGATTACTTTCCTTTTGCAATTAGTCATTGCTTTGAGAGATTTTGTTTTGTTTTGATAATGACTTCTCTCTGTCAAATATTTTGCTCTATACTGGAGATGCAGTGGTGGATACTCCAGAGCTCACATCGTGGCTTTTATAGCACCATGAGGAAGACAACAAGCAAACTGGCCTTTGCAATAAGGCATAATAAGTGCTTTGGAAGAGGTATGCATGGGATATTGTGGGAACAGAGTAGGTAGGGCATTTAAATCAGACTTTCCAAAGTGTCAGTTGAGCTGCTGGTTAAGTGAGTAGATAACTAGGGGAAAAAGAGAAAGGATGCTCTTAGATGCTCCCCATTTGTTCTCAGAGAGAAGTAAATTCAAGATCCCATTTTATTTAAATGTTCGAGGGTTATTACAGAAAGATAAAACCAACCAGTAAGTTTTTACTAAAGGCAAATAAACAAAACAAATCACTGGTGAAAGAAACAGCAGTTCAGTGAGCCATTTGAGGCAATTGACTGAAAAATCATTCTACTGGTTGCTCGGTATAATTCAGTACTCCCAGGGTAAGAGACCAAAATTAGCCACAGAGCAGGGAACGCTGAGTGAAAAGGTTGTAATGTTCCCAGATTCTCAGAATGAAGTGGATCAACTGGGAAGAAGTTGATTAGATCCCCAGAGAAAGAATAATATGCATGCATTTTTAAAAATTGATATTTGTTATTTCAAAATAATCATAAAAGTAGTCCTCATTAGTAAAATGATACTCCTTATGGTTGTTTTACAGTTTTGTGCTATACTTATTTTTCATTGCATAGAGATAATTAGAAGTAGGGAATGGGATATTTTGACGTTTTCAGAACATATGGCCTCAGAAGTTCTTAATTCCACTATGGTAAGAAGGTATGCACATTCAGTTACAAATCTGAAAAGACATTTAATCAACACTCAAATGAGCAGAGCCTAGGACATCCAAACACCAAGGGGTGCTTGCTGGCAAGTTTTGAGTCTGAATAAATTTCTCCACATTTGAGGATGTGTACAGTAACCAGAAAATAAAATCCATGGTAACAGAGGTTTCCTCTAGGTGACTTATAATGTATTTTTATGTATTTTCATGTTTTATGAAATAAGTATCTATTTTAAGTAAGAAATACATTCAAAATGAGCCTATACAACCCTGGTGTCTGCACGTGTGTATGTATGTGAAAATACATTGATGTTTTAAAAAAGAGAAAATTTTGAAATATGCCAAATGGTTAATTAAGAATGACTGACTCTGGGTGGAAGAATTTTTTTCTCTCAATTACATTATAATTTTCAAATTCTTTAAAATTTAGTTTATATTCCATTTGTGGTATTCAGTGGGGACAAACCTTACTTTAAAAAATGTCAGGCTTGGTAGAGGATAGGGGAAATGGGCTGCAATTCCCAGTGTCACAAGGGATTACTAGAATGCAGTTGCTTTATTGGAAGTTACTGCCCCAACTAGAGTGGGGTCAAAGGAGCTGCATTCCTGGGGGCTTTTATAGTGGTGCTCTTTCCTGGTGCTCTCAACTTAGGTACAGAGAACCAATTACCTTAAGAAATGCAAAATGCATTCTCTAATCACCAAGTCAAACACTTAAAATATTTTTGCCTTTCCAACTGGACTACATCTGAGCTAGTGTCTACATAATTTCAAAAGAAAAGTTCTTTCATGATTAATTATCTTATTATGTGTGAATAATTATTTTGGTCAATGAACTATATAAATCATCATTTTAAATTTACTTTTTATTGTCGTCAGGACATACTCAAATGACCTCAAGAAATAAACCACCTGGGGAAATTTTTTTCTTGTGTGGTACAAATGGACATGCAAAAGAGATTTGTCATCATCATCTACAGACTAGCGGCTGTTACGGCTTTTCTCTTACAACAGAAACCTCAAAGAAGTTAAGTAACTTAACCAAAGTCATACCGATATCAGAGCAGTCACACTGCTTCTCCTACACAGAATTAAATTTGGTTAATAATATTTTTTAAAGAAAGATAATAAACTTGCCTCTGATATAAGCACCAGCTTCATTAGCCTGATTATGGGGAGGGCGAGCATCAGGGAGTCAGCATATTCAAAGCATAGAAAAGGTATCTAATGTTGTTTAGCAGCTCCACAGGTATTTAGGTATTCAGTCAGTTCTCCTGATGTTTTCTTCTATTCTTCTGTGTATCCATGGAAAATGCAGAATGGAATTCTTTCAATTAGTTCACTCAACTGGAAAGAGAAATGTAATTTGAAGATTATCATTTTTCATCATGATCGTAGGTTAGATTGGGACTTGATGAGATGGTCATTGTAATAAGAAGAAATTATATGTCTAATCATAATACAAGGCAGAAACCCATTGCTAAAAGGCAAGATTAGCTCATGAGCGAGCATCTGAGATTCCATAGCATAAATGATTATTCAAGAGCCACACAGTTTGGCGGTAAACTTTTTTTTTTTTTCCCTTAACCAAGACAAATTTATACACTAAGGGTATAAAGCTTTTTAAGTGTGTCATGGAAAAAGAATTCACATCTCTGTCCCTTGTTTTACTGAAATATATTACTGAAATCTATTTTACTGAAGCCTCAGCTAGGCCGGACAGTATATATATTTAATAATAGCTGTTTTTATAAAAGTCATGGATGCCTTTATATGATATTTTGCAAGGGGCCAATATTTTACTGAATTACTCTAAGGGGGAGCTATGGAGGTGCTATAGTCAAGGGCTGACTCCTAGTTGTTGTTTTTTTTTAATCTGAATTTGTATTTCATTGAGAAGGGCTTTTAAAATGCATTTCATGGGAAGACCTCCACTCTTAATAGCTGTACATGTATATCTATTTATTTAAACATAGAAAACAAACAATTCTAACTTTAACATGCTGAGTTTTAGGTACATATGAAATAATCCCCTTAATTGTGTCATCCAAAGGGTCAAATATGCTTCACTTTTATTTATTCTTTTGAAATGATCCATAGCTTAATAGTAATGTAACAAAAGCTAAGTAAAAACCCAGCATGTCTCTCCCAGGAATAAGGTGAAGATGAAGTCAATTTTTTTAAGAGATAAATAATGGTTTCTTCAGGCATTATATAGAATGGAGAATTTATCATTCTAGTTATTTATTGTTATTTTAGATAAGAAGCAAATAGCTGAACTTTTGAACAAATACAAATAACAAGTTGTGATATAACCCAGATTTTTAAAAATAAAGAATTTCTATACAGTTTGCATTATAAACTTAAAAAAAAAAAATCCATGTAGATGATGTAATGCAGAATAGAAAAAGAACCAAAGGTCATGAAGTCATGAACCCATAGATACAGTATTGCAATTTTTACTGGTCAGACCAATATATATTTAAGATAGCAATCAGAGCTCATACATTTAAACTTGCCTTAGTTTTGAATTTCCACTGAAATGACAGAATAATGCAATAAAAGCAAAAATTCCCATCAACATTGAAATGTAGAAAGCCACTCAAATATGGAAAGTATTGAGAAATTTCTATGAAATAAATTGTAGCAACGAACGTCATACTAGGACAGAGTGTCCAGTCACCGGCCATTCAGCAAGTCTGCAAGGATGGAAAACCCTACCTGGATATAAAGGGTGGGGGTTGCACCGTGGAATCCCATTAACACTCTTTTGTTTGCACCAGCAGAAGCTGGAGCCAAGGGTAGCCTTAGGGCGGTTGATGGGAAGTACAAATTGATCTCATTATTTCCCCCCGATTTCTACCAAAGAGTGAGTCCGTTCCGTTCCGTGGGACAGCCCTGCAGTGGTCCTGCCTCCTAGGTTCCATTTGGCATGTATGGCTTTTTAAGTAAAGCAGGCGGTACTAGAGCTGGCTCCAAATCTAGGGAGTGGCGCCAGCTCTAAAGAGTGCCAGTGACCCAGCTAATGCCCGCTGCTCTGGGAAATACAAAAAGAAAGGATTTGGCAGAAAGGTGAAGCGCTATGTCTGCTCTTTCTGGCTATAGCTCCCCTGCTACTCCATGCTGGCAAGTGAAAGTAGAGCAACTCTAAAACTTCCCCTTTTTTCCTTTGGTCCGGAAATATTTGAACAGAGATCAACATAATCTCTGATAGATCCCATCTCAAATCCCAAATCTGGAAGAGCATTATTGACTATCTGCACTCTGTAGTGGTGGAAAAATATATTGGACATATGCAAGGACTAGGTTTTTAGAAAGAGAGTTAATCTAAGGATCAATCCAATGCTACTTAGGAGACAGATTTGGCATTTCTCTCACCTGGATAATTTTAACTATCATCCAGTTGGGCTCCCTGCTTTTAGCCTGACTTCCTTTCTGTAAACCCATGTCCACCCTGCAGCCAGAGTGATCTGTGAAAGAAAACCATGTCAAGAATGCAGGGTGATCCAGGAATGCATCCCTTAGAAAGTGACCTTTGAGCTGAGGCATGATGAAGAGAAGAAGGGGCCGGGTGATGATATTTGGGAAGACTGTTCTAGACAGAGACCAAAAAGGTCAAGGCATTAATACAGGAATGAAATAGGCTTTGTGGGGAGACAAAAACAGCTTGGATGGCTTCAGTACCCTGATGGAAGAGGAGAAAGATGAAAGGTGATGGGGGCATTAGGAAATGGACAGTAGGAAGAACACATGAGGTCTTGCAGTATGTGATGCAGCGTTAGGAAATTTTTTAAGGGAAATGAAAAGCTTTTTAAGTGTTTTTAAGTAGAAGAGATAGCATGTATGATTTATATTTTAAAATATTATTCTGGCTTCTGTATAGAAAATGAACCAAGACAGGGAGGTTGCTGTGGAAGCTCTTGCTGTATGTAGTCCAGCTGAGAAGTGAAGGTGATTAGATTAGAGGTGTAGATACAGAGATGGATTCTGTGCTGAGATACAGCAGAACTTGAAGAGTTTTTAGATTGTGTGTTGAGAGATGGGGGTAATTGGGGAAAGAAAAAAAATCAAGAATGGATTTTAGCCTCCTCAACTTCACTTACTGAGATAAAAAAAACCTGAAGGAGAAACAGATTTTGTGGTGAGAGAGTAGGGAATAAAGTGCACTTATATGGCCTTAAGTTTAAGATAGCAGTAGACAGTTGGATATTTCAACATCCAACTCCGGGGAATGATTCGAGTTGGGGATATAATTTAAAAATTAATTAGCATATAGATAGTATTTAAAAACCACCAGACAAAAAGAAATCATCAAAGGAAGAATAGCGAAGAAGTCTTGCCACAATGTCCCAGGGGGCTGAAAATTAGCGTTTCTCAGAGAACAGAGTCAGCAAAGATGAGTGGGTTTGGGGAGTGATGAGAGGAAATAAAGGATGGTGTTACAGAAACTTAGAGAAGGAAGCAGCATTTTATTTTTATTTATTTATTTATCTTTAAAGATTTATTTTATTTTGGGGGGTTGGAGTAGGTGCACAGGGAGAGGGAGAGAGAGTCTTAAGCAGATTCCATGCTGAGCATGGAGCCTGATGTGGGGCTTGATGCCACCACCCCGAGATCACGGTCTGAGACAGAACCAAGAGTTGAACATTTAACCAACTGCCACCTAGGTGCCCTGGAAGTAGTATTTTAGCAGGAGTGTTTAAATAACTGTGATAAATACTAAGAGAGGAGAATAAGATAAGGTCAGGATATATACCATGGATCTGACAGATGGAGGTCACTGGTGACCTTGATAAGGACCTTTCCAAGAGTGAAGGGGTATAAACTTCAATATAGGAAACCAGGAAAAGGAGGTCTTCGCAGATATAGGACATAAGGGTAAGGAAGGTGTTTATTTGATATAAATTACAGTGCGTGTTTGTGGGTGGATGGAATAAACTGATAGAGGGAGATTGAGTATGTTGGAGTGAAAGGGGATAATTTCAGGACTGAAATCAAAAGGTGAGTAAAAAGGGATAGAAACCTAGATTGCAAAGGGACAAATTGACCTTGCTTAATGAGCATGGATAGTTAACTTTAGTCTGAAAATGCAGAGCATTTGTGGAAGGAAGTAGATACATATTTTTCTATTTTATTTGGTAAGAAGAAAATAAAATAGTTTCTTATTTTAACCATTTTTCTCTGAAGTATCAGGTAATATGAGTAGTTGAGAGCATGATTTGGAGGAAGATATTGGAGAGTTCAGAGAAGTTTTAGGGTGGCATAGTAAATAGTAAGTAATAGAGTGCACTGTGATTTTCTGGATTAACCAAGTGCCCACTTGAAATTTGTGAGCACAAGTGTAAAGCGAATTCAGTCAGTAGGGATTCATGATTTTCTGTAACAATGTTGAGCTTACTGAATATTAGTATCACTAGTTTTGATATTTTTACAAAAAGTTCAAGGTGGGAGAAGTAAAGGGATTGAAGTATGTTGACAAGTGGTGTAAACTAGCTTAAGAGAGTGTACACTAAATTAGGTAAGGAGGGAAGTGAGGTCCTGAGGATGTTATGGATAAGGAAAATTCACAAAAATCAGTGGATGGCAGACAAAGGAATATTGGAGTGAGACCATAAGAGTAAGTGTCCTGGAGTGGTGGAAAGTGACATTTTACAGTGGCTGTTTGTAACAGAGAATTTATTGGAGTTGTAATTTCTGATAAAAAAAAAATTGTTACGTGTGTGGCTGGCTAATGTGAGATGGTAAAAAGAGTATTGGGGTGTAAGATATCTGGGAACTAAGAGGCGGAGAGAACAAAGAGTATGGAAGGGACATGGGGAATGAGAGGTATATGCACTTCACCTTCAAGCTGGACATGTGTGATGTGTTGGAGGAAAGCCCCTTTTAGAGAAGTCTGCAATGCAAATAGTGTCATCTAGGGCCAGTCACGTTTCAGGGGGGGCAACAGATTAACACAGAGGAAAAGGTTGAATACATAAGAAAATTTGCTGATGGTAGACCTTGAGTTCTATTTCCTCATATTTTAAATCTGAAATAGACATTGAGGTACTTTAAAAAATTAACATAAAAATTACTCATAGGAGAAAATATATGCGTACAAAAATGCTCAAATACTAACAGCAATCTTTTGAAAATAAGATATGATAATCTCTGTGGTTTCTTTACTCAGGATTGCCTAAATTTTAAATGATTTAAAAAAAATCATGGAGTTTTCAGGATAAAAGAGAAAGAAGAAAACTTGTCAGTCGCTCAACAAATATTTATGAAGCATCATCTATGTGTCTGATACTAATGTAGGTGCTGGCAATACATTACTGAACAAAACAGACATGCTTTCTGACTTGACACATTACTAATCTCGCTCTCCTAACCTTTTTGAATTTAAATAATCAGCAAGATTGAAAAATAAAAACAGAAGTCTCTTCTCTCTGTGACATTAACTGGATGGTGTCCATAGCATTCTGAATAGTTGCAGTAAGCTTCTTTTCAGGATACACTGAGAATTTCTGCTGCAACCAGTTAGATTTTATGCTTAACCAGAGTCTGTTGTGTTTGTTCCTAAACTTGTTTCTATCTTGTGCTTGTTTTGTGATGGTGCAATTTAATGAAATGTTGGATAAACTCTGAGAGCTGTTTATTCTATGAAAATTAACTTGAATGATTTCAGAAATGTGGTAAGAGAAAATTACTGAAAGCAATTACTATATAGAATTAATTGTGGGGGATACAACTCTAAGTGATTGGGAAAAAGTAATAAAAAAGCAAATTCTGCTTTCAGATTCCCTGGCTAGTGTATATAAATTCTTGTTCTGCTTTTAAAAAAATAAAAAAAAAAATGGACTTCCATCAGAAGATAAATGAGGGGCGCCTGGGTGGCTCAGATCGTTAAGCATCTGCCTTCGGCTCAGGTCATGATCCCATGGTCCTGGGATCGAGCCCCACATCGGGCTCCTGGCTCAGCGAGGAGCCTGCTTCTCCCTCTCCCTCTGCCTCTCTCCCTGCTCATGCTTTCTCTCTCTCTCTCTCTGTATCTCTGTGTCTCAAATGAATAAATAAAATCTTAAAAAAAAAAAAGAAGGTAAAGGAAACTACGTTTATAAGTCTTAGGTTTAATTCTTTTATACATGTGTGCTTTCATAGACATTTTAGAAAAATTCACCAATGATGATTCCCAGTCTCCTATTATAGTCACACAAATATGTAATTGTAAACTATGATAGAGCTTTAAAAAAAAGATTTATTTATTTGAGAGAGAGTGCATGAATTGGGGGAGGGACAGAGGGAGAGAATCTTTTTTTTTTTTTTATGTTCAGATAGCCAACATATAGTACATCATTAGTTTTTGATGTAGTATTCAACGATTCATTAGTTGCATATAACACCCAGTGCTCATCACATGTGCCCTCCTTAGTACCCATCACTCGGCTACCCAATCCCTCCCACCCCCTCCCTTCTGTAACCATCAATTTGTTTCCTGGAGTTCAGAGTCTCTCATGGTTTGTCTCCCTCACTGATTTCTTCAGAGGGAGAGAATCTTTTAAGCAGACTCTGCACTGAGCATGGATCCCCACTCAGTGCTCGATCCCAGGATCCATGAGCCAAAACCAAGAGTCAGATGTTTAACTGACTGAACCACCCAGGTGCCCCTGATAGAGCTTTTTTAAAAGAGTGTGAAGTGTTGGGACACCTGGGCGGCAGAGTCAGCTAAAACTCTTGGTTTTAATTCAGGTCATGATCTCAGGGTGGTGAGATTGAGCCCCACATAGTAGGCTTGTGCTCAGCACAGAGTCTGCTTAAGTTTATCTTTCCCCCTCTCTCTCTGCCCATCCCTCCCACTTGCATGTGCACACACACTCTCTCTCTGTCTCTCAAATAAATCAATCTTAAAAAAAAAGGGGGGGTATGAAGTGTTATGAGCAGAGCTAATGGAGAAGGGTATCTGTTACGTGGAGCATTTAAAGAAACTTGGAGTTGTGATCTGAAAGATGAGCAGATGCTAACTAGATGAACCAAGGGGAAATTACTCTGGAAAGTAGAAATGTTGAGAAAATTTGGTCAGTATGGAAGAGTATAGGAGGAAGACCTGAGAAGAAAACAAGGAAAAACAAATGGTAAGTAAAATCATAAAAGTCTAAATGAAAGGTTATCACAGAAGTGTGAATGGATGAAAGAATATATAGGAAAAGAATTCAACAGTATGCCTTTGCAAGAGATATATATACCAAAAACAAAATTTCACAGAAACATTGCAAACAAAAAGATAAAGAAATATTGATAAGACAAATGCCAAAAATGATATTAATATAGATAGGAATATTAATATCCAAAAAAGTAAAATTCATGGCTAAAAGCAATGATCAGATAATATTGATCATTGTTTTACAAGGAAAAAGTGTAATCTAGAGTTAGGACAGACCACAAATGAATCTTTATAAGTCAGTATCTTAGAATGAACATTTGCAAAGAATATAAAACTTCAAGAAGAAAGTGATAAAATAAAAATAATAGTGGAATATATTAACATATGTATGTATACCTGGTATATCAAAAAACATCACAAAAATAGGGATGTTTGACTTAAATAATATTAACAATAACTTTGGATTGGTAGTTGTATATCAAAGGTTCTCCTTTATTATCAGAATTTTTTTCCAAATATGTATAAAAGGTCATTTACAATATTACATAGAAACCATCAACAGATTGGGTGAACCAATAGGGAGCAGTTATCTTATGAAAAAGTGCATTTAATAAAGACTTGGAAGGTGAAAATATAAATCTTACTTCTGGTGACCCATGGGGTACTGAAGCTAAAATCATAAAATCTTGGCTGAAAAAGCCATGGTTTTAGCTACAGTTAACTCATCCCCATTATCCCTTTCTATTCTTGAATATGACTATCAGGACCAACTGCATGATTTGCAAGACTCAGTGCAAAATGAAAAAATGTAGGACCCCTTGTTAAAAAATTATTAAGAATTTCAAGACAATGACAGCAGAACATTAAACCAAATCCAGAGCCCTCCTGAGCTCGGGGGCTCCATGTCACTGCACAGGTTGCACATCTGGTCTCTCTTGATGGCACATCCCCCTGCCTGCTAACATGATCCATTAAAATGATTTCCCCCTATTTTTACTGTTGCAGTTGAGCTCATGCTAGCTCATACCTTCCATTGCATATACAGAATCTTTTTGTTAGTTAGAAAGATCACTAAAATGAGTTCATGACACATTCATTTTCAAAACCCTGACAATGTTTTTATGTCTCTTGGAATAAAATTCAAAGTTCTTACTAAGGAATCGGACCTCTGCTTTTCTTGATGTCAGTTTTTTCCCTTCACTCGCCACATACAATCCATCAGCCATTCCTATAGGTTCTACCACCCATGTATACCCTGAGTTTGTCAACTTCTCCACAACTGCACTGCTGTCATCTTACTCCATGCTACATGGACCACTGTAATGACTTTCTAAATGGTCTCCTTTTATCTGTTTTTGTTTGTTAGTTTAGAGGCGGTGGGAGGAGCAGAGGAAGAGAGAGAATCACAAACAGGCTCCATGCCCAGTGCGAAGCCCATTGCAGGCCTCAATCTCACCACCCTGAGATCATGACCTGAGCCAAAATCAAGAGTCGGATGCTTAACCGACTGAGTTACACTGGTGCCCTCCTTTTATCTGTTATTATCTTTAGTGAGCCATTTCCCTAATAATTGAAAGTAACTTTTAAAACCATAAATTAAATCATAAAACCCCTCTAGAGATTAAAACATCCTGGTGGCCTTCAACTGCATGTAAAATGAAATCTGGACTCCTAACATTGGTCTACAAGGATAACGCACATTATCTTTTCTGGCTTAGCTCTTCAGTTCCCGACTTGCCTACCCCTTCCTGTATCTTATAAATAGAAGTTTACCAGAAATAAGAATTTTACCCTTAAACATGCCACACTCATTGGTAACTAAAAGCCTTTGAACTCTTACAGATTTTTTGTCTAGAGAGCTTTTCACAGCTCAAGACCCACTCTTTCTTATCATTCATGTCTAATTCAGCTGTTGCATCCAAGATGTTCTAACCTGAAGTGACCTCTCCTCTCTTACCCAGCACCCTGTGGATTATATTCAAATTAATTATTGCCATCTAAAATCACCTTATTTATTTATTTAATTAGTTAGTTTTGTTTTCACCTACTGTGAAGAAAGATCTATGAAAAGAGTGTCTTGATCTTGCTATATTGTCAGTGCTTGGAATAGTACCTAGAATTTAGAAGAAGTCAAAAGATTTTAATTGAATAATTACAAGTGGAAATTGTCTCTAAGTTCTGTAGGAAAATTAGAACTAATAATAAAAGATTGAGTAACGCTACAGAAGTGTTTCTCCCACATCCAAAATAAGACAAAAGTGCACCATACTTGGTTTTGTATTCTCAGTCTCATCTCCAATCAAGTCCACTGAACCTCCATGTCTCATTTTCTAACTCATTAGGAAGAATAGCATTGATGCTCAGATTGCATCTAAAAATCAATCAACAGATATTCATTGATTGCTTTTTTTTTTTCATTGATTGCTTCTTATAGGCATTGAGCAGGATTAGATGATGTGAGAAATTTAAAAAATACAACATACAATGTTTGTATTACATCTTAGAGGGGCCTGGATTCTAACACTGCGATGCATGGGATATATTAAAAAAGCTAAGAGAATTCATAGAACAGATTGGGCTTGGGACAACCTGGGATGACTTCAGGAAGAGGTAATCTTCAGATCAGGTTTTGTAAGATAGACTGGATGGGGAGTGGAGAACAAGACTTGCAAATGCGGATATGATCCTCTCCAAAAGAATTTTATGAGACAGTATGTGAACTATTTTTGTTATTGCAAAAGTTTACCTATAGAATCTGTGGAAGATAAATTAGAAAGTTATGTTTAGTTAGATTGTGGAGATCCTTGAACACCAAGTGCATTTAAAAATTGATTTGTAAGCAATGACGATTCATAATGCCTTTTTGGCAATGGAGTAATATTGGGGAAGTAGTATGTTAGGATTTAATCTATAGAAATTTGTAGAGTTAGATTGGACTAGCAGGAACATGGAGCTGGGAATAAAAGTTGCAATATTATAATAGTCTAGATATAAGGTGATAGGTGCTTCAGCTAGAATATCTACAGTGGAACATTGAACTGGGGAAATAAAAATAGCAAGCCTTTAGTATGTGACCAGATGTAGTTACTTTGAGGAAAAGAAGAATCAAATTCTCGGATATTGTTTCAACTCTGTGATACAGAGGTGAAGAGAGGCAAGACTAATAGATAGAGACACCTATGAAAAGTTGATTGCTGCTTGCATGGATATTTTTCTTTCCTTTTCTTTTTCTCAGTTTCTTTTTTTTTTTAAGATTTTATTTATTTATTTATTTATTTATAATTTTTATTATTATGTTAATCCCCATACATTACATCATTAGTTTTAGATGTAGTGTTCCATGATTCATTGTTTGTGCATAACACCCAGTGCTCCATGCAGAACGTGCCCTCCTCAATACCCATCACCAGGCTAACCCATCCTCCCACCCCCCTCCCCTCTAGAACCCTCAGTTTGTTTTTCAGAGTCCATCGTCTCTCATGGTTCGTCTACCCCTCCGATTTCCCCCCCTTCATTCTTCCCCTCCTGCTACATTCTTCTTCTTCTTTTTTTTTTTTTCCTTTCTTAACATACATTGCATTATTTGTTTCAGAGGTACAGATCTGAGATTCAACAGTCTTGCACAATTCACAGTACTTACCAGAGCACATACCCTCCCCAGTGTCCATCACCCAGTCACCCCATCCCTCCCCCCCACCCCCCACTCAGCAACCCTCAGTTTGTTTCCTGAGATTAAGAATTCCTCATATCAGTGAAGTCATATGATACATGTCTTTCTCTGTTTGACTTACTTCGCTCAGCATAACACCCTCCAGTTCCATCCACGTCGTTGCAAATGGCAAGATCTCATTCCTTTTGATGGCTGCATAATATTCCATTGTATATATATACCACATCTTCTTTATCCATTCATCTGTTGATGGACATCTTGGCTCTTTCCACAGTTTGGTTATTGTGGACATTGCTGCTATAAACATCGGGCTGCACGTACCCTTTTGGATCCCTACTTTTGTATCTTTGGGGTAAATACCCAGTAGTGCAATTGCTGGATCATATGGTAGCTCTATTTTCAACTTTATGAGGAACCTCCATACTGTTTTCCAGAGTAGCTGCACCAGCTTGCATTCCCACCGAGAGACACAGTGAGAGAGGGAACACAAGCAGGGGGAGTGGGAGAGGGAGAAGCCGGCTTCCAGCTGAGCAGGGAGCCCGATGTGGGGCTTGATCCCAGGACCCTGGGATCATGACCTGAGCCAAAGGCAGAAACTTAACAACTGAGCCACCCAGATGCCCCCTTTTTTCAATTTCTTAAAGTGTAGTTCAATCACATTGCTGATTATTGGCACTTAGGTGAAGAATAAATACACCTGTCTATCATCTTTATTTAGCTTTATTTAAAAAAATAATTTAGCTTTATTACCAGAAAATATGTAGAATCAAAGATATTATATATCTTCCTATATTATTGGTTTAAGTTAAAATTCAGATTTAAGCTCTAGACTGATAGACTTTGGGAAGTATATTTTTTGAGAATGAAACAAGATAATTTTTATTATGTACCCTGTAACTTTGTACCTGATGAAGTGCCTGTGTGTGTGATATGTTTGTGTGTGTGGGGGGGGGGTGGCTGGTGGCTGGGGGCAGGGAAAGTTAATATTGAAACTGTTAAATAATGTCTTTCTAAGGCAAATATGTAGCTAGTATCATCAAAATCTTATATTAAATTTTTAAAGTAATTATTTTAATCTTTCAATGACTAAATTTTTTCATGACTACATTTTTGTCTGACAATTATTTCTGAGATGATAATAGCAAGAATTGATCCAATAAATATTTATTCAGTGCCTACTATCTGCTAACCTGAGCTAGGTGCTGGACATGTGACATTGAACAAATCAAACATAATTCCTGACCTCTTGAAGCTTATATTCATTATTACTGTGGCCCTGGTGCTGCTTGAGTATCTAACATACTGTGTCAGTCAAGGTTTATTGTCAAAAGCAATAGGAAGTGGTTGATTGAAGTTTGAGCAGAATTCATTAACAGTGGAGCTTGAAAACAGGATTCGAGATGACACAGCCAGTAGCACTGTCCAAATTTATGCCAAAGAAATAATCCAGTGAAGTTACATTGTGGTCACACTGGGCACCAAAAGCTGCAGTTAAGCAACACTGACCCCAGTAACGCAGCACACTGGACCATAGAACTGCTGCTTCTGGGAATTAGATGTAGCTGTTGCCAGTGGCCACCTCTTTCCACAGTGGGTTCTGTGTAGGACCTGCTGCTTTATATCAGTGGCTTTTGACTCACGGTCTGTGGAGGGTACAGATAATTGGCAGAGTCTAGGTCACATGACTGTACTCTGTACAGGCTGGGAAATGAGCCTGGCACTTTGAGGTTCTCCAGATTGCAGGAGTGCCGTACCTCATGAGGTGGGGTATTCCCTAATTAAAGGAAGCTGGTGCAAAATTCTGGAAAGGCAAACAAACAAGAAACAAAAATGACAAATATCCACTCCCTATAAATTATCTAATTTAAGATCTACTACATCTCTGGTATTATTATAATTATTTAAAACATGAGATACCTGACATGCAGAAATTCTAATACTACATCAAAGACCCCACATTTTAACTGAGTCCTATCAGAGTCTAAAACCTATTGCCAAAGACCCTGAGCTACAAAACCTTCCTGAATCTACATACTTTTGGGATATCTTACTGTACAATAAAATATTATATTAATATATATTCATCTTGGTTGAAATAGTCAGATTCCATAAGATTTTAGATCCCTTATTAACTTAAAATTTATAACCAATGACAGAAAAGGGATATATAAACTTAAAAAATAATTTATGGTTTGAGACTGTTCCTTATATTAAGACTCATAATGTATGTCATACAGAAGGAATTGTCAGATATTTATAGTTTGTCTATGTTCAAGTTCATCGAATTTCAAATATTCTAATGTCATTTGCACATATATTAAAATGACTTGAACCTGCCACTTTTCCATGAATATTGTATAAGGATCATTGCCTGTTGATATGGTCAAATCTGAAAACATGTACTAAAAATAAAAAATACATTCTTTGTTAGGTACACTCAGAAGTAATATACTCTTTTGATTCTTGGCAAAGAGCATCCATGTAAAAAAGTAAGATATTATAGAAGAGATCACTATACAGCTGGGCATTTTTACTTTTAGAACTACCCCAGGAGACTCTTGCTCATGCTCACACAAGTATTTATAGTAATATTGTTCATAGTAACCCAAACTGGAAATGGTACAAATATCCGTTTAGGAGAATTGAAAATAGATTTTTCCTTATACCATAGAATACTATACAGAAGTGCAAATAGATTAATTATAGCCTCATACATCAAAATGAAAGAATCTCAGAGCATAATACCAAGTGAAAGCAGTAAGCCACAAAATATATGTTTATATATATTTACATATATATAGTATGATTCAATTTATATGAAGTTTAAAAGCAGAAAAAAACTTAGTTATGTTATAAAATGAATAATAAAATGACATAATGATATATTTTATTTTGTAATATAGCCTTAAAGTTCGGATTAGAAGTAAAACAAGGGCAAGATTTGTACAAGAGTAAGTGCAGTGCTATCTTAGGAAGTAGAGAGAAGATATGATCAGAAATTGGTACATGGGGGGGTCTCTAAAAGTACTGGCAATGTTCAATTTTTTAATCTCTGTAGCTTTTTTTTCCTTATTACTTTTATACAATATATATGTTTTATGCACAATTATATAATACAATCACATTTAAGAAAGAAAAGACAGAGATATGTAACATATATATGTTACTTAAAGCCAGAATTTACAATTTTAACCACCCTTGATTTTAGGTGACTACTTTTGTTGGAGTCCTTTGGAGGTCATGAATGCAAACAGAGCTAATAATATGCTAGGTCGCTGGGAAGAAATTTGAATTCTGTACAACTCTTCCCTTTCTATATCCTTCCTTTCTACCTTCTTTTTCTGTCTCTAAAGGAAATGCAATATCCAAAAGGTTTTACCTCACTTCCTGTCTCCCAAGGTATTCACTTGTTTTCAGTGTGCTGTATAGGAACCAATAAGCTGTCAACAGCATTGCTTATTTCTGATCTTTCTTTCTTCATCTCCCATAGAACTTTTATTTATGTCTTGCTCTTTATTTTAGATTATAAGGAGGAATAGGTTAATTCAGGTAGAACACGTATCTGTACATTTATTTGCAATGCATTATTATTAATTGAAATCATAATTATTACATTCAAAATTGGATATTCATAGGCTTTTTTTAACAATGAGAAACAGCTTATTTTAATGACAGAATTATTTCTGGGAACAATGTATATTATAAATTTTTTGACAAATTAGGAGGAAGTGATTTTTTTTTTTAAGATTTTATTTATTTATTTGCCAGAGAGAGAGGGAGAGTACAAGCAGGGGGAGTGGCAGGCAGAGGGAGAAGCAGACTCCCCACTGAGCAGGGAGCCCGATGTGGGACTCGATCCCAGGACCCTGAGATCATGACCTGAGCCGAAGGCAGACGCTTAACCATCTGAGCCACCCAGGCGCCCCAGGATGAAATGATTTTAATTTGTTCCCAAGAATGTTTTATTAGCAGGCCCGTAATTAACAATCCTGGCATGATTCTTCATATTCATCATATGGTTCCACTTAGACGTGATTTACCTGTTAGATTCAGAAAAGACTTAGAGTGCTAGTTTCAACTGATTTAATATAAATGCTGGGGATTATCATTTAATTAAAATAAACAAGCCAACTAAACAGCACAACCAACCAAAGGAATTTGGACACAAGATAATTAACTCTACTTTTACATTATTATGTTAACCGGTATCCCCAAAGCATGATGGTGCTGACAAAACAAACAAAAACAAACAAAAAACATCGACTTCTAAATACACAATAAATTAATTGCAGTCCCCTTTCCCTGCAAAACTCACCACGCTATTGAATCAACATTGGATGTACCCACAGAGATAGTGCTATTTCCATCTCTTCAACACAACTACTTTTCCTCTTCCTAAATCAATAATCCAACAGTGAACATAGAGACACATGCAATTTCTACACATACAAATATTTTCAGATTAATTTTTTCCCAAGTGTTACTATCATTAGTAGAAAAGAAAGGAAATTGGCATTCTTGTCTTAGCTCTGCCACTAATTAGCTGCATCATTTTGAATAGTTTGCTTTATCAGTTTTTTTTTTCCTCCAACTGAATCAGAGGGTGTGTATTGCAGAGTATGAGCCATATATGTTTGACAACTATGTTAATGTGGTTGGCTCTAGTGTTTTAAAATGCTTTGAATTAGTTGTCAACATTTAAAAATTTAAGTTCTTCACTTAAATATCAGAATATCCGGCATTTTGCCCCTCTCTATGGATGGTTTCAACTTGATGTGGTGATTCCTCCCCAAGCCTGAAGTGACAGACCCCTCCTCCACTCCAGCCATTCACTGTATGTTGTCAACTTTATCTTCTGAGAACCTTTCCAATCTAATGTCCTCCTCATTCCTAAAGCATTGTCACTTGTCTGCATTATAGCAACAGGTCCCATCAAATTTTTTTTTGCTTTTAGTCTCTCCTTGTTCCAATCAAATGTGATTGCAACACAACAATTTAAAAAAGTGCTCTTTATTGGATTTAGGACAAATCTTAGATCACAGCACAGATAGAGGGACAGGCAGACAGAGGGACAGGGACACTGATTGCGGGTACTACCTGATTCCACACTGCTTCTGCCACCTCATTATCCCACATTCAACCTCCTTCCGGGGTCAGAAAACTATGTGGAGTTCCTGATCTTGGGAGGATCTCTTCCTTTGGGGTCCTTGTATATGCTGCTTATTCCCTCTAGCTGTATCACCCTTACTTCTGTCTTTCCCCAGTTAATTCTTAAAGGGATTGCAGTGTTCACTTCCTGTCTTTAACTTGAAGCGTCTGCTGCAGAATTAGGTCTTCCTCCTCTCTGGTGTTTGAGTACTGTGTGCATTCTTCAACCAGACTAGTTTATTAGGCTAATTACTTCAATGTCTTCTTTCCATTTATAAAATACTCAGTTGCAAAGACTTCATCTTCTTAGTCTTTAGTAGAGTTAGACACAACTGTCTCCTAAAACATTCCCCACCCTGCCCACAAAGGGGTCAGTAAGCCAACTGCACTGAAATCACTGGGAATTTGTCTCTATACCGAGCCTACTTTGCAAAAATCTCTGGAGGCAGGGCTCTGAATTCTTCATATTTTAAACAAATATATCAGGTTACCTTTATACCCATTGAAATTGAAGAACCACTGTCATAAATGATTATTTGTTGGATGAATATGTCTGTTCCAGCCTCTTTAGATGTATTCTTCAACTTATTTAATTGTGTGTTCAACTTAGTCTAATCATAGTTTTGCCATTTGCTTCATCCCACATGTATTTTCTTGATAATAACATTTGCTTTTTTTTTTTAAGATTTTTTTTTTTATTTATTTATTTGAGACAAAGAGAACGAGAGAGAGAGCACATGAGAGGGGGGAGGGTCAGAGGGAGAAGCAGGTTCCCTGCCGAGCAGGGAGCCCAATGAGGGACTCGATCCAGGGACTCCAGGATCATGACCTGAGCCGAAGGCAGTCGCTTAACCAACTGAGCCACCCAGGTGCCCCGATAATAACATTTTTATCAATCTAAATACTAGACTTATAAATCAATAGGTCCAGAACTAAATAAAGTATGTTGAAGAAGCTCCACCTGGAGAGAAACCTAGCTATAAATGCAAAGGTAATGTTGACAGCTTCTTAAAAAATAGATTACATGCAAAGCACTGAAAAATGAAATCTAACCAGTTAAACAGCTTCCTTGACTAAGGCTTCTTGAATTGATTTTAAGTTATTAAGTGCCAAGAAAGTATCACCTGTGTGATTAGTTTTGTGCAGGACCTCATTTAAATAGTTTCAAATTAACTGCGAGCACTTCAGTTACATGGGTATGGGATCTGTGTCAATCTCTTCTTAGTGCTATTATATCAAATTTATTTCCTCAGAATCCTTTAGAAAATTAGGAAGTGAAATGAAACTATTTGTGAGTGTCAATTGAAAAATGAACTACACATTTCATATTCCTCCTGCTTATTTTTCCCTGTACTTCTATCCCCCAAAAGTATTTAATTTTTATAATGCTATAGTACAATTTTATAACTAAAATCCAAGATAGTTCATAGTGGTGAAAAATGGAAAGTTTGACATAATAAAGATGAAAACTCTTCCTAATTATCAAGGATGTGGTTTTAATCCTGTTACAGGAGACTCAGGCTAGTAGACATGAATGATATCCTGTTCTCATGCCTCCTTCCAGTTGAATTACTGAGTAGACACATAATGCACACAAGATGGAATAGAGTGGAAGGAAGTCAGAAAAACCCTTGACAAGTGTTGGTTAAGATGCCGAGATCTAGAAAAAGACTGTGTTGGAGCAGGCCATTTAGACTTAGGCTTACGTAGGTATCCTTGGTCCTCTGTTTCGAATTTTAGAATACCTGGGTTCATTTGTGTCTGTAGAGATTCAGAGATGGCCATGTCCCAAGTTATTCTTTTAGCAACATGGAACTGGGAAGAGAAGGAAGTGATCATTTTTGAGTGGTGTGGGTTCGTTTTGTGGAGGGCGCTGATTCGAGTTATCATCTATATCTTCCCAGCCAGTAAATTCAGAGATGGACAGAGAGGATTCGAGGGTGCCATGTTACAAGGTGGGAATGGGAGCAGGCAGGATGAGTGGAAACAGAGAGGGAGAATGGCTTCTTGTATTTAAGACACTCAGTAGTAATCATAGCTCAATCATTGTCTAATATTTTAAATTATCTGATTAACATCTTCTCCTCCCTAAATGAAGAATATAGAAAGGAGATAGGTGGAAATGGCCATGGAATAGGAAAAGGCACTCATCAGTTCTCCTCACCTTACATACCCTGTTTCTTCTTCCTCCTCCAATTTTCATTTTCTCTTTACTCTTTGGACTCAGTGTTTAAGGCTATAGGCAAGAGAAATGAGACTCTCCCCTTCAAAGGAGGAGAAGAAAGCTATAGGGGGAGTCTGGCTTTCTTCTATATGAGGTTATTATTCAAATACTTAAGTTCCTTTACAATCTTCTGAAATCTCTTGAGAAAGACAGACCTATGCCCTCAAATCCCCCAGGTCAGGAATTCACCATGATTGTATTTCCCATCTCAAATTGTGCAGTCACAGCTGTCCAATCTGACTCTTTAGAGATCATACTGTGAGCCCAAATGAGAACATGATCCAGATTACAATGAAGCAGGCATTATAGTTGAGCACTATGGAGTTCTGCAAAATTCAATAGACCCCAAAGAGATATTAAAATCTAGACAAGAATTGTCCTTTTCCTCTCTTATACAATGTTCCCCAAATCAAAGTTCCCAGTTATGATTGCAAGAAACTTGGCATCACTCCACATTTACATAACTCAGAATGGCATCATAACAAATGGTAAGTATAGTCTATTTAGCAAGTCACCTAACCACTCTGCGCTTCTGCTCTCCCACCTGTAAAACAAGAATAATACTACAGGGAGAGTATGATGACCTAATACATGTGAGGTTCTTAGAACAATGCTGAGCATATTTTAAGTGTTTGCTAGTATAATTCTCTAAACAATCAGAGTAACAAATACCATACTTTTTCTGCCCTTCATGAGAGAAAACAAGGAAGAAGGAGGAAGTGGGCCCAGGTTTGGAAAAGAGTGGAAGCTTTCCCTCCACAGCTATCATATCATTGATTTTGAGCCCCATTATTTTCTATTGTTAGTACAAGGAAGTGCAGTTAGTAATAACGTATCCAATTGATCACATTAAATATATATGTATATCTATATACATATGCGTATGTGTGTCTATAAGACAATATTTTATTCTCATTTATTTTGAGGAGAAAAAGGACGTAAAGGAATAAGGAGAGTGAGAATAAGAATCATAAACGTGGACACCTTCTCCAGTCCTTTTCCCCATTAGAGAACATCAAGGAATGATAACTTTAAAATTCAAGCTGCAGAGATGAACAAAGTTACTTGAAAAAACAATATTTGATTTTCTTGATAACAAAATTAGAATGGTACAGATGCAAACTTATAAACTATTTCCTCCTAGGGATCTAGTTATTTTTGTTGTAGGCCAATGAATAATTTAAAAAGGCTAGGGAAGGTACTGTATGGATTATGAGTAATAATTTCATCATTGAAATAAAGGGCTGACCTCTACCAGAAGCCAGGTATGCTCAGCCCTTGCCCATCAGCTGGGGGTGTCTGTAGTTGAGCCACAGTGCAGGACGGGAGGTCAGAACATGCTGAACCATCCACATCACATCAGCTGATTCTCACGCAAAACCTTACTGACGGTGACAAAGGAGCTAATGCCACCTTCTGTGTAATATGGCACACGTCCTACTTCTTAGTCCCTTGAGAGTGGGTAAGAAATTAATTATAGAATGATTAAGGAAAGGGAACTTTTTCATAATTTGTTTTCTCTGTTTTGTACTGTTCTCCTGTTTCCCTGATGGTTCACTCATCTAATCTGCTCTTTAAATAAACAATGCCTCCTCTACTTCTTACATAAAAAGGAAAGTGTTTAAGAAATAAATTGTCCTAATACAGTGCTAACATTCCCACATTCAACATTAGTTGCCAAAACTTCTGTATGGAAATAGCTAAGTCCAACAACAATAGGACTATTGCCAACATTATTAAACTATGGTTGGTTCTGTTGTAGCGTGACATATGTGTACCTAAAAACCACTATGATATGCAAAATTGTGCAGTGAAATCCACAGGGCTTGTGGAAAGATGGAGTTAGGGGAACAACACTCAAAAACTCTGTCAGTGACATATTTTTAAAAATTATCATAGTAACCTAAAGTGCAGCACAGTTGCTGGGATTGAGCCCCGCATCGGGCTCCCTGCTCAGCCAGAAGCCGGAAGCCTGCTTCTCCTCTTCCCACTCCCCCTGCTTGTGTTCCCTCTCTCGCTGTGACTCTCTCTGTCAAATAAATAAATAAATAAATCTTTAAAAAAAAAGAAATGTACAAATACCATAATAAATATGGCAGATAAACTTGAAAAATACTTAAAGTTTGCTAATGGGACCTTTGAATGATTGGAGCTTATGGTTATTATACAATGATAGAAGGAGGGTGATTGAAATTAGACACCAGATGTGGACAGGCACAGTAATAGCAAAATGAATTGAGGTAACTGGGTGGACGTTTGATGTGCATTTATTTCCTACCTGGCTCTGTTAAGCTGGGTGCAGTTTTCTGCATTCTAGTGTTCTTGCAGACACAGTTGAACATACAAATTTTTATTTATATCTAGATACAAATACAAATACACCTGTCCTTATATATTTGCTTACATCATATATATAAATCATACATATGTACATATATGCATATCAATTGCCTTGAAACAAATTTACATTCTCAAAGCAATTGTTATGGTAAAACTGCATTTGGAAAAAAAAGCAATACGGTGTAGTAGAAGTATTTGGAGTTATTAAAGTATTGGAGAGTCTGATTAAAGATGTGAATCTTCTCCCATAAATATACACAAATGCATACATACATTAATGCACATTGTATATGCAGTAAGACTCCCATTCCATAGGATTTCTCCCTCTGGTGCCATGTTTTACAAGTTCTTTTGCATCACAAGTTTTTTATCTTTCAGCTTTGTTTCGTACTAGTTTTATTCATACTTTGGAAACTGTAAACTCTCAAATGACAAATGCTTCCTTCAGCAAAGAAATTTCAAACTTATTCCCAAATATGGTTTTATAAATTTGGGTACCTTTGTGAATCCCCAAAGCCTGAATTATTATTTCCATTGCTTTTCTATACCAGTAGAGGGGTGTGGCACTTTTTGCCAAATTTGGGTTACAGAGACTGCCAGAGTACTTTTTACACAGAAAAACTTCATTTTAGGGGGAAAGTTCATGTAACAGGGGCATCATGATTTTACAGTATCCATATTTAAAGTACTGTTTTGTTGTGGCTAAAGTCCAAACTCTGATTCTTGTTTACATCAATAAAATGAGAAAAACAGTATGGTTGATGTTAAATCTTAATGAAGCAAAAAAGGTGTGAGTTTCCATTGGAACTAGACCAAATTAGGCCCCCACAAAGGGCTAATTATTACAGTTTGCTAATGATACTAAGTTATTAGTAAGAATAACCAAACTATCTTATTCTCTTAATTTTCAATGTAAGATGTATGTTTTCTTGTTGAAGATGACCGGCTAATACTGTCATCACTGCAGATCAGTTGTAGAGCAATGGTTCTCAACCAGGGATCATTTTTGGCAATCTGGTCAGGGCTATTTGGCAATGTCTGGAGACATTGTCACAACTGAGGAATGGGATGTACAGCTAGTATCTATGGGGAGGACACTGGGGATGCTGCTAAACAGCCTGCAATGCACAGGACCAGCCTCCCACAGAAAAAGAATTTGATCCTGGGCACTAAGGTTATATGTATCAGTAGTGCTAAGATTGAAAAAAAACATGATGTGGAGGAAACATAACATTTTATTTACTTAAATAAACAAATAGATTATCACATGCTCCCTATAAGTATTCTATGATGATGATGCTGTTTTGTTTTGAAAGTGCTTATATTATGCTGCATATCAGTCCCAGAGGAACTCAGAACATATCACATATTTTCTGCTTGGTGACAACAACATCTCATTTGGCAAAATAAAATTAATAGTAATACTATTGATAGAAATAATTATTTTTACCAATTGCTTACCAGACACTGTTTTGAATAATATGCATGTTTTATTTCATTTAATTTTCAGAGTAGTCCATGGGATAAATTCAATTTTTTTTTTTTTTTTTTTTTTTTGCTGGTTTACATGTGAAGAAACTGAGAGATTAAATACCTGAGTCATACAGCTTGCAGTAGTAGAACCAGGAATGGGGAATGGAGATGCTTTATGAAGACATTTTTATAAATCTTAAAACTAAGGGACCACAAACTTATTGTAACTGTGCCAAATGTCATTTTGTTGGGGGTATAAAATTATACATTGCTATCCTGAGTACACTAAGGTTATTTCCAAATGTGCTTTGTTGAGGCTTCGGAAACAGTTAACTCAGCTCTACTACATTTTCATTCCATGTTATTTGTTACACAGTTTTCCAATTTTTCTTTCCATTGGAGCCATACTGCCTTTCTCTGAGACCTTTTATTAGACACCATCTCTCATGACACAGGGCTTTTGAGCATGTTATTATTTCTGATGATGATGATGATAATAATAAAAATAATAATAACAAGAGGAAGGAGGAGGAGGAGGCAGGAGAGGTGGAAGAATGAGGAGGAGGGCGTGAAGGAGGAGGAAGAAGAAGATAGAAGAGGTCGAGGAGCAGGAGGAGGAAAACAAGAAAAAAAACAAGAAGAGGGAGAAGAAGAGGTGGCAGTGAAAGAAGAAGAGAGGAGAAGGAAGAGGAAGAGAAGGAGGAGGAGGATACAAGTAGCTAACATATACTGAGTGAGCTCTTACTATGTTCCAGGAGCTGACCAAAGCAGTACACATGTATTACAAAACTTAATCCTCACAATGACCATAAGAGTGAGACTCTGTTAACGTGAACAACTAATGAACCCCCATGACTTCCATGGAGTCAAAACTTTTGGCTCAAACAGACCTTCACACAAATATCACTTTTTCAGGAATATCTTTTTTGACCTCTTTGACTTGGCTAAATCTACCTAACATACACCTTGAAATACAGTGTTCACATAGCATTGAGGACCAAATGCAATGCTGCTCACCACTGAATTCTGAGTTTCTAGTAGGGCCTGGAACACAGATACTATCAACAAGTATTTGCTCTATTAGTAATGTATACTTGATAGCAGAGTTTAAAGTACCTTAACACATTACTCAAACATTTTAATGTCTGCAGGCAGCATTGATAACAGAAGAGTTTGACACACATGCAGCTTTAAGGGAGGTTTTATAGAAAGCACTAATGTAATCACCATGCTACTTGGTAGGTGGTATCAGTCACAAATTTTTGTTTCTGGAAGATGAACAATTTTGAGTTGTGATATGTAAAATTTCTTCTTGCTTCCATCCAAATACATGAACTTATACTGAGTTTTAGGAAGTCTGAAATTATATCAATGATAGACTCACCATTATTTTGTATACTTCTCACAAAGAAAATGAAAATACAGCACGATGCTTTCTTGTCAGTTAGACTTGTATATTTTGCTTATTTAAATAATGCTTTTAGACTATTCACACAATGATATGCACATTGATAAAAGGAAAATATATGTGAAATAAATTGGTTATGTTATTTCTTTTTTTAAGATTTTATTTATTTATTTGAGAGAGAGAGAGCATGAGCAGGTGGGGGGCAGGGGCAGAGGGAGAGGGAGAAGCAGACTCTCCGCTGAGCAGGGATCCTGACACTGGGCTCAATCCCAGGACCTAGATAGAGATCATGACCTGAGCCAAAGGCAGATACTCAGCCAACTGAGCCACCCAGGCACCCCAAAATTGTTTATGTTATTTCTAAAACCTCTTCACATTTAATGCCCTGTTCTTCTGTATCAGATTTAAACCCACAGCCCTCTGTACCCATGTTTTTCCATATTCCATTGCTCTCTAGGACACTGAGAATGCTGGTAGTGAAGAGTTTCTGAAAATAATACTTAACAATTGTCTCTGTTTTGCTTGCTTGTTTTCTGGTTTTGTTTTGTTTTTCAAAGCTGATAATTTCTATTCTGAAATTTTCTTGATGATACTTTCTTGTTTTTAGTAGAAAGAAAACTTCTAGACAACAGTCAGGACTCATATCCCTACCTTAAATAGTCCTTAAATGGTTTATTGACTAAAACATTGAGACATTGAGCAGTTGCAGTTGTCTAGTTAAACAACCAGAAATAACTTATTCAAGCAACGAAAACTATGTCCAGCTTCCACTTAGTTGACTGTCATTTATAAGATGTAAATTTTTTTTTGCTTTGAAGGCTTATGAAATATATTTAGTGATTACATATGATCAGCTATGTGTCTAGCACCATAATAAACATTTATTTTTTAGTCATTATTTCTCACAACTCAAACCAGATAAGCTTATTATGTCCATTTTACAGGTGAGGAGAGACAGGCTCTGAGGGAGAAAGAGATTCGATTACTTGGCCAAAATAAAATACCTAGTAAAAATCTGACATTTAAACTCATTTGTAAAGCTGGATTAGTAAAAATGTTAACTAATTAAGTGATTGTGAGCATTAAATGAGACTAGTACTTAGCACAATACATGGGAAATAGTAAGTACCCAATGCATATTAACTATTTGTTTCATTCATTTATTCGGCAACTATTTTTTGAGCATCTGCATGTGGCAAGTTACTACTCAAGGCATTGGTATAATTAAAAAATAAAAATCATTGAAAAAAATCCAGTCCTTGCTCTCTTGAGCATTTATTCTAGTGGATTGTTGATAAAGTTTTGCCTTTTTAATTCCAAGGCCTTGATTTAAATAAATTATAACAGATCCCTTTCAGTTCAAGGTGAGATAGGTATGTTTAGGCATTAAATAGACTTTACACACATTTATTAAAGTATGAAAATTTGTTAAAGTCAACACAACCTCTTCATTGAGTTTGGGAGAGCACCTCTTAAGTTATATATGAAATGGCCAATCAGACTGTTCCATCAAAATATTACATTCATTCCTACAAATCCAAATCTATGTGACTAAGGAAGGAAAACACATCTAAATTTTCCTAGGGCATTGAAACTAAACTTATCTATAAGACTTTTGTTCCTGAGCAAGTTTGGTGTTTTGAAAATAATATGTAACAAAAGACAGTATATCCATTAGAAATAAATTATATTTGCACAGCTTTTGAAGGAATTAACTCAGAATTGGTTAATTAATTGGTAACTGCTGAACTGGTACAGATTTGAAAGCTTAAAAGACAGGAACTGCTAAGTTTTATATTATTTGACATTAACATTCTGAGCAATCAATGCCTCAAATAAAATTATTTTCATAGCAAATATTTAATTCCTTGGTAAACTCTGGAAGATAAGTTTATTCTTGATTTTTGTCCCATTGGACTCTGCAGTCCCTTGTGGTGCTATCTCACACATGATTTTCAATCCATTCTCGGGTCTGTTTATAGAATGCCCAATCTCATCCTTCTCTCCTTTGCCAGTGCCACATTACTTAAATTACTGTACTGCAGAATTACTTTTTATTTGATATGGAAGATACCACTTTTATATTTAGATGTACAGTATAATTTTTAAGAGCACAATCCCTGGGGATCTGCCAGCTTGGTTTGTTTTGTACTAGCTATGACATTCAAAATAATACTCAAATTTTCCCTATTTCATTTGCTTTATCGATAAAATGGAAATAATGATGTTGCCTTCCATGCAGTTTTGTTCTTAGGATTAAATGAGCTAATACATGTAAAATAGCATGTCACTGGCCTTTAGATACCATGTAGTATAGAAGTGTCATTATTGCCTCTATCATCATTACTTTTGCTATTTGAAGAAAGTCCATATCTTCCTTGACACCCCAATACTGTTAACTTCCACATATAATCCTGTTTGGATTCTGATTGCTGTTGCATTGAATTTAGAGATTGACTTTGGAAAATAGTAATCCTTAGAATAACAATCTTCTCATTAAATAGATTTTATTTCTTTTTTACTAGTTTCTTCCTCATGGATGGTTACTTTTTCCTTTAGCTCCTGAACTGAATGAAGATTTTTAGTTTTTCTTGTTAGACAACAGAATAATAAATAAAGACATAATTATGTCCGTATTTGGCTTTATTTGGCCATATTTGGCTTTATTCCATAACATGCAAATACAGTAGAAGAAGGAAGAAGAGGAAGAGGGAGAAAGGAAGGAGAAGGAGAGAAAGAAGAAAAATAAGAGCTTAGCATTGTAATTCTTTTTATATAGGACTGCTAGTAGCTTTAAGTTGAGTTATCTCTAATTTTTTCAACATCCTGGGTGCAGTCCTGGTTCTAATGCCCTTTTATAGGTTCAGCATCTTAGGTTTAAATGGGTCAAATAACCTTTTCAGTTTCATACCACTTTAGCCTGAGTCTGAAGATCATGAACTTAACACTACTCTGTCTTACCTCGTTACATTCTGAAGAGCCTGTAAGTGCATTTTGAGTTTTCTGCCATGGTAACTTTCAGGACTTCCTTAACTTCTACTTGACGGGATCACTTGGTCTATTTCCATTATTAAGTTCTGGTTCTATTGCATTAGGCCCATGCAAAAGGGTCTATATGTTTCATGCTTTTCAGAAAGTTTTGAGATTGTATCCTTGCTACAAATGAAACCTGCTTTTATAAAATATTCCAGGCTTCTTAGAATGAAGAAGTGTTTTCTATTCAAAGGGTTCACAGTTCGATTATGTATTTGTTTATACCTGTGCTAATAATAGCCCTTAGTTTCTGAGAATATTTCTTTAATTTCCATTTTTCTAATTATCATCAAGATAGAGAAAGTAGCTTTTAGGTTTCCTTGTACATTTAGTTCTACCCTTCCCGCAAAGTAAGCATTTTTTTTAAAATGCTGAGTTTTAAATTTACATTACTACGCTATTAATTTCTTTATTTTATAATCCATGTCAAGATCATTCTAGAACATTTTTATTCAGTGCTATAACAATATTTCACTCTACCAAAATACATAAATTTTGTTTATTTTGTAGTTTGGCAGTATAGTTTGTATATGTTGTAGATACACTGTGTGAACATTTCAGTCTTGGAAATAAGAATATATTCACTACAATCTGGAGATCTAGCTTTGTTGAATTTTCAGAAATTTAGTAAAAGATGTCATTTATACAATAATTGTGACATCAGTTACATGAATTTAAATCTCCATAACAACTTGGTAATAATCTTGCTAAGCATATAGAGTAGCTATACTTATAATGTGAGTTATTTATAATTAAAAAAATAATTCCAACATAGTTTCTCCATCACTCCCATTTGGAGGAAAATAAAAGGAAAATGGAATATTATAAGTGCTCAGTAAATATGTGCTCATATATTTCACTATTCAGGGGAGAAAAATATTTTAAAAGGTATTGAGATAATATTAAATGGTCCATAGAAACAAAAAAATCTAAAGTAGGTATTCATTAAATATTCTGGCCTTATGTTTTCTATCAAACACGATTCAATTAATTTTTGGAATGTACTTTTTAATGTTCTTTTTAATCACTTTGATAACTTTACAAGAGCAATGTTAATGTTTTACATTTATCTAGTGAGTTAAATGTCCCTACTAGAAGTATACTTTTTTCCAATTCAGTGAGTTTTCATTCTTTTATATGAAAAGGTTATACCCCAATTTCCTCAAAGCAATTTGGTTATTTTTAAATATACTTCTTTTCAAATATTGAGTGTAATAGCTTTAACATCATGGTTTAAAAAGTCATTGGGGTTGAGATAATACAATTACCTTGTTTTCTTGCATGAGTCAACAAATAGAGTTCATTAAAGAGTTGAATCTCCATATAATATGAAACTGTTGTGAAAAGCAAAGCATATTTCAAATTTCTCATGCTTGCCTGCTCAGAAGGGCATATTTGATAAGCTTGGCTTTTCATGTTCAAAAATACCATTGATATTGTTGATTTCTTTAACTATCCTAAACATCTTGCTTGGTCAAAAATTTATAAAAATCATCACGTTTAGTCAACTGGAAATGTAACATGCCAGTATTATTGAAAGGTCATCTCAATTAAGAGGGATACTCTTAGCAAAATTATTATACCCTGGGTTCTTTCTAATCAGATCACTGTCAAAACAGATAATCATTTTTTTTTCTTTCTAACCCTATAATTGTTATAGGGTTGATGTATGAGTTGTTAGTGTAGGTTAATTATATTAATATTTAAGTTGCTACACTATGTGTGGATTCTCAGGTGATAAAAAAAACAAACCTCTTTGTTGTAGCTGTACCAAGAACTGATTACAAGTTGCATTAAATTTGTGTCCTTAAACTTTGTTTGCTATTTTAAGAGATTAGAGAGTTGACAGAATGATTTGTCTATGCAAATAAAATACAACTTTCATAGCTAATATGTTACATACAGAAAATAGTTGAATATTATCATTATAGGACTAATAACAGAAAATGAAGCCTTGGTAAAATTGAAGGCATAATGTTTTTACTTCTTTTCTCTTTCACTATATTTCATCAACTATAGGTTGTATATTATGACATACACAATCCATCTAAAGATTTCTAGAGTACTTTTGTTTGTTCGTTTTTGTGCATGTCATTTCTGGAGGTAATGATCTCTGGGATAAACTAAGCTTTCTTCCATTGGTCTTAAATTTGCTTCTTCCATATCAGTATGTAACTCCTAATTTTTGTTTCACTTTTTATGGCATTATATAATTATATAAAATCAATTACATCAAGTGATATCATATACCTGATATAATTGATTTTATATAATTATCTAACAACCTTAACATTGATCTTTAAATACAGTTGATTTTCCTATTTCCTAAAGACAGATGACATTGCCTGGAGGCCAGGATATGTGTCATGGTAAATATTGTGTCTCTTACCACTTTGCAACATATTTGACTTAGTAAATAATGTGTAGCCTATGAATGATTTTAGTTCCTGTTGTTGGCATTCTTTCTTGTAGTAGTTCATAAAAATACAGAGCATGTTTTCATCACTTTGAAAGACAATTCGATAATTTTACTATTGCTTTTAGTATCTTTCCTTCAACACTCTATCTTGTTTGAAATTATCAGTCTCTTTTAATTACATATATTTTCACATAAATGGAGAGTCAAAACTACCTGGGAGGGATGTTCATGTGGCGGAAATAAAGGAATTCATAATGTACAGGCTTGATCAAACATCTCTGATAGTTCCATTGGTCCTTGATTTTTTTTCCCTTGTGGTTATGGTCAAGGTAAACACGGTTTTAGTCTCCTAGTTTTACAATTAAACAAATTTTGCTTTTATTGTTTTATTTTACCCATCTACTCACATTATATAAAGTGGATATTATGATTTGTATTTTAGAAATAAGAGACTGTGCATAGATAGGGTAATTGACCTGTCTAAAACTTTTTTAGCTGAGCAATAAAGCAACTCAGTTAAGGAATGGTTGAATAATAAAACTTGAAAACATGTCTTACGATGCAGTTTCTTTCCATGAATTGTAGAAATGTTTTCAACTCTTCTAATTACTTAGATTCAAGTTTTCAACATCAACTATAAGTTCATAAGAAATCTCAAAACTAGAATCAGGACAGCTGGTAAAGATCATGTGAGTGCCTCGTCAGCCACTTTAAATGTAAATCAGTGGTTCTTAACTAGGGGCCATTTTGCCTCCCAGGGGACATTTGACAATGTCTGAAAATATTTTTGATTGTTACAATGTGGGGTGGAGGCTCTATTTGCATCTAGTTGGTAAAAGCCAGGGATGCTGCTAAACATCCTACAATGTACAGGACATCTCAGAACAACAAATAATTATTTGGTTCAAAATTTCATAGTGCCAAGGCTAAGAATCCCTTAACTGGAGGTTCAGGTCCCTTGAGGTAGGGGGTGGACACAAAACCTTCAATTCAGCTTCAGCATATACATTAATTCACCAGTATCCCTGTCCTTCCTTCTGCTCAATATATGTTGTGGTATTTTGAAATGGAATTGTTATGAGTATACTTTGGTTTAATTCCTGATTCTACCACTAAATACTAACTTTGGGCAAGTCATAAACCTTATTTACCTTTAAAATGGGAATGCTGTACTAACAATTTATAAGTTGTGGAGTTGTTTTGAAGGTAAAATAATACAGGCAATGCACTGAACACCTAATTTGGACAGTGAGTGCTCAATACGTGGCAGCTACTGTGTTAATTTTGTGCATCTGTGACTTTGAAGATATATCAATTGTCTTGTACAAAATATTTAACTTTTTAAAAATAATTCTAATTCATTTCTTCCACCAGCTCTTTTTAGCCTGGTGGTGAAAGAAAATTATTCAATTTTTTGATAGACTCAAATAAGTCATTAGTTTCTTAACACAATAAGGGTGATTGTGTTCTTCCTTTGTTTCTAAAGTTGCATATAAGTTTCTGACTCACATTAAAGCTTCGGTTCTTGGTTATTTTGACTTATTTTGCAGTATCTTTACTTCCCTTCTGTTTGGCAAGAGCTATATCCCTCTGGCATTTGGAAGACACTGTTTCCAAATGGGCTTTGATAGAGCATCTTACTCTGCCTGTTCTATATCCTGACCTGGATGCTACTCTCTACAGCATGTGTCTTCTATAGGGAACTTCTGAATGTTATGCTATACCACTCTGTCTCTGTGGGAAGCCCAGTGGAATGTGTCTAGAAGCTCATCTAGACACAATAGACAGTTATGGTAACTTTATTGTTCTGACAACATACTCATGCACGGGAAACTCTGGAACCTCATGTTCATGCAGACTCATGAAACGAGGGTAAGGTACCTTCTGCTCTAGAGGGATTCTACCAAAACTTATCTAAGGATTTTACTGTTCTCTTTCCCATTAAGCTCAGACAAGGTTAGAAACACAAGGTAAAAGGCCATTTCTTGAGGAGCTTTTCCAAAGTTGACTTAATTCTTTTGTTCTTCTCATTGGTGCTTGCCATGTCTCAGTTCAAAGGGGGATAGAAAGAGGTTTATCTACTCATTTTATAGCTTTACAGTGCCTTAGAAGTTTCCTTCCGATACTGTTGTTTGTGTTAGCACTTTAGCTTTTGAAAATCCAGAAGCCAAGGAATTCTCTTTTTGGTTCTTAATGGCTTCCCGTAGTTGATGGTAATATGGAGAATTAAAAATACTCTTATTATGGAGAATTAAAAATGCATAGGTAAAGTTATTAAAGTATTATATAATCAGTATAATTTCCTTTTATTAGGGAGACAATCCACTTCATAATGAGAATTCTTTATAGGTATAGTGCTTGACTTTTAGAAGTTTAGGCATTCTTAGAGTCATTAACATTGGTGCAAGGTTGAGATGGAAGGTAATCTTCCTTTTGGCTCAGCAACTTGATTTGATTTCAGGATGGCATTGCTGATTCTGTTTGATCTTTTCCGGTTCTTGGTCCCTCAGAATATAATATTATAGCTTTCTATACATCCTATTTTTCTCATATTGCGTGTATAACTTTCTGTTCTTCTATTCTCTCCTATCCCATACTTCAGGAAATAAATGGGGGAGGCTTTCCTGAGTCCTTCATTGAATGCCTTTCCTCATGGTACAGGAAGAAGGCTCAGAAGTTCCCAGGGCATGAATAGATTTAAGAGATTTAATTCCCAGATAATACTATTTTCTAAAACTGACATACCTGAGAATTATCTCCTGGCTGCAGCTTTTTTTCACCCACCTCCTTTCTCACAATTTTCCCTCACCCATTTTACCGAAGAAAGATGCAGCTTTTACTCAGCTGCTGTCTTTCCACTGACAACAGCCATAAAAAAAAATGGGGGCACAAAAAAGGAGCACTTGAAGAATGTTTTACTTCTGAAAGACAGTTCAGTAGCAAAGCACAGAAAGTGTTAATAAGCACTGAAAGGGACAGAGTCTTATTTCATCCTAGACACATGCTTCTTGCTTATATCTAGGATGAAATAAGACTTTGCTTCTTTCAGTAGTGCTTACCAACAGTTTTTGGGTATATATGTGCCAAATATGTATTTATCTCTTTTTACTTTTTTTACTGAAGTATAATTAACATACAATGTTGTATTAGCTCAGGTGTATAATATATTGGTTTGACAATTCTATAAATTACTCAATGCTCACCATGGTAAGTGTAGTCACCAACAACACTATTACAACATTATTGATTATATTCCCTATGCTATACTTTTCATCTCCCTGGATTATTTCTAACTGAGAGTTTATATCTCTTAATCCCCTTTATCTCTTTAGCTCAACCTCCCATCCACCTCTCCTTTGGGAATCCCCAGGTTGTTTTCTACATTTAACAGTATCTTTTTTATTTGTTTGCTTTGTTTTGTTTTTAGATTCCATATATAAGTGAAATCATATGGTATTTGTCTTTAACTTATTTTATTTAGTATAATACCTTCTAGGTCCATCCATGTCATTGCAAATGGCATGCTCTCATTCCTTTTTATGGCTGAGTAATAGTTCAGTGTGTGTGTGTGTGTGTGTGTGTGTGTGTGTGTGTGTGTAAACACCACATCTCCACGTCTTTATCCATTCATCTATCAATGCATAGTTGGGTTGCTTTCATATCTTGGCAATTGTAAATAATGCTACAATAAATATAGGGGTGCATGTATCTCTCTTTTTTTTTAAAGATTTTATTTATTTATTTATTAGAGAGCAAGCAAGAGAGAAACAGCATGAGAGAGGAGAGGGTCAGAGGGAGAAGCAGGCTCCCCGCTGAGCCGGGAGCCCAATGTGGGACTCGATCCCAGGACCCTGGGATCATGACCTGAGCTGAAGGCAGTCGCCTAACCAACTGAGCCACCCAGGCACCCAGGGTGCATGTATCTCTTAATCTCTCTGTATCTTTACCTGCATAAGAATTAGAATTCATAGTAAGAAGGTTGTCATAAGGATATAAGCCATATGTTGATTTTCATTAAAAAAATAGTCTTGCTTTTTTCTGAGAAAAAGTTATCTAATTTGACTGAATGATTTGACAATGAGGACCAGCTTTTACCAGTATAGATGGTTTCTCTAAATTAATGAGATAAATTTGCCCCTTGTAAGTTTAATAAAAAATGAATTTAAAGGATATGCCATATACAATTTGCCTAAAAAAATACATCTTGAACATAAAATAATCTTAGATGTCAACTTAAAAAGTACAAGAGATTACCTAGTTTTCAAAGCCTTATGTGGATCATATGACCAAATTTTTGAAGGCCAATGCTTTAGAGAATTCTAAAATATCACTAGAATAAACTGGAAATATTAAGTGGTTACAGTAGCTTCCTGAAAGCCATTCTTTATGTAAGTGACCAACTGCAAGGTGATCCCATCTTATAACAACAATCAAAGTATCTCTCCCTGAATTAACTTAGCTTTATTTAGTGTTTTTGGAATTTTCATGTGCAAATTGCAAAGTTCATCTTCACCTAAATCTTGCAGTGATAGTTTAGAGAAATGTGTATGAAGGACAGACAATTATGTAGCAGAATATATATTTTTTAAGATTTTATTTATTGGGCACCTGGGTGGCTCAGTTGGTTAAACGACTGCCTTCGGCTCACGTCATGATCCTGGAGTCCCAGGATCGAGTCCTGCATCAGGCTCCCTGCTCAGCGGGGAGTCTGCTTCTCCCTCTGACCCTCCCCGTCTCATGTGCTCTCTCTCTCTCATTCTCTCTCTCAAATAAATAAAATTAAAAAAAAAGATTTTATTTATTTGTGTGTGTGAGAGAGAGAGAGAGATAGCAAGAGCATGAAGGGGGGGAGGGATAGAGGGAGAGAAGGAGAGGGAGAACCAGGCACCCCATGTGGCAGGATATTTTTTAATAGAAATGAATATTTTGTACTACTAATTAAATCTTAAACTTTCAAATATAACTCCTACATAATGTGTAGTTTGAAATTGCAGATAGAGAGAGATAGAGATAGATGGAGAGAGATAATAAATGGAGAATATGAACTAGGAAAAAACAAAACATTAACCAAATATTTCAAAACATTGGAACTGCTTTGAATACTAGGTATAAATTAGTAAGTACATTTGTTTCTTAATACAATAAATGTTTCCTTATCTGTACCAAATACAGATTTAATGAATATTTAATAACATTTCCTTCCTGATTCTAGGAAACTTGATATTTTCTACAAGGCTTCATTTGTCTTCATTACTCTATTTTCAAAGGAAGGCACGTATAACAGAAAAAGCAAAGTTTCTGGACCCAGAATTGGGGCATTTGTTTTTCCATGTGATCCTATATTTTGAATTAAAATAAAATGTTTAGTCGAGGTGTTTAATATACATATAGTAACCAAATTAGCTGGAAAAGGCAAGGCCCATTTATTGATTCATTCATCCATGTGTGATGACTTTACCAGTGAGCACCCACTCTATGGTGGTGTACATTAAAAATGAAATGAGACACAGTACATGTATTGCTGAATTTATACAAGGAACTCAATCATTATACTTGTGTCCTAGAAGTACAGAGTGGTTTACAAAATATTATAGAGCCCCAGAAGAGGAGCATCTGTTGGCATCAGAAATCCAGAGGAGTCCATGGTTAAGTGTTCAGGGAAACTGAGTTCTGCTTGATGAAGAGGTGTTTGCCAGAAGTGGAAATATCGGGAGACATTCCAGGTAGACAAAACAAAAATTCTAAATGCAAAAGTACATTGTATAAGAAAGTTTTATTTGTTTTTAGAAACCCTAAACAGTTTAGTATACCCAAGAAGTAGGTATATGGCCCAGGACTTGGACAGAAGTAGGGAGAGGTAGAGGATAAAGTTCCCAAAGTGTTAGGCAAAACAAGAAAAAATAATTTTAAAAATCATGGAAAGGCATTGAAATATTTCAAGTAAGGAAGTGGTAATATTGTATTTTTATTTTGTCAAAATCACAATAATAGTCTGGAGAGGGATGGATCTGCCTTTATGGAAAGAAAGGACAGTTGGGAGAGGTAAGAAGTAATAATAGCTGAACTAGAGTAGTGACAATGGGTGAGATAAAATATACAAGTTGAGACTACAAAAATAAAGTCTTCCAATTTAATAATTCAGTAAAAGTTGAATTAAGTGAGGAGGAAGCTAAAATGCCTCCTAAAGCATTGATGGTTTTGTACGAGACTATGTTAATGTTACTTCCTAAAATATAGAACATTAAAAAAATGACATGCTTTGGGAGACAAAGCAGTGAGCACAGTTTTGAATGCATAATTTATGACATTACTAAGGAATACCCAGATGGACATAATCATTCAATTGGAAATATGGCTGGATTTCAGAAGGGAGGTTTTCACTTCAAATAGCTCACCAGTGTACACCAGTATATCAGTACAACAATTAGCCAGCATTTATTTCTATTGTAAGTGACAGAAATCCAATTTAAATCAATGTAGAAAAAATAATTTTTCACTCATATACTATATGGGCTACTTCTAGGTACAGATTAATTGGGCACCCAAGATGCTGTGTTTCTTTATTCCCTCTGAGTTGGTTCCATCTTCAGGAAACATTTGAAGGTTGCCATCGGCTTCAGGCTTCTCTCAAACCATGACTACTATCTAGACCCCATATTTTCATGTCAACAAAACCCAAGAAAGATAGAATGCTTTTCTTTCCAAAAGCTCCACCAAACATCTCACATCACCTTTCTTCTGCTACTTGTTCTTTCCTGAACTGATAGCCATGGGCAGCGTACATGATTTGCTTGATTGCTGAAGGCTAATTTTGCCTCATTGAAGCTACATGCAGCATCATATTTATCTGGAAACACTTGGGCTAAAAGCAGAGATGGTGGCGGTTCCCCCAAGAAAAATGGGGATATGTTACCAAAGAAAGGGAATGGAATGCTGGCCATGGAAAAATAAGAACATTAAAGGAAAGAAAATGTAAGAAATATTACATATGGCAATTAAAGCTATAAGTTTGGAAGCAGATTACCTTGAATAATGTATAGGAAAGAAAAGCTTTAGTCATATGGTCTTCTAAGGAATTGCCAACATTTAAGAGGTCCATAGTGAGTGAAGTTTTGGGAAAGACTTTTTGAATGAAAGAGCATATTGTAAATCTTAGATCATTTTCCTGCATCAAAAATGATATCTCATAATCTCTTATGCCATATCTGGAATTGTTCTTTAAATGCTTTACTTCACACTTGCCCACACTGAAGCTCAGTTGCCATTTGTCTTACCCCACACGGATTCATGAGTTCTCTCTGCACTTTACTCCCACTGACTCAGCATTCCTTTGCTTAGAAGAGCTTGGGTAACTTACTGTGTACTCCCACTTTTAGGTTATTTATAAAAATCTTGAAATAAAATTACTGTCAAACCTGGGGAATGACATTGTTAAACTTTCCCACCCAGTAGTGAATTAATTTAGCTCTGTTCTTTTTCTCCTAATTGTGTCTACTCTTTATCCACAGGAATCAATATGTATTTGTTAAGTAGCACACTATGTGCTTAAAAGGACACCAGGGTTTGGGGGCATACTAATGAGCTTGAAGACATTAAAGAGATTCTACTTAATCACAAGGCAGTTAAACGTTATTTGCTTTTTTAACAGTTTCAATGAAACTTTGCTTAAGAGCATGCATTGGTTATGTCCACTGTTTTCCGTTCTTACTCTTCCATTAATGAAAGGCCTTATCTGTGTTTCCAATTAATAATACACAGGCCTACTTCAATTTTCTTCTCAGTTTTAAACACTTATCCAGTCAATACTGAAATTATTTGGAACCTATTTCTGAAAAATGTAGAAATTTCTTAGAATTATTCCTAAGAATGGGAATAGGAAATATTTTACTGTGGATTGAGTCCTTCTCCACCTATGTTATGGGAGTGATTCTCAAATGTGAAATTATGTACCAAGGCCAGTCTCTTGATGGCGATTTTAACAGACCAAAGTGAATGATAAATAATAAGGATGACAAGTAGTAACATTTTTATAATTAAAAAGCCTATCCTTATGTCTTTCTGATTTTTTTATGTTAATATAGCCCTCCTTTGCTGATGATGTGGTTATTGAAGGAGAAATGTAGCCATTTTGAATATCCATAGTTGGCAAGTGAAGAAGTTGGCAAATTTATGCTTGTCTTCCTTTCTTTTTTAAGCATTATATGATTTGTAATTTTCTAAACATTAGTAACATTGATTTATATGCCAATAAGCAAAGACTTTCATCTATGCAGCTGAGCTTTCACTTCAGGATCTAAGCAAAAACTATATATATCCAAAAACTACAGAGTGTTCTCCCTACTCTTCTTTCCCCATGGCAGACTGACAGCCATATCATATAATCTAAGGTAAAAATATATGTTAAATCAACAGTTTAACTACATAACTGCTTCACATGGAAGATTCATTTTCAAAACAGAGCTTAACTATCTCATACTGCTCTGAGAATTTTAACTTCAAACTACCAATAAAGGAAAATTTTCTCTGTATTCTATGCTGGTAGATCATTGTTGCATGCATTTATGTGTACATGGAAATGTGTACCTCTTTTCACTTTAGAAAAGAGGTTTCCAAGGGAAAAATAATTTAACTTGATAAATACATTAGTTAAGAAAAAGAGAGTATACATAAAGATAGTATTAAGGTAGGGATATATGACTTGAAAACATTTATTTTATTTTTTTAAACAAATATCTCTTAGATACTAACAAGGTCCCAAGCACTTTGCTAGATACTAGGAATAAATAAAACCAGATGTGGTCCCTGCTCTTATGGAACTTAACAAGGAATGGGAGACACAGGCATTTATCAATAGTCTTTTTTTTTTAAAGATTTTATTTATTTATTTGACAGAGAGATAGTGAGAGCAGGAACACAAGCAGGGGGAGTGGGAGAGGGAGAGGCAGGCTTCCCACGGAACAGGGAGCCCGATGTGGGACTCGATCCCAGGACCCTGGGATCATGACCTGAGCCAAAGGCAGATGCTTAACGACTGAGCCACCCAGGCGCCCTATCAATAGTCTTAAAAGGAAATAAATTTTTATAACTTTGAAAAGAGAAAAGATATCTATCTATATATGTATCTAAAGCTACATCTTTCTCTCTCTCTCGATAGATCTAGATCTAGATCTAGATATCTCTGGAGCAAATCTGAAGAATAAGTAGAAATTAATAAAACAAGACTAAAGAGAAACAGACTAATGTGAAAGGCCAGTTGATGGCCACAATGAAATGTTGCTAGGGGTAACTCAATGTTTCTAGGATAAAAGGGAAGCCCACCAGTGTTTTACTTGAATATCATTATCAGATTAATGTGATAAAAATACTGCTCTGATTGGGGCGCCTGGGTGGCTCAGTTAGTTAAGCAAATGCCTTAGGCTCAGGTCATGATCCCAGGATCCTGGGATTGAGCCCTGCACCTGGCTCCCTGCTCAGTAAGGAGTCTCTCCCTCTCCCTCTGTCCACCCCCCCACACACACACACACTCATGCTTTCTCTCTCTCAAATAGATAAATAAAATCTAAAAAAATCCCCCAAAACAAAAAAAAACTGCTCTGGTTGAATGTAAAGAGTAGACTGTAGGGAAGCCAGAGTTATGTATGTGGGTAAATGATTAGGTCTCTATTGTGGATATTAAGGACAGAGATAATGGTAGATTGGACTAAAAATAGTGTTAGCAATAGAAATGTTCAGAAGTAAATGAGCTTGAATAACATTTAACAGGTGTATTTGAGAGGATTTTTGATGAATTGGATAGAAAAAATAAGGAGATGGATATAATGGTTAACTCTTAACTACTGACTTGAGTAATTAGATGTTGAGGGGTTCCAATCCATGAGAAAACAAGGTTTGAAAGGAGACATACATGGACCATGTAGAGATCATATGCCTTTGAATTTGTCAAGGAAGCAGTGGATATAGATGTCTAGAGTTAAGAGTGAGATTTGGCCTAGAGATATGAATTTATTGAGTCTCTGCTTATATGTCAATTGGTATGTATGTTATTACTGTGATTATCTAGGGGAATAGCATATTGTGAAAAGAAGACAGATTTTTAGACCGAGTCTTAAGGAATTCGCATTAGTAGAGAAGGTAAGACCTCAAAGAAGGCATAGAATAGATAGTCTAACATAAGACAAGAAACAGAAAAGAGGAATGACCAGGAAGACAAGGGAAAATATGTTAACAAAAGTGAATGCTGTTTAGAGGCCAATAATATGATGGCTGGAAAATAGCTGATGGATTTAAAAAATAGGTTTGATTGGTGACCATCATGAACAATTTTAAAGTAGTGTGATGGACTAAACTTATGACTAAGCTGAAAATGAAGAGAGTGAATATAGACAGCTTTTACAAGAAGTTTAACTATGAAACTAGAAGATCTCTAACTTAATCCTTACTTTTCAGACATTGTGTTACGCTGAACAAATATAAACAAGAAAAAGAAAAACCTAAGAAATGTAAATGAAAATATTTGAAGATTACTAAATGCTAAAATTTTCACTGTATGAGTGCAGTTTTATTTAGCACAGGTCTTTTTGTAATTTGCATACGTTTTTAATAGACACCATGCTTAATCATCCTCAAGAATCTGCCACTGTGATTCAAACATATTTCATATTCCATTTAAAATATCAAGCATCTAAAATAAAAAAGAATATATTAGTTCACTTCCTGGAGCTTTGAGATGTTTTAATAAGAACAACTAACACTAATAATGGACTCATTAACATTTGCCTCTGCCATCTATAGGCATCCCTGGGTCTATAGGCAAATATAGTATGACTTCCACCAATACTGTGTATGTAATTAAGGCAGAAATGTCCTCAAGTTTATAGCAAGTGCCCCAAACATTTGTTTGTTCTGATGCATTTTCAGTTGAATAATCTCATGATATTCATATCAATAGAGATGGCAATTTATACAGTCATCTCTAAGGCATTGTTTAATGGGATCTGAAATTTTTCCTTTACTGAAGTATTGCACCCATCTGAAAATTGCTAACAGAGAATCACACATTGTAAAATATACATTCCATTGGGATAGGGAACTGGTTTTGGTTAAAATAAAAATATTCTATCAGAGAATAATGAACTACCTCATGTCTACTTTTAATGCTTTGGTACTGAAGAGTTTATCCAATCCTATCCCAACTGACAGTAAGCTTATATCAGCTCATTACATAATGAGACATATCATGAGAACTTTTAAAGGTCAAGGAGTAGAACAAAAGGTCTTGAGCTATAGCACCATCTTTAGAGGATAGATGGAAGAACATCCCTTCAAAGATTATTTTTTCCTCAAATTCAACTTTACAGTGATTGCTTATTTTATTGAAAGCAACAAACCAAAACATAGAATGCTTCTTATGTGCCCAGCAGTGTGCCAAGTTTGTGTGAATGCTAAAGGCTAGAACGTTACATCAAACTAGGCTATTTAACTTTATATTTCCAATTCAAATTCAGGAACTTCAGGATTTTAACTTAATTTTTAATCTTACACTTGTATCTCTTTTCTCTACTGCTGCAAATCCCAATAACAAATGATATCCACATAGTCACTTGTTTGCTTTATACCCATAGTAGGACAAATTCTAATGTTTTCCTTTAATCTTCACCTCCACGTAGTCATGCCCTAGTGTCATCCCATCCTCTTGAATGTGGGCTGAACCCAGTGAGTCACTGCTAGTGAATAGAATTCAGAAAAAGTGATGTGATGTCACTTCCAAGATTAGGTTACAAAGAGTATGACTTCTGTCTTATTGGCTTTCTCTAGTTTTCTTGCTGGTTTGCTCTGAGAGAATTATCTGCTCTATTATTAGCTGGCCTATGGTGAGGATCACATGGCAAGAAATGAGGAAGACCTCCCACTAACAGCCTGAGAGAAACAGAGGTCCTCAATACAAAAGGCAAGGAGGAATTAAATCCTGCCAACAACCACGTCAGTGAGCTAGGAAACAGAGAGATTTTAATACAGCACATGCAACCTAGTCTCAAAAGGTGTGTGTGTATATATGTATCCTTGCCACCAACAATTTGAATATTTAAAATGTATTCAAAATAGTTAAAAGTTTCCTGGTCATTTATTTATTTTTTATTTTTTATTTATTTTTTATTTTTTTAAAGATTTTATTTATTTATTTGAGACAGAGAGAATGAGAGACAGAGAGCATGAGAGGGAGGAGGGTCAGAGGGAGAAGCAGACTCCCTGCCGAGCAGGGAGCCCGATGCAGGACTCGATCCCGGGACTCCAGGATCATGACCTGAGCCGAAGGCAGTCGCTTAACCAACTGAGCCACCCAGGCACCCTCCTGGTCATTTATTTTTGTCCACAGTATGTAAACTACTAGACATAGACAGTTAAGTTATTGTTTTAAACTCATTTAATATAACTCTTATCTGTGCGATTGTACCACTAGCTCAATACCAAAATACAAAATTAGATTCATTGTTTTATTTTGCTTTTCTTTAGTATAAATTTTGTTTTGTTTTATAATTATGAATATATTTACATAGTTCTAAGGTTAAATCCACAAGCAAGGAATATTCAGAAAATTCTATTTCCCAGCCCTGTTCCCTCCATCATATTATCAAACCTCTCCTGGGTAACTTTATTTTTTTGAGAAAATATAATCAAATATGTTTATATATTTATAGCCTTTCATAGGGATATAAGGTAAATGGTAGCAAACTATATACATTATATACATAGTTTTTTCCCCTTGCTTTTGCTCATTTGCCAGTATTATCTGTTTCAGGATTTCTCAGTTTTTGACACTATTGAAATTTTGGCTAAATCTTTGTTGTGAGGGACTATCCTGTATTATGGGATATTTAGCAGTTTCCTCCCTCTCTACCCAATAGATTCCCGTAGCACCTCTCTGCACAGTTGTGACAACCCAACATGACTTTAAACATTGCCAAAGATCCTCCAGGGAATAATAGCAATCCCTTTGAGAACCACTGTCTTAGCTATAAATATAATATGTTCCTTTTTTTTTCTTGCAGCTGCACAATATTCATTTGTGTGCATATACCATAGTTTTTTTTGTCCAGTCCCTTATTGATAGACATTTTGGTCTTTTCTGGAATTTTGCTATTACATCTTGTGCTTTTATCTTTTTTATATTTTTGCCAGTGTATCATTGGAATAGATTCCCAATAGTAAGATTGCTACATCAAAGCATAAATGCATATGTAATCTTGCAATATAATGGCAAATTATTCCCTCACCCCTTAGGGTTCCGACTGTTTTTCTTTCCTATCATCAATATGTAAAAATATTTCCTCTGGCCTCACATACAGTTTGTTGTTGAAGGTTAGGATTAGTGCCAGTCTGATAGGGAGAAAGGACATCTCAGTGTAATTTCACTCGTGTTTCTCTTATTATGAGCAGCAAGGTTCAGCAACTTTTCAGACATTTATGTTCATTGTTATTTTTTTCTGTGAACTGTCTGTTCATATCTGTTGCCCATTTATTATCAGTTGTCTTGTTCTCTTTTTCTTTTAGGAGATCTTTATGTATTAGGTATATTAACCATTTCTAATATAAGTAGAAAATGTTTTTCCAGTTACCATTTGTGTTTTTACTTGTTTACAATACAAAAATTTTTAGATTCTTCTTTTAAAAAATCAGTATTTTTTCTGTGTTGCATCTGGATTTCGAGTAATAGAGTGCTCGCTTCGGCAGCACATATACTAAAATTGGAACGAGTAATAGTAGAAACTCTCTCAACACCCAAAATAGACAGGAATTCAATCATGGTTTTCCCTAGTAATTGTATAGTTTCTGAATAATTTTGCATTTATTCTGTTGTACCTCATAAGAGGAACAATTTCAATTTTATCTTTTTCAATGTACCTACCCAGTTATCCCAACACTGCTAATTTTAAAACTTCATCTTTTCCTTACTGAAATGAGATGATACATTTATAATACATTTCCAAATGTATTGGGTCTATCTGGATTTTTTATTCTTTATTAAGGTATAACTTACATGCTTTGAAATTTATTTATTTTAAGGGTAAAATTAAATGACTTTTAGTAAATTTACAAAGTTTACAACCACCACCAAGATAGAATTATTTTGGAAAGATCTGTTCCCTTTTGCCATCCTGTCTATTCCTATATCCAGACCCAGGGACCCACTAATCAACTTTCTGTCTTTATGGATTTGCCACTTCTGGAAATTTTATGTAAGCGGTACATATTATATTTGGTATTTTGTGTCTGGCTTCTTTTACAAAGCATACTATTTTTCAGGTTCATTCATTTTGTAGTATGTTTCATTCCCTTTTATTGTCAAATATTGTCACAATTCCATTGTGTGGATATACTACATATTGTATTTATCAGTTTATGGGCATTTGGATTGTTTCCACTTTTTAGCTCCTATGAATAATGCTCCTATGAACATTCATCCACATATATTGCTGTGTACAACACATATTTTATTCCGCTTGGGTATATACCTAGGAGTGGGATTGCTGAATCATATGGTAAATTTATGTTTAACTTTCAAAGACACTTCCAAACTGTTTCCCTGGATTTTCTATTGTTTAACTTTGGTCTGTCAATGTGTCTAAACCACACTAATGTCATTATAGAAAGCATATCTTTTAATGTTTGAAAGTTTAGACCCACCTTTCAGTAAGATATTTCCTGGCTATTCTTGTTCATTTGTTTTAATTTCAGCTTTGAAAAATGGTAATTTAATTAAAATCACCATATAAATATATATATATATATAAATATATAAATATATAAATATATAAATATATATATATATATATATATATATATATATATATAAAGTGAAGAGGACATTCATTATTATATAAACTTGTTATATTCAAGAATGAGGTACACCTTTCTATTTGTACCAGGTCTTGACCTGAGTCTGTTCCCAGTCTGGTTTTATGGCTCTTTGAAGTATATGTTTTAGGATTTTTTTTTTTTTGAGTCTTCTCAACTTCTGTGTTATGAAGTATTCTAAATGTAGCTTTCTATTCCACTATATCTTATAACAAGTTGTTTTTATTATGAAGGCTATTGATTTTGGTTTTGATTTTGTGTTTTCTACTTTGTTTAATTATCTTGTTGCTTATCATACATTTCCCATTGACTCTTGGTTTTCTAGATCTATAATAATTTATCTGAAAAAAAAAAGTTTTACATCTTTTTTTTCAATTTTTATGCCTCTATTTGTTTTCTCTTTTCTAATTGGATTGGATATTACCTCCAATAAAATCTAAGTAATAGCATAGATAATGTATATCTTTGTTTTATTTGTGGCACTAACAAGAAAGCCTCTATAAATCCCCCATTGAGAAAGTTGTAGTTTTTGGTATTAGGTATCCACCAATTTTTATCTATGAAGAAAATTCTGCTATAGAACCGGTTGGACTTAAGTTTTTGTTTGGTTTTGGTTGGTGCTGTGTATTAACTTTATTTCTTCTCTGGTAAATGGCCTTTTTAGACTTCTGTTTATGGGGACATTTTGTTAAGTTGTATTTTTCTAAAAAAATTATACATTTCATCTAGGTTTTCAAAGTAGTATCTTTTTAAAAAAATTATCTGATTCAATAGTTACTTTACCCTTGTCAATTTTATGTTTTTAAATGTTCTCTATTTTAGTCTTCCCCCAAACAACAGCTCACTGTCTTTTTTTCCCTTTATTAGGCCAACAAGTGACTAATAATATTTTTATTATTATTTTCAAAGAAGCAGTTTTTTATTATTTTCAAAGAAGCAGTTTTTCAAAGAATATAGTTTTACTATATTTTATTTTGCCACTGCAATGTATTTACAAATAAAACCACTGAACATGCAAAATACTGAAGTATTAATAGTGATCCTATAAGAGCAGAAACCAGCAGAATCACTAGATCTGGGGTTCAAGTCAAGGGAGTCTCAAAGTTTGGCTGTATTAAGAGTAGATTTTTGATAGAAAACAGGATGGGGCTTTCCTCACATGAATTGCTTACAACTCAAATTAATCGGCTCTCAGACTCTCATTCTACTTAAATATGAATGTTAGAAGACACATTCAAAGGTGAAAATCTTAGATGCCTGATGTACCTGGTTAGTTATTATTCCATTTATATGGAAAGGATATGTTCTTTAAAAAGAAAAGAGAAACCCAGGAGGTCATGTGTCATTGTCTGTGCATTTTCATAAAATGAAAGTGAAAGAACAATGGCATATTTTAGAAGTCGTTAAATGCTGAGCATATCTCTGGACAACCCCTAGTACTACTTTCAAGTCTATGGTAAAAATTCCAACTTTTGACTCTAGGTGTTGACAGTGAGTAAAAGCAAACTTGTGATGAACAACTTTTTTCAAGACTGCATACTTTAAAAGGGATCAGCTGTGTCTATAGCCAAAAAGAAAGAGTTGCTGAGAAATGCCAGAAACTCAAACTTGAGAAGGAACTCACAAGTGAGTGTACATATGTAGCTACCAAATACATCCCATGTCACCATGTTTTCTTGATGGTCCCTTTAATTATTTTTATTTTATTTTATTTTATTATGTTATGTCAGTCACCATTCATTACATCATTAGTTTTTGATATAGTTTTCCATGATTCATTGTTTGCATATAACACACAGTTCTCCATTCAATACATGCCCTCCTTAATACCCGTCACCGGGCTAACTCATCCCCCCACCCTCCTCCCCTCTAAAACCCTCAGTTTGTTTCTCAGAGTCCATAGTCTCTCATGGTTCGTCTCCCCCTCCAATTTCCCCCCCTTCATTTTTCCCTTCCTACTATCTTCTTTTTTTTTTTTTTTTTAACATATATTATTTGTTTCAGAGGTACAGGTATGTGATTCATCAGTCTTACACAATTCACAGTGCTCACCATAGCACATACCCTCCCGAATGTCTTTCACCCAGCCACCCCATCCCTCCCACCCCCCACCACTCCAGAAACCCTCAGTTTGTTTCCTGAGATTAAGAATTCCTCATATCAGTGAGATCATATGATACTTGTCTTTCTCTGATTGACTTACTTCACTTAGCATAATACCCTCTAGTTCCATCCACGTCTTTGCAAATGGCAAGATTTTGTGGGGTTTTTTGATGGCTGCATAATATTCCATTGTATATAAATATCACATCTTCTTTATCCATTCATCTGTCAATGGACATCTAAGCTCTTTCCATAGTTCGGCTGTTTTGGACTTTGCTGCTATAAACATTGGGGTGCACATACCCCTTTGGATCACTACATTTGTATCTTTGGGGTAAATCCCAGTAGTGTAATTGCTGGGTTATACAGTAGCTCTATTTTCAACTTTTTGAGGAACCTCCATACTGTTTTCCAGAGTGGCTGCACCAGCTTCCATTCCCACCAAGAGTGTAGGAGGGCTCCCCTTTCTCCGCATCCTCACCAATATCTGTCGTTTCATGACTTGTTAATTTTAGCCATTCTGACTGGTGTGAGGTGATATCTCATTGAGGTTTTGATTTGGATTTCCCTGATGCCGAGTGATGTTGAGCACTTTTTTCATGTGTCTCTTGGCCATTTGGATGTCTTCTCTGCAGAAATGTCTGTTCATGTCTTCTGCCCATTTCTTGATTGGATTCTTTGTTCTTTGGGTGTTGAGTTTGATAAGTTCTTTATAGATTTTGGATACTAGCCCTTTATCTGATATGTCATTTGCAAATATCTTTTCCCATTCTGTCGGTTGTCTTTTGGTTTTGTTGAAGGTTTCCTTTGCTGTGCAAAAGCTTTTTATCTTGATGAAGTTCCAATAGTTCATTTTGCCCTTGCTTCCCTTGCCTTTGGTGATGTGTGTAGGAAGAAGTTGCTGCAACTGAGATCGAAGAGGTTGCTGCCTGTGTTCTCCCCTAGGATTTTGATGGATTCCTGTCTCACATTAGGTCTTTCATCCATTTTGAGTCTATTTTTGTGTGTGGTGTAAGGATATGGTCCAGTTTCATTCTTCTGCATGTGACTGTCCAATTTTCCCAACACCATTTGTTGAAGAGACTGTCTTTTTTCCATTGGACATTCTTTCCTGCTTTGTCAAAGATTAGTTGACCATGGAGTTGAGGGTCCATTTCTGGACTCTCTATTCTGTTCCATTTGCCTATGTGTCCATTTTTGTGCCAGATGGTCCCTTTAATATGAAGGTGTCTTTGTTGATGCTTAATCCTGACTCAAAAATTGCTGATTTGGGCTCTGCTGTAAAATTCCTGTGTGGTGTAGTCTTATAACTACGATACTACCTTTATTCTATTTTACCTGCATTTCTCAATCTGGGTACTATAGACATTTTAGTCAAGATCATTATTTGCTGTATTTCTTTGCATTGAATGATGTTTATCAGCATCCCTAGTCTCTATCCAGTAGATGCCAGTAACACCTTCCCCTTAGGTATAACAACCAAAAATGTTTCCAGACATTGCCAAATGTCCTTTTGGAATGATTGCATTATATATTTATTGACTATATTCCTTTGATGATTGATAATTATTCCTTTCCCTTATGTTCCTGGAAGTGTATGGGAGGAAGGAGCCTGGATAGGTATGCTTCATCCTTGTTTGCCTTTTTTGAAATTCCATTTTTTAATCTTATATGCTTGTTATTTTTAACCCCCCCAAAATTTGTTCTGTAAGGCCTCTAGTAGGCACTGGGGGAAAATGGCAATTTATAAATTATAGACCCCAAATAAAATATAATATGTGTCAAAATATGGGACTTTCTGTTGTCTGGGCATTAATTCTTCATAACAATTCATTCCCTTAACCAGGCACATGAGCCCCAGGATTAATTTTTGGCTCAGATGTTTGTAATCACAGCATAGAGAGTATCGCAAAACAAACAAATAGACAAGTCCACGGATAGGGCACTCAAGAAGAATTTATTCAATAAGGCAACAAATATTTATTGTGTGTCCTATATACCAAGTATTATGCTAAGTACTCAGGATACATCAGTGAAAAAAAAAGTAGACTAAAAACAGAAAACATGCCATCCCCTCATCTAACTTTAATCTATAGGAAGAGATAAAAAATAAACATGATAAATAAGTGAATATCAAGAGACAGGGATCCTACAGACCACTTTAGGAGTTTGCTGGCCATAGTAAGTAAATTGCATGGTATATTGGAAGCCGGTAAATGGTATGAAGATAAAAAAAGCAGGGCAAGAGACAAGGAGTACATATATGAGGTTGTGTTTAAACTGAACTGGGTTGGATAGTGAAGAACTCTCTAACAATCTGACTGTGTGCAAGTCATGGATATGACTTAGGGAAGAACATTTAACCTGGGAAACAGCAAGTTCAAAGGCCTGTGGCAGGTACATACCTGCCATGGTGTAAGATTATGTGGCTGGGACAGAATGAATGAAAAGATAAAGTCAAAGAGATGTTGAGGGAGGCACTGGCTTGTGTAGGGCTAAATAAGCATGGAGGGACTTTGTACTTTGCACACTATTGAGAATCATTGGAAATGTTTGAGCAGATCATTCTTAGTAATGATAGGATAACAAAGTTTTACTTCAACTACCATTTTTCAAAATAAGTGAAGAGTATATGCTACAGTGGTCAGAAAGGAATTTTTCAGGGGATGGAGCACCATCTAAAAATTTTCTAACCTGATCTCAAATTTCCATGTGACTTTGCTATCTAAACATGTTGCTTTTTTGCTTAATGTTGTACAAAATTAGAAGATCAAAATCAACAAAAATATATCAATAAACCAGATCAAGTCACATATTATTATTACTTTTTAATCATTAAATGCTGTTTAAATCAGAAATGCTGTTGTCTCTACCTCACAGAGTCAGTTCGAAGAGCTCAATAAGCCCACATTTTTGTGTTTTAAGAAAAATACCAAAAATTTAGTTAGAGCCTAAACTAAGAACTCTTCGGCACAGAAATGGCTGTTTGGGTTGCTATGTACCTCTTGTTAATGCCTTAGGACTTCCCTGCTACAAGTCCGTATTTTTTTTCCTTCAGATATTATCCAGTGCCATTAAACTAATTCATAAGAACTAGTCATCTAATTAATAAGATTGTGTTCTCCATTTGCTCCTTTCTCTTCTCCTGGAATTCCTGTAATTCAGATAGTAGAGTGGTGCATTTCTCTTGTTTCTTAAGCTTTTCTTCTTAATTTTCATTTTTAAAAAAATTTTGTTTAGTGTTTGTCTTAGGTTAGGCCTCCATAACAAGAAACCATAGTCTGGCTGGCTTAAACAGCAGCAATTTATATTGTCACAGTTCTGGAGGCTAGATGTCCAAAATCAGGGTGCCAGCATGGTTGAGTTCCATCAGGGTTCTATTTCTGTTGAGAGATTTCTTCCTGGCCAACTTCTATGTCCTTACATGGTGGAGAGAGAGAGAGAAAGAGCTCTCTCTTATTCTTTTTGTAAGGCCAGCAATCCAATTGGATTAGGACTCTACTCTTATGACTTCATTTAACCTTAATTTTCTCCCAAAAGCCCTTTCTCCAAATATAGGTACATTGAGGATTAGGGTATCAACATATGAATTTGGGAGGAACACAATTTAGTCCACAGCAGGGTTGTTAAATAATTATTGGTATCCTAGAGCATAACTTTTTTTTCGGTATTTATGTGCTCTGTTATCATTCTCTTTGTTTTTTGTTTTTTTTTTAAGTGCATCTTGTATATAAATGTGTGTGTATGTGTGAAATACTTGTTTATGTGTGTATATATATCAGATCATTTCTTTGTAATAGTTTCTTGATTTCTGTTAAGAGTTTGAAATATTGTATTTTTTCCTTTGGCTCTAAACTTCTCTTACTAAATTTTCTTCAGAGAAGATCACCTGTGGCAATTTGTTGGTTTGATTCTATTCTTCAAGTAATTGAGTTCCTTAAACAAAGAGTAAATTCCCTTTGTCTACTTATACTATTCCATGACCCTCACATGAGTGTGTGTTTACTATTGGCAGGGAATAAGAAGTCATTCATTAGCAAATGAACAGAAGTAATTCTTTCCCTGTGGGCTGAAAGTAAATGGGCTTCAGAGCTGGATCTTCTTGAGAAGCAAGGGGAGCCTCCTGCTTCTCAGTTTTTGACAAAAGAAGGAGGAGTAGGTCTCAGTTACATGAGAGAAAAATAATTCTACTTTTTAAAAATAATTCTACTTTTTAAAAATAATTCTACTTTTTGAGTAGAGCCCCTAAAGGCAGCCAGGACTGTAAGCTCAGCAATATTTCCCCATATGTTAGCATAACATATAGGCAGAAGCAATTCATCTCCTAATATTGGCAGGACACCTTGGGTCAGTTGGTGCCCAACAGGTACACTCCACCGTTCACATGTGCGACGATGCCTCAGTACCAAGAATTTACGCATCACACTTCCCTACCTCCCCCATCCCTCCTATCAATGTCTGTTATTTGTATTAGTTGAATCAGCCTAGCAGGACATAGCAGAGACAACATCCTCCTAGGCCTGTTGTGCTCTGCCCGAGTCAGAGCCCTTAACACCTCTTTGACTTTATTTTTTCTTTCCTCCTTCTGTTCCAGGGGTGAGAATTCACCTCAGTTTTAAAAATTTTGTTTTATATATCTTGTGTTCTTGTTTTAGTCTCTTAAAAAGAACAAATTTAATCATTTTTTTAAAAGATTTTATTTATTTATTCATGAGAGATAGAGAGAAAGAGGCAGAGGCAGAGGGAGAAGCAGGCTCCCCGCGGAACAAGGAGCCCGATGCGGGACTCGATCCCAGGACCCTGGGATCATGACCTGAGCTGAAGGCAGACGCTTAACCGACTGAGCCACCCAGGCGTCCCACAAATTTAATCATTTAACAAATGTTCACTTAGCAATCATTTGCTGTCTTGTTGGTGTTTATACAATTCTGTACCAGGTATAATTGGATAAATAAGGGAATAGAAAGAGACTTCCTGACCTTTCTGAGTTTATTATACAATTAGAAGTTCAGACATGATTAAGTAAACAGAGATAATTAAAATAAGCTTGGGATAACCTCTTCTGACTTTGATATAAAGTCCTGTGGAAATACAAAATAGCGGCGGTCAGAATGAATTTAGAGTTCACCAAGAGATGTACTGAAGAAGATGTCTTAAAGCAGTTTTAAAGGAAGTCAGAGATGTGAGTGGGTGGAAATTGTTACCTAGCCTATGTGGAGAAAAAGCAAATGTGAGAATAAATGAAGGTGCAATGAGGATTAGAAGATTTTCAAGTAAGCCAAGTTCAGACATAGCTTCGTTTATATGCCTAAAAAAAAAAAAAAAACTTAAATTTTCTTTTGCATGTATTTTTTTTTGTTTAGTAAACACAATTTTCATTTAACTCAGTGCATTTCAAGCTATGTGAAACAGTCTAGATCCAATGATAATTGCCAGGTTTCTACAATATGATTAATTGTATTACAGGAAAATAGGGAAAATAGAGTATATCCATGTCTTATTCTCTGATTTCACCAGTTGTCTGCATAGAGATGGTACAAGAATAAGAAATTCATACCCATTCCTCTGACCCAACCTCAGATAAAATCTGAATGAGTCTTAGGGAGGAAGGATTTCCCTAGCAGTGAACTGTGGTATCTTCATAAGAATTATTCTAAAACAGAGAAATGATGCAAAAGACATAGTTTGAAAAAGTGACCATCAAGAGTTTTAGCATATGCCTGATGGAAATTAGTGTGGTCTGATACATGTGAGCTCTTGATGCCTTTCTCCAGTAAATCATGATGAGGAAGAACCAAATATAAAGATTGCATTCTCATGATCCTCATTGCTACTGACTCAGAAACACTTGCTGAATTCTCAGCACTTCTTGTCCTAATAAAATGGTGAAATCATACAAAAAGGATAAACCACAGAAGTGCAAATTTCTAAAACTGAGGTCTAACAGAGGCTATATTTGGGATATGGGCTATTTACTTACTTTCCAAAGTGTCAGGTTGAGTGTTTTGGTCTAAAATGACTATTTAAGAAATTATTTTGGAATGTTTATTTTCCATTAAACAAACAGGGTAATAGTTCATGCACTAAAACGTTTAAAGTGAAAAAATGTTATTAAATTAAAAATGCTTCTTAGAGGTTTAAGTTATTGCAATGTAGTTGTTTTTTTAAATGGTTAACTTCTTATGTTTTTAAATTCCTTGCCTATCGTTTTAGAGACATCTGTTCATAAAGACATTTTAGGGAGTTAAAGCATACTAGCAGGCTATTTACAAAATGAAACTTAATATAAATACTTTCCTAAGCAAAGGCAAAATTTTTTGAAATACCACAAATTTAAAAGTTACTTTGTGGGCGCCTGGGTGGCTCAGTTGGTTAAGCGACTGCCTTCGGCTCAGGTCATGATCCTGGAGTCCAGGGATTGAGTCCTGCATCAGGCTCCCTACTCAGCGGGGAGTCTGCTTCTCCCTCTGACCCTCCCCCTTCTCATGCTCTCTCACTCTCTTTCATTCTCTCTCTCAAATAAATAAATAAAATCTTTAAAAATAAATAAATAAATAAAAGTTACTTTGTATTGATTTTAGAAAATATTTTTGATTATGTCTTTTAAGAAATGCAAACCATTTATGTCTGGGGGGGAAGCTTTTATTTTTACACATTTGATATAATTTATTAGAGCAAGAGAAAATATATCTGATGTTAGCTACTGGAATGCTTACTTGAAAATTCTGCTCCCTGTTGTGAAGATAATAGAAATATAATTTAGCGTGTACTGCCCCACTTGTCTTCACAAAAAATTACCATAGCATGAAAATAAGCAAGAATCCACTCTCATTGCATTTATATTTTATTAGCTATTCTCAAAAGAAATATTATAGATTTCTCACCTTTTTAAGGCTATTTTAATGCAAAAATTATAAGAAAGTCCACACACCAAAAATGTCCTTTGATTGATAAAGTCAGTACTTAAGGAAATAAATAAATGTGGCAGATGAGTTGTTTTGCTTACCTGTAGCACCTAAAGCCATATTTGGCACAGAGAAAGTGCTCAAGCTGTATTTGTTGATTGAACAAATGACTGAGGGTACCATAATCATGTATGTGTGTTCACTATTCCATTTTTAAGGAAAGAGTTATAATGGCTGGTGAACTAATATTTTTGAAGGCTTTTAAAGTATTTTTTATAACTAAGTCTAATAAAAGATGAAATGTTATAGCATTTTAATGATACCTCTTTATTTCAGAGACCTATTTTTTCAGTTACATACTAACTTCTTTTCTTGTTTTTTTCTTGACTCAGTTTCTTCAGTTTTTCTGCCAGAAAGGAGACCTTTTTGCTAAACATGGGAAGCCTAGTTCTAGGCTATAGTTTTGTCTGAAGTGGTATACTTTTACTTTTAATAATATTCCTTTAATAAATGTCCATAGTAACAGACACCTTTTAAAATAGTAATTTTCTGAATTTATTTGAAGACAGGGTCAGAAAAGGCAAAATTTTTTTCCTTGAGAATGGATTTGTAATCATTTTGATGTTTGGCAAGTGTAAGCCTTTGTAAAAGGTGAACTGTATTTATGAACAAACCTAAGGCATTCAGTAACAACCACTACAAGTAAATGTTTGAGTGTATACAATATATTTATATATATTATATGTATATAATATACTTATTCATAAAAATTCTAGATGAACTGAATAATTTGTAAGTGACCACAGAATATTATCTGTCACTAAAGGCTAAAAAGTATAATAGCATCTGGCTTGCTCATTTTGTAGGCCCATTGTGGAGGCTTTTGTGGAGGTGAATGTTTATTAGTTGTTACAATTAATTTTGCAGCCATGATTTGAATGTCCTCAAGATTTAAAGGACAAAATTAAATAAATATTATTCTAATTATAATAAAGCAGGTTGGGAAAGTGGACTCTCCACACAAAGAGAAAAATACAAACCATATTTTATTTTTAAAAAAAAAGATGTTACATGGACTATGGAGACAAAAATACTTGTATATTGTCATACTACTCCTTGATTTGAAAGTATAAATTTAGAGAAATACTAGTCAATTATATAGATATCCTATAGATGATTGTGGTCATAATCTAATAATCAGAAATTAATCAATTTTTTTAATTTGGTTAGTTAATTAGCATTTACTGAATGACATTTGTTTTTATTTATTTACGCATGTGATTGATATCTAAGAAGTACTTATGATGTATCAAGCACTGTGCTAAAATCTGTGATACAGAAGCTGTGTTTGATCTCATGAAATTAAGGTTAGTAAGGTACATACAAATAAATAGGCAATCACTATGCAGATGTTGAGAGAAAAGCAAGCTGCTGTGGAAAATTTCTAGAAGATATTCATAAAAGGGATTCTATAGGAGATTCCTAGGAAAGGTAGTACTGTTTAGTTGTAGTGCTTAAGATGAAGCTATATGTTGAAAAGGAATTAAACAGGCAAATGGGTGGGGAAATAGAATGTTCAATGCAAACAAAACAGGTTCTCGCATGCACAAAGGTTCTCATAGAGAATCAAGAGAATATGATATCTGGCAAGACTTAAATGTAGGTCAAAATGGTTGATGCATGGAACTTAAGAAGGCCATGTGGTTAAACCTCAAATTCACCAAGAAATCTTGTTGGCTACAAAACTGAGAAAGAATGAATTTAAGGACTTAATATGTTCTCACACCTTGTATAAAAGAAAACAGTTTTCAAGTGGCAGATGCATTACAGAGAGTAGTCTTTAATATATTAAAAGTGAATAAGTATTAGCATGAAGAAATGCATTTCTCTAAGCAAAGTCTGTGACATATAGTTAAGATAGAGCCATTCTTCCATTATAAGTATTGTGTATAGGAATATGATTTTACTAAAAGTACTCCCTTAGAAAGGAAATGTGTATCAAATATTTGGGTAAAGTGGGGAAACTTGTTTGTGTCTTCTTTGGTGATTTTATGGTGAATTTGATTTGCAATACACTGGATTGCAAGCATGTAAGTACAATTTAGAATCATAATCAATATTTCCTCCTTCCTACATCATTACCATTAAATCTTTCTAAACCTGTTATGGAATGACTGGATTTCAATAGGACTTTAGAGATTATCTTATCTACCTTCTTCACGTTATATAGGAAAAACACCATTGGAAGTAGTCAAATTCTATTATTTCCAATAAAAATTGTATGTATTTCAGGTGTACAGTGTGATGTTTTGATAAATATATATATTGTGAAATGATTACCACACTCAAGGTAATTACCACATCCGTCACCTTACACAATTACCGTAAGAGATCTACTCTTTTAGCAAATGGTCCATCTCTGATTTTAGTCTTGATGTTTTGATATTTGACTTTCTAGCCAGGTATCTCATGCATTGGAAATGAATTATTGGTGCTGTGTAAATGTGAGGGGGAAAGGGTATAAAATGTGTACAGGGAGGACTAGGAGACTTATTCATAGATCACATGGATCAATAAGCATATATTTCTTTGTATGACACTACACTGCTCACTTTCCTCCCGATCCTTTCCTAATAGCTTCTGCCTTCCCAAGAAAGCACGATTGGATCAGAACAATCCCTAATCACTATGAGAAATTATAGAAAAAAGCAAATCTTTTACTGACAGCAAATTATACTTAGGAACCTGTCCTTATGGAGTTCATGGTCCCTAATTGGTTTTAATGCTGATAGTGGCTATGGTTGGCAAAGAAATAGAGACAATTAAAACACACTGAGATAAATAGAAGTATGAACAGGGCTCTTTGGGAACACAGAAGGAGGTCACTAATCAGACACGGTTTGGACAATGAACAAGGGAAGGCTTCCTTGGGCAGGACAATGAAACTAGCAGATAAGCTATTCATATAACACTCAATCAACATCTCTCTTCATAGCATTTATCAGACTAAATTATAATTATCTGTGTACTTGTCCATTTCATTTACAGACAAGGATCTGGCTTTGTCTTTATTTTCTCAGCTCTTAGTACAGTGCTTCACACTTAATGGATGGAAGGAAGGTAGGAAAGGAGTAAAAGATGGGGGAGGGATGTAGGAAGAAAGGAATGAAAGTAAAAGAAAGCCACCTGAATAATCAAGTGGAATTAGGAGCACTTTTTATTATAGGAAGCAGTCTAATCTTTCAACCCTCAACCATCTTGTCAGTCAGGAGTATTGCAAATATTTCCTCATTTTTCTGGTATATGTAAACAGATTTGTGATCATCCCTTCTTAGAAGAAAGTCCTACAGGGGAACACAGTCACCTGCCAAGTTAGAGTCAAGGACCCCAGCCATCTACACGGTTGGGGGAATTACTATAACCCTGCATGTAACTAGACAGAAATATTATTGATATTCTCCTGGCCTTTTATGCTTCTAAAACATGGGTTCATATATAAACAGGTAATTTCATTCCAGGAGTGGATAGTGGGGTGGATGGTTAGGTGAGGGAGGTCCCTAGAGTAGGCATTTGTGTTTTGCTTCTCAATATCAATTCTTCCTCCTGTTGGAAATAATGTCCCAAATTTCTTGTGAGAAATCATCCCTCTTATTCTCATGTGTGGGTAGAATTTTCTCCAACACTGGCTGTATTGGATTAAACCAATTGGACTATACATTTCACATGGCACAATAATTGGTTCAGAGTAGCACATTCAGAACAAATGGATCAAAAGAAGCATTGCTGCAACTTCTGAAAAGGAAAACCTATCACTGTGTCTGGAATGTTAGTGTGAGTTTGAGAGACTAGAGTTGCTGAGGTCAATTGTCTGTCATGAAGGGGAGCAGCTTGATGAGGAGACAGGAAGGGACTTGAGATATGGATCTCTATGATCTGGTTTGAGCCTTAACCGCAAGTAAAGCCAGATCTGCCCATAATCTTTTCGGGTCTATGAACCAATCCATTTCTTTTTAGTTTAATACACTTTGGGTCAAGATGCTTCCACTCACAAGTGAAAGAATCCTTAATGATGCAAGTGGTGAACTAGGAATTATAACACCCGCACTTGAGTCAATAATCTTGTCACTAACCAACTACACTTGGTAGCAAGTTACCTTTGTGGTTTGAAAACTAACTACAAAAACAGACAAACAAAAAAGAACTTTCCTGCCTACTTCAAAATACTGTTTGTCTCAATAGAGACAATGCATATAAAAATACTTTATAACTAGTACATTAATAAATAAATTTAAGGTACTATTGTTAATATCTCCATTTTTTCCTACTTACTAATAATGAAACTAGGGTACCAAAACTAGATAGTAGAAAGTTAAATGAAGATATTTTAACTTTCTATACAAATTTATCTCTGCCATGCTGTGCTGCTGGTAAAATGTAGAATAATTTTCAAAATTATATTTCATTAATGATGGCAATTTCTGATTATTATACCCTGCTCCCTTGATAATCCAGCAGCCAAAGTTACCCTAATGGGCTTTGATTGCACAGACATGACCTTGTGTTTCAATGTTGTCATGTCTTCTGTTTTAGACAGACATGATTTGAAACAGCCAAATTTCTTTTTTACAACCAGTAATTCACATTTAGGCTGTTCAAAAATACCCTTGGGGTTAGCACATCAAGAAGGCATCATCCCAAGATTAAACACTGGTAGCTGCTTGCAAAATGCTTGCAAATACGGAATATTTGCTAGGAGGCTGAACAGATGTGATTGTAGTATGCTGTAGAGATTTTGGGAAAACTTAGGAGTGGAACATATTAAGAGAGGATACTTTTCTCCCACTGTCTGCTAGTCGTTGTTCAGAGATAAATTAATTTCTTTCAAATGGTATCCTGCTAGAATCTTGGCTGTATGGCAAACTTCAGATTCTCTGCCTAGGCTTAGTGTCTTTGCTCACTCCTCTGACCTACCTGCCATCCCTTGAACTGAGGAGATATTTATGTGGGAAGTACTTGGAGGTCCCTGTGAATAATGCCAAAGGGAGGCAGAATTTCAGCCTGTGGAATTCAAGAACAGTTAGTCAGTCCTTCAAGAACCCATGTAACCACCACAGTTGTGCCCCTGGGAGGATTAAAATTGAGGTAGGTAACTGGGCTGATACCACAGAAGCTCATTCCTAAAACAAAGTGAGAGAAGCAAGGGACAGCATGGCTTCAGAGCCTGACACCAACATCCCATTATCAGTAGTTCATGTGTTTCTCAAGGATAAGGGTTTTATCCATTTCTGTTTTTCAGAGCCTTGCATACTGCTTTACATGGCAGTGAACCTTCTGTTGATCACCTAAATAAATACATTGGTGTGGTGGTAGGGAGAATGGTGTAGTGGAAACCCCAGGTCTTGGGGTCAAGTTCCTGGGTACCCAATCCTGGGGCAAGGTGTAAGGGAAAATGACTGCAATCCTGCTCCCCTGCATATTTTGCTGAGGCTAACTTCTGGTCTTGAGCCTAACATAGTTTAAGGATACAAAGGAAACTAAGGCTGTCAGATAACCACCCCACAGAGTCCTTTGTGAGGGACAAGGGGAAGTCAGGGAAAATGAAGAGGCCTGAACATATGCTCCAGGAAACCTTTCCTGACAGTTCTTTTCAAAAGTAATCTAGTCCTCTACCTTTATTTGTAGCATTTTTATACTACTTAGATTATTCCTTGTATTTCTAATGCTCACAATTTATTATTCCTGGTTGATTATAATCTCCTTGAAAATGAGATTCGTGTCTAGTCCATTCACATTACCTCAATGTTGTTCCTTCTACATAGTTAGTTTGCAATGAAGGTTTGTTGAACAGAACTGAGCCCAATATAGTTAACTTACTAGCTTTTTATGGCGTTGGTGTCTAACAGAATTATCTGGGAACATTGTAGATATGCAGACCTGGTCTATCCACCAGAGATTCTGATACATTCAATCAATTTTGAAGCTTAGAACATGGTTTTAATAATCCCCTCAAATGATTCTCATATACATCCCTGGTTTATAATCACTACTTTAGTGAGTGGGAAAGGGTGTTGATTTCCAATACATGCATCCCTAGGATAAATTTCAATTTGACCAAATTTTCTTCAGCATCCTCTTTTTCAGTCAGTATTCCTCTCCTCCTTATGGCCCCCCCATCCCCAATGTACTTTCCCATAGGAACAATCTCACTTAATTAGCTGTCTGCCAGATTGGAAAGCAATCCCTGATCAGGTGTTAGCTGATACTTCCTATGGTGTTACATCCTGTAAAGCAATTTCAATTTAATAGGGAAATGGGAGGACCAAAATCTTCAGGGTTTAAGATATCTAATAGGGTTTCAAGTACCAGTGTGGGAGCTATTTCAGGGCAGGAAGGTCTTTAAAATAAACCTTAAAAATCGCAACAAAACTGACTCCCTATTCATGTGGATGGCCTCATGTCCCCAGACATCAGAATTACCAGTTATACCTGACATGAAAAAGTTTCTGGCGATTACTCTTCTATTGCATTGTAAAATCTTAGCAAACATTTATTTGTCAACTGTCCTTTGTATAATATTTTTGAGAACCTATGATATATGTGTATGGTTACTTCAGAAGCGCATATATATATGTATACATATATACATATATATATACATATATACATATACATATACATACATATATACATATGCATACATGTATATATATGAAAAACAAAACAAGTTATTTCTTCAGAATTCAAGAAATCATGACTTGTGGGACAAGGTTAGCAGTGACAGGTTGATTCCTCTAAGTTGTTTCCTTTCAGGAGTCAAGTCAAGTTTTTCTTGTTGGGAAACATTTTCTACTTTGCTCATCATGATGTTAAGTGGGGCAAGGAGGGGTAGGATGGCTACCAGAGGAGAAGTGCTGCACTAGGAGGTTACAAATGCCTCTCCTTTTCTATTCTGGGTTTGATTACCATTATTCCTTAAACTTTTTCAGTCAACTTCAGTAGCAGCTTAAGGTAGATAAGGTACAACTAAAGATAGGATTCTTCTACTTAAAAAGAAAATTATTTTTTTTAAAAGAGAAAAACTGAAGAAATAATATTTCTTATTAAAGAAACTTTGCCAGTTTTTTTTTTTAATTTCTTCTGAAGGAAGTAAAAACACATGCACATGTTCACACAAATACACAAACTATACACTTAAATTAATCAGTTAATTAGTTAAATGATACTGTGTATCATTTATACATTTATTACACTTAATTTGTATACTAATCCTGTAGGGCGAAAATATTGTCTTCTTTTTTTTCCTGCCGTTAATTATCTTGATGAAGTTCCCACGTAACAGGATGCAGTGTTCATTGAAAAACAAACAAAATGCTTTCGGTGGAAGAATGTTACTTGTATGATTAGATAAAAACAGCTATATTTTTTTCTGATAGATGTTGACTCAATTATAATATTTTTCTCAAAAAGTACAAAAATCATTAATACCAGTAGACAGTAGAACATACACATGTGATTCATTGCATATTTTCTTAATTGACTGTTTAACTGTATTCATTTTTCATGGAAACATATTTATTAAACAGAGACTATAACATCTGTATTTAGACATTAGGGATTTAACATGGGCATAATTTCTTCTTTTGAAGAGCTTCAGTCTACTGGGAGAGTCAGAGAAGTAAAAAAGCAATTATAATATAGAACCATAAGGGCCACCATGGGGAATAAGGCTTTGACAAAGGAGGAACATCTAACCTGGACGAGAGGATTGGAGATATGCAGAGCTCACTGGCAATTTGGAAGAATGTAGCAGCCAGTGGCCCAGTCACTACAATCACTTATTTTCATGAGAAAACAGATGATGGGAATTATTTGTGAACAGAATTGCAGCAAATTGAATATTGATTTTATATTATATTTCTTAGGGACTTAAATTCTAAGCTTAACAGATAGATGAAAATCCTGATTAGTAGCAACATCTCTTAACGACTAATTCAAATTGAGATTTATGACCTGATATAAAAAATTATGTCTGGAAAAATATTTCAAACCATGATAAATATTGAGCTGTTAACAAAGAATCACCAAATTGGAAGATAAATTTCAGGAGCAGATACAAGAGCAAATAGCCTAATTCCATAGGATTAAAAAACATCATGAAGGGATAACATGTGCATGGCAGAGCCCATACTCTTAACAAACAAATGTAGACAGGAAAAAAAATCATTCTTATTAGATGAGATTAAATGATAGGGATAGAACGCATCAATTCAGAAAACAGATTTTAAAAATGGAAAATGTGAATAGAGAATATATTTTCTAACAAGGGTTGGTAAATTTTTTTGAATGTTTGTCAAAACAGAGTATTCTTATGTGTGTGCCTACAGATTTTGATGTAGGAATTCCCTCCTGAAACTTACCCAGGGTAAAAGGACAGGCTATGGGTTTGGACCAAAGGAACAATCGTTAGACATTTGTGATTTTTTTTTTTCCTGTCGCCGCGTTGAGGATCACTGTGTCTTCAAAACCTACACCCAGATCAAAGAGAAATAATCAAACATGATTTGGAAAAGGGCCTGCGCTAGTGTTTAAAGGTGATTTTGGAAGCATTGAAATAGCCCTGAGAGTAGTAGGTGAAGCTACTTGCAATCCTTTAAATGCATATATATGATTTTGACCATGGCTCCTGTTGTCAAGATTTACCAATGACCTTTAACTGCCAAAACAAACAGAAACATAAACTAACAATAAACTTAAACACATACTCAAAAGTAGATGTGCTTTTGTCTAAAACTAAAGCTTCATTCTGCAGAGTATTTATTAGTCTGAAATCAACACATAGTGATTAGAGTCAGCTCTCGAGATTTTCATGCAAGGATTACATCTTTTACATCTAAAACAACATTTGGGGGCACATTCTAAACATAATGTAAGGGTAAATTTACTTGGTTTATGTAAAGTCTTTTTTTCTCTTAACCAAATATTATTTTCCTTGTCCCTGTCTCAGTTTGTCTCAAATAGGGGCATGGAAGATTGACATGCATGTATAAATTTCTTTTCCCTGATGAATACCACAAAACAAATAAGCAGATACTAATTCTTTGTGAGAGTTTCTTGGTAAGATTTACTTTTAATTACAAGTGAGCTCAATAATCCAGGTCTAAGGAATAAATTCTTCCTCTACAATTAGAAATTATCTATTTAAAAGATTGGCTTTATTGACCAACTTTATAGTGGTTAACTTCATAGGATATGCATCAGCTGCTTGCTGAAAGAGAATTTATTTCCCCCTGAGCATTGGGCAGTATATTTTTCTAGTTATTTCCCATTAAAATGGAAAGATCTATTTTTGATAGTCATATTTTTAAGGTATAAAATTGTTGTATCCTGGTATTTCCTTGTTATTTGTGGAGTTAGAGCAAGAAACATTTTCTTTTCAACTGTTTTTCTTTATATGAAATGGAAATAGTCTCTTTTCCATACTCATGGAAGATATTTGAGTTTAATCTATGCATTGTACTAAGTGATGACCATCACTTTTCATAGTAGCAACTATATTATTGCTTTAATATAAACATGATTTTCTTACTGTTAATCTAAACTAATATTAGCAAAAGAGATGATATGTATAAAAGTCCCTATTACAAAACCCAATATAATTAATTGGTTGCTTAGTTTAGCCATTGATTAATAAATTGTCTCAATTTGAGTTTTCAGTCCAAACTCTAGGGAGCAGTTTCCAGGTATTATTCCCATCCTTTTTTTTTTTTTTTAATTCAACTTCTCTCTTTAATCCCTATCCTCCAACCATTGAAAGAAGAAGGATCATTATGGCAAATATCTATTAAAATGTGCATGGTGTTGCTGATTTGCTGTTGTTTATAATTTATTCTTTCATTTATTTATCCAATATCTACTGTTTCTGTACTGTTGGGCTTTGTTACAGAGATAAAGAAAAGGAAGCTAGCTCTGCTCTTAAGAAGCTCATTTTCTAGCGTAGGAGTCAGACATGTGAACATACAAAGATAGGAGAGAGAGATAAGTCCTGGAGACTTATGAGACTGAGTATGAGGAAACAGGTAATCCAAACAGAGATAATTCGAGAAGACACTGGGTAAATGCAGGTTGGCTGGATTTGAAGTCCTAATTCTTAGTTCAAATATTCCCTTTCTCCTTCAAGGCCACTTAACCAATGATAGCTGCCAACACCTCTTTTGTTTCAGGAGTAGCTCAGTGGCTAAATTAATTTCAGTTGATTAGAAGAGAATTCCTGGAAGGTTATATCTTTGAATCAAATAGCAAACACAAAATAGGTATTAGCCCGGTGAAGTTTGAAGGGGAGTGAAGGAAGAGATGTTGGTGAAGAGGAGGGGTATAGTGATGTACTGAGGTAATGCTCAATACGGAAATGAAATTAAACTCAAAGTCCAAGAGATCTATCACATTCAAGTAAATGCATGTTGTTCTGTAGAACAGAAACAAGGCTTTAAGGGATTAGGGTGTTAAGAGGTGGCCCACTTCATAGATCTCACCGGTCTTTAGGTCTGTGCCATATTCAGGAGTCCCCACCCCACCCCAGTTTTCAATGGTGAAAAAGTGAAAGTATCGCTGGGCTTTATGTAATTCCCAGGAGGGCAGCCAAGTCAAAATTAGCATTTTGCCAATAAATCAAAGTAAATTGTATTAATTTGGTTGCAATTAGAGTGAGACTGATAAGTGGAAGCTTTCAACTCAAACATCTGTGGAAGCTGAGTTTTTATATTAGACTTTTAAAATTACATTATAAGAGTAATTTAAATCTTGGCTTACACCTGCTATTTAGTAATGCTGATTGCAGAAGGTTTAATAGGTTTATAAATTTACCTTAAAAGTGACATCACATTTACCAATAACGTGAAAGTTCAGTGATTTAAAAAGGAGGGGGGAGTAGGGGTTCATGGAAAACATAAGAGACATTAAATTCAAGACACCCAGTGATTCCCATTGCTTAACTAAAAATGCTATTTTTTTTCTTACTATTATTCCATGCAGCTACCTATTTAGAAGTTTCCTGTGGCCATTTTAATTAGCTTTCCCATCACTCCTGTGAGACTGGCAGGTTGCATAATATGTTGGGTTAGATGAATCTGACTATGGCTGAACTATTTTTTGTAGAAATTTGACGGTTTTTGACGGTGTTGAAAGAAAACCCCGTATCTCTCCAGTCCATTTGATAATTCACCAAGCTGAGACAGAGGTCAAACTATTATCGTGACATATATGTTAACAGTGTGTTCAGTTACTATATCCTCCCAGTATTTTCTCTCACTCTTAAAGTCCTCTTTTGTCTCTTTAAGTTTGCTTAAAGGCTAATGCTTCGCTTGCTCTTAGAGGATTTAAATGTGTCACTTTCTGAAATGTAGTTTTCTGAAATGTAGAGAAAGTCCTAATATTTAAAAAAAATTTAATCACGATATTACTATTGTAAAGTGCTGACACATTGAATTGAATAAAACTCTTTGCCTGTATTAAGTAGCAGCCATCTGAAAAAAGATGATGGGGAAATTAGAGATAGTGACAACTGAAGAGCATGCTTTTTCCCCAGCACACAATTACAGCAATTTCAAATTTGTTTTTCATTTCTATAAATTGGTTATGTGACCATATTTTAAAGTAGAGTGACTTGCGAAATCAGAAACCAGAATACCATCAGGAAGCATTCTCGTAATAAGAGCTGATCAAAGGACTATTCTGCTATATAAAACAATAAATTAGAATAGAAGTGGTATTGTCTTATTTATCCAGGCAAGACAACTTACGATTCTAGCTGATTTGTGTTGAATTCCAGGATGGATCCTTTAAAATGATAACAATAAATTGCCTTGTGTTATATTTATCTGTAAGATATTTTATAAAATAAGTGTAATAAACATTTTTGTTCCTCTTAGTGAGGAAAAAAAGAAAATCCGTCAACCAAATTTCCTTTCCTAAAATATGTGTCTGTTTCTCATATAAATCGGGGAAAAAAGACAGTGACCTATTAAATCAACAACAAGAATTAGTTATATTTAGTGTTGGCCACCGCATGATCAAGTCAGGGTTAGGGTAGGATTAAGTTTCAAGATAGTGACGGTAAAATGTGACACATATATCTGAGAGCAGACAGAGAACAAAGATTTGAAGGGAGGAATTATCTAAGACCAATTATCTAAGACCTGACAATTACCTTAGAATTATCTGGGACCCACCAAGTCCCAAACCCACTACTGAATAGTTAGAAATCATTTATTAAATACTTATCAAATAGAGCAAAAGGATAAAGAAGAAATAAAAGGTCAATGTATTGGATGGTGAACTTACTTTTTAAATGATATATAAATACATTTATATTATATATGTATATGAAGTTATATATATATATATATATATATATATGAAATCTTCCCAATCTCTATTATTTCTTATTCATCATTCATTTATTCATCCCTTCTTTATATAAATATTAAATACCCACTCCAAGTAGTTACTATACTAAGTATTCGATATTCAGCTAAAACAACACATAGCTCCTGGTCTCAAGGATATTGCAATCATAAGGCAATGACAAGCCAGTGAGTAGCAATAAGTGATTTCTGGGCATATGCTCAGGATATGGTTAACCAGTCAGCTCAATCAGCTTTCTGCTGCTATAATTCTAACAAGAGATCTTAAGATAGAGGTTGGGATAAAAAAGCTAAAAAGGGGGCAAGAGAGATTTTGCAGAGAGAGCTGCAATTATCAATATATATCTATAAAATCATAGATAATAATCAGAGCACTGAAATACCTATTCAGTAGGAATAGAGCCTTAGAACCAAGATGAAAGTGGAAGGTTGTTTTTAGTTTTTTTTTTTTTTTTTAAGATTTTATTTATTTATTTGACAGAGACCAAGACAGCGAGAGCAGGAACACAAGCAGGGGGAGTGGGAGAGGGAGAAGCAGGCTTCCCGCTGAGCAGTGAGCCTGATGTGGGACTCAATCCCGGGACTCTGGGATCATGACCTGAGCCGAAGGCAGCCGCCTAACGACTGAGCCACCCAGGCGCCCTGTTTTTAGTTTTGTGTTTTAGGTGGGGAAGGGGATGGGTCATGGAGAAATCATATTAAAAGTTTAGGATAGAAAAGCAAATGGACTATTATGAGTTTTTCCTGATCAGGTTAGGGACTTTAAACTTTACCTGAGGTTAACAGGGAGTCGATGTTAGATGGGTTTCAGCACAAAAGTGGTATAATGAGATTTGTACTTTAGAAGGATTTTTATGTCTCAGTGTGGGGAATGGCTTAAAGGTAGTGAAACATGAAAACATTCTTATAGAAATCTAAGAAGTAATAATGTTGGCTGCAATTAGGGTAGTTACTAGTAGAAAGCAGAAAACTGTGAACACTTTTCATGAGTGAAACGACAGAAATTTTCTTATCTACCATCGTAATACAGAGCCCCGAAGATGGTAGATAGTCAATAAATATGTATAGGCATCCATGAAAAGTTGTATAGGCCCATCACAGATTCTATTCTCATAAAGTAAATAATTTGTGGGGATTTTCAGCAGGGAAATGGCATGATTTGATACATTTTTGAAGTTCTTCTCTAGCTGCTCTACATAAACATGAGACAAAGTGGTGAGAAAAAATGGAGAAAGAAACAAAGCAGGGAGAATTATCAGGAATTTACCTTAATTATCCAGGGGAATACTTTGGGCTTGAACTCGGGCAGTGATATACAGGTAGTAGAAAAGTTTTTTTTTTTTTTTTTTTAAGAGAGAGCATATGTTTGAATGGGGCATGGGGGGGAGCAAGGGGTAGTGGGGGACAGGGAGAGAGAATCTTACACAGGCTCCATGCCAAGCATGCCACACAGGGCTCAATCTTATGACCCTGAGATCAGGACCCAAGCCAAAATCAAGAGTTGGACACTTAACCGACTGAGCCACCCAGGCGCCCCTAGAAAAAGCTTTTTTGAACTACAAACCACCTACACATGCTGATGGATGAGCTGTGGGTGAAAGAGGAATAAAGAAGTCTGATAGTTCTAAACATTTCAGTCTGGAAGCCAGGTGAATTGTAGGGCCATTCCTCAGCTGTAGGCATCAGAGTAAATTGTGGGGTCAATTACTCAGTTGTAGGCAATAGAGAAAAAAAGTGAAAAGTCATGATGGAGGAAACAAACCAAGAACACAGCGTCATGCCAGGGAGAGAAAAGACAAAGAATACAAAGAAAGTGTGTCAAGAAGAATGGGGTCAACATGTTCAGACACTGGGAGGTAAGGTAAAGGTGAAGATGGAGAATTGGCACAGGTATGACATTGACAGTTTCTACAGCACTAAACTGTGAAATCGTAGATGTGATTCAAGAAAGGATGGGAGAAAAGAAATACAGTTTTACAGGGTTGTTCTGGAAAAGTTTTGCTCACACAGGGAACAGAGAATGGTGTAGTGGCTGGAAAGGTGTAGAAGAACTGGTGCCCCTGCCCACTGCCGCTTCAGGTGAAGATTGGGGATATCGTGATATGTCTATATGCTGCTGTGGATTAAAAAGAGAAAAATGTGATGAAGGGTAAGGGAGTGAGAGAAATTGCTGATTTAGGTTGTTGAGTTGGTTAGAAGGGATGGCTTCTTGTTACTGTTGGGAGGGTTGCCATCATAGAAATAGGAGAGAAGAGAGTAACATGCAGGTGCAGATATAGCAAATGTGGGGAGAGGGTGTACATGTTCTTTTCTGTAAACTTCTGGTTTTTTTGTGGTCTGGAAGTGACAAGGAAAATCTCTATGTTTCTCCAAGTATCGTGTAAATTAAGTGGTAGAAAATAAACAAAGCTGCTTCTTGAAAGGGTTTCTCAGGAATCCATTTTATGCAAGGGCAGCCTGGTTTCATGAAGGAGATATTCAGAGAAGAAATCGGGGGAGTCTGTTGATAAGGACATATTTTCAGAGCTGGAAGAAAGGTCTGGGGGAGGGGTTCAAATGAGGCTGTGTGCAGTCCATAATGGGGATATGTGTCCCAGTTCAAACTGATGCATTTTCGTGAGACTGGGTGGTGTCATAGATGATGATATTGAAATACTGGGGAAGAGTGGTGGTCTGACCAGGAGAAAGAAGAGTTTTGTGGCTTTACATCCAGTCTTTTGGGGTCAATGATGAGGTGTAGGACCGAGCCTTGTGGGCTTCATAAATCCTGCAAGGGCAGTGCCTAGGCAGCTGAAGGTCATTTGTGAACACACTCTGTACCAATTCACATGCCCTCTCCTTAGTTATCTTAACGCTACTACAAGGATCATTAGTCTGCCACCTCATAAATTAGCATTAACAAGTTTGAAGTGCCTTTACCTAAATTTTCTGAGATAGCCTTCAGTCTAAGTTATCTGACTTTATGGTCTGTACTTTCAGCCACTTCTAAGTGGACACAGTGAGGGGGGAAGTTAAAAGATTTAACCAGAACACCTTTCCCAATTTCTCTTTTGCAGTTAGTGAAGTTGTCATATTTAAGGGCAAGTTCACTGATCTCTATTATGTTCTCAGCAACTTCCTTTATGTCTTGGACAAATTGCTGAAATGTTTTCAAGTGTTTGATTCATCCTTATTTATATGTAGATAGTAAGGAACCACTTAATTACTTATAAGATTATTGTGAAAATATAATGAGAACTCACTAAATCCTCATTGGTTATCATTAAAGGTCCATAATTCTGAAATCTTAAAGCTGTTTTTGTAATTCACTTGACATTAAAACTTGACCTGAATCTACATGGGACTTTTTTACCCTTTATTTGTTCCATTTACTGTAGATGTTCATATATGTCTGAAAAAAATATTAATGCATTTGATTATGGGGTGTAGCTAGGACCTCTCTGAGATATAATGTGCAATATTTAGAATATGTGCTTAATTACTTTTCTAAAACTCTGAAATTTTCTGAATTCTAAACAAATCTGGCTCCATAGCCAGTGAATGTTTTCTAGACCTGTTTTTGTATCATTATTCATTATCCTTTACCAGGACATGTTGTGAATTGATGTGATGACGTGAAATGACTAGTTCCTTTGCAAGAAGATTTTTTTAAGTCCTAACACAGGTAGAAGAACATGATTTACATTGTTAGAACTATTTGGAGCATTTATGCAGAAATAGAAGAATTGGAAGTGTAAAGTAGGGCACAATGAAGTGGAAGCTGTTTCTGGGTCAGGCCATCTAGTTGGTGCTCTCAAAGCCTGATGAGTTGCATGCTATACAGGAATTTGCTCCATTCCTTTGTCTAGCCTTCAGCCTTGTTGCTTGAGAAATCTGTCAGCTCTTCCTCCAGAATGGATGTGTCACCTGAGCTTTGACTCACCTAAATAAATCTCATGAGACTCAGGTGTAAACTATAATGCCAGACTGGTGCTTTCCAAAGGTAACCATCACGACAATGGAATCAAATATACTTGGTGCAGTCTCCCTATAGGCAAGGAATGTAGAAACCCGAATTATACTCAAGGTGTCAGTTTAAAAATTTACTGATAAGGGGATAGCACATTCGGTTCGGCACATGGGAGGACAATAACACGCATAGCTCTGTGTCTTTTGCATAGAATCAGGATAAAAGAAGGGGGGATAATAATCTGAGTTTAAATGTTTAGTGGCATGTGCATGAGATAAATTGTGGATAGTTTCACACAGAGCATCTTAGAGATAAAAGAGGCAAAGCCTAGGGCCAGCAGCACCTCACAGCTCAGCACAGCTCTGGAATGAGCATTGCAGAGATTTTTCTATGTGAGGCTCTTTGTATTCTATGCCCTACAAACTGTCACACCCATTTAGAGAGTGGATTCTTTTTTAGAGATGATAAATAATTTGATCAAGTTATAACCACATCGTGCTGGCCTGTGAGCCATCAAGTCTTTTTAAAATGCCATTTCTTATCTTTTCCCTGATTCATTGTCTGCTGATGTCTGTTTAATTAGCAAAAACCAGCCTTAGAGGTCTTCCCTCCACCTCCTGTTTCTAAGATCCTGAGGGTTAGCACATTATAATAAGGAAGGACTGAAAATATGAGCAGTGGCCATGAAATATGGAATCGGAGGATTTGAGTTCCAGTGTTGATTTTGAAACTTATTCTAGGATGAGAGTTCTTACTGTACCTGGTACACATTAATTATGCAAATGGAAATATTTTAGTATGGCATCACATTCTTATTTTGATAATCAACTAGACAATGCATGAAAAAAGAAACTTGAAATATGAAAATCTGTACAAATTACATTTGTTTAGCTCCCAGAATATATTGCACACACCTATATTCAGCTAACATTCATTGAATGGATAAGCAAATCAAAGAGTCAATCCACCTATCAATCTTTGTGTTTTGCTGTACTGGGAGCCACAGGTTGGAGGTTCCTATTGTGCATAACTTTACTCATGGGTAAAGTGAAAAATAGCAGTAAGACTGTAGCAATGTACTGTCTTCTATGTATAAATAGCCTTCCTTAAGAAACATATATTCAGTCATTGATTTCAATTGACCTTGTTGCTCAACACTCTAGCAGCAACAATGCTGCTTAATCACTTAACTGTTCTGTTCTGCAAGCACCTGGTGTGCAGGTTGGTCTCACTAGTAAATAACTTACTCCCTGACAGCTGTGTCACTGAAACATAAACCTCTGACACTGTTTTTTCTTAAACTCTCATAATTTAGGATGCATTAGTTTGCTCTATCATGAAGAAAAAAAAAAAAACTCATCTATCTTGGACTTTAAGGGGATTTGAAGTTGTTTCTTATGACCTAGGGAAAGACCATATTGTGTGTGTACCCTCTGCGATTTATTCAGAACTTTCAAAAAATGTGGACCCTAGAGATAGCTGTCACCTCAGTTTTTGGTTCTCTCTTTCTCTTTTGCTCTCTTTCCCCCCCCTCCTTCTCTTCCAATCCTCTCCCTTTCTGTGTGTCTTTTCTCCTTTCTTCATTTATTTTCCTTTATATTATGCTATTTTGATTATATTTTGTAGGGCCTGGATGATTAGACTCAGAAATTCAGACATGCTACAGTAGGCAAAGGAGAGACATACAGTGCATCTCTGAGAAATATTGAGAATTATCTTCTAAATAAAGAATCTTGCCTTTGTATGCTCTTTTGAGTACTTCACTGTCAACTGAAAATAAGGGTGAATGGCAATAACTGTGGTCCTCTGTATCTCCTGGATGACACTGGAGACCTGTAGAAGGAAGTGAGGAACCAGGGGTGAATGTGGACTTGGTGTGCGTCGTCATCTGCAATACTTCTAGAGATCACTATAGATACTTCATAACAATCTCCCTTTTCAGTTGAGTAAATACTGAGTAAGTGAGGACCTCTGAAGCATTAATGCTGTTATGCAGTGGTTGAGGTGAACACTGAGGGGAAGAAGTGTTAAAAAGGAAGTTGATGTTTAAAAAGACCAACTATAAAACTACCGATTAAAATCGGGTAATACATGTAAAGACCTCAGTATATAATAGTTGCTCAATAAATGCTATTTTATTTCTTATTTCTGTCGACTTACAAAATATTTTGTATTACATCATTTGCATGGATAAACTTGAAGAGAACTATGGCATTTTCTTTCATTAAGAAAAGTACCCGCATTAAGAAAAGAGAAACATACATTCAGCACAAGGTGATAAACATAATGGCAAAACCAATGATATAATTAAGACTTTGCATTATTTTCTTTAATATTCAAAATCTGTCTAGTAGGTGCTATAAATAAGCTTGTTTTACACAAGAGAAAGCTGAGACAGCTTTAGTAACTTGCTCAAGATCCCAAAAGTAGGCAATGAAAGTCAGGATCTAAACTCTGGTCAATTGACTGTGATCCAGAAGAAAGGGGAAGCTGTAACCTAGCCCAGAAACTTACGTATATGCAGATCCAAAGTCATTTTCTTGCTATTCAGAAGATGATCTACAGACAAACTGTCAGTAGATTCAAAACTTAGAATACATTTTTAATATGTAATGATCAGTTTTATCTACATTCTCCAGCATTGCCCCATCCTTGCTAAGGGACAGTTAGTTATGTTTTAAGAAAAGCAGAAAATGGGGCGCCTGGGTGGCTCAGTCGTTAAGCGTCTGCCTTCGGCTCAGGTCATGATCCCAGGGTCCTGGGATCGAGCCCCGCATCGGGCTCCCTGCTCGGCGGGAAGCCTGCTTCTCCCTCTCCCACTCCCCCTGCTTGTGTTCCCTCTCTCGCTGTGTCTCTCTGTCAAATAAATAAATAAAATCCTTAAAAAAAAAAAAAGAAAGAAAGAAAAGCAGAAAATTATTTGTATAGGAATTGAATTGATATTATATTTTAATATGATTAAGTGGCTTAAAAGAAATGAATTTAGCTAACCCAAGAGACTGTATCCTTAGGCCAGCTTTGAGGATGGCAAGTGCCTCTTAATGGAGAACATTTTGAAGTGTTTTTAATTTTCCCATGTATCTACATCCTAAAATTAGGCTTGAAGTGCTTTGGTTTCTAGAAATTAGAGTAGTTGTTTGTGGGGGCAATACCCATTTTGATAGTCATTCCTATTTATCATATATTTTAAAGAAATAGGACAAATAACAAATAATTTAAATAAACAACTAACTCAGTTGCTTTTGAATGTTTCGAAAAATTGAGTTTATCACACAGATAATCCAGTGGAGGGAACTTCTATGTCTGTTTAGTAATATTCAAAGGACATCAGAAGATAGCACTTTCATATTCTCACTGTTCTCACTGTCAAGAAAGGAGCCTTTTTCTCTTTCATAATTTCTCCTTAAGGAATAATGTCTTAAATCTGCATCCAAGGAAATTTTTGCCAGGACAGCAAAGTGGCTTTCTTCCTTAGAGTCACAAACTATGCCTTAACAGTTTTGAGCACCCACGTATTAAATGGCCATTTTGGTCACGGTTGATCTCAACCTTCTAATCCTATGACCATAATTCCTATAACTTTTGACAGTAATCATGCTATAGTCTATCTAAGGAGAACGCATAATCTTGTGATTTCCATATTAAATGACACAGGTATAATTTAACCAAGGTCGTTAATAAAAGATTAAAAAAAATCGGGCGCCTGGGTGGCTCAGTCATTCAGCGTCTGCCTTCGGCTCAGGTCATAGTCCCAGGGTCCTGGGATCGAGCCCCGCATCGGGCTCCCTGCTCCGCGGGAAGCCTGCTTCTCCCACTCCTCCTGCTTGTGTTCCCTCTCTCGCCCTGTCTCTCTCTGTCAAATAAATAAATAAAATCTTTAAAAAAAAATAAAGATTAAAAAAATCATGGGGCCCCTGGGTGGCTCAGTTGGTTAAGCGTCTGCCTTCGGGCTCAGATCATGAACCCAGGGTCCTGGGATTGAGCCCCACACATCAGGCTCCCTGGGAGCCTTTTTCTCCTTCTCCCTCTGCCACTCCCCATGCTTGTACTCTCTGGCTCTCTCTAGCTCTCTGTCAAATAAATAAATAAAATCTTTAAAAAAAATCAAATTAAAGAATAAAATATTCTGGGCTTTTTCCTTCCAGAAACAAAATAAATCTGTACTTTTGCATGTCACAAGTATGTTTGCAAAACTTTCTTTTCCTTCTATGCACACAGATCATATTTTCCAATAATTTTAATGGAAGCCAAGCCTGTACAAATAATTATCTGCATAGTATGTTTTTATATTTTATACTATTTTGTTTCATGAATGTTGATTTTCTTTTCTGTTGAAGGAAATGCATGATTCCATTTGCTTTATTTATTAATGAAGGAGGAAAATGGTCCATATTTAGGATTTTATTTTCACTTCAAAATAGTGTAAATGAACTAGTCAGATCTATTCACTCTTAGCAGATCTATTGCTAAGATATTCTTTTTGGAGTTTAACAATTGACTGATGCAACTTTATTTGGTGTGTCAATGATCCAGAAACCTAAGAGTAGGATTGCCATGGCAATCCCGGTGGGGATACTTTGAAACTTGACTTTCTTCTCTATCCTTACAGGGACTAGCTTTTCTGTTCTACTTATCTGTATTCCACAAATAAGGAGTGATGTGCCCTGCCTCCTTCTCTGTTGCTGGTAACACCAGTAAGAGAGGGGTCTGTAGCATCAGGAGAAACTCTTAGCAAACAGAAACAATTGATTTCAGTTTAGTGTGGCCACATTTACACTTGAGCCTACCAGTTCAGCTGACTTGGAAATATTTTCTTTTTCTTATCTAGGATGGCCAAAGAAGTTCCTAGAGGATTAGTTTCATTCTTTCCCTCCAGTTTTCACCTTTCTAAAATTAAGGCACATTGGGGCACCTGGGTGGCTCAATCAGTTAAGCATCTGCCTTAGGCTCAGGTCAGGATCTCAGGGACCTGGAATCCAGAATGCCTTGGGCTCCCTGCTCAGCAGGAAGTCTGTTTCTCCCTCTCCCTCTGTGCCTCCATCCCCCCCCCCAACTCATGCCCTCTCTCTTTCTCTCTCTCTCCCAAATAAATCTTTAAAATAGAAAAAAATATAAAATTAACCCACATTTATCAGATTCTTTTGGCTTTTTTTCAGAAAGCAAGTGACTGCCCTTCAATTTGGTTCCATTTCAATTGAATTAAGCAGAGATCCCTTGAAGATTTCAAAAGTGGGTATCTTCCTTCTCTATTAGCAGTGCTGATGAAAGTTGTCTCTACTTTTATAAACCTTTGTTCATTTCAGTCAACTTCTAACATCAAAGGAAGAGTTTTAGTTGCCTATTGTGAAGCTATCACTAGTCTCTGACGACATTCTATAGAGTAAGCTTTTGATCTTTGGCATCCTTAGATTATTCAGTTAAGTTACTCTATCAGGAACTGATATTGTTATGCTTCACTGGACAATACAGAAGGATCGTATAATCAGAAGGCAAGATAATAAATCTCAAGTATTTTCTATTTTCATCTTAAATCCCTTTTTAACCTCACAGCTGCAGTAGGAGATGGTACTTTATTGATTAAAGGAATAATTTAAGGTCTAAGAAGTACATCAGTAAGAAATAAAAGGTCTGGGGAAAAAAGCTTTTATGGGGACTGGCTTTACTGAATTTTCATATAAAATACTTCTAAACCGGGGGGTCAAGTAAAAGAAGTTTATTTATTTTTGTCATTCATTTAACAAACTTTTAACAAGTACCAACAGTATGCAAAACTGTGCGTAGGCACTGTGGGAGATATAAAGATAAATTAAACACAGTTTCTACCTGTAAAGCTCTTAGGGGAGATGAGAAATATGCATAAATAGCTTGAATACAAGCTCAAAAAATGATGAATGTCATAAGGAGAGCATAAACAAAGTCTATTGAGCTTAGTAGCTGTAGAGATTACTTTCCTGCTGAAGGTAGATGTGGAATACATATGCATAGATGCATGTATGTGTACACACACACACACATACTTATAAATGTTTGTGAGGCTTTTTTATGTGTCAGCCTTTAAAATGTTAACCAGTCGTTAACATGATAAATCGTTTTGGTGGCTTTCATATATAAACCAACAAAATTACGCATGTCCTAATGATAAAATCTAAATGATTCAAAACATGACCCTGATTTTAATAAAGTTCAAAGAAATGTTTCAGTACAAATATCAATTACAAGACATGAAACATATGAAATGATTAATAATGAGCAAAATTAACTTCTCGTCTCTTAGCAAATACCATAGAAACATACCCATTTATATCTAATTATTTTAAAGTGGCAAATATTAGGAGGAAAACAAATCATTTAAGAGCAAAAAAACCCTAAGAACAACTGATACAATACCAAAGTGGATATTAAGTGGATGCTAAAACATCTACACATGTTGTGAGTACTTTAAATAATTTGAAATAAGGTCTCAGCCCAGTGGACTTAAACCATAGAAGTTTTGCAAACAGCACTGGCCAGCTAGTCTTATTTGTCTCTGTGCATAGACATGGAGCAAATATATTTTAATTTTATCAACACATTATATTTAATGGATTTTCAGAAAGAGCAACCTAAATATGGAGGACGCTTCTGAGCAACTTACTAATAATTGTCAACTTATAAAATCCTGTAAGTTAACCAAAGAGCCTTGAGAGAAGTTGTAGATGAGGTGGTCTTTTCATGGGGATTGGTATTGTAGCTTAGTCAACATGATCTAAATTCAAGCACTGGCTACTTTGGGATCTAGCTATGTGATTTCAGACAAATTTTTAACCTTTCTGAGCCTTGTTAGAAAGTTCCAGAGTAGATATATTAAAGCTAGGGTAATATTAATACCTACCTCAAGCATTATATATGTAATGAGTTTATATATGTAAAGTTTAAGGCTAGTGTTTTCTCAGACATTAATTCTCAGTAACTCTTCCCTCCAAAGCAAATGAGAAAAACTGACGGTAAGGAAGAGATAGAGAGAAAAACACTGGTATGGGGAAATTGATTGTCACAATATCATGATAATTCTTGACTTTCCTGCATGAGAATCTGCATGAGAATAAAGATTAAGTTCCTTGAATTTTTTATTCAAATTGATTTTATTTTTACACAATTAACTTTCCTTTCCTCCAGTCTTTTCTTGCCCTAGATTTGATTTTTCTGGTATCCTTGATTTAAAATTATGAATTATATTAAATGAAACATAAACTTATATCCATGATAGAAGATAAAGGGAATTCCTGAATGTCGTAAAAATGGAGGTACTATATCCAATCCTTCACTGCAGGGTGGTTGCCAGATTAAATATGGGAGTCCTGGTTAAATTTGAATTTCAGATTTAAAAAAATGAATACTTTTTAAGCATAATTTCCCAAAGTTACATGAGACATGTTATGTTAATTGTCTATTTATCTAAAATTCACATTTAATGGGCATCCAGTATTTTTATTTGATAAATCTGGCAACCTGAACTGTTGGAAGCCCACTAATCCCCAGTGTGTCAACCCTAAAACAGGTCAATCAACAAGTAATTCTGTACATTCATCTCAGTCTCTGCTGCAACCTTCTTCCTTTAGACCGTAATCATTCCGACTATAATAATTCCAAAAGCCTCCTAATTGTCTCTAGCCAGTCTATTCTTCATCCTGTAGCAAAAGTGATTGTTCTAAAACGCAAATCTGACCACAGTGACTTGCCGCTAAAAACTTGTCAATGGTTCCCCAGAGCCCTCTGGATAAAATTTAAACTCCTTAGTAAATAATGCACAGGAAAGCCTTAGGTGATCTAGGACCTGCTTTCCTCTCCAGTTTATTCATTGTAAATTAAACTCCACCTACAGTGAACCTCATTCTGTCCTGAGTCCTCTGACTGAGATTTTCCCCAAACTTCCCTTCCTCCTTGGGTTAGCTCCTGCTCAGCAGTCTGAGTTATGAGTCTTTTCTCTTAATGTTATCTCATAGTGTTCCAGTTCTAGCACTTTCTAACAATTATCAAATAATACTGCAATTGCCATTTTCCCCATTAGTACCCCTGGTTGACTCTGTGCTCTGGGAAAAGGGACTGTCTTTTTTAACTTTAATACACACCGTTTGACACATTTTTTAAGTATGTTGAATGAAGACAGAGCTCTTTAGTTTAATAATATATCAGGGCAGCAGTTCGGATGAAATGAGAGTGTTTCTGAAAAGCTGTAACAGCAAAACTAAAGTAAGGCTCTTAGTCACCCTTTGTGTTTTGCCCACTTTTGATTATTCATAGCACAGTTCTTAACATGCTAGGTAAGTGACATCCAATTACTTGTTTAAATAGTGTATAAGATTATAGGTTATCATCTTTTTTTTTTTTTCCACTGAAGACAGAAGTGAACTAACATGACCTGAGAAAGAATTTCCTTACTTTTAACCAAGGCCTTTAAAAAGTTTTTTTTTATTTAAAAACAATTTAATTTTTTTAATAGGTAACTTATACACAATGTTCAAAAAGTATAGTAAGCATCTGCTTCATCCACCCAGTCACCTACATCCCTTCCCAAGATAACCATTGTCTGAGTTTCCCCATGTGCCCTTCCAGAGACATTTTATGCATACACAAGCAAATATATGCAAATAGAAGCACACATACATTTCTGTTGTTTCTATGGGTAATTAAATCTTCAACCAGTAAAGAATATAAAGTTATAAAGCTATCATCTGACCTATTCAAGCAGTGGATTTCATGAGAATATTTTTTTTTTGCTCAGTTTCACTGTTTCGATCAGTTAATTAAGTAATTAAATATTCATTAATAAAGAATTTGTAATGTCCTGATTGCAATTTTAAGTGGGTCATGTTCCACAAAAATATGCTCCATTTCACTGTCTCAAGTTTTTAAAAATTTAAACAGGCAGCCTCTCTGAAGATTATATATCTCCTCTTGTTTTCAGTTTATTTTATTCTCAGTATTGCATTTTTGAATTTCCTATTTCTTTAACAGTCTTTGTACTCATTTTCAATGCCCAAAAGGATTAAAAATTAAAATAGGATTTGTTTACAAAGTATACAGAATTGGATATATCTTAACAAAAATAAAAATGTAAATAAATCAAAATATTCTTAAAACAATGACATTTTTCTTTTAAATTATTAAAAATTATATTTTATGGGGCGCCTGGGTGGCTCAGTTGGTTAAGCGACTGCCTTCGGCTCAGGTCATGATCCCAGGGTCCTGGGATCGAGTCCCACATCGGGCTCCTGGCTCAGCAGGAAGCCTGCTTCTCCCTCTCCCACTCCCCCTGCTTGTGTTCCTGCTCTCGCTGTCTCTGTCAAATAAATAAATAAAATCTTAAAAAAAAATTATATTTTATAATTTGTTTTGTCTCTTAATTACTATAAATCAAAATTGTAAATGATGTTTATATCTAGATCATTTTATTTAGCTTTTTGAGAACTTAAATTTATAACATTTTTATAATAAAACTATTTGCAATTTTAGCTTTCTAGAATGTAAAGAACATTCTGGTTGCCAATGGTAAGAACAGGGATCACACTTCACACATATTATGTACGAACCTTCATATACACTAATTTACCAATGATATGAATTATTTCATACTGAAAAATTATTCCCAACTGCTATGTACAGCTTGTATGTGTGATGTGTGAGGAACACTGGAAGCACAAAATGAAATAATAAGAAAAAAAAATGGATGCTCCACCTTCCTGGGAAATAGTTCACTATACAAGAAGCTATTGCCTTCAAGCTAATGTTAGAAAGTAAATACATGTTTATTCTCTTAGCTAAGCCCGTCCACTGCTCACTTCTCTCAACAGTGTACAAAACATCCATCTTCCACTGCCATACAACACACAAATTTTTATAGCACTCTGTTAAAGTTGTTTCATGTTTAGAAGGAATAGGGCTAAAATGTGAAGAAGTGTTTCCTGGGTTCTAAACAGTATTATTATGAAAGTGGATGTTTAGAATTAAGAGTTTCCCTATGCTGGACCTGAATGCTAGATTCTGAGTGACAAGGCAGCTGTGTTCTTTAGGACATGTGTGTGAGATATGCTGAGCCCTCTAAAGCCCAAGACTCAGAGCAGGGACCCCTCTTACCCAGTAGCACCAATATAGTTCTTGAACTGTCTGCCTTTCCTAATGATGATTTCCATAAAGGCTCCCCACTGAATTCACAAAACGTAGCACAGGAAGGAGGGAAGGGAGGAAGGGAGGGATGGAGTTAAGGGAAGGAAAGAAGGAAGGTAGGGAAAAGAAGGAAGGAAAGGAAGGAAAAGGAAGGAAAGGGAAGGGGGCTCTTCTATGTATTTTGTTCAGGCAGAGAATGGTTTCTTCTTGTGGGGTGATGGGACAAGTGGGGATTTGTTAGCTCATTCAGCAGTATAATCTTGAAATAGGAGTTTTAAGTTCCTTTTGGCGGTAGTTTGAATATAAGAAAGTATCAATCTTTAAAAGATGTTCATCCTGGAATAGATTTAAAGTACCAACTGACTTGGCTAATCAGATAGCATTTAAGGATTCACAAATATCAAGGCCTTTTAAATTGCTTTTGTGCTTTGGTTCTCTATCTACGTCTAAACAGAGGTGAGGAGTAAATAATCACCTGATAATCACTTGTTTGAAATTACCCACCTACTAGTTACTTTTGGCTTCTTCTTTTTTTTTTTTTTAAAGATTTTATTTATTTATTAGAGAGCGAGTGAGAGAGAAACAGCATGAGAGAGGAGAGGGTCAGAGGGAGAAGCAGGCTCCCCGCTGAGCCGGGAGCCCGATGTGGGACTCGATCCCAGGACCCTGGGATCATGACCTGAGCCGAAGGCAGTCGTTTAACCAACTGAGCCACCCAGCTGCCCTACTTTTGGCGTCTTAACATAGTTGAATGGTTCTACCTTATCACAACTCTGTTCACTTTTTTTTTGCTCCTGGCTTTAGGAAGATCTTCAGTACCTTTCCTGCAGGTAGAGTTTGATAACTAATTCAGTCCCTTAGATTTTCCAAATTTCTTTTTGGAACAAAACCAAGCAGTTTTCAGCTCTTTGAATTCTTAACTCTCTTCTCCTGTAAGTATGTTAAAATATAGTTACAATAAAAATGTAATTAATTTAGGGGCTCCTGGGTGACTCAGTCCCTTAAGCATCTACCTTAGGCTTAGGTCATGATCTCAGGGTCCTGGGATCCAGCCCGCATTGGGCTTCCTGCTTAGTGGGGAGTCTGCTTCTCCCTCTCCCTCTGCCCATCCCCCCATTTGTGCATACTCTCTCTCTCAAATAAATAAACAAAATCTTTAAAAACTGGAATTAATTTGGTTTGGAATGCCAGCGTGATTGACACCTATTTAAACACTGATACTTTAAAAGATTGTGAAATTTTTACATGGTATTTTTTTTCATGCTCAATTACATTTAATTTTTTAATAAATTTTAAGATACTTGTGAGTACACCAGTATATTATTGGGCATTGTGGGAAATCCTCCATAGTTCAGATCGTAACTCTATAAAATCGATTATATCCTTGGAATGTTACAATATGTTCTAACTTCTAATGAAATAGTTCTATTATATTTATTGGTATTTATATCACCTGAGTGACTGTTTATAAAACCCTTCTATTTATATATGGAATTTTAAACTAAAAATATATGCAATGAAGTATATGTATTTATATAAAATAGCACATATAAATATTTGCTGTTTTGCCTATTCATTTATGCATTTTTTATATAATCCATTGAAATGAATTAATGGCATAATGAATTAGTGACATAAAAAACATTCACTAAGGTGCCTGCCTTGGGAAATGTTGACAAAAAGAGAAAACATCCAACTAAGTTCCAAATTTGAAATACAATTGACACCAAACTAATTCCTACTATTTTATAACTACTACTCTTTAATATCCACTAAAAATTATTTGATATGTAAATAATTGTAATAGAAATAGAAACTCTATAAATTAGTGAGAAACAGTATTTATAAATCTCAAAATGCTTACATTCCATGAGCCTGTAACACAACTACATGAAGGAATAATAACAGCCCCACAAAAATGAAAGGAAGAGACCAAATGAGAAGGAGAAACTCTCTCAGATTTATTTTCCCCAGACCAGGGGCTGCAAACTGCATCTGTATTGCTGTCACAGTTTTGAATGTCTGGTGTAGAGAAATAATATGCTGGCCTTGTGTTATAAGATCTGTGTGCCACCAATTGCAGAGTGTGACCTTGGCCAAGTGACCGAATCTCTCTAGACTTGGACTAGATTATATTTATGGTCTGATCCAGCTTTAACATTCTGTATCTAATCTAATCTTTTCTGTGAAGATTCATTTCAGTCACTTCTCTACACACAGGACCTGAATGACTGTTAACTTTCAGAAACCCTTACTTTTTTTTTTTTTTTTTTAAGACTGAAGTTACTAATCTGACTTCCTTCCCTGAAGATGGGCATGTCCCTTAGTCTTCCATTACACTGTCAGGTAAATCAATTTACCACACAGCTACAACAAGGGCTTTCATTTAGTCAGGAATAAAATGGCTGCAGCAAAAGAGTAATTTGAGCAGAAAAAGAACAAGGACCTGATCTTACCCCAGGTCCTGTGAAAATACCAAGTAGAGAACCATTGCAAATATCCTGTATCATATTTTTGTTTCACTGTCAAGTGAAGTGGTATATAATACAAGTTTGAAGACATTTTGATATGATGATCTCTATTCAAAAACATAACACGATGAAGTAGTTTTATTAACTATTAGCCTTATGCTTTCAACTCGTTACCATGTCCCTAGTTTTTACATAATTTATTTCATCAGGTAGAATGACTTCCCTTTAGGTAAGCTAGTCCTTTTTGAGCACTGTGAAAGGCCTGAGATGTTACCTTGCTTGCAAGCTAACAGGTTAGCCTACCACACCTTCATGGGAGGTGGCAGAAGGTGCATGAGGACTCAAGGCACTGCACACAGCATAAGCTTCATGTTCATATGCTTCTTTTGCCCCTGATACCCCCTGGGGTAATATGGAGTTGTCCAGCTTGGTGATGAGTAAGCAATCAATTTGTGTGACAGCTAAGAAACAAGCTTAGGAAGCTCCAATCTTTTATTTTATTTTTTTAAGATTTTTGGGGCGCCTGGGTGGCTCAGTTGGTTAAGCGACTGCCTTCGGCTCAGGTCATGATCCTGGAGTCCCAGGATCGAGTCCCACATCGGGCTCCCTGCTCAGCAGGGAGTCTGCTTCTCCCTCTGACCCTCCTCCCTCTCATGCTCTCTGTCTCTCATTCTGTCTCTCACAAATAAATAAAATCTTAAAAAAAAAAAGATTTTATTTATTTGTCAGAGAGAGAGAGACAGAGGCAGGCAGAGGGAGAAGCAGGATCCCCGCTGAGTAAGGAGCCCCATGCGGGACTTGATCCTAGGACCCTGGGATGATGACCTGAGCCAAAGACAGGCACGTAACCGACTGAGCCACCCAGGCATCCCAAGCTCCACTCTTTTAAAGAGTGCTAACTTGCAAACCTGTATGACTTTGCCCGAAATGGAGACATCTTAGACAGCAAAGAAACCTATGCTTTGCTTAGAGGACAGGCAGAAACATGTGGGATCCATGGAGAATTCTCCGCCAGAAGTCCTCATAAACAAACCAAAATTAGAACAAGAAAACTTATAAAATTCACCTTTGTATATAAATCAACATGATTATAAAAATTAGTATATTTCCTCTTTCTTAAGGAAAAAGCAGAAAGATGACATAATCAACCAAATCTAGTCATATCTAACATCTATTAAATGCTTATTATATTCCAGGCATTTTCATATATATTTTTGCTCTAATTCCTAAAGCATCTCTATGAGGATGTACTATCCTCAGTTGCATAGGTAAGGAAATTTAATGTCCATACAGGAATATTACCTGCTTCTTGGTCATAAAACCATTCCATAGCAGCACTGGGGTTTAAATCCAGTATAACACACTGAGAAATAATATATATGAGGCCTTAAAATGGAATGGAAGTAATAACCACCTTCTGATTACAAAATTTCTTTGTTCTATTGACTTATTAGATGCACTAAATTTACATAATCACCTTGTTAAGAGGCAGTAATATTCACTATATAAATGTGCTAAATTAAGACCAGATTTATAGATTTATGAAATTAGTCACTCTTACTCATGTCTGATAACGTATTGAAATAACCTCTCCAACAACATTATTTCCTCTCTTTTTGTTTTTTAGTAGTTTTAGGACAACTTGATGAGGAGTTAGTTTCAATAGCATATCTTCAAATATTTTCTCTTGAAATAATCTATCTTCTACATCAGAACTTCTAAAATTTTAATATGTAACATTTTAAATATATTCTAGATATTTATTTTTAAGATTGGAGTTTACTGATTAGCCTGGTACATCTGGTAGTATCAGTGGAGTGAGAGAGTTTGAGGTTCATACATTTCCAAAGCATGTTTTAAAGTAATCTTTCTGATCATTTTAAGAATATCATAAATCATGCTTATTCAACCTGAAGTTTTTTGTTAGGAAACTACCCTATTCCAAAGCTCATGATTGCCATAGGACAACTGCCCGAGTAGTCAGTGAGAGGGTTAATCGAGAAGCAAAGAATTACACTACACAAACATTTTCAAAGCCAACAATAGCTAAGAGGATTTGTTCTTTACCAGTGAATCTACTTCAGAAATCTCTCTGGAACCAGGGTAAACACAATTCTACTCTCTTGCCTATTGTTAATGTTGTTGTTAGTTAACTTAATTTTGGCTAAGCCCTAAGGATAAAAGGTTGAGAAATGTACAGTTAGTATTATTAATGGAATTTATAAAATCTGATGGGTCATTAGAGTGCAATCCACTCTGATCCCTTTTGAAGAAAATCTGTTTTCTATTATCTCTTGATCTGTTTCTCAGGCTCAAATTTTAGCCTACTGAGATCCTACTGTGAGTGTTACCTCTTAAAACGCATTGCCCAACAATGTGATTTTTTTTTTTTTTTTATGTTACAGTGTTTTCATTTTTCACTTCATGCTTCCTTTCTAGGAGCACTTTTCACTGGGTATGGCATTTAGAGGTTTAAAAGAAGTCCAATATAATTGGGGATTATTAGATCTTTGTCAATGCCTACAACTGGAGAGTTATAATTTTACAGTTTTGCTCTAGCATGCGAAATTTGTCCTTAGTGGAGATGAATTTTACTTTATAGCAAGATAAAGCCCACATATATTAACCTGAAATCTGAGCTTGTTCCATCTTCACCTAATTCCCTTCACCAAACTGTTGCCTCATCAAAACTGGTTTATTCACTTCCCTAGAACTATTCTTTCAAAATTCCTCTTTTTACCAACTTCTTTTCCTTTTCACCAAAGGGAGATAAAGACAGATGTGGCTGAACTTAGGTTCCATCTTTTCTTTAAACTTCTCCTTGAACACACCAGTCCTCAGTGATCTTCACATCTGGTCAACTTCTATTAGTGGCCGGAGACGTAGTGATAATTAACATTTATTGTGAGTTCAATATCTGTTAGTCGTTGTACAAAACACTCACTTTCTCATAGTGACTTAATTTGTTAAGTTCTTTCAAGGAAAATTGAGAAACGGTATTGGAACAGTCAAATAATTTGGATAAAGTCACACAGCTAGTCAGTGTTGGAATAGGGATTCAAACCTAGTTTTTCTAATTCAAGACATCACATTCTAAACTAAGCCTCAAGGTATATATAGTGTTTTTAGTGATCCCTGTTTTTTAATCTTTTTATCTCCCTAAATAATTTATCACCAGATCTTTGAGGGAAATGATGTCTTACTCGTTTCTTGCTCCTTCATACAGCCTAATTTCTTATACACTGAAAAGCCTTAATGAATATTAAGTCCTTAGTTGAACAGCTGATGTAGTGAATTATAAAACATGTTGTTTAACAAAATACAAATATTAAGAGTAACAATAACCAACGGTAGCATATTTATTCTAGCATATCTGTCATTCATTTACATCCACCTCTTGTTAAAGTAAGCCCTGCAACCATGCAGCTGAATGTAGTGGTCCTCATATTTGAGCTTGCATCAGGATCTCTTGGAGGGCTTGTCAAAGCACTGAATGAAGTCTGCACAGAGTTTCTGATTCAAAAGATCTGAGGTAGACCTGCTCATTTACATTTCTAACAAATTTGAAGGTGATGTTGATCTTCCAGAAACCACTCTTTGAGAAATCACTATTAGTGATTCCAGAATCAGAGTGGCAGAACTAAAACCCCAACTCTATACCTTACATGCTGTATGAAATTGAGCAAGTGATTAGTATCTCTGGACCTCAATTTCTTTATCTATGCCAAGGGAATATCAGAGTTTTTGTGTTGGTTAAATGAGGTAGCATATATAAATTGCTTAGAACAGTGGCTGGCACATATATATAATAAAGCTCAATAATTATTGACCATATTTATGTCTTACAGTAACTAGAATTACAAAGTTGCAAACATCTAGATTACCAGCTCTTGGACTGCCCTTTGTGTTTAATATAAAAAGCAAAGCATTGAGAAGTAGACTCTGAGCTGTGATTCTCAGAATACAGAGAAAAAAAGAATGAGGAATGAGAAAGGCATGAGAAAAGGCCTTAGTGGAAAATCCAAACAGTGGTACAAAGAATACAGAGAGCTTCATAGGGAAAAAGTATCTGGGAGAAGAAGGAGAAAGCAAGATGATTTAAAAAGGGACAGAGTAGAGGTCAGAAAGTCAGCTAATTTTTAATAAATATGGGACCAAATCTGAAATGTACGAAATCTAAGATAAAGGTTTTTAAAAACTATCACTGCTTTGGGGCGCCTGGATAGCACAGTCAGTTAAGCATCTGACTGGTGATTTCAACTCAGGTTGTGATCTCAGGGTCCTGGGAGGGAGCCCTGCATCAGGCTCCATGCTCAGCGGGGAGTCTGCTTCTCTCTCTCTCTCTCCCTCTCCCCCTTCTCCCACTCACACCCTTTCTCACTCTAAAAATAAATAAATAAATAAATCTTTTAAAAAATAATAAAAAAAAAAAACTACCACTGCTTTGTGTGTAGTTAACAAGTTCTGTAGTTTTCTGTCATTTGACATTAGGTTATGGAACATGAAATTGGTATAATATCCAAAAATTAATTTGAAGTACAGAAATGTCTCAAATGTTCTCTCTATTCCTTATGAACAAGAAAGCAGTAAAATTAGAAACTGAGGGAATTTCACAGTTAATTTTTCCAAAGGAGAATCTGCTTTTTTTTTTTTTTTTTTTTTTTTTTTTTAGCAGAGGGTGTATTGTACCAGGGTTCTATTCAAATCAGTTTCTTCAACAGCAAAAGCAACCCTGTAATAAGATAATATCTAAAGATACAATGGATATGGGTTTTGGTATGGCTAGTACTTTACTAGTCAACCCATTTTGAGGTTAGATCTGTTGTATACTTAGATTCCAATTTAAACAAAACATTCCTTTCTGTTTTTAATAAGATCACTTTATTCTAATCTACAATGATATAAGGACAATATACAGTGGCATGATTTCCAACTTAAACAGTTTTAGGTAAAAGGTCATTCTGTGACCACTGTTGTGAGAATATGTTCCTGATTATTTTTGTATACCTCATGAGTCACATGGGGTAATAAAAACGGATTAACATTGCCAGGACTTATGTAAAGGACAAATACTCCTGCTAGTGTTTTTCAGAGTATAGTCTGTGGGTGCCTGCCCCAGAATCACACAGGATGTTTGGGAAATATTTAGGTCTCTCTACATCTTCCAGGACCACTGACTTGTAATCTCTGGGAGTTGACTCATGAATCAGTTGTTTTAAGGATACTCCAGGCACTTTCTACTGAGCCCATAGCTAGCTGATGCTGACAAGGGCGAGCTTCCTGGGAGAATTTACATGGTTAAAAATAAATTACATTTTATTCCTTTAGGTTAGAAAGCGTGCAGATAAATTAAGCATGCTAATCGGTGATAAAATATCTGATGAGAGAACAAAGCATATTTTAATAAATATTTTATATTTAGCTTGAAAAATGCTGCCATATTTTCATGTATGCCACAGATTCACACAGAAAATCTTCAGAATATATAATAAACCTGATACTTGAGTCTTTACCATGACTCAAAAGACAGTAGAGGGGCACTTGGGTGGATTGTTCAGTTAAGCGTCTGACTTTGGCTCAGATTATGATCTCAGGTCCTGGGATCCAGCCCCGTGTCTGGCTCCCTGCTCAGCAGGGACTCCGCTTGTCCCTCCCCCTCTGACCCACTCTCCCCCTTGTGTGCTCCCTCTTTCTCTCAAATAAATAAATCTTTAAAAAAGACAGCAGAAAATGTCTAGAAAAATGTTCTCCTCACACAAATATTCTCACTCTGAAAATATCTAAATATTCATATCACACAGTAACAATACCGTGTGGTATCTATATATCCTATAGTTTGTTTATTATTCCAGTTGAGAAAGTGAAATGCCTTATATTGTTATTATATGTTGCACATTATATTATTATATACATTGCTTTTTTTCAAAAGTCCATCATCCTGTCATAAGAAAGTAAGAATGATCTTAAACATTCTTCTTCTGTGCAGAAATATGTACGCATGACTATAGAGTAAATATCTAGGAGTTTATTGAATATTGTTTTTTGAAAATGCCACCAAACCATGTACCTAAAGTTTATGACAAATTGCATGCTCATCAAAACATTGAAAGAATCAAGTCTTCTTCCAAATTCCTATCCACATTAGCTTATTAAACTTTTTCATTGTTATTGCCATATGGAGTGAAATGGTATGTGTTTATTATCATTTGCATTTATTTCCTGATGAGTGGTATTGCAGATTTGTATGCTTATTGGCTATTTGCATATGCCAATTCTGCTACTGGTCTGGTTTTCTCTTATATCTAAGAGACGTTTTATGTTAAAACAATTTGCCCTCTTGCTGTCATATGGTTGTCAATATTTTTCTGGTTAGTAGTCCTTCAGCTTGGTTAATTATATTATCTAAGAGATAATATAATTATTACATATATAATATATATAAATTATAAATATAATTATAAATATATATAAACATATAATTATAATCTAAGAGATTTAAAATTTTATGTAATCAAATTTATCAATATTTTCTTTTCTGCCTTTGGTGTATGTACAATGCTTAGAAAATCTTACACTTTTCTAGGGCTGAAATGTCTAAATTAGAAATGTCTATTTCTTTGAGTTCTCAGAAATTAATACTAATGATTTATACTCTATAGTACAAATATCTAGTTTACATCTACTTTTACTGCATTTCTTGTGTTCCTCCCATTCAGAATAATGCTTTACTTGCTTGTAAGGGTAATTCATGTAAAACACTTAGAAATTTCAGAAAAAAATTTAAAAAAATATTCATAATATTATCCAAATACTAAATCTGCCACTAGTTAGTATATTTTATTCACTTATTTTTTTTGTAAGGTTTTATTTATTTATTTGAGAGAGAGAGCATGAGAGCCAGAGATAGCACATGCCAGGGTGGTGGAGGAGGGCCAGAGGGAGAAGCAGACTCCCTGCTGAGCAGGGGGCCTGATGCAGGGCTCAATCCCAGGACCCCGGGATCATGACCTGAGCCGAAGGCAGGCACTTAACTGACTGAGCCACCCAGATGCCCTGTATTTTATTCACTTCTTATGTTTAATCAGTTTGACTATATTTTTACCTCATTATATATTGTCTTATAAACTAACTTTTTTAAATAGGACATATCTCCTCTCACCTGAAGTTCCTTAGAAACATTACTTTAGGGCGCCTGGGTGGCTCAGTTGGTTAAGCGGCTGCCTTCGGCTCAGGTCATGATCCTGGAGTCCCAGAATCGAGTCCCGCATCGGGCTCCCTGCTCAGCAGGGAGCCTGCTTCTCCCTCTGACCCTCCCCCCTCTCATGTGCTCTCTCTCTCTCATTCTCTCTGTCTCAAATAAATAAATAAAAATCTTTAATAAAAAAAAAACAACATTACTTTAATAGCCATATAAGCACCCCATTATATAGACACACCATTAAGTTTTAAGCATACTAATTCCAGTTTAAGTTTGGTATTTTATTTAAAATTGTGTTGTATATATTTTTTCATAGTCCTCTGAATAAAATTATCATTATGAAAAATTATTAGAAGTTGAATTCCTGGGTTAATTTATATGAATTTATTTTCAGCTTTTTCTATATGTTACCAAATTGCCCTAAAGAGATGTTTTAATGGCTGTTATCTCCTCAGTTATGCATGAGGTTTTACATTTAACCTTGCCAACGTTTGGTAGTGTTTCTTAAAGTCAATCTATAACAATAAAAATCTTAGAAAATTTAATATACAAAGGATGTTTTTTAGCCTAATTATGTGTTTCCATGGAATATTTGCCCTTGTTATATCTTAAGCATATTATTTAATTAGCCATAAGTTTAAAGATGATTGCTAAGAATCATAACTTAGTGTGCTGGCTTAAAAAAATATTACCCAATGAAATAAGGGCCACATAGGCTCTTTGTTCCTTGCTATCTGCATATAAACACACTATTATGAAACTCTAGACTATCAGACATGAAATGAAAACGTTTAAAGTCACTAGAAATAAAAGATATATCCACTACAAATTAATAACAATGAGACTGAGAGCAGACTCCCCACATTCAGCATGAAGGTCAGGAAACAGTGACATTATACTTTTAACTTGTTGAGAAAAATAACTGCCAGCCAGATGAACACCATTAAACAAAGATGACAAAATAAAAGATAAAACAAGGTAGAGTTTATCACTTTTCCAAAGAACTCTCACAGAGGTATAACTCAAGAAGAAAAAAAAAAAAAAAACTCATTAGAAAACATGGGAAAATAACAATTATGAGCAAAGGAATTGATAGTCATGTAGGGAAATCTTTGTATAATTAACCATATATATCAATATTAATAGCAGGAACTAGTGGAAGAGATTAAATTCAAGGTGGAGGTAAAATGAAGGACAACAATAACATGCCGTGAGTGAGAAGAGACACTGGGGTTAAACTAATATAAATGCCAGATGTTACCAGAAGGGAGAATGGAGTTGGTGTATTCTCCTAGATATCGCCATGCCAAATATTCATGTTAAAAATATACACATGAACTTTAAAATCACATAAGGTGTTGCTTGTGAACTAGTGAGAAGAAAGGGAATGAAAATTAATAAAGAAAATTCCACCAGTGAATACTCATCCAGAAAGAAAAGGGGGAAAATGAGTAGGCACTGATAATAGAAGCACAGAATAGAGTAAAAATAAATCTGAAAATATTAATATTCAAAATAGGGCAAATAAAATCTACTCTTAAAGGATAAAAATACATACTTAATGGAAATGTGTGTATGTATACACATATCTTTTAAAAAGACCCCCCTGAACAATATAAAATTAAAATAGATTAAAAGCCAAAAAATGGGAAAATATAGGAAGCAGTTACATATAAATGAGAGCAACATTAGACACAATGAGGAAAAAAGCATTTTGTAGTGACAAAGAACATCATGATGCATAATGAGAAAAGGAAGAATATATTTCTGAGCCCTTGAAATGTGTAATGGCAAACGCTATGTCTCTTGATATATTCCAGACAAGACATAGGTACTTCACAAACATTAACTTGCTCAGTACTTATTAAAACCAGATAGGAAGGTTCATTATACACAGGAGGACACTGAGGTGGGTGAAAGTTTAAGTGCTCAGTCTGAGCTCACACATACAGCCATGCTTGAATCCAGATATGTACCTGAGTCTGGTTGCAAAGCTCAGGCTGGTGCAGAACATACAAAGAAGCTACCACAACTACAGCAAGAAACTTTTACCTCAACATCTGAAAGAATGAAGATTGAATCCAAGCATCTGTGGAACTTTTAACACCTGATCAGGTCCCAGGGTACAAAAAAATATTCAAAATACTCAATAGTTTAAAACATAGAAAGCATGTTCTTGATGTACCCAATTATCCAGAAAAAGATATGATAGCTCCCAAAACATACATATGGAGAAATTTTTAAAAGACAAACATATATAGGGCACCTGGGTGGCTCAGTCGTTAGGCGTCTGCCTTCGGCTCGGGTCATGATCCCAGGGTCCTGGGATCAAGCCCCGCATTGGGTTCCCTGCTCGGCGGGAGGCCTGCCTCTCCCTCTCCCACTCCCCCTGCTTGTGTTACCCTCTCTCGCTGTCTCTCTCTCTGTTGGAAAAAAAATAAATAAAAATATAAAAAAAAAAAGAAACATATACATACACACTTTAGATAAAAATTGCTGTAAGAAGAAATCAATAGAAATAATATATATTGAAACAAAATATATTGTTTTTCACTTATTTAACTTATTTACAGATGTGGAATGAATTTAAAGCAGCCTTTCAAATAAAAATTATAACCATAAATATATTAAAGATAGAAAATCATTCATTTTATTTATTGCAAAGAGACAGAGATACCCCGAAAGTGGGAAGAAAATGATAAAAGTAAATTTAATAAAGCAGAAAATGAATTGAAATAGAGAATAATTAATAACCTCAAAAATTATTTGAAAAATGAAATAGAAAAATATATGGCAGAATTACAAAGGGAGAAAAAAAATTGAAATTTCAATAAAATAACATTTCTTTTTTTTTTTTTAAAGATTTTATTTATTTATTTTGGAGACAGAGCACAAGAGGGGGGAGCGGGAGACGAAGAAGCAGACTCCCTGCTGAGCAGGGAGCCCGAGGCGGGACTCGATCCTGGGACTCCAGGATCATGACCTGAGCCGAAGGCAGTCGCTTAACCAACTGAGCCACCCAGGCACCCCCAAAATAATGTTTCAATGAAGTAGGTAATAACAATTACAAATAGTAATTTGTAATTATAATTTACAAATAGTAATTTGTAATTATAAATGTGTACTGTGCATAATTATAAACTGGTAAATCTGAAAACTTGGGCAAAGTGGACTTCTATAGAATATTCTAAATTATCAAAATATGTTTAAAAGATGTAAAATTCTGGGGCGCCTGGGTGGCTCAGTGGTTAAGCGTCTATCTTTGGCTCAGGTCATGATCTCCAGGGTCTGGGATCGAGCCCCGCATCGGGCTCCCTGCTCGGCAGGAAGCCTGATTCTCCCTCTCCCACTCCCCCTGCTTGTGTTCCCTCTCTCGCTGTCTCTTCTCTCTGTCGAATAAATAAATAAATAAAATCTTTAAAAAAAAGTTGTAAAATTCTGATAGGAATACAGACATTAAGAGATCGAATTTTTTTTTTATTCAAAAGTTTTAAAAGGTTAGTAGGTAGGGATGCCTCTGTGGCTCAGTCAGTTGAGCAGCTGCCTTCAGCTCAGGTCATGATCCCAGGGTCCTGGGATTGAGCCCCACTTTGGGCTCCCTGCTCAGTAGGGAGTCTGCTTCTCCCTCTTCTCCTCACCCCTGCTCCTATGCTCTCTCTCTCTCAAATAAATAAATAAAATCTTAAAAGAAAAACAGTAGATTGATTTTTACTTTAAGAAGAGAGATGCAAAAATACAAAATAAAGTGTTAGCATGTTCTGTGAAGCAATCAAAAAATAAATATATCCTGACCAAAAAGGTGTATCTCAGGCAAGGATGTGTTAGTATTTAAAAATCAATTTATGTAATTTATCCCATAAACTGATTATAAAATCCATGTGATCTTCTCCATACATTTAGAAAAGCACGTGAAACTGTTCAGTATGCCTGTAAGATTTATTTGCTTTTCCTAGCAGTTCGGGGATAGAAAGTTTTCTCTTTAACCTGAGAAGTAGCATTATCAAAAACTTGCAGAATGCATAGCACTTTATAGGAAGCAGCAGAACATCCGTTTAAAGTCAGATATATGACAAAGATGCTACAACTTAACATTGTCCTGGAGATACTATCCAAAACAGCAAAACTTAGAAAAAGTAAAAGATGTAAGAATTGGAAGGAAGGATTAAAATTGTCAAAATAGTATTATTCATATAGAAAATCAACTATTATCTGCAGAATAACATTACACATAACAGTTTACATCTAATATTGATAGTTGCAAGATCAATATATAAAAATCAATAGTGATCTTGTGTGCTGTAAATAATCAGAAATTGTAATTTAAAAAAAAAATTGCCCAACCTGTGCCCAGATCTTGGTCACTAATACCATTCTCCAAAAAAAAGGAATCAGAGATCCTTGGGGAAATAGTTGATGCTAGGGCTGGGGAAGGAAATATACAAAATAAGCCTGGAGGATCTTTTAATGCCAGAAAGTAAGGAAGAGCTCAAAATACAACACAATGTTGTTGAAACATCTCAGTGGGACACAGGACTCAACCTGAAAGAATTTTCAGTGGACAAAGCTGGAACAATTTGAACAACCAGATAAATAACATATTAAATCATAACCCAAAGTGTAAAATAAATCTAAACTGATATAAATAATGGATACAATAAGTAAATATAAATGTATGGTAGAAGAGACAAATCTCCCATACAGAAGAATTCCAAATATTTATTGGAGACCTTCCCCCCCACACCAAGGAAAAGAAGTTTAGCTCCTCACTCCTGGAGTATGAGATGTCCTTAGTGACCTACTTCCAAAGAGGAGAGTACCGGAAGGGGAGAAAAAGTAACTTGGCAGTGGAGAGACTTCACAAACTTTACCTGAGGCAGGCAACTGAGGCTAACATCACCAGTGATAAATCATGTTGATAGTATGATAAATCATAATAGTTGATAACCATGAGGATAGCATTTTATTTCTCTGGTCTTCCATGAGAAAAATGTAAGCTAAAGTTTCATTCAAAAAAACAACTGACCAATTCTCAGAACTGCCAAGGTCATCAAAAGTAAAATCTGAGAAACTGTCAAAGACCAATTGAAGCTAAAGAAATGTGAAGACAAAATGGAATGTGGTATTCAGGATGGAATCATGGAACAGGAAAAGGACATTAGAGAAAAACTGGTGAAGTCTGAAGAAACTGTAGTGTTCAGTTATTAGAACATAGCGATGTTTTCTTGTGACAGCTGTAGGAAGGTATCAGTAGGAGAAACGAGATGAGGGGTATAGGGGAACTGTTGGTAATATTTTTGTCACTTTTCTATAAATCTAAAACTATTCTACAAAATGAGATCATTCAAATAATTTGTTAAAGGAGGAAATTGCTCAGAAAAAGATCCCTAAGATACAAGATACCTAAGAGTACATCTAACAAAAGAAGCATAACTGCTACACAAAAAAAATTGTTGAACCACATAAAACTTGAATGAGGGTGATGTTTATTATTTGGATGGACAAGACAAATCAATATTGTAAAATTTTAACTATCCCTAAATTAATTTATATGAAGGGTCATAAAACTATGACCAACAGGACAAATCCAGCCTATGGCCTGTTTCTGTACTGTCCCATAAGCTAGAGATTGGTTGAGTTTGTGTTTGTTTTTTGTATTTTTAAGGATTAGGAGAGGAGCGGGGGAGAAGGAGGGATGGGGGGATAGAAACAGGGAGGAAGGAAGGGAGGAAGGAAGAAGGAAGGGGGAAAGGATCTATAGTAGGGACCCACAAAGTTTAGAATATTTACTATTTGTCCCTTTATAGAAAACATTTATAATAATGATAACAGTTATTTACCATGTATAGAGCACTTATCATTGTCAGAGAATTTTCTAAGGGCTTGTTTCAATTTTTTCCCCTCTCACGAATACTCCATAAAACAATGACCATGTTTTCCCATTTTACAGAGAGAAGAACCAAGGCACAGGGTCAGTTACTTGCCCAGGATCACAGAGCTAGTAAACAATGGAGCATACATACTGACTCAAGCTGTCTCCGTCTAGTGTTCATACATTTGTAAGCATTGATTGAATGATCACACAGACTTTAGGGTAGTGGCCATATATGGGGTTAGGCAAAGGGAAAAGGCCTGGAGGCTAGAGGTTTAGCTATAAATACAATGTGCTTTTTGCCTCTTGTTTTGTTTTTGTTTTTTTTTTTTCTTTACTAATATTGTGTCCTTTTTTCCAGTGAGAGCTGAAGGCAGCTGTAGCAAAACATAAATTCTGTTTGCTGTAACATCTACATTTATTTTTTATTTTATTTATTTTATTTTTTTATTTAAAGATTTTATTTATTTATTTGTGAGACAGAATGAGAAACAGAGACCACGAGAGGGAGGAGGGTCAGAGGGAGAAGCAGACTCCCCGCTGAGCAGGGAGCCCGATGCGGGACTCGATCCGGGGACTCGATCCCGGGACTCCAGGATCATGACCTGAGCCGAAGGCAGTCGCTTAACTGACTGAGCCACCCAGGCGCCCTACATTTATTTTTTAAAAATTAAAAGATTCCTCTTGAGTTTGAAAGGTGGCAATTTGGAATTTGTACAATTTGAACTCTCGTTGAGTGGTGAGGTTTGTACAGAGAGAAAACACAGGGTGGAAAGAAGAGTGAATGGATGCTTGACATATAAAGTTTGTTTAAAAAAAAAAAAGGCTTGAACTAAGGTTTAGAAGAAAATTGGGAAATAAGGAACCTAGGAAGCTTAAAAGTTTTAGAATAAACTGAGGAAACTGAGAGATTGGATCATGCAATAATCTCTGGAAGAAGTTCTCAAGATTAAAAATTCATAATAGAAAAAGAAAATTAATACTTTCCCACCCTTTCTCTAAAGGAGACTAGAAAGTTTTTCTCTCCAAAATGACTTTGAAACTTAAAATTTATAGCAATTAGATCAAGTAGTGCTACAACCACAGAATATGTGATACTGCATTTATAAACTAGATATAGATAAATCTTTGGGACCAGATGGTCTAATAAAGAGTTTTGAATGCAATTAAGAATGGCATTAAAGTTTCATAATAAAAATAAATAGCCATTGAGAGTAGTCACTCTGTTAGGACCATCCCAGCCCAGGGAGTAAATTGATTCTGATCCCAAAGAAAAGTCCCACTATAACCCCTACAAATGTCATCTGATCACTTCTCTTCCATATTAGAAAAGATGATAAAATCTGTACAAAGATGTTGGTTTCACTCACATTTAAACAAATACTTCTGAGAAAAGAAATACTGGGGGGGCGTTGTTGTTTAATTGTTTGAAGAAACCATGTCTATCTAACATGGAAACCATAAGGAGATGGGTAGTAGGTTTTAGTGCTTGGATTTTTCTTATTTAACATCTTCGTAAATTATGGAAAGATGAAGTTCCTGCCTAATTCCCTGCAAGTCAGTCCCCTCTTCTGTGCACAATGTATTTCCATCTGCTTTGAAATTCTTTCTTAGCCCCTTGATCTCACATTTCATCACAGCTCCTCAGTCTTTTCTTTCCTGTGGCAATTTCCTCCAGCATCACATCGTCATGTAATCTTCTGAGTGTGCCAACCTTCCTAACATTTTATATTTTATTTGGCAGCAGAAACTGTGGGTAGGCAGGATGTGGACATGAGCTTGTCTTTTAACTTCAGGTCTCAGCATGTGGAAGAGTGTGTGTTGAAAACTTCCTGTCCAGTTCCTCAGTTCTAGCAAGGCTTTGCCTTGTTTGACTCTGTAACTGACTACATTCACCTCCATTTTCCACTAGACAGTTCTGTGGTCCTGTCAACTAGTGGGCATATTCAACAAACAAACAACCAAAGTAGACTTTACATTGTGCAGTGACTCAGGCTGTTTCCCTTCCTGCCTGTGCTTTTCTGGAGCTATGTGAAGAGCAGTGTCCCTTGCAAAGGGCACCCCTCCACCTCCATTCCCACTGCATTCCCACTATGGTCCCTGAACAGTTATTTTCTGTGAGCTGTATATCTGAATATAGCTTTAAAAATGAAGGGAAGGGCAATAAAAGTAATGAAATACAAATGAAGTCTATAGTTTAGTTAGTAGTATGGTACCAAGTTCAATTCCTGATTTTGATGCTCTGTGCTTAGATTGAAGGAGGCTACCTGCAGGTACCTGGGAACTCTCCATGCTACTTGTACACCCTCCTATGAATCTGATATTTTTCAAAATAAAAACTAAAAAAATGAGGGGAGGAGATGTGAAGCAGTGAGTGACCCATAGACCTCAAGACACAGTACCAATGTTGTAGAAAGATAGCGGTTCCAGTTTGTGTTTTGTACAAGCCTTGGATATCTGAGTCTGGAGACAGACAGAAATTGAAAATAAATCCTTTTCTAACAGTTTTTTTTTTTCCCAAGTGAGTTTTATTTCATGGAGCAAATCCTGGTTGTCTAATGCAAGTATTCAGATTATTTGTTTTCTTCTTCTACAATCTCTATTACTCTTAAAGTTAATGAAATATCTCCAAAGAGCCTCATTATAAGTTGTCCATCAGCCTAAGTTTTAGCCATTTTAAATGACTCTTTATTTTTTATTCTCTATGTAGTTTTGTTTGTTTTTAATTTTTAAATTTCATTTCATTTTGTTTTATTTACTTATTTGTATTTGAGGACTAGGGAAAGTTGCATAAGGGTTTATAAGAAGATACCATTTTAAGCAGAAAGTGTCCCCAGTCTGGTTGATTTTCCTTATGACCCTTTTTAGTAAGCCTTTTTTCTTCTCCCAGAAATCATTAAGTTTATTTTTATCAGCAAGTAAATTGTGTTTGACCAGCTGTTCTATTGCACTCATTTCCAGAAAGAATTGATTTGCTTCTGAACTCTGAACTCACAATGCTAAACTTGGCAAAATATGTTTCTTCATTTCTACCCCAAAAGACCAAGCACACAGTTATTTAATATAATGTGATTTCAACTGTTGGTTTAAAACAAAATGGAGGATTACAGCAACTATAATAGTACATTTTCCAAGAAGCACCATTTTTGTGTCTTATGGAATGAAGAAAGCACTGTTAATGCTGTAATATTATTTGCAATGTATTTTTCTTTATTGGATCAATACTGATGTATGTGGAGATGTTTTACCAGACCTCAGTGCTTAGTAACCTTTCAGCAGTTTGTAATGAAATGACTATGTGTGATTTATGATTTATAATTAAGGGCCTTTAAAAATCACCATTATTCCTAAAATGTGCAGTGAGGTTCATTGTGTCTATTAAGAATACAATAGGATTCCTCAAATATGGTCCTGTGCACTACATTTTGTAACTCCCCACTGAGTAAAATGGCTAGGATATAGAGAACATTCAGTAGACTTTTTTTTATTAATAAGAATATAAATAAATAAAATGCAACCTGTTAAAGAACAATTCTCTATGGCATTTCTACATGTATTGGGACAGCTTTTGTCCCAGATTATATTTTCAAGGATGTTTGTATAATAGAATGCCTTGGAAAATAGAGATTTTCCTTCTAGGACAGAGGGCACATTTGTTCCTGACCAGAATAACAAAAATATTGTCTTCTCCCTGCACAAAGTTGGACAAATCTGCCTACAGCCTAATACAATATTGGGGTTTTTCTAAGTGTGGTTGGTTCCTTAGCTATAACATAAGCCCACTGTGTGCACGATAGCCTCTCGGCCATATGCATCACTTCTGTAGGACTTGGGAACACAGAAGGGATCAAAGCAAATATAAAGCCCACACTTCTTGCTGTACCATAAATAATAACATCCTGTGTCTCTTACCCATGAGTTTTGCTCCAACCAGTATGTATGAAACTGTGGCAGACTAACTTGCTAGCCTTTAAGTGGAGTAAAATCTCCTTCCCTTCAAGGTTGTTGACATAACCATTTAGCATGGAGCACAGGATGACCTTGTGAGTAGCTAGGGAGACTGTGAAGCAAAATGAAGGTCTACAGAATTTGGAGGATTAACGTCAGAGTGAGGAGCCAGTGGAAAAGAGTGGTTCAAGGTATGTAAAGGAAACATAACTGATGTATTAGGTCTTAGAGCATTAACAGGAGAAACTCAAAGAAACAAAAGTAAAGTGTGATTTAGAGCAACTGGAAGGCCAGTTCATCCCATGTGATTGGAGAAAAGAAAAAAGGGATAGCAGTAGAAAGTTTAATAAAGAGGTGGAAAGTTGAGGGAAATCAAGCCTGGTGGCCATAATTTTCTAAGTAGTCAGGCTATCTGCTGAGGAGTGGGGTGAGAATTGTATATAAAGTTTGAGAAAAAGGGATAGTTCTGAAATTGTCAGTAAGAGAATGGGAAAAGTACCTGACTAAAGACAGGTAATGGAATCAATAGGTGGTACTGAAGGCCCATCTGAGTTCAGAAAATAAAAATCTGTACAGTTTTTAATACACACTGTGACATAATAGTCTCAGACACAGAATAATATCCATCTTGGGATGGATAATTACCCATAATTATTATCAATCCATAATTATCTTGGGATGAACCTTAAAGTTACATGCCTATCCCAAGTCTTAGCTAATTTTACATCCAGAGATACAGCTAACCATTGGGATGATGGATGAGTAATGTCCCTTCAACAGAGGACTCACCTTTTAATTCTCCAGTAAAAGTTGAAACTAACATACATGTTCTAATATCTCTTTACTACATGATACAGTCCTCCCCATCCAACTAAACATATTACAGATTAAATCCACCTTGTCATGAAATCATGTATTAATGAGGGGCCTTGTGCATGCAACTAGAGGTAATTTGCATGGATGTCTTAGTTCTTTTTACTATTGAGGTCTAGTCATACCATGTCACCGAAGAACTGTGAGTGATGGGGAACTTCAATGAAGCACTTGGCAAATGCATGTCAGAGAAATTCTTAATAATAATAAATCCTCTGACAAGACAAGAGCACTTAAGTCTGATGGTGACATTTTAGTTTACAGTAATAAAACCAAAGTTCTCTGCTCCATTTTCAGGGTCTGAATGGTTTTAATCATGCTGTTTGGCAGATGGCTGCATCAATCCATCTCATCATATCTAAATTCTGCCATCTTCGGCTAGTCATTCATAGACCTATTTCTAAGCTTCAAAAACAAATCAAACCTCTTTTTATTTTTCATTTTTGTTCAGCAACTATGGGAAAAATTCTCTCATTTACAGTTTGAATATGAATGGAGCTCCTAAGTAATGAAACAATGCTTTCTATGTCCCCCAAATTAGAAACCTAAAAATTACTCTCAAATCAACCTTATGCTAAGGTTGAGGCTTTAGGAAGTAACATGGCTAAGGACAGTAGTTATACTTTGACTTGGAAACTTGATGGGCTATATATCTAAAGTCTTACATCAGGATTTTTTTTTTTTACATTTTTTGATCCCCCTCTTCTGCTTTCTCAAGCCAAATCCAGCATCTTCCCTTGCCTATTTCCAGGCCTGAATTTGGATTAGCCTTAATGGGGAGCAGATTTGTCTTGAAATGCCATGTACATTGCCTATTCGTAAATAATTGTCGGACCTTATATCTGACCCACAGTCTCTGAGGGTCCCCCAAATCCAGTCTGTTCAACTGTTCCTGGTAACTTGTTTGCATTGATCACAAAAGTTTGGAGATGACCTCAGTTTCAGTCTTTTCCTGGAATTCCTCTATATTGTGCACACAGCCCTGCCTCAACATCCTTAATCTCTATTCCTTTCCTGGAGCTTGACCCATAGTAGATTAAAAATAAAATTAACCAAGCACAATGCCTTCTTTATTCTTTATTCTCAGCTTTTAGAGATTTTATTTATTTATTTGCCAGAGAGAGAGCACAAGCAGCAGGCAGAGGGAGAGGGGGAAACAGACTCCCCACTGAGCAGGGAGCCTGATGCGGGACTCGATCCCAGGATCCTGGGATCATGACCTGAGCTGAAGGCAGATGCTTAACCGACTGAGCCACCCAGGCATCCCTATCCTCAGCTTTTAGTACAGAGACTTTCACCTTGCAAATATTATAGCATAATGGAAATATGACATGTTTTCAATTCACATAAACCATACAGATTTTAATTCAGCTCTATTACTTTTTTTATAGATTTTATTTATTTATTTGATAGAGAGAGGGAGAGCACAAGCAGGTGAAGTGGCAAGCAGAGGGAGAGAGAGAAGCAGGCTCCCCACTGACAAAGGAGCCCAATGTGGGGCTCGATCCCAGGACTCTGGGATCATGACCTGAGCCGAAGGCAGCAGCTTAACTGAGCCACCCAGGCGCCCCTTGGCTCTATTACTTTTATTGAACTCATTGAACTATCCTCTCCTCATCTGTAAATAGAAATATTAAAATATACCTCATGACTTATTATGAGGATTAAATAAAAGCTATTTAGGCTAGCTTATATTTTTTAAAAGGTAGCTTATGTTTAAGTATTCAAGGGTAGTTCATAGTACCCCAAGAGCAAGGATAAAGAAAGGACTTAGAACAAGAGTGTATGTGAATGCTACCATGAATTTCATTTTCCTTCCCATATTTGGTTGACGGCACATCTGCTATCTTCTTTATTTCTTGAATCCAGTTCCTTTTCCTCTCTAAAACACATGATAGAAATAGGTGAATCACCTGGAGAAAAAAGAATCTTTCTCTCCTTCAGTTCCAAATAACTTGGGAAAAGACATGTTGCCCTAGCTTGGGCATTTGCCCACACATGTTCCTGGGTGAGAGGGGGTAGTGAATATTGGCAGTCATACAAGAGAAAGCTGTTTTTTTAAAGCCATCATTGGGAGCATATGAATCAGGGGACAGTCTAAATTAAGGCAGAAGCAGTATTTTCCAAATACAGAGTTTATGAATTAAAACACAGATTATAGAACAATATTGTCTAATGAAGCTTTGTATGATGATGGAAAAGATCGCCTAAAGTATAGCTATTTCAGACAAAGAAATAATACTTTATTTTAATTAATTTAAATGTACATAGCCCTGAATGGTTGGTGACTACTCTCTTGGACAGTGCAGCTACAGAATCTTGTAATCACAACTAGAAGCTGTTATTTAATGGATGTACGAATGAATCCCTTCCAATCTAGACCAGTCTAGACCTGGAAGGCACACTTACCTGTCATCTCTTACTATTCAATTCTGCAGTTTTTATATTTTCTATAACTTCTCCTGTTCTTGAGATACCTCTAAGGAGAAGTATCCTGGGAAAGGTGTGTTAGCATTGTTCTGAGAGAGTAGACCAAGTTGGAGTGTGCACTGGAAGTCACTGAGCTTCTACAGGTGAGGGAATTGCTGAAAGTTGAATGGGGGAGTAGGAAAGTAGGAAAAAAGCAGATGCATTAATGATTACCTGCTGCACAATTTCATATGAGATGTATCCTGTTCAGAAGTCCTTTAGACAAGTTATTCAATTCCAAACAGGTTACAACCTCAGGTAGGAAATGAGCTACACACTCAAAATTAATCATTGTCTCATGTACCCATTCTCATGGTAGTAGCTAGAGTTGCAATCATGAACAAAAACAGACAGCTCCTGCTTTCACATGGCTTGTTGTCTAGTAAGTGACAGACACAAAATAATGAAAGAATGATACCAACGAGTGCAGGTGCCATGGAAACCTTTGTGTGAATGGGGAGAGGCACTGACCTATTTTGGAAGGACTGGAAGGCTTCTCTGTGGAAGTACCTTTTTAGCTGAGAGCGGCAAAGGATTTTATCTTCATGTAAGAGTGATTGGTATTCATTAATAATGTGGAGGAAGAAGAGCAAGAAATAGACATGTGACTAGATTTGTGATTTTTAAAAGGTCACTTTGATTATTATTTGGCTAGACAGATGGGAGGGGGAGAAGTTAAGTGGCTAATGCAGTATCTGGGGGAGAGATGGTAACTTGACCTAGGATGTTGATGGAGATGGACATTGATGCATAGAAGAATGATAATAGTACAGTTCTTGAGACTGGAGAGGGTACTGGATATTGTAGATAAATATGAGATAAATAACATTGATGACTCTTCTGTGCATGGATGGTGGTACTTTTCATTAAGATAAGGGACACTGGAAATGGACAAAGTTTGAGAGAAGTAAGAGCGATCAGTGATTAATTTTTTATGAGATTGGCCTTTGAGACACCCAAGTAGAGATACCAGATAGAAAGTTGATATAATTGCTTGGAGCTCTTAGGAGTAGTCAGGGCCAGAGATATAAATTTCTGAGTCATCTGCTTATTTAGGGACAAACAAAGCTTGGGGTAGATAGGAGAAAATCCAGGGTGAGAATATAAAGGAAGTATGGGAAGCCACCTAGGGATAAGTCTTGAAAGATATGAAGAGTTTATGAAGGGGTAGAAGTTTAATGCAGGTAATATGGCGCAAAGGCAGAGAAGAAGTAACTAGAGAAAGTGAAGTGAGAAGATATGTCTTGGAAGCATGTTTCCAAGAAGAGGGAATGATCAATTGAGGTGAATCCAACTAGGAATTTAAGTAAGTTCAGTACTGTGAAATGATCTAGGGACCTTGGTGAGAGCTATTGTGAAGGAGACAGTATACGAAGCCAGATTGGTCTGGGTGAATGTTTGGAGGGAGGTAAAAACAATACCGGTAGAAATTATGAATGATGTTTTAACAAAGTTGGCCATGAAGAGGAAATTCACTATATTTTTTACTTAATTTTCAAAGAGATACATCAATCAATCTGGCATATCTATCTATCTATCTATATGAAATAGTTATTTCTCTCTGTGTGTGTGTGTGTGTGTATAGTCATATTGTTCCATCAAGTAGGGATTTATTGTTTATATTAAAAATACATAGAGAAAATGAAGATGCAAATAAAAATGTCCACAATCCCACCACTCTTAACACATTTTATTTGCGTGATATTTATAGTACAGTTGACCATTGAACAATTGAACAATGCAGGAGTTAGGGGTGCTAACTTCTGCACAGTTGAAAATCTACATATAACTTTTAACTCCCCCAAAACTTAACTACTCATAGCCTACTACTGTTGACTGGAAGATTTACTAATAACATAAACAGTCAAGTAACACATATTTTGTATAAGTATTATATACTATATTCTTTAAAAAGTAGGCTAAAGATAATGTTATTAAGAAAACATAAGAGAAGATACATTTACAGGTACTATACTGTATTTATGGAAAAAAATCACCCATAAGTGGACCACACATTTCAAACCTATGTTGTTCAAGGGTCAACTATATTATTAAAAGTAACTCAAGCAAATACTCATTACTTACCTTCCATCTATTTAGGTGGAGGTCTAACAACTTACTTTAGAGACATGCCAAAACTTAAATTACTTACCTTTATGAAAGAACCTGTGTCAAGAGAAAAATCATGACAGCTTTTCTGATTGCTTGATTACTAAATGACTCCTTAGTTTATTCATAGTTTTCTCATGTAGTTAAAAAAATACTAAGTGTTTCACAGAGCAGGACACAGACTTATAGGAGGTAATTAAGAATTATATTCTGGAATTATGCCTGAACTTTGTGATATTTGGAAAGTAGGTGATATCAAGACTGTTTTCATTGACTATGTAGCTTTTCTCTGAAACCATCAATATTCCGTAAACCTGTTCTTGGTAAATTTCATTCCACTTAAGGCTATTTTTTAATATGAGTCAAAATAGAGCTCTAGCCTACTGGTGAAAAGAGAATATGTTACACTTTCTTTTTCTTTAAAGATTATTAGTTCATACATCTCCTCAGTGTTCAACTTCCCCCTGAAAGTAGAGGCAGAGGTTTGGACCCTGAATGACTTGATAGGATCCATAAAAGTGAAATCCTTCTCACCGGAAGGATCAATGTGGTTTAAAAGTTTGATTTAAATAAATGTTGTTTGTTTATCTGCTAAGAGGTAGGATTATTTGATTATCGGGGATTTGTTCTACTCTGGTGAATCTAAAAGCAGTGATTTTCCCACACAGAAATTACTACAACAATGATAATAACAAAAATAATAGAGGTGGTTCTGGTTATTATGGTGATTCTATGATTTTGAGGCTCATTTTATATGCCTCCCTTACTGTAAAGATAGCTATTTATTGGGATGGATTTAGTTATTCTGCTCTCTTCCATCTGGGGATAGAGGCTGCGCTAGAGGCTCTTGACTCACGGAGGGTGGCCAGCTGCCAGGAGATGGGGCTGTAGCAAAAGGAGGGAGTGCAAGGGCATGATGGGAATTACAGAAGGAGCCATAGGAATTCAGATGACTCTATAAATTCAGAAAGCAGTGTCTCTAATTTTATTATGGCTGCTAAGCTGTTAGAGAGTTGTCCCTTTAAAAATATATCCAGGTAAAGGTTTTGTCTAGGAGTTAACATTTAGTCCTCTGCTGGCAATTCTTCCTTTCTTGTTTGGACTTGAATCCACAATTTCCTATAATTCTCTTAGTCCTTTAAAAAGGAATCAGTTTTGTAGCTTTCTCTAAATACAGCCCCTATATATAGCAGTTAGTTTGAAGACCTAATTTTTAGATGAATTCTAAACAAACGTGCGCTGAAGAGCAGAAGGTAAGCATTCTTGTACTCAGAAGCCTCTCATCCTACTACAATGTGGCAGGTGTGCCGATGCTGAATGCAAATGAACGTTCGTGCAAACACAGACAGGTAAACAGAAACTTCTCTTCCCCTGGCCATCCATGGCATTCTCTGCCTCTAAGTGTATGGTTTATAAGAGAGCCTTCACCAATAAAAGTTTCCCTTTGAGGTTCAAATTCAGGTATGTTTAGAGGGAACACATAGCTTGTTTATCTTTAGTGATTTTGTCACTGTGGTCAATGTGTCAATCATATGTGGAATTATATATCACTTGTAATTGAAGCTTTCCATTATACCGAGAAGTTACTCTAGTTCAATTATTTTAAAGAGTTTCTTTTCATTTGAGAATTCAAGAGAGTTATGTAATATGTTTAGTTAAAATTCCCGAAGCATTCCTCCTAATACCTTTTTGAAAATGAGGAGATGAATCTCATATATGCACTTTATGTTTCAGTTAGAGCGGTAGTCTATACATAGGGGATGCAATTATTTATGGTACATTCTCCCCTTTTTATTGAGGACCTGATGTTAATGAGACAGCATTTTGAAGAGTACATTCAAATTAGTCATTTACTATTTATGTCACAGTTTTGAGTCAGAATGGAATTTCGGGTTGGATGCAAGGCTCAATAAACCATATCAGGATGACAAGAGACAGAATTCATGAAATTGTGCATGGCCCTGATTCCTTAAAGAACATAAGGGAAATTACCACCACTAGTCCTATTCAGTGAAATGACAGTAATAATACCCGGCTTTGTTAGATTCCATCTCACTGCTGTCATTAGGGACAGTGCTGGAGTCTGTGTCGGTTCAGGACGATACAGTATATTCTTAGGAGTACATTTTGCTTTTGCTTTTACTTCCCTTTACTTTTCAGTTTCATTGTTTTTCTTCCTTACCTCCCACTTTTTTTTTTTTCTTTTCACTATCCAAGGACTAAAAGTATGTGGATAGCCTGTGACAACTACACAAGATGAAATTTGGAGGCATAGTATAATTTTTATTATGAACCAAGGTAAAGTTTACTGTGGATTTTAACTGTGGACATAGTATAAATTCTAAAGGGACAAAATAGCACTGTGGTTAAGAAGATGGATTCTGGGGACAAACTACATGGATTCAAATCCCCTCTTTGCCTCTTCCTACTTACCTTAGACAAGTTACTTAACCTCTTATTGCCTCAATATTCTCATTTGTAAAATGATGGGCAGTAATAGTGTCCATATGAATTCTTATGAAGATCCTTTGTTAGATACACTAAAAAGTTGTTAAAATTTTCATACTTTTTAAATTGTGAAATATGCTAATATTGACTCTGGACCAGCTTTTGTTTACAGGCAGTTTTAATACCACTGGTCTGTTTTGTCTTATGAAATCTCTAAATCAGACACCTAAAAGATTCAGTTATTTGGTTGTTATGGACAAAGGAAAAAAAAAAAGTAGTCATAATCTCCTATCTTAGGATCCTGATACCAAGGCAGAATCAGTCATATTATCCTTCTCACAACTGGTCAGATTTTACTTTTCATAAAATGGGCTCTTCTGGGATAACAGCTGAATTAGGTCAGTCCCCATATTACTGTTCATGGGGAAGAAGGAAGATAGGGTTTTGAGGTAAGAACTCTGAAGACAGCCTGCCTGGAATGAAATCCAGGAAATGCTACTTTTGGCAATTTAACTAAACTTCTATGGCTCAGTTTTCTTACCTATGAAATATCAATGGCTGTAGTGATAGAAATGAAGAAAGAAGGATGGATTCAAGAAATAAAGAGGTAAGAAAATGTGATGTTGGGATGGAATGTTCCTATATGACATCCAGACTTAGACTTACGTCACAAATCTTAAGTTTACAAATTGTTGCCAGTTTTTTGTGTGTTTGTGTTTGCCTTTTATAGTTAGTTTAATGGATAGTTTGAAGGTAGATCAGCCATAATCAGTCCACTGAAAAGGTAAATGGTATGTCTTCTAGATTATTCTTTCAAATACTTTAGCTTTGAAGGGAATATATAGAACCATAGTTGGCAGAAGATGTGGATTTGAGGAAACATTTTCTTTTAAGATGAAATAAAATTAAGGATGATCATTTACCTAAGATAATAAGCCAAAGAAAATGAAGGTAGAAAGAATGCAAATGATTGAAATAGCACAATGTCTCAAAAAGTAACAGGAACAGAAAGCAGGATAAAAGGATAAATTTTAGTTTATTTTTTTATTATGTTATGTTAATCATCATTAGTTTTTGATGTAGTGTTCCATGATTCATTGTTTGCGTATAACACCCAGTGCTCCCTTCAGTACATGCCCTCTTTAATACCCATCACCAGGCTAACCCATCCCCCCACTCCCCTCCCCCCTAGAACCCTCAGTTTGTTTCTCAGAGTCCATAGTCTCTCATGGTTCATCTCCCCCTCTGATTCCCCCCCTTCATTTTTCCCTTCCTGCTATCTTCTTCTTTTTTTTTTTTTTTTTCAACATATAATGTGTTATTTGTTTCAGAGGTACGGGTCTGTGATTCAACAGTCTTACACAATTCATAGACAGAAGACGTCTTCCACTAAAATGGGAGGGAAGAATGGAGGAAAGCACAGTTTGATTCATTTGACAGTGGCAAAAAGAGGAAGTGTAGAAAGTTCTTGCCTGATTACCTCCCACCCCTTTTTCTCCAATGAAGGAGGAAAGATCATTTGCTGAGAGGAGGGAGGGGATGAGGCATATGGCACTGGAGGAAGGAAGTCAATATTTAGAAAAAAATCCTGAGAGAGTTCATAGAGAACTTACTAGGAACATATTGAGGAGGATCTGGCAGAGTTTAAGATCTGGATGAATTTGGATATTTCTTGAGGCTATAACAAGACTGGGAGATTTTTCTTATGTACTGTCAACTCTTCAAGACTGGAAACAGAGAAGCTAAATGGTTGGATTCATCCCAGCCTGGGACAAAAGGAAGGTAACTGAACAAGAAAGTTAAGTCCATGGGTGAAATAATGGTGGCACATGGGATGGATTCTGAGTGAAATATTGAGGGAAAATAATGGATTGCGGATATTAGTGTAGGAAGTATAACTTCTAAAAAATAGATAATAGAATGAGAGTATGCTGAAGGAATCAATGTGTATTATTAAATGTTAACTTGCCCCATTTATTTATTGAATTTCATTCAGTCTATTTGGTTACATCATAGTGCCTTGGACTATTGGAGAGCCAGGAATTCAAAGTCCCAATTCTCCTCTGCTGTTGTCTAACAAGGGGATGTTATGGAAGTCATTTAACTTTGCTGGGCTAATATATCTGCAAATTATAGCACAATTTATGTTTTGGTAGGCATTCAGTTCATATCAAGTGAATAAAGTAGTAAATAGAATCATTGGAGTTTAAGGATAAAATTGATATGAGTTATTATAACACATTTATAAAGCAATCCATTTCCATTTCCTAGATATGTAAATATATATCTCGGGTTTTTTTAAAGAATACAGAGCAGAAGAATTCATATTCTATTATAGTAACTAGGCTGGAGCTTATAAAAAATTTCACATTGGTAATTTTTCCTTTAATTTAAATTGGATACAGTATATTTCAAGTTAATGTACCTTGTTGAATAGAAGTACAAGGGAATATATAAAGCAAATATTATGTGCCAGATACTTTACATATCTTATCTTTCTCCCTTAATTTGCACAACCATAATTTGAGGGAATTATGACTGTCCCATTTTATAGTTGAAAAAATGAAAAACAATGCAATTGTATATAGTGGCAGATCCAGGATTCAAACCTCGGTCTATGAAAGATGTGTGACTCAAAATCTCAGTCATCCCTACTACTACATTGCTCTTAGTTTGCAAAGAGATTCAACAGTTTTCCTAATGATAATAAAATTTACAGCAGTATGTTTTATAAGACCTAAGCATACTATGTTATAAAAACCTTCACATTTTTCTCTAATTAGAAAAATGCTCAGTCAGAACATTGAGACAATGAAGGAGGGGGACTGGGGGAATATGAGGTGGTAATTTTTTTTTTTTAAACTGTAGTAGTTAACCTAATGTAGCACTGATTAAAATAGAATGAAAAACTCAAAAAGAGACCCCAAAATTTGCAAGAATTTTTATATATGCCATTTTATATGAGAAAACAGATGATTGATTATATAAAAAAAATCTCATTTAAATAATTCAATTAGAGCAAGCAAGGGAGACTAAAAGTCCCCAGACTTAGACAACAAAAATGAATTTTATTTAGATTAAAAGGTTAAAGTTGAAAACCAAGAATATAATATAATTACAAACCAGGGTTATAGTTACCTGATTTTAGGCTACAAAATTTTATGATTAAATCTAAATATAAAATAATAAAGAAAAATTTGATACACTTATTACATGAGATTTAACAAAAGCATCAAAAACTTAAGGTAATAAACTACTTAAATATTGGAATTAAATGAAAATAAAGGACTAGTATAATTAAAATATGAAATGCTTTCATCAATCAATAAGAAAAATTTGAACAACCTAGTAGGGAAAGGGACAAAGTATTCAGAGAGGTAATTCACACATACTCAAAAAGATGATTTATTAACCACAGTAAATGATTGACCCTTGAACAACATGGGTTTGAACTTCATAGGTCCACTTATATACAGATTTTTTTTTATCAATAAATACAGTTCAGTATTATAAACGTATTTTCTCTTATGATTTTCTTAATAACATTTCCTTTTCTCTAGCTTACTTTATTGTAAGCATGCAGTATATAATACATATACAAAATATGTTAGTCAACTATTTATTGATAAGGCTTCAACAAAGCTGTTAATAGTAAATTTGGGGGGAATCAAAAGTTATATACAGAGTCAGCTGTGTAAGGGTCTGTGCCCCTAACCCTTGCAGTGTTTAACGGTCAATGGTATATTAAATGTTTGTACCCTGTTAGTAATGAAAGACATTTTTAAATTAAATTGACAAAAATTACAAAGTTGGTAATAAATGTTAACAAAGCCATGAGGCAATGGACAATCTCATGTATCACCATTAGATAGAGATAAAAAAATCTCAGGAAGGGAATTTATCAATTTACACTAAAGCTTTATATTCTTTAACATAGTAATTCACCATCTAGTAATTATCTCATTGGAAAATATTCAGAGATGTGGAACAATTATGTATGGAAAGGAATACTTTTAAAAACTGAAAATAACCACAGAGTAGATTTTTTTCCCTGATATGAAACATCATCTTTTAGGGGAAAGGTTAAGGAAATGATTTCAGTTTATATTAAATGGGGAAAAAATCTGATGCTAAAGCAGTATATAAAGTATGATCCTATTTTTGCCTAAAATATTATATATTCCAACATACTACTCATAAATGTAGAAAAAACATAAGAAGGAAGTACATTAGAAGTCTGAGTGATGAGTTATTTTATTTTTCACCCCTATCTGTTTTTCTTAAGTCCTCATAATAAACATTCACTACTTTTAAAATGAGCTACACATCTGTGTTATACTTATTAAAAATTAAATTTTTAAAGATAATATTGTCTAATGCAATAAATCGTATGTCTTCTTTATCTTAAATTTATATAAATTTTAGTCAAGTTTCTAAGTTTGCTGTGGCGACATGCCATCTTTTAATTGTCTTTTGTCTTCTTAACACCTAACGTGTCTCCAGGAATAGAGCAAACAATCAAATTTGGTTTGGCAAATGAATGAAGTTCATATTTATATGCATAACTCTGGGGAAGATTTGAAGCAGACATTTAGCCTAACTAGATACTTTCCATTTAATTAATATTCAGGAGGATCAGGAATATTGTGGAAGGATTTTCCTAAGCAATGATTAAAATACCAATGTGGAATTGAATATGCCATGATTCTTGATTTTTCTATAGAATATTCCAGCTGTGCTAATTTATAATGTGTTGTGGGAAATAGGAAAAGGTCAGTATCATATTTGATCATTTTGCTACACTACGCCACTTTTTGTAAATGGATGTTCTTTTCATTTTTTCTTCTTTAAAAACTTGAAATTAGCCTTCACTTCCACTACCTAAACAAAAGTAAAATCAACCTAAACATTTTGAAGTTAGAAAGAATATTAATGTAAGTTTACCTGCATATAATATCTCAGGCAAAACACAATGTAATTCTAGTTCATAACCATGTAACACATTATAAAGCATAACATCTAAATATTATTTTAGGTCCCTAAAAATTAAGGATGCTTAAACCTCTACAAACTGAGAGGAGAAAAACATGGTAAATTATGAGGGATCAGTGTTTCATAATTATGAAAATTGAATGGTACATTATACTCTTTCAGAAAATTCAAATGTGTTAATTAATTTGATCTTCATAGACATTATAATACCTAGACTATAGCAATACCCTCTTTTTGCAGGTAGAAAAGATGACACATGAAAAGGTTGAATGATAACTGTAAAACCCCACAATCAGTCCTAGTGTTAAGATTGGATTTCAAGTCTTTGGTTTTATCATGATTTCAAGTAGAAATTTGTACCTAGGTGGTCTGTTAGCCCTGTGGTCATTATAAATGTTTATGTGACTGTGTGTTCTAAAGTGATAACATAATGCCAAGACACTGCAAACCAGTGGACATCTTGTGTTACTGATTCCTTTTCGTAGGATTTCTCAAAACAAAATTGATCCTTGTTCTCATTTCTAACCAACTAAGCTGAAGATTCTTTTTGCCTATTAGGTGATTTTCAGTTATCATTTACCATCATGTAGCTAGCAAGACAAATAAATAAAACTATATTTATTTATTTGGCTTTTTCTCTACTCATGTTACAGGCTTGTCTGTAACCTCAAGGACTTTTCTTGCCCTCATGCAGGGAAGGAAAAATAATCAGACTTCTCAGCCCTGTACTCCTAAACAAAAGATGAGCAGTTAAGATCATAAGTGGCTTTTGTTTACTAGTTATTCTCCTTCTCTCTGTTTTTTTCTTCTTTAAGAATCAAAACAGTTAAAAAAAAAGAATTAAAACAATTCAAATGAGATATAGTAAGAAATGAAGTTATCTTCTAAACTTATTTTGTTCTAACAATTTTATGAAAAATATTATTTCACCAACTGATGAATGATTTAAGTGACTGGCAATTAGTTTTAGATTGCTCTTTTTTTATTATTATTTTTTAAATTGTATTTATTTAAGAGACAGAGCACAAGCAGAGAAGAGGGGCAGAGGTAGAGGGACAAGAAGACTCCCCGCTGAGCATGGCACCCAACGCAGGGCTAAATCCCAAGACCCTGAGATCATGACCTGAGCTGAAGTCTGACACTAAACCGACTGAGCCACCTAGCTGCCCCAGTTTTAGATTGGTTTTATTTAGTTACTTGGCATTTATGTACAATAGGTACAATATCTTGAGAACTTTGTGGTGGGTGCTGTGTTTTATAATAGGAATTATCTCAGTCGTTACAGCAACCTTGACAAAAGGACTATTCTCATACTCATTCACAAGAGAGGATACCCAAATTAGGAGAGATTAAGTAACTTTCCCAAATTGTTTACTTTTATGCAAATTTATACTGGCCTCTAGATTAGAAAGAAAATTTCAGACATGGCCAACTTGTGTATTCTTTAAAAATTCATTTATAGTTTTAAGGAACTTAAAACTCCAAGGAGATTTTTAAAACTAGGAAAGTGAGTTTAGACAGCATTTGGCAGAATAAATAGGGAAGAATCTTAAATATAAGATTATATAAATCTTAAAAATAAGAATGAAGAATGACTTATTCTGATACCCAATAAACTCCAAGTCTATAATAAGTTAAAAAAAAATCAAAATGGAACCAGAACAAACACTAAAGTGGATGGATTAGTCAATGGCATATGTATCTATACATATGTGCATGTGTATAAACATGTTTACACATATGTGTTGCCTGAATATGTAACTATACATGCACAAATATAAAGTATATACACAAATACATAACATGTGATAAAGCCACACTTCAAAGCAGTAAAAGTGAATTGTTCAGTAAGTTATATTGAGATGTGTAGATAACAATTTGGTTTAAAGGTTAAGCTGTGTTCTTACACCAAAATACACTTCAAAAGGTAATAAATGATAAATTTTAAAAAATGCCTAGATGAAAATACACAATTTATATATATATGTATATTATATTTCAACATGGTGTCATCTCTATGTATATCATTCAGAAAAGATATAAGTATAAAGATGGTCCATTATAGTTTATATGAAATAAGGAAAAAATTGAAACCATCTGAATATCCAAGGAATGAGCTTTCTATGTTATGATTTAACCATACAACAGTAAACTATTTAATCTTTAAGTATGGCATTGTAGAGTTTTTAAACATGAAAAAAATGTTTAAAATATACCGTGAGCAAAAATATACACACTTTTTTTTTTTGCAGAGAAAAAAGAAGAAAGCTTTGAAAAATATACATCAAAAGTTAATATCTATTGGAGCGCCTGGGTGGCGCAGTCAGTTGAATGTACCGCTCTTCTGTTCAGCTCAGGTTGTAATCTCAGGGTCATGAGATCAAGCCCCCTGGGGGCGCCACACTCAGGGCAGAGTCTCCTTGAGACTCTCTCTCCCTCTGCCCCTCCCCACTCCATGGGTGCTTGCTTTCTCTCTGTCAAATAAATAAATAAATCTTAAAAAAAAAAAAAAAGAGAGGTTAACATCCATTAGCAAAGACACTAAAATTGTAGTGTTTCCTACTTTGATATTTAGGTCCTTCTGTTTCGTTTTTCGTATTTCCTAGTGTTACTACATCTAGACTATATATTGTGATATAAATAAAAGCATTTTTAAAAGAAAATAGTTTGAATTTCATTTTTTACATGTGTGTTCAACCAGTACTTAAAAGTTATAAAATCAGCATTTTATAATGCTTAACTTACATGTTGTACAATTCAAACTCATAGAATAAAATTAGTCATGAATTTTAATTATTTAAAATGATTAATAAGGAAATATGTGTGAAATTAACTCATTTTGATTTGTTTAATATTACCAATTAGGCTTCTTGCTGAAATTCTTTTTTTTTTTTTCTTCAAGATTTTATTTATTTATTTGACAGAGACAGACACAGCAAGAGAGGGAACACAAGCAGGGGGAGTGGGAGATGGAGAAGCAGGCTTCCTGCCAATCAGGGAGCCCCATGTGAGGCTCCAGCCCAGGACCCTGGGATCATGACCTGAGCCGAAGGCAGATGCCTAAATACTGAGCCACCCAGGTGCCCCTCCTTGCTGAAATTCTTGCAATTAGGCTCCTAGTGTTTATGTTCTTTGTTTCTCTATCAATCAGCTTACTCTGAAAAGACACTTGTAATAGTATGCACTAAGGCGCAACAAAAATCACTCTTCTTTCTTATTCTCCCTAATCCCTTGGAGTTTCCAATCCTGGTTTCAATAAAATCTTGGTTTGGAAGATGGAATTGTTGTGAGGCTTAAGGGATCCCCGTATTGTCATATTCAGACCATATTAAACTAAGCTCTATCAAGCAAGGACAAACCTGTTCTCTCTTCAAATGTAAACACCTACAACAATGAGAATTTCTTTATTCATTCATTCATTCATTTAATTACAATGAGAACTTCTCATTACAACTCCGTTCCAAGCAATCCCTGGGATAGTAAGTATTTTAAATAAGGTAGGTCATGCATAAAATTAATTGCAATTCCTGGAGTTCACAAAATGATTCATGGATACTGCGGATCACTTAATAATTGCCAGAGTAATCTGTCTTCAGTGTGTTAGGTCACTGAGGGAGACTAGAATTTACTCTTCATTGCAATCAAATGTAAGAAACTAACACATTTTCCTCTGGCCATCTGGTGAGTTGTACATCAAATCAGTAATATGACTTCACTCCTAAAATCTAATTGTTATTCAAACATTAGTAAGGGGAACTAAACAAATAGCTTTAAACTGTTATTCCATAAAATGGAAGGTCAGGCTCAGCATCAAGAGGAGAGTGAACAGCTTCTCATGAATGCTGAATAGAGGAAAAGAAAGTTGTCCTGTAATAATAGAATCTTCCCTTGTTATTGACTGAAGTTCACGTGATTGACTAGGAATTAGGACATGCTTATGTACCTTGATCCTTCATTTCTCATTTTAATTTACACTGTCACATATTTCACATGTAATAAAGGTGAGCTCATTAATTGCACAAAATGAAGCAAGGAGAATATTCAGAGAATGTAGACAAAAAATATCCACTGTTCCTAAGTGTATTTCATAGTAATCACTATTTCATTTTAAATATATTTTTATAAAATACACACATTCATGAAGGAATTCTATTGTCCTATATACGTATTTTTCATATTTTTTCTTCCTGTTGCTGTTTTTTGTTACTGTGATTTTTTTTCTAATTTTCTTATTTCCTGCCTTCCTCGTTGCACACGGTGACCACCAAGTAGTCTGAGTTAATGACTTAATATAAGTAATTCTATATTTTTCTCTGTGTGTTTGTGTGTATGTACACACTCATGCACATAAATACATATATATAAAGGTTTGTCTTTCACAAAAGCGTATTATTTTTTGCACCTTGCTTTTATTCAAATATATCTCATGGAAATATTTCTAAATCCTTTGATTTACTTCTTTTATCTTTTAATATTCCGTGGTATAGATGTACCATAAGGTCATTAGCTATCCTATTACTGATGGGAATTCAATTTGTTTCAAATCTTTTACCATTATACTATAATAAATACTGCAATGAACATCATTCCACTTACATCATTAAATATAGTTATTTCTAAGAAATAGAATACTTAGATTGGGAATATCTTGTCAAAAAAGATATGTATTTCTGAATTTTATGGGTTTTGACCACTTGATTTCATTTTGCACTATATCAACTTATATTTTCACCAGTAAAGGTTTTGTTGGTTGTTAGCCTTTAATTTTTTTTTCAGTGATAAACTTAAAATGATGTATCACTATAGTGAAATGATTTTATTTCACACAGCATATTCCTGAGTGCTTGTGAGTCTAAACAAATTTTCATGTATTTTTGAATATTTTGTGGTTATGACTTCTCTGCTTGCTGGTGGAAATAAATTTTTCCACCTCTATTATTTGTACCTTTAACTTGTTTCTGGTTTTTCTACAAACTTTTTAAATGACCTCTATAATCAGATATATCTCCATTTTTTTCCCATAGTTTTGGGTTTCAAGTCTTGGTTATCCCTTAATGATAGATTTTATGTATACTTTCAGAGAAGTCTTAAAAATTTATAAAGAAGCATGTAAATATTCATTTTTTACCATTTCTAAAATTCTTTTAAATTCATTCTCTGACACCTCAGCATTATTAGGCTCTCTGTAGGAATATTTATGAAGGGAGGAGTTGAAGTTCCTGTGGTTAAGGTCTCTATCATTGAAGAGTCTACACCTAGTACTAGAGGGATAATTGGAATTTATTGTTACATGTGGTGTAGGATAGATCTAGAATCTCCTAGATAGCTACCTAGATTTCTCAATGACAATAAGTAATTTATAATCCATTAATTACCTACTGAGTTGGGGTAACACAACTTTCCTAATTTATGTTCTCATATACACTGGAATTTTATTTTTATGAATTTCCTATGCTACTCCATTGGGTATTTCTTTTACTATTTCCATATATATTTTATTGTTGTAAATGTGTAAGCTTTCTAATACCTGGTGAAGTTTGTCTCCTCTTTCCATTATTCTTTAGCAAATCTGTCTTTTTTTTTTAATGCACTTATTCAATCTCATAAACTTTAAAGTCATCTTATCTCCATCCCCCCACCCCAACAACAACAAACAATGGCATCAACAACAAATACATAACCAGTGGTTGTTTTCATAATTATTTTAAATGTATAGTAAATTTGGGGAAATTAAATCTCCAATTAAGTGCATAGTATTACTTTCCATCTGTTTAAATGTTATTTGTGTTCTTCAAAACTATGATTAGAATTTTCTTTACCATTTCTGCTGGACCATTCTTATAAAATTCATCCATAAGCATTATCTAGGTTTTGTTTTTTTTTATAGTTGTGGATAGGAGATTTCTTTTTTTTAAATTTCCATCTGCTTTTCCAGTAACTATTGCTAGACTAGAAAAGAGGTAGGGTTTTATTTTTTAATGTATTTACCTTGTATACAGCCAAAGTATGAAAGTGAATCAGTTTTAACTGCTTTTCAGTAGTTTCTACTATCATTAACATAAGTAGGGTATTATCTCTCCTTTTCTGATGTTATTTCATTTTCTTATTGCATTCATGAGATCCTCCAAAACATCGTTGATTTAAGAAAATAGAGCTAGCCAATATCCCTTTCCACCTCCACATATTACTGGAAATGCTTTTAGTGGTTTGACATTTATAATCATATTTGCTGTCAGTTTTAATGGTCATCTTTTTTTGTTTTCTTTGGAGTTTTTAAGTGGCTGCTGTACTTTATCAAATGCCTTTTCATTTAATTTTCTCATTAATTTGTGAATGTAAAATTATGTTGGTAGTATTTTTTTTTAATCTAACCACCTCTGCATTCATGTAATAAATTCTATTTAAACACAATCTTTTAAAGATAGTCTTTTATTCATTATTATTTTATGCATTTTTGATAACTGTTCATAAGTAACATTTGTTCTACAGTTTTATCTCTGTGTTTATTTCAAAATATAGGCTCAGTGAAATTTCAAGATGGTATATAAACAAAAGGATAAATTAAATAAATATCCTCATCCCTCTAACAGAAATCACAACTTTTAACATATTGTTTCTATATTTTTCCATATATAGAGATATGTCAATTTTATATATATACTTTAAAATTTGACATTCTACTCTGTATACTTGTATGTCATATTTCTCTTGCCAAAAAAAAAAAAAACTTTTCCTGACATTATACATGCTTCTATAATTTTATTTTATTTTTTATTTTTTTAAGATTTTATTTATTTATTTGACAGAGAGAGAGAAAGCACTAGCAGGGCAAGCAAAAAAGGAGAAGCAGGCTCCCTGCTGAGCAGGGAGCCCAATGCAGGGCTCAATCCAAGGACCCTAGGATCATGACCTGAGCCAAAGGCAGACACTTAACCAACTGAGCCACCCAGGCACCCCTCTATAATTTTATTTTAGGCTCTGCATTGTGTTCCATCATGATTTTATGAAAGCATTTTATTTTTTTTAAATTTATTTATTTGAGAGAGAGAGAACGGAAACAGGGGGAAAGGCAGGGAAGAGGGAGAAGCAGACTCCCTGCTGAGCAGGGAGCCTGATGCTGGGCTCGATCCCAGGACCCTTGGTTCATGACCTGAGCCAAAGGCAGATGCTTAACTTTCTGAGCCATCCAGGCTCAGTTTAAACATTTCGTTTTGGTTGGACATTTATTTGAATTTTTTGATTTTTCTTGACTTGTGAATAGTACTATAGAACTTAATAATCAGATCAAAAAATATGCTTATTTAAACATTTATTTATTTATTTATTTATTGGTTTTGCCTATCTTCAACCCCCAGATAGTATATGAGAGAGTCCTATTCTCTGAAACTCTAGTAATCAAAAAGATCGCATGTATATTTGTGTGTATTCTGCATTTTGTTAACTGTTGTTTTTTTTTTTTAATTTGTTCAGGTATCATTAACTAAACATAGGTATAGATAGAGGTACATGTAAGTAGATACAATTATAAGGAAATAGATATCCTTTTATTTGTTGATTCACTTGATCATATTTTAGACCAATGACTCCAAAAGTGTGTTCTGCAAACAGATGCAGGTTTATAAACACTACATTAATTGAGATTAAACATTTAGAAACTTTATAGCAATTTAACAGAGTATTTTTTTTTTTAAGATTTTATTTATTTGAGAGAGAACACAAGCAGGAGTAGCAGCAGAGGGAGAGGAAGAAGCAGGCTCCCTACTGAGTAAGGAGCCCAATGCGAAGCTCAATCCCAGGACCCTGGGATCATGACCTGAGCCAAAGGCAGCCACTTAACTGACTGAGCCACTCAGGCGCCCCAATTTAACAGGGTATTTTATGCCTGCTGAATTGAAATGTAAAAATTGTAGGCTTCATATGTATTTTAATTTAATTTTCACAATTCATTTCCATTATATTTTATAAAACTGTATATGCATGACTGAATAAAAAACACAACTAATCTTTCACCACAGATAGTTTGAGAAACATTATTTTAGTAAATTTCCTGTTTTCCCTTTTGAAATTACAAAAATCCATATAAAGGTAAATGATACACAAAATGCATACATAAAAGTAAATTTACATAAACTAACATAGATATATAAATAGTATTCCATAGCAAGGAATAACCTCTAATATTTTGGTGAAATTATTGTTGAGGACCCCGGCAGGAAATGCCTGGTAATTAAAATGTGGCAATTAAAGAGAGAATTTAACAAAAGTACTACTTACAAAGGCGTGAAATTATGATGAAAAAGAATGCTGAAAAACTCCTGGGTGTGGACCAGGGTGAAATCATCCTATCTCCTGGGTTTGTAGAGGGGGCAATTGTTACTGAAGGTCAGTGGAAACTCTAGCTTTAGGGTTTAACTGTTCGATGGGAGATATGGCCTATGGTCAAGGCATGTAACCACTATCAGGTCACAGTCTGCAAGGAAATAGCTGAGGAATAAGCACTTTCAGTACCCTTCTGCCCTTCCAGTTATGTCTATGCGTCACATAGTCCAAACCAACTAGACGCCAGAGTGCGAAGGAGCCAGAGTGCAAAGTTGCCCATCGAGGTAGTTCCAGAGCAGGAAGAAGAGGGTAGAGAGAGTATCTGTAGAGGAGGGTGCAGGATATCCTAATGTACATGATCTGAACTATTTGAGGTAGTGCACAAATTAAGAAATAAATTAATATTGTTTAGAAAATATTATCAAACCGTTCTTATATTCTGTAACTCATTTTTTAAAAATCTGTTGGGGTATCTTCTTTTTAAGTAAGTATACGTCTTAACATCATTTCAATGGTTGTGTATGTACTGTTTAATCAAACCTGTTATTTGTTATTTACATTTTTATTGATTTATTCAGTATTATATGTAATGCTACAGTTGAAAACCCTATCGTTGTATTTTTATCTACATCCATGATGATTTCTTCATTTCGTTTCCTGAAGTAGAATTCCTCTACTTTTGGGGAAATTTTTAAGGTTAATCATAATCATTCTAAGAAATATTGTAACAATTAAAACAATTGTAACTAGCAGCATATCTGCATGTCTGTTTTTCTGTAGCCCAGTTGCCCATGTCCACATACAAGTGCAGGTTCCTACACACACACGCACATGATATGTGCACTTGCACACATCTGCCTCTCTCTCGCTCTCATTTTGTTAAACATATGTACTTTCTCATGCTTCTTAAATTTGTATTCACTAGCAAAATGTAACATTTTTCATATCATATTAGCCATTTGTATTTCATTTTCCTGTGAATTGCCTGAAATGTCTTTACACATCTTTATATGGTATCAGTTTTTTTTAAAAAAATCAGTTAGCAAGAGCTCTTCATAAAATCAGGTTAATTAAAACCTTTTATAGTCATGTGCACTGTAAAACTACCCCTGAAGTATATAATCCGCTTTCATTTTTTTTGCATTTATTTATCACAAAATGCTTCAATTTTCTTTTAAATTAATATTTTCTAATGCAATTTCTGTCTTTGTATGATCTTCCAACAAACATAATGAACAATTTTTTTTCATATTCTTTAAATTTTTTTCATTTGTTTTCAGTAAGACTAACATTTTTTGTTTGCTTACCACTCTATGAATTTTAACACGTAGTTCGATCCATGTAATTACCACCATGGCTGGTATATAGAATGGTTTCATCACCTTACCTGGTACTACTTTGTAGTAGTATTCTCTCCTATGCCTAACCCCTAGCAACCATTGATCTGTTCTCTGACCCTACGGTTTGGCATTTTCAGAATGTCATATAAAGGAATCGTACCTAATGCAATTTTTGAGAATGGCTTCTCTTACTCAGCATAATACCCTTGAGAGTCATACAAGTTGATATGTTTAACTATACTTCATTCCTTTTTATTGGTGAATAGTATTTCATTCATATGTAAAAGTACCACAGTTTGTTTATCCCTTCATTTGATGGACATTCAAATTCAGTTTTTTTTTTAATTATTCTAATTATTTATTACTTATTATTATTTATGTTTGATTATAATTATATCTGCTCTAAACATAAGTTCACGTTTTGTATGAATATAAGCTTTCATTTCTCTAGGGTAAATATCTAGGAATGAGATCACAAATTCATACAGCAAATATATATATAAAAGAAACTTCCAGATTTTAGAGTTTTTAATATATTTTAGGTACAAGTCCTTTTTCTCAATTTTAGATACAAATCTTTGATTTGAAAATAAATTCCCAAACCCGTGGCTTGCTTTTTCCTTCTCTTACCACTTCATGTCTTGGAGAAAAAAATTAACTTTAATAAAGGTCAATTTACCATTTTAAAAATGTATTTTGGCAGTCTGATGAGTTTTTTTAAGATTTTATTTGTTCATTTGAGAGAGAGAGAGAGAGAGAGAGAAAGCACACGCGCACAAGTGAGGGGAATGGCAGAGGGAAAGAGAGAGGCCGAGAATCCACACACTGAGTCACAGGGCTCAGTCTCACAACACATGAGATCATGACCTAAGTCGAAGTCACAAGTCGGACACTTAACTGAGTGAGCCACCCAGGCACCCCAGCAGTCTGTTTTTCTTTAATTGGTATGATTGCACAGTATACATTTAATATGGTTATTGATATGTTGGGAGTTTACTTTTTTAATTTATTTTGCAATTCTCTTTTATTTCCTTCCTTCTTTGAATTATCTGTATATTTTCATTATTTCCTTCAGTTTTTATTGAGGGTTTTACTTTTGATATTTTTTTTTAGTAGTTGCTCTAAGAGTGTTCTGTTTTTAGTTTTCAGTGTTTTGATTGCACTATATCTTGGCATGGATTTCTTTGAGTTAACCCTATTTGAAATTCTCTGAGGTTTTGGAATTTGTGAATTCATCACCTCACAAAGTTTGGAAGTGTTCAGCCATTATGTTTAAATATTTTTGTTTTGTACCACACTTTTCTTTTCTTCTGATGCTACAATAACACAAATATTAAACTTTTGGTTTTGCCCTGTAAGTCTCTATGTTCATTTTTTTCCTCAATATTTTTCCTCGCTGTTTTTCAGATTACATAGTTTCTATTGCTAAATCTTCAAGTTCACTCACATTTTCCTGTATAATTCCTATACTTCTATGAAGCCCAATCCATTATTTTTAGTTCAAAACTGCCATTTACTTCTTTATTTCTGTTTCTGTGCCAAGATTTGGTATTGCTCAATTCATTTGAAAAGTGTTTATCTTACTTCCTGGAGCTTCATTATTATGGCTGTTTGTAGTCTTTGTCACCTAATTCCAGCATCTGAATATCTAAGAATTAATTGGTTTCTGTTGTCTTTTTTATTATGACATATCAATGCAATATGACATATTTAATATGTATTATGATATATATCTTTTGTATATAGAGTAATTTTGATTTGTATTCTGGATATTTTGAATACTATGTTCTGGAACAGTAGGTCCTATTTACATCATTTTGAGAATGCTGATTTTTTTGCTTGCTTGCTTATTTTTCCTCTTTTAGGTAGGTTGTGTGAATACCACTCAATGGTGAGACTGGCACCAATTTTTAAATTTTATCTATTTTTATCCAAATCTTACATACATTTTTCTATCCATTTTTTTCTATTTCTCCACTGCAACAAACTAATTCCTTAAAGACCTTTATATCAAATATTCAAACTTCTTGGAATACTCTTCCAGCAATCCTACCTGCCTAACTTCTTCTCTAGTTTCAGATATCAACTTAAATATTCCTTCTTCAGAGAAGCATTCCCTGACCACTTTCATACTTATATTTGTATCGCAATTTCTTATTACCTCATAGCACGAAATACAAAGATATTTATCTTACCGAGTATTTGTTTTTACCATTAATATAAACATACTAGGTTTTCACCATAATAACTGGCACATAGTGGGCATATACCTAATAAATATTTGCTAAATATAGCTTAAAATTATTTCATTATTCAATCTTCAGAGTATATTTCAATTTCAAAGTCATGACATTTTCAATTGTTTATGTGATTTTTTTTGCTTTTCAAGATTTTTTGGGGGGACGTCAGTATAAGTTACCCAAGTACTAGTGACCATAAATAACTAAAATTGTAATCTAAGTTTTTAAAATAGAATGCAGAATAAAATATTTTATTACTACAAATTTGAGATCAACTAGTCTTCAAAAATTAATATACACTGGATGAAATTCAACAACTAAATTGGGGTTTGGGAAGCCTAGTGTTTTAACTCAATAATATGATTTGCATTATTTTCTGTGAGACATTTTAATATTTTTTTCCTAGAGCAATCTATTTTATTATGGGATCAAGACACTTACTTAGAATAACATTATTATAATGTATGTTAGAAAACTAAGAGCTCTCCATTTCCTACACAATAAACAATAATTGTATCTGTGTTAGTTAGGACTCTTTTGCTTGCACGTGACAGAAACCCAATGAGCTAGCTAAAGAAAATAGAAGACATATTGGCTTCTGTGACTTCAGATGACTGGCTTCTGAGCTGATTGCTTTCAGGGCTTAAATTCTGTCTTTCCATCCACATCTCTTAATGCCAGCTTCAAGCTTTCCATGCTTTTCTCTCAGAGCCAGCTTCAAGTTCTCTTACTGTAAAAGGGCTTTAGGCATGTCAAATACAACTGTATCATAGTCTCTTGATAAGGGAACAAGAATGTTATTTTCTTTTTTTTTTATTTTAAAAGATTTTATTTATTTATTTGAGAGAGAGAATGAGAGACAGCACAAGAGGGAAGAGGGTCAGAGGGAGAAGTAGACTCCCTGCCGAGCAGGGAGCCTGATGCGGGACTCGATCCCGGGACTCCAGGATCATGACCTGAGCCGAAGGCAGTCGCTCAACCAACTGAGCCACCCAGGCGCCCAAGAATGTTATTTTCTACCAAGTTTGGAATCCTTAGGAAAAGCACCAATGACCCAGTTTGGGTCATCTGCCCTTCTTAAGATTCTAATTGTGCCAGTGCAGCCACTCTGGAAAACAGTATGGAGGTTCCTCAAAAAGTTGAAAATAGAGCTACCATACAATCCAGCAATTGCACTACTGGGTATTTACCCCAAAGATACAAAAGTAGGGATCTGAAGGGGTACGTGCACCCCGATGTTTATAGCAGCAATGTCCACAATAGCCAAACTGTGGAAAGAGCCAAGATGTCCATCGACAGACGAATGGATAAAGAAGAAGTGGTATATATATATATATACAATGGAATATTATGCAGCCATCAAAAAGATGAAATCTTGCCATTTGCAATGACGTGGATGGAACTGGAGGGTGTTATGCTGAGTGAAATAAGTCAAACAGAGAAAGACATGTATCATATGATCTCACTGATATGAGGAATTCTTAATCGCAGGAAACAAACTGAGTGTTGTTGGAGCGGGAGGTGGGGTGGGAGGGAGGGGGTGACTGGGTGATAGACACTGGGGAGGGTATGTGCTATGGTGAGCGCTGTGAATTGTGCAAGACTGTTGAATCACAGATTTGTACCTCTGAAACAAATAATGCAATATATGTTAAGAAAAAAAAAAGAAGAAGATAGCAGGAGGGGAAGAATGAAGGGGGGGAATCGGAGGGGGAGATGAACCACGAGAGATGATGGACTCTGAAAAACAAACTGAGGGTTCTGGAGGGGAGGGGGGTGGGAGGATGGGTTAGCCTGGTGATGGGTATTAAAGAGGGCATTTCCTGCGTGGAGCACTGAGTGTTATGCACAAACAATGAATCATGGAACACTACATCTAAAACTAATGATGTAATGTATGGGGATTAACTTAACAATAAAAAATAATAATAATTAAAAAAAATAGGGGCGCCTGGGTGGCTCAGTTGGTTAGGCGACTGCCTTCGGCTCAGGTCATGATCCTGGAGTCCCAGGATCGAGTCCCGCATCGGGCTCCCTGCTCGGCAGGGAGTCTGCTTCTCCCTCTGACCCTCCTCCCTCTCATGCTCTCTGTCTCTCATTCTCTCTCTCTCAAATAAATAAAAATTAATTAATTAATTTAAAAAAAAAGATTCTAATTGTGGCTATTGGCATAGGTTCCTAAGTTTGAACCTCTTGAGGCACATTCCCACTGGTGTGTCCATGGAGTAGAGTTTGTTAACAGAAGCAGTGACTGGTCTGAGGCAGATATTCTACCATATAATTGCATATACAGTATCTTTCTTAAAATAACCTTTATCCTCCAAATTAAATAATTTCACTTCTATTTTCTCAGTGAAAAATATGAGGCCTAGTCAAATTAAAAAATTTGCTTAAGATCCAACAGTTATTAAGCAGCAAAATGGAGATTTCAAGTGCAACTGTTTCCCTTTCTACTTCATTAAGTTTTCTCAACTTGGGACTACTGATACTTTGGGCTGGGTAATTCCTTGTTGTGGGGGCTGGCTTGAGCATTGTAGGATGTTTAGCAGCATGCCTGACCTTTACCCACTAGAAATCAGTAGCAACTCCTGACCTATGGAGTTATGACAACTCAGAATATCTCCAGACATTGCCAAATATCTTCTGAGGTAAAAAATACAACCCCAGTTGAGAACCATTGCACTACACTACTGATTTTCAACATGTGTTCTGTGTATACAAATCCTTCATAATGCTCCATGGAAAAGAAGAGTGCTCTATAAACAAACATATTAAAAAGGCTCTCTATATACTATAACTTCATGGTAAATTACATTGCGTAGTATATTGATATAGCAAATAGCTCTGAGAAATCCTGCAGTAATGAAGCCTGTCCAAATTTTATTTAACTTAAATGTTGTCTTCTTTTTGAATCACCCATTAACTAACATAGAACCTCTGTGATAATATGATGCTTCATCCATCTTGATTCAATGCCTTTGCATATTCTGTTAAGCCCTTTATAATCTGTCTTCACAAATTGTTATTCTCTACAAGGAACTTTTCCAACTCAAACTTGGAAAAGATCCTTTAGTCCTTACAAATGCTTTCTTTCTATTCATAAATACCTTTCTCTTTACCCTGCCTGGTAAACTCCTATTCATGCCTAAAAGATCCATGTGAAAGTGTCAATACTCAATATGAACTCCAAAATTTAATTACTGGAGTCTTCCCCCAAAATAAACTATTTTATCTTAGTGGTCTTTCAGCATTTAACCCAAATTGTCAGGTGGCATTCATTTTTTCATTCATTCAATAGATACGTATTAAGTGCATTGTCTTGTGCTGAATGACAGCATATTCAGTTCTTGTCCTCATGGGGAATAGAAGCTACTAGGGGAGATAAAAACATGTAATTATCAAAAAAAATGTGACAAGCATTGTTCTAGAGGAAGTATGGGTTGTTCTATAATCATAGCAGCTGAAATAGCCTATGATAAGTTAGGGAAAGCCTCAAATGATGGAGTGATATTTCATCATAAATCTCAAAGCTAAGCAGGATCCACCAGAAAAACAAAATCAATAGAGATGTAGAGGAGCATTCCAGGCGGAACAAAAACATGAACAAAGACTCAGAGGCAAAAGAAAACATATGTCATTCATGGAATTGCAAAAACAACAAAAAGTCCTGGGAGGACTTGATCATAGATTTTGAGCATGAAAAGAGAAATCTACTCTACATGAAGATATATTTTTCTCCACCTAGTATGTTCAGCTATATATAAAAGACTGTGTCCTAGTCTTCAGGTCTGCCCTTGTGGCTAGCAGAGTACCTGACTTAGGTTATTCAAGAAGTGTTTTTGAGTAAATGGACCCTTATATTCCTGATAGTCCACAGGATATTAAGAGGTATGCACTGTATGTCACTGGGCCCATGGAGGATTTCATTTCACTGGCAGAACATCTGAAATTGGAACTGCAAAATGCTTTATATCAGAGTTTTACGGTGCCTGAATGTTCTCTGACTCAGAGGTATTTTATGAGGTTGTGTGATATGCACTGTTAAATTCCCTGCCTATACTCTTACCAAGTAACTTTTTTTTTAATCTTCCTTTACTTTGAAATGTAGATCATGCTCCCTGGGCAAGGTCCATATTTTTATTCTATTGAGCAACTTGTAGTGTCAAACTCCTGAAAAGAATATTGAAATCATGAGTTATAGAGGCCAAATTAAAATCATTTCTGATGCTCAATATATGATAAATCAAGAGAATACAAACATAGTGTCACTATAAATTCTTTTATTTCTACATTAATTTGAATTCCTGGCTCACAATTCCATCCCTACCAATTCTTCCCCAAATATAAGCACTCCTCATTTTTCCCAGGGGACAATGAAAGTGTTTAAAAGATCAACAATCTGTGTAGAGTTTTATTGTGGTTAATTTAGCATTATTTCAACATTTAAGTGTATATTTGATTCCTTGGATATGAATACCTAACCTTTAGTAAGGACTTTGGATATGCCATATACCATATTTATTAGATGTGTGAAGGTGTGTTATCTTCACAGCAGTCTTACATGGTAGATTTTTTATTATCCCAATTTTATACTTGAAGACACCAACATAGAATGGTTCTTTCTCCCCAGTGTCTGTGAGCTTGTGAATTGTGAACCTATACCCTCTGTACTAGCACCTGTAACAAGGTATGGCCAAGGGTCCATATTTAAAATACAGATTTTAGTGAAACCAGACAGATGCATACTAGGTTACATAACAAGAATAAAGTTTACTTCATGACCTCTTTCCTCTTGAGATTTTTAAAAATCTATCAGAATGTGGTGCAGTGCATTTCTTAGGGAATCTGTTTTATGGTAACATTCCTTTAAATCTGTGTAAACTTATATTCAGAATATAGATTTATGGCATTTAAGTGTTTGCCCACTTCTTTGGTCACAGTTATCAATGTGAATCATTTTAGGTAGGAAATGAAGCGACATTCATTGAAAAGAATAAAATCAAGTGTGAGCGTTAAGAATACACAAGCTTCTGGTGACAGGAAGCTTTCCTCTGCTCAGGAGATGAGCCTGTTTTTCTCTTTTACCCATCACACTGTTCCTGGCCTCTGACAGAGGAGCCATGGCTCTAACATTCTCTTACCTACCATCTAATCTCTATATATCTGCCTCTGACCCATCTTACACTGGGAAAGAGAAGACAACATAATACAGTGGGAGTTTTTAAGAAGTGTAAGTTTGAAAACGTTAGTAATGAGTTACATGGTCTTGACCACTTTACTTATACTTCAAAATCTCAGTTTCCTGATTTCATTTTTTTTTAATTTTTATTTGTTTATTTATTTGGGAGGGTGCTGCACATGGAAGCCAGGGAGAGGGCCAAGGGGAGGGAGACAAAATCTCAAGGAGACTCCACACTGAGCAGGAGCCCAAAGCAGGGCGGGATCTCACAACCCTGAGATCAAGACCTGAGCCTAAACCAAGAGTCAGTCACTTAACTAACAGAGCCACCCAGGCGTCCCTTACTTTCCTTATTTCTGATTTGGAGCACTGATGCATGCACTGCTAATAGACAAGGCTTATCTAGTTATTCATTTAACAAATATTTATTGAACACTTGCTACATGATTGTGCTGCTCTTATGGAATTACATGAAGAAGACAGATACTAAACAAGTAAATAAACACATAATGTACTATCACATAGAGATAATTACTTTAGATAAAACAGGGAAAAAAAGAGTATGAGGAGTAATGGGGAAGCAGGAGAGGACACTTTATGTAGGACTGACAGGGAAAAGCTTCCTGAGAAGTTGGCATTTGAATGAGGTATATATGAAGTAATGAAGCAAACCATGGCTTTCTGAATTGTGAAGTGCTGTGTTAATATTTGAGTTTGCTATTTTAAGTTTCTTCAAATTTATTTGAAGAATATTTGAGTGTGGGTATCAGAAGAGGGAACCTGACCAATCTTGGAATAATGAGATAGGTAAGACAGAGAACTGTGATAGGTTAAACGATGCCAATCAGAAACTTCTAGGTCATAGTGCTCTCTGATACTTGTAAATAGTTGTGTTTATATGTTATTTCTTTGGTTGTGTGAATGATTGGGCACTTAGAAGTTGATGCCACAGTTAAATTTTGGCATGCCAAACTGTTTCACAAAGCCATTTCAAGACCATATCTTATTAGATATATTTTAACTATTCCTTATGTGGCTACATCTTGAAAGGAATGTAAATGGATATGTGAAATGTCCTGGCAGTCACAGAAGCTTTCTATGCCTTTCCCTTAAGAAGATTGGTGACTAAAAAATAAGACCATGCTTAAATAATATGAACTTCAATTGTGACCATAATGATAGATAGCATTCTTCTTTGACCTGGATGTAAAGTTAAATTTCTGTAAGAGGATTTATTTGGTCTAGTCCAATAGCTTTAAAACTCTCTTAAATTTTATAGCAAAGAAGGTAGATGTACTAGCCTTTGTTACAACTGCAAGCCAGGGACAGCTCACGAGAAAGCCTTGGCCCTACCACTGCACAAGAATCAGTGACCTCCAGGGCCTCTAATATACAGAAAATATATACAGATATATTTTTAAGCTGTTAATTTTAGGAAAGATAAATACATAAAGATAATATTTAAAATATTTTGTGGAAAGTAATTTGAAAAAACTTCAGAGTATTTTAATCTATCTTAAAGGAATTGTAGGAAAAAGCTACATACTTTTTAAAGATTTATTTATTTTTTATTTTAAAGAGAGAAAGGTGGGGAGAAGAGCAGAGGAGAAAGAGAAAGGATCTCAAGCAGATTGCCTGCTGAGCACGGAGCTCGATGTGGGGGCTCGATCTCACAACCCTGAGATCATGACTTGAGCCGAAATCAAGAATCCAATGCTTAGCCGACTGAGCCACCCAGGCACCCCATGAAAAAGTTACAGTTTTGATCAAAAATTCATTTATAAACTAACTGTTGAAGGTTCAAAGCTCTTATGAGACATGGTGAGGGAGTATCTTTTTATTCTTTTTTTTTTTAAATAATTTCACTGAAGAACAGTAAAATCACTAGAGTAGGAGTCAACAAATTACAACCCGCAGACCAAATCTGGCCCACTGCCTGTTTCTGTAAGTGGAATTTTATTGGAACTCAGTCACACATATCCATGTACGTATTGTCTAAAGCTGCTATTGTGCTATACCAGTAGGGTTGAGCAGTTACGACAGAGACTGTATTGTTCACGAAGCCTAAGATATTTGCTGACTGCTCCAATATGGAAAAAGTTTGCTGATCTTGCACTAAACCCTAACCTGTTGAGTGCAAGGACTATTAGACATGACAAATTAACAAGGGATATTTTGTAAGAAGCTCTTAAATGACTTCTATCTGAACAGTCCTGACTGAGTAGAAATGACAAATTCGGTTTTGATGGATACGCCAAAGGGGATATGGACGTGTTCATTCCATTCTGCCAAGCTAGGTCAGTAGGTGCCTTTTTATGCCTGCGAATGAAATGTACTAAGCATTACAGTGTAGAACACATGGAGTGTTCTATTGCAATACCTCACTCAACCTCACAAAATCACATGACCAAAGTACTGTTTTATTCCTATTTTAAGATGAGAAAACTGGACTTTAGAACATTTAAGACCAAATAACTAGTAAATGTCAGAATTTGTGTAACTATCCAAGTTTGCAGGACCTCAAAGTTCATGTTCTTTATATACTAAAACAATATTGTCTTTAATGAAATGTATTTTTGTCCATTATTTTTTAAAATTACATAATTAAATGCATGAATAGACTCATATATAAGCATATTCGACCTTAATAAAAGTAGATACCTACCACAAAATAGCTGGTATGTTTACCTATGTCAGGGATGAAAAATGAGATACAGATATTTGAATTATTAACTTTAAATATTGTGGGAACACATAAGGTGGGAAGGAGTTTCTACTGAAACATCTTTTGAAGGAATTCTGAGCTATTTGAGTAACACCAAGAGCAATTTCAACCTTATTAACACTAGAGACATATGACAGCTCAAAAGCTTAATTTAATTAAAGCTTAAATTATAAAAATGGTGAGAATAAGACTCATTTGGGTTAATTTATTCATTCATTCAAAATATGATTATTGAGTACCTGCTGTGACCTGGCTAGCAGGAATTTAATTGTGCTCAAAATAGACATAAACTCCTGTCCCCATAGAGCTTAAACTTCAGGAATAATAATTATGATAAATAAATAAATTGTATATTATTTATAAGTAATAAATAGAATAAGTAAATGATTTGCACTGGATACAGGAACAAATTAAAAAAATATATAGGAAAGTGGAGATATGGGGCAAGGTGAAAATTTAAACAGAGTGATGAAGATGGGCCTTCCTGAGCAGGTGTAATTTGAGCAAATACTTAAAGAAGATGAGTGTGTGGCTATGGGGAAATGTGGTGTATAAGCATTGCAAACATATAGAAAAGCCAGTGCAAAGGCCCTGAGGCAGGAGCTTAGAGGATCACCTAGAAAAACCCAGCCTGACTGAAGCTAACTGAAAAAGGGGCAGGATAGGTAGAGTGGGGGTCATAGAATCAATACAGGGACCAGATTTTTCAGTGCCTTGTAGCTGTTGCAAGACACTGATTTTTTATTTGAAGTGGGAAGTGATCTGGATGTTTTGGTCAAGTATTTTAAGCAGATTAAGCCTGGAAAAATACACCAGAAATCCCAATTCCATGGTGGATCAATTGGTAGATTCTATAACAAAGAGGGTACTATGCAATATCCTAGTTAATATAAGCTATTAAGAAAAAAATATTACCAGTATCTGTAAGAACATAGAGCCATTAAGATGGGAGAGTAAAAGAAGCAAGCTAAAAAAGAGCTAACAAGACAGTATAAATGGGAGAGTATTAGAATTACAAACTAACATTTCCTAAATATCTGTTATATGCCAGGCACTGTACTAGTATTTTATTTTATTTTATTTTATTTTATTTATTTATTTTTTGTACTAGTATTTTAGATATATTATTGGTCAAAACTCACATACAAGAGAGTTATTATTAACAGAGAAAGACTGTTATCCTATCCTTGATTAAACATAATTTTATCTCTAACAAAGCAATATCCTACAAGAAAGATGGACAGAAACCAAAGGATAAAGACAAATATACTATGGAGGGTTATAACTGTACTCAACCAAAGGTTAGGACAACAAAAGTTAAAACATGAATAACTAGAATTGTGAATAATTAGAACTATATAATGTAGGTATAAGTTACAATGGGTTACAAAAACTAGTAACTATTATATTATGCAAGCGAGTATAAATCCAAGTAAACGTAAAAACAATGTAAAATCAATTTAGGGATGTTAGGGCATTTTAATATTGTTACTGAGGAAAATGTATTCTGCACTATAATCTGACCTTTCTGTGGTTGCTCTCTAAGAACAAATATGATTAACAACAATTCCTTGAAGACTATTTAAAGATAGAAGTCAGGTAGAATTTGATATATGGTTTCACTGAGGGAAGAAATCCTGATAACCAATTTTTGTATCATCACTATGTACACATACACCACTTTGCTAGACCGCTGATAATTTTTTTTTTTTTTTACAATAGAACAAAACCGAGTTTATAATTATGGGGAAGAACTATTCTAAAATGTTTACTAATAATCAGGGCTGTGATTTATTAATTACAGGACTCCTGGTTCCTCACTTCCTTTGACTCTCAGCAGAAGTTCCCAAATATTCATCCCATTGCCCTTTGTGATATGCCATATTTATTGTTTAGCTTATTTATAAGTCAAAATTCCAACTGTCCAAGTCCTATTGGAGGAATGAATGCAAGTAAATCCAAAAATATGCATATTTTTATATTTGGGTTGTTTTGTTTTGTTTTTACCAGATTGCAATGTGTAGGATAGCTTTTGCAATTTGAAGAAATACAATCCCACAAATTAGCCAGTTTATAATAGGGAACAGGTTTTCCTGGAAAACTAGGAATGCAAGGAAACATATTGGCATTTTTATTATTCATGACAATATCTGTTACTTTGCTCTATTATTAAAGTTGATCTTAATAAAAATACAGTTACTGTTCTTCTATATAAGTTTTTTGGTACATATCTGGTACTCAGAGAATTTTCATAAAAATAATGTAGTTGTGTATGTACATTTATTTCTTGACGGAACTATCCCACTTCCATATTGTTTTGGCAGGGCTTAACATAAAGGATTGGGTTGTCAATTGTACTTGCAAAAATGAGGGATCTTGCCCAGGATCAACTTAATTAACATTTCTGAGAGTACAAGTAACTCTAAGGTAGAGTCAAAACAGGGAAAAGTCTGGGACTTCAAACACCATTCCCCACATCCTCTCTTGCCACATCTAGGCCCAAATTAACATAGTAAGTTCCTAATAACTGTGTATAATCACTTAACTTAGAGGAAAAGTTGTTGGTTTTATCATACAACCTCTCCATTTTCGCTTAGGTTAATAACCCCTGTACCCTTTCCCTCCCGGGGACAGCATCCAATACAAGGAAAGAATGGATTGCAGATCTGCTACTTAATGATTTACTATATACTCTTTAGTATAGCATCTTCCCCTCTCCAAACTTTAAATATAGTCCTGGATAATCATTTTCCCCCATCCCACTGCCGTAGTAATAATGACTGGCCCAGTGAAGAGCATGTAAACCAAACAGGGCCAATGAATCTTTCCTGGAATTGATATATAAATCCTGAGAGATTGATCCCCGCCCCCACCGGGATTGCTAAACCTGTATCATTGAAAGAATCATGAAGTAAAAGAGAATACTCTCAGCATGAAGAAGAAAGCAAACTGAACAAGAGAACCAAAGAGGAAAAGAATAAGAGAAAAACAATACACAGCGTTTGAATCGGGAGTGAGATTCCTTGAAGTTGTGTCTTCTTTGCATCTTTAGACCCATACACCAGTTGCACCCTCTTTCAAATTACATAAGCCATTGTTTAAAAAGTGGGTCACTGCCGCTTTCTAAAGAGTCCTAATGAACAAAACACATAGAGGAATCTTGACGTGAGTCAGACTGCTTTATTTCTATAATGGATAAAGTACCATTTTGATATTTTGACAACTTAATCATTTTTTCCCATAACGTGGAAAGCATTACAATATGCTGGGCTTTGAAATTGATTCCACCATTGAGAAGAATAAAATACATGGAACTTCTTACATTTTAATTTTTCAAATAAGTAGTTTTACTGATAGTTTAGAGCAGATTTTGTTAACCATAGGGATGAGTGTAAAAGAAAACAAAAAGCCAAAACCACCCATTATCATTTTATCTAAGGATGGCCACTATTAAATGTTGTCACATTTATTCATATACATATTATATATATATAATACACATACATATATATAAAATAGAAAAGCAGATTGTAAATAATATTTTAAAATGTTTGTTTTATTTCACATGTCACAGAAATTTCCTTACATCATTAAAATTCTTTATTAACAGTCTTAGATGGCAGGTTATCAGCTTATTTTTCTTCATTTAGTGTGGGATGAAATTCTTTGGAGGATCAATTCTCTCCCCACTCAACAAAATATAAACAATTAGTAATATTTTAAATATCATTATTTTGATTGCAATCAACACTACTGAATAAAGCACTATAGGGGCACCTGGGTGGCTCAGTTGGTTAAGCGACTGCCTTCGGCTCAGGTCATGATCCTGGAGTCCCTGGATCAAGTCCCGCATTGGGCTCCCTGCTCGGCGGGGTGCCTGCTTCTCCCTCTGACCCTCCCCCCTCTCATGTGCTCTCTCTCTCTCTCATTCTGTCTCAAATAAATAAATAAAATCTTTAAAAAAAAAAAGCACTATAAATTGGATACATGTCAGCTTATTCTGTGGGTAGTTAGCAAGTCATTTGAACCATGTGGGCACATTGTAAGTAACCAAGTTTAGGGAAGCAAACAATTAAATAACAATATAATTCCCAAACTTGTACTGAAACTCAGCAAGTGGTCTTTCCACCTATAGTCCTGCCCCTCCAGATCAGCCCCCTCTAAGTGACATTTACCAAGTGACATTTCTAAAATACAAATCTGAACCAGTAACTCAATCACCTAAGGGCCCAACCAAATCAAGTCTGTTGCTTTGGGGGGAAGAAGAGCTGGTGTGGTCTGATCTTGCCTTCCTTGCTCTTCATGCCTGTCCTCCCACAATCCGGTCAAGCCCAGATCAGGCTCTGTTCTTTCAGTTTCCTGACTGTTTCTGGCCTAAATACCTTCACAACTTCTGCTAGAATAGGAATATTTAGTTTATTCTTATAATCATGGGACTATTATTTGCCCCTGTAATTTTTCACCCTGGCTAATCAGGCCATCTGGGCACATTCTGTACATTCCTCAAGATCCCAAACAAACGTCCACCCCTTCTGTGAAACTTTTCCTTATTTTCTTCTCTACTTCATGCACATCCCAGTCAGGGGTAAATATCTTCTCCATTCCCTCCCACCAGCTCCTGTGCATCCTTCTATGAAGACATCTATGACCCATGCAACATATTTGTTGGCATGCCTGACACCCTAACTAACCAGAGCACCTTCATTTCAGGCCAGGGACCATGGCTTGTCCAGCTTTAGAACGTCAATGCAAATATAGTGCAGAGAGCCCTCCCTGGCTTTTTTCCTGAGTACTTAGCATTGTTAAACATGTATAATTTTTATGAGTATATCTTTTTTTTTTTTTAATACCAGTCATTCCTTCTAGAATGTAAACTCCCCAAGGGTATGATTTTGTTTCTATTGTGTTCATGCCAGTATTCCTCACCTAGAAGAATTCCCAGTCCAGCACACATGAGGTGCTCGCTTAAACACCTATCGAATGAAAACTGAAAGCTAGAGGACACAGAAGTAAAGGCATAATCTGACGTGAGCAATTTTCTGATAAGTTGGGCTGAAGTCTGTGAGGTTATACAGAGCCAAATGTCTTATAACAAGTCAGTAGGACAGCATGATACTTCTGTGATGAGTGGGGGATTCCTAGCATTGCTCTTATCCTGAAACAAACTACTTCGGTGCCCTAAACTTGGGAGAAGACACTCTGCTGATGTGAACGTTTTGTAGCCATCTCATCTGAGATTCATGAAATTCTGGCTATTTTCTACATTTTCCAAGGGAGAAAACTCAGTCTGGAAATACTGAAGGTACCAGGTGAAGGTTCCCAGGTAGCTGTTGGACCATTTGGCATGTTAGTTCCCACCTAGCTCTCCAGAGATTTCTGCTCGAAGGGATTCTATATCTAGAGCATGCACAGTGCCTTTTGAGATATCAGGGCTGAAGTATAAAGCCATTCGTCAACTTATTTCAATTTATGTGCCTATGGTGCAGCCTGAAATCCCTAAATAGGAATAAATCACCTGCCGAGTTATGTGAAGAGTCCTATGTAACTTCTCCCAGCGACAGCACTTGTAAACCATAGATCATGGCTCACTGCACTCTCCCCAAGGTCTTCACATTTTGCTTATGAATGTATAATATATTTGGGAAGTTATAGTTCTAGAAACTGTCATAGTAAAGCTCTAATCCTTATATCCTCAAACTGTGGCCTGAACATGTTCTGATGGAATAGTGGTAGTAAATGAAAGAAAAGAATGAGGGAGAAGAAAGGAAAGGAAGAAGGGAGGCAGAGGAAAAAGAAAGATGACTTTACCCCCCATTATAGAAATGTCCCTTTTCAACTACACTAAAATTGTCAGCCCAAACAGCAAGCTTCAGGAGCTTCCATGGAAAAACCAGTTAACTCTCTGGCCGCCGTCCCATCTGAAGCTGATGCGGTTGCTCCAACTGTGGATCCAGGGTTTTATGTGGCTGGGGTTTCACAGAGAGCTATTATTCAGTTAGACCTAAGAGCAACAAGCTTCACCTACACCTTTGAGTGCACTTGGACTTTAAATTTCACTTAATCTCAGGTTGTATCAAGCAGGCTATGGAGTTAATGGATAAAACCCATTTGCTGAAATTATAACTTTTATTACCAGAAATAAGAGGTCACCATGGGTGTAGCACAGTATGTAGTAAGAGATGCAATGCTGTGTCTCTTAACATACACGTTTTGATAAAAGGCTGACAGAGAATGTTATTGGGCTTCCTGCTTCCTAAAACACATACTGCCAGAGAAGATAGGCCTGCCTGTAATTAAACAAAGGGAAAATAGAAGACAAATGATGAATGACATCAGTCCAAATGCTGCAATTACATAAAGGATAAGGGACCCCTCAACAACTCTCTTCTTTATCCTTACCCACCTGACTTATAACCAATTGTTCTGCCTTTTTCTCTGTTCCCTATAAAGAATTTAAATTACTTTTTCAAATATAAAATGTTCCATGACTAAAGAACAGTTTTACATAACAGTCTTTATTATATATAGCCAAATAGCTCTTCATTGTTATTGATATGTTACTAATTATCTTGGAGAAACGAGTTCTACACCCACCCAAGACCTGTGTGATATTGGGGAGCTTTAGGAGCTAAAAGTCTTGAAGATATATATAAATAAACTTTGTATCCTATTCTGAGGTTATTCTATGTTTTTTTTTAGTCTTTTATAACTTCTTATATTGTGTACAATGTGATTAGGCCCATGAGTTATTTGATTTACACAGTGTTACCCCGGTTCTGTAGTATGTAGAAATAGTATAATAGAGTTAGCCTGATTGCTACTTTGCATCCAGGTGTCGAGATGTTCTCTATATTTAATTTAGGAAGAAAATCCTTCCCCTACTCCTTTACTGTATGCACCTTCGAAGAAAGAACTATAGATTCAAACACAAAACAAAACAACAACAAAAATCTTTCTTTTGCATAGGATGTGTCTTTGCAGCAGAGACAGCTCAGGCCCAGGGTTTAGGAAACATTTTACATTCTGAAGTTAAAACAGGCATGAGGGGGAAATGGAAGCTCATTAGCTAAATTATTGAAAAAAAAATTGTCAGATGATAGTCTCAAACCTGCATGAGGTATGCATGACATTTTTTGTGACAAGATGGCATCAGAGAAAGGGAAACTAGTCCAATAGGACAAAATGCAGTATCTTTCATCTTAATAAGGCTGGAAATAAGGTTACATTCTATAGATCCTATTCAAAGTAGAGATGGGGAGAGGAGTACTTTGATGATAAAAAGTTAACTATGAGTGGTTTAAACATGACCCCTAATATTTCTACTATTAGGCTCCACCCCAGATAAAGCTGATACACTACTTAGGAAAAAAAAAAAAAAGTTTTAAAAAAACCTTTCACACAATTTTTACCAATACAAAATACAAAAAGCTGAAAGCTGCAAAAATAGTGGGTATCACTTCAGAAAGAGTGCACTCACCAAAACAAACAGAGTACATTTCCCAAACCTCAACATGAAAAGGGCTCTCAGAAAAGTGGAGAGAATTCTGTTAGCAAATGGCTCACTGATCATTTCAAATCTTTGAGGGGAGACTTGACCCTGTTTTCATGCTATTCTCTCTCTCCCAGTTCCCTTGCTGCATTTATGTTTTATGACATCCATACAATCTGATTTTATTTCTTTTCCTTTCTGAGGTCCAGAGCCTTCTATGGCTGAGCAACAACTTGACATCTCTACTTGGTTGGCTCATAAGGGTCTCAAACCCAACATCCAATCTGAATTCACATCTATAATCTCCATAACCACATCTATCATCTCCAGCTCTACCTCTAGTGCAAGTAAAGTAAAAGTTGGCTTTGGCCAGAAGAATGAGAATCGCTCTGGAAATATTTTGTCCTTTGCCAACTGCCCATCTATCTTATTTCAAGTCCCCTACTAGCAGAGCTGAGACAGGGATTTGGGTACACAGATATTCTGTGTCTAGGGGGACAGTCCTTTGGAGAGTGTCAGTCACTGGCTTGGGGTATGGATATGAGAAACAAGGAGTAATATCTAACTTCCAAGCAGCTTTTCTAATTTCTCTGTAGAAGGGATTAGCTGTCAGACTAGCAGCCAATTTAAACAGCAGCTGGTCCAGTCGAGGGGATTGGAGTGGGTACCATAACCTCTATTCCACCAGTTTTATCTAGTTTATCACCATCTCTTATTAATTCAAATTCTTTTTTTTAATTTTATTATGTTACATTAATCACCATACATTACATCATTAGTTTTTGATGTAGTGTTCCATGATTCATTATTTGCATATAACACCCAATACTCCATGCAGAGCATGCCCTCTTTAATACCCATCACCAGGCTACCCATCCCCACCAATGCCCTCCCCTCTAGAACCCTCAATTTGTTTTTCAGAGTCCATCGTCTCTCATGGTTCGTCTCCCCCTCCGATTTCCCCCCCTTCATTTTTCCCTTCCTACTATCTTTTTTTTTTTTTTAACATATAATGTATTATTTGTTTCAGAGGTACAGGTCTGTGATTCAACAGTCTTACACAATTCACAGTGCTCACCATAGCACATACCCTCCCCAATGTCTATCACACAGTCACCCCATCCCTCCCAACCCCCACCACTCCACAACCCTCAGTTTGTTTCCTGAGATTAAGAATTCCTCATATCAGTGAGGTCATATGATACATGTCTTTCTCTGTTTGACTTATTTCGCTCAGCATAATACCCTCCATTTCCATCCACGTCGTTGCAAATGGCAAGATTTCATTCCTTTTGATGGCTGCATAATATTCCATTGTATATATATATACCACATCTTCTTTATCCACTCATCTGTCGATGGACATCTTGGCTCTTTCCATAGTTTGGCTATTGTGGACATTGCTGCTATAAACATTGGGGTGCATGTACCCCTTTGGATCACTACATTTGTATCTTTGGGGTAAATACCCAGTAGTGCAATTGCTGGGACATAGGGCAGATCTATTTTCAACTTTTTGAGGAACCTCCATACTGTTTTCCAGAGTGGCTGCACCAGCTTGCATTCCCACCAACTGTGTAAGAGGGTTCCCCTTTCTCCGCATCCCCGCCAACATCTATCATTTTCTGATTTAATTTTAGACATTCTGATTGGTGTGAGGTGGTATCTCGTTGAAGTTTTGATTTGGATTTCCCTGATGCCGAGCAATGTTGAGCACTTTTCATGTGTCTGTTGGCCATTTGGATGTCTTCTTTGGAAAAATGTCTGTTCATGTCTTCTACCCATTTCTTGATTGGATTAGTTTTTCTTTGGGTGTTGAGTTTGGTAAGTTCTTTATAGATTTTGGATACTAGCCCTTTATCTGACATGTCATTTGCAAATATCTTCTCCCATTCTGTCAGTTGTCTTTTGGTTTTGTTGACTGTTTCCTTTGCTGTGCAAAAGCTTTTAATCCCGATGAAGTCCCAATAGTTCATTTTTGCTCTTGCTTCCCTTGCCTTTGGTGATGTGTGTAGGAAGAAGTTGCTGCAGCTGAGGTCGAAGAGGTTGCTGCCTGTGTTCTCCTTTAGGATTTGGATGGACTCCTGTCTCCCATTTAGGTCTTTCAACCATGTTGAGTCTATTTTTGTGTGTAGTGTAAGGAAATGGTCCAGTTTCCTTCTTTTGCATGTGGCTGTCCAATTTTCCCAACACCATTTGTTGAAAAGACTGTCTTTTTTCCATTGGACATTCTTTCCTGCTTTGTCGAAGATGAGTTGACCATAGAGTTGAGGGTCCATTTCTGGGCTCTCTATTCTGTTCCATTGATTGATGTGTCTGTTTTTGTGCCAGTATCATACTGTCTTGATGATTACAGTTTTGTAATAGAGCTTGAAGTCCAGAATTGTGATGCCACCAGCTTTACTTTTCTTTTTCAACATTCCTCTGGCTATGTGGGGTCTTTTCTGGTTCCATACAAATTTTAGAATTATTTGTTCCATTTCTTTGAAAAAAAGTGGATGGTATTTTGATAGAGATTGCCTTAAATGTGTAGATTGCTCTAGGTAGCATTGACATCTTCACAATACTTGTTCTCCCAATCCATGAGCATGGAACATTTTTCCATTTCTTTGTGTCTTCCTCAATTTCTTTCATGAGTATTTTATAGTTTTCTGAGTACAGATTCTTTGCCTCTTTGGTTAGATTTATTCCTAGGTATCTTATGGTTTTGGGTGCAATTGTAAATGGGATCGACTCCTTAATTTCTCTTTCTTCTGTCTTGTTGTAGATGTACAGGAATGCCACTGATTTCTGTGCACTGATTTTATATCCTGCCACTTGACTGAATTCCTGTATGAGTTCTAGCAGTTTTGGGGTGGAGTCTTTTGGGTTTTCCACATAAAGTATCATATCATCTGCAAAGAGTGAGAGTTTGACTTCTTCTTTGCCAATTCGGATGCCTTTTATTTCTTTTTGTTGTCTGATTGCTGTGGCTAGGACTTCTAATACTGTGTTGAATAGCAGTGGTGATAGTGGACATCCCTGCCGTGTGCCTGACCTTAGGGGGAAAGCTCTCAGTTTTTCCCCATTGAGAATGATATTCGCTGTAGGTTTTTCATAGATGGCTTTTATGATATTGAGGTATGTACCCTCTATCCCTACACTCTGAAGGGTTTCTATCAAGAAAGGATGCTGTACTTTGTCAAATGCTTTTTCTGCATCTATTGAGAGGATCGTATGGTTCTTGTTCTTTCTTTTATTAATGTATTGTATCCCACTGATTGATTTGCGGATGTTGAACCAACCTTGCAGCCCAGGGATAAATCCCACTTGGTCGTGGTGAATAATCCTTTTAATGTACTGTTGGATCCTATTGGCTAGTATTTTGGTGAGAATTTTTGCATCCATGTTCATCAGGGATATTGGTCTGTAATTCTCCTTTTTGATGGGGTCTTTGTCTGGTTTTGGGATCAAGGTAATGCTGGCCTCATAAAATGAGTTTGGAAGTTTTCCTTCCGTTTCTATTTTTTGGAACAGTTTCAGAAGAATAGGTATTAATTCTTCTTGAAATGTTTGGTAGAATTCCCCTGGGAAGCCATCTGGCCCTGGGTTTCTGTTTGTTGGGAGATTTTTGATGACTGCTTCAATTTCCTTAGTGGTTATAGGTCTGTGCAGGTTTTCTATTTCCTCCTGGTTCAGTTTTGGTAGTTGATACATCTCTAGGAATGCATCCATTTCTTCCAGATTATCTAATTTGCTGGCATAGAGTTGCTCATAATATGTTCTTATAATTGTTTGTATTTCTTTGGTGTTGATTGTGATCTCTCCTCTTTCATTCATGATTTTATTTATTTGGGTCATTTCTCTTTTCTTTTTGATAAGTCTGGCCAGGGGTTTATCAATCTTATTCTTTCAAAGAACCAGCTCCTAGGTTCGTTGATCTGTTCTATTGTTCTTTTGGTTTCTATTTCATTGATTTCTGCTGTGATCTTTATCATTTCTCTTCTCCTGCTGGGTTTAGGCTTTATTTGCTGTTCTTTCTCCAGCTCCTTTAGGTGTAGGGTTAGGTTGTGTACTTGAGAACTTTCTTGTTTCTTGAGAAAGGCTTGTATTGCTATATACTTTCCTTTTAGGACCGCTTTTGCTGCATTCCAAAGATTTTGAACAGTTGCATTTTCATTTTCATTTGTTTCCATGAATTTTTTTAATTCTTCTTTAATTTCTTGGGTGACCCATTCATTCTTTAGTAGGATGCTCTTTAGCCTCCATGTATTTGAGTTCTTTCCGACATTCCTCTTGTGATTGAGTTCTAGTTTCAAAGCACTGCGGTCTGAAAATAGGCAGGGAATGATCCCAATCTTTTTGTACCAGTTGCGACCTGATTTGTGACCTAGGATGTGATCTATTCTGGAGAATGTTCCATGGGCACTAGAGAAGAATGTGTATTCTGTTGCTTTGGGATGGAATGTTCTGAATATATCTGTGAAGTCCATTTGGTCCATTGTGTCATTTAAAGTCTTTATTTCCTTGTTGATCTTTTGCCTAGATGATCTGTCGATTTCAATGAGGGGGTTGTTAAAGTCCCTACTATTATTATATTGTTGTCGATGTGTTTCTTTGCTTTTGTTATTAATTGGCTTATGTAATTGGCTGCTCCCATGTTAGGGGCATAGATATTTATAATTGTTAGATCTTCTTGTTGGATAGACCCTTTAAGTATGATATAGTGTCCTTCCTCATTTCTTATTATAGTCTTTGGTTTAGAATCTACTTTGTCTGGTATAAGGATTGCTATCCTAGCTTTCTTTTGGTGTCCATTAGCATGGTAAATGGTTTTCCACTCCCTCACTTTCAATCTGTAGGTGTCTTTGGGTCTAAAATGGGTCTCTTGCAGACAGCATATCGGTGGGTCTTGTTTTTTTTATCCAGTCTGATACCCTGTGTCTTTTGATTGGGGCACTTAGCCCATTTACATTCAGGGTAACTATTGAAAGGTATGAATTTAGTGCCATTGTATTGCCTGTAAGGTGACTGTTACTGTATATTGTCTGTGTTCCTTTCTGATCTATGTTGCTTTTAGGCTCTCTCTTTGCTTAGAGGACACCTTTCAATATTTCTTGTAGGGCTGGTTTCGTGTTTGCAAATTCCTTTAGTTTTTGTTTGTCCTGGAAGCTTTTTATCTCTCCTTCTATTTTCAATGACAGCCTAGATGGATATAGTCTTCTTGGCTGCATATTTTTCTCATTTAGTGCTCTGAATATATCCTGCCAGTCCTTCTGGCCTGCCAGGTCTCTGTGGATAGGTCTGTTGCCAATCTAATATTTCTACCATTGTAGGTTACAGATCTCTTGTCCTGAGCTGCTTTCAGGATTTTCTCTTTGTTTCTGAGACTCGTAAGTTTTACTATTAGATGTCGGGGTGTTGACCTATTTTTATTGATTTTGAGGGGGTTCTCTGTGCCTCCTGGATTTTGATGCCTGTTTCCTTCCCCAAATTAGGGAAGTTCTCTGCTATAATTTGCTCCAGTATACCTTCTGCCCCTTTCTCTCTTTCTTCTTCTTCTGGGATCCCAATTATTCTAATACTGTTTTGTCTTATGGTATCACTTATTTCTCGAATTCTGCCCTCATGATCCAGTGGTTGTTTATCTCTCTTTTTCCCTGCTTCTTTATTTTCCATCATTTGGTCTTCTATATCACTAATTCTCTCTTCTGCCTCATTTATCCTAGCAGTTAGAGCCTCCACCTCATTAATAGCCTTTTTGATTTCGACTTGGTTAGATTTTCGTTCTTTTATTTCTCCAGAAAGGGTTTCTCTAATATCTTCCATGCTTTTTTCAAGCCCAGCTAGTATCTTTAGAATCATGATTCTGAACTCTAGTTCTGACATCGTACTAATGTCTGTATTGATTAGGTCCCTGGCAGTCAGTACTGCCTCTTGTTCTTTTTTTTGAGGTGATTTTTTTCTATCTTGTCATTTTGTCCAGAGGACAATAGATGAATGGGAGAACAAAATGCTAACAGGGTAACAACATCCCCAGAAAATATACAGTAAACAAATCAAAGACCTGAAACCGGGGGAAAAGAAAGGGAAAGAAAGAAAAAAGAAAAAAAAAGAAAAAAGATTAAAAAAAGAAGAAGGAAAAAAAAGAGTGTGATCAAATATGATCAGGCTGGTGCATAGATCAGTGCCACACACTAGATTTTGGGCGTATTTTGGTCTGTCAGAAGAAAGTGCCTCCCAAAATTTTAAAGAAATAAAAACTTATATATGTACAAAAATAAGGGTAAATATGATGAAGGGATGGACTATGACTGTAAAGATGAAAATTATAAAAGATTTTATAAAAGGAATTGATAAGATAAGAAGTTGGTTGAAAAAAGAAAGAAGAGGAATTTAAAAAAAAAAGTGAGAGAATGTGATCAGGCCGGAGACAAGAGCAAAGCCATACACTAGAGATTTAGGGTATATTTTGGTCTGTTAGAAGAAACTGTATCCCAAAATTTTAAAGAGAGAACAACTTATATATATATATACCAAAAATAAGGTTAACTACTATGAAGGGATAGAATATGACTCTAAAAATGAAAAATAAAAAAGATTTTTAAAAGAGGGATTGATAAGATGTTGGTTGAAAAAGGAAAAGAAAAAGAAAAAAAAAGGAAAATTAAAAAAATTAACTTTGAAGACTAAAGAATCAGGGGGAAAAAAGTCATGAATTCTATCTGCTGTATTCTCCTAGTGCTGGAGTTCTGCTGTTCTCATTGATCTTGGTCTTGGCTGGCAGTTCTTGCTGATCTTCTGGGGGAGGGGCCTGTTGCAGTGGTTCTCAAATGTCTTTGCCGGGGGCCAGGCTAAGTAATCTGCTCAGGTTTGCTCTCGGGAGCTTTTGTTCCCTGCAAGCTTTCCGTACAGTTTTGGATGATGAAAGTAAAAATGGCGGCCTCCCAATCTCCACCCCGGAGGAGCGGAGAACTCAGGGCCCCACTCCTCAGCGCACCCCCAGAGGGAAGCAGTCAATCACTCCCGTCTCCCAGGTCTCTGGCTGCACTCCATGCTCACCCGGCCTGTGACCGAGAGTTTCTATCTCTGGCACTCGACCCCATGTGGAGTCTCCAAACCCAGCAGATCCCTGCAGTGCGCTCCTGTGCCACTCCTCCTGGGGGAGGAAGGGGGGTCTCCCTGGATCTGCTGATTGTTGGGTCCCTGCTGGAAGAGCAGTGGCCCGACTGTGCCACAGCTCATGGTTTATGGCAACCCCAAGCTGAGAGCCTGCTCCTCGGCTCTGTCTCTGCAGCTGGCTTCCCCACTCTGATACCTGGGAACTCTGCTGCACTCAGGCACCCTTGGTCTTTCTGTGACCCCCAGGGGCCTAAGACCACACTGTCCCGGTGAGGGTTCCACCCCCTGCTTAGCCACTGGAGCACTGTCCCTCAGCAGAGCAGACTTCTACAAGTTCCGATTTTGTGCTCTGCTGCTCTATCACTTGCCAGAAGTGGCTGATGGAGGCCCCCTCCCCCACCGTCTATCTTCCTGAATATTCAGGAATAATCCTCAGATTCACTTCTCCGCACGTCTTACCTTCCAGAAAGTGGTCACTTTTCTGTTCAGAGAATAGCTGCTATTCTTTTCTTTGATCTCCTGTTGAGTTTGTAGGTGTTCAGAATGGTTTGATCCCTATCTAGCTGAATTCCTGGGACCAGACAAAATTTAGGTTTCCTACTCCTCTGCCATCTTGCTCCTCCCCCCCATTCAAATTCTTAAATGATTATTGATTCAGCTACTTTCCTCTATCATTCTACTATCACCCTCTTCAAGGCAGTAATCTGCTCTCAAAACCACAAATACATCTTCCTAATTATTATTCACAAATTTACTTGTATGCCTGTCCTATCTATCCTCTACAAAGCAATGACTTCTTAAAAAAACAAATGAAATCACACCTCTGTCTTACTTAAGACACCTGGTATGAATTCACAAATCTATAAAATGACTTACAAAATGCAGTATGATCTGTTCTGTGTCAACCTCTCCAGCTAATTCCCTGACTGTATATTACCTACTTCACTCTACTTTAGCTACAGGAGGATGTTTGAGTTCTCTGAAAGCATAAAGTTGCTTTCTGCTTCATGGCTGTTGGGCATGCTGTGGTCCCTGTCCTAAATACTTTTCTCCAGATGAAGCTAGCTCTAGATAAAAGTCTCATCCTCAGAGGACCCTCCCCTTGCTTCCTGGACTAGATTTGAGCCTCCATTTATCTGCACAGTATCACAGTATTTTTGACACTTTTTGTAGCACTTTTGTCTGAAATATGTGTATTGTGTGTGAGCTTACGTATTTATGTGTCTGTCTCCTATACCCCACAAGACCGTTAAGCTCCTTGAAAATAAAAACCTTATCTGCTTTATGTTTGCTACTCCATCCTCCTGCTCCAAAACTCCTTAACACTTTCAATAAATATATGTTCAGGGAAAAATCAACGAAGTAAAATCCATGTAGGATAAAAAGACAAAACCAGAAAGATTGCAGTCATTCTTATGTGAGCTCTATGAAAAACCTAAGTCTCCAGCTGAAACATGTTTAGAGCTGGTTTTAGGCAGTGATGATATGCCTAAAAAAAATCTGTATTCTGTTGGTTAGGAAACCTAACCTGAAGGCATTTTCAGGAAAACTAAGAGATGTAAGCCTGGTGTCAAATGGCAGAATTAAAACAATTTGATAACAAGTCTGATGTCCTTTATTCAAGGGAAGACAATCCCTGGATTGGGGGAGCACAGTGCCTCAATCACAGTGGAGCCCTCTTCCTGAGGGATTTTGGGTAAGAGTGAGTTTATAGAGCCTTAGAAGAGGCAACCCAGAAACTGGCCATGATTGGCTAGGAGGCTGGGGATTTCTGTATAAGGCCAGCAGGTCTTATTTTCTAGGGTAAGGTAAGCTAACTAACACTCAGTTACAGGATTGTCATTAGGACTGTGAGTAATTAATTAGATTTCCTTAACCAGTGTCTCCCATAAATGCAGGCTAACTTAAGTATAGATTTATGATGGGTGCTGGGCCACTAGGGTGGCCTCCATTTGTGGGCCCCAATATACAAATTAACTTTATCACTAGTAATTATAGTAAGCACTAATATTTTTGAGTGATTACTATCATACACATACTTTTCTAAGCACCTCATATATATTAACTTCTTTAATCCCCATATAAATTAGGAAATATTATTTTCCCAAATTCATGTTTGAAGAAATTGAGACCCAGTGAGGTTAAACAACTTGCCCAGGGTCTCCCAGTTAATAATGGTGAAGCCAATATTCAAGCCCAGGATGGCTTTTCCTGAGAATCATGCTGTCATTTGGGACACCCAAAGTGTTAGCTTTAAAAGAATATGGACTTTATAATCAGAAAGATGCCATTTGAATTGTAGTTCTGACAATTTATGAGATGTGTGATCTTAAGCAGGTCATTTAACCTCCCCAAATCTGTTTCTTTATCAATGAAATGGAAATAATAATTAAGCATCTGCCTCCCAAGGCAGCATTTGGGGAAACAATGCCTTTCAACCAGGAAATACTTAAATAATGGTAACTACTGTCTTTGCCATTGTGATTATGTGTTTGTTTGCAAGCAACAGAAAACTTCAATTAAACTGTCATAAGCAATAAAGAGAAATGGTTGGCTCATGCAACTGAGAGGCCTTCAGACAAGGGTTAAAGCAGTGTGGCCCAGGACTTAGGACTTAATCTACTCTCTGTTCTTCTGCAGTAGCAGTTTAATGTAAAACCTAGATCCCGTCATGATCTCACCACAGTACAGATAATAATGAGGGGACTGGCCTATTTCTGGTTTAGAGTGAGAATGTTTCTCTTCCAGCCATCAGACACATTCTGGGGAAGGGAGTTCCGGCATTGACTCTGTTCAGAATAACTTTGGATAGGAAGTTGCCATGAGACAGTTGCAGAGAACTGGGCTGCTGCTCATTGGGGCAAGACAAGTAGAACAGAGGATGGTGTGTGAAAGTCAGATCTCTCCCCAGAAGCCAGTGCCACCCAAACCTTGTGACTTCAGCACGTGGAAAATAGGTAGTTCTCTCAAGGAACTTCCAGATGCTATTGAGAGACAATGATGTTGGATGGACAACCAATGAGTTTTCACTAAAAATTATTACTATTATTGTGTTTTTGTTATTAATATAAATATTTATGTCACAGATATTGGATGCCAGCATTTTTAGTTAGCACAACTGGTTATCAGGAACAAACCACTGTTTGAGAGAGAGGAAGAGATCATGTAGTCCCAAAATGCTAGCTCTCAGTCTTGGACCTTCTCTAGCATATGAATACCAAAATCAGATGGATTTTAAAAATTGTGTATAGACTCTAGATATGTTGCTTTTTAAAAATAATTTTGACACTTGTTTGATGAAGATATCTTACTGATATTAGGATTTGTGAAAGTTATTTTTACCCTAGAACTAGGTATACATTCATGGCAGAGGCAGTTTCCCCCCTAAAGCCATACCAAACACTTATTTTTTGTCATATACTACAGAATTTGAATGAATGCATTTTTTTCTTCCCATTGAATTCAGAAATGTTCCAACATTTGGGAAAGTATCTGTGGAATCCATTGTTAAACTTGCCCTATCATGTAATCAAAGCAGAATCATTTTTAGTTCAACTATGATACGGTGAAATGCTGTGAGTGTATTCTAAAGTGGTTAGAGGAGCCCCATGCTTAGTAAATGTTCTTAATGTCAATTGATTTTTCTTAAAGAGGCATATTTGGATCATGTAAGAGAAGTGATAAGGTACCACCATAGTGAAGCTTAGGAGGTTACTCATATATAGTATAGGGGAAGTTGTATTTACCCTCACCTACCCATCACCTCCCACCTCTCAGAAAAATATACTGGTATATTTGAGAGCCTTCTTTATAAATTTGAAAAACAATGGTTTTGTAAATTAAGAGCCTAAATTCAAATGTCAGTTCTTTCAATTCTACCTGTGTGACTTTGCTTTACCTTGATTACCCTTGAAACTCAAGTTCTCTATCTGTAATGGGGAGACATTAATTAAAAAAAAACAAAAAACAAAAAACACTTTTCCCTCCTGCAGCTCAGGATTTCATATCTTAAATTTTAATTTGAAATAATCAAATTCAGTCCTCTCAAGAGAATGTAGAAAATGAGTTCTATTGAATTTACAAAAAAGCTCTGTAGCAACAGAAGATTTCTTTGTTCTATGTTTACAATCCATTAGGTGAAATGCTCATATTAAAAGTCTCTTATACTTCCCAGAATTAATACCTTTTTTTTGAAATCTCAAAAAATTCTAAATTTATTCTTTGCATGACGATCTTTCTTTAAAAATAAAAAGCATGACTCCTCCCTTGCTAATGTTAAATTCACACATCAAATTTTGGCATAGTTAAAAATATCTATCTAATGAATATAAAATATGAGGGCTTTATCCCACCCTCCCCCCTCAGTTTGGTCTTATCTCACATCAAGTCATAGTCACGAATTTATTTTCCCTTTCTTCATTCAGCCAGCACTAATTTAGAACCTACTGTGGGCTAGAATCAGGGTATAGGCTGGGCTAGTTAAAACACTTCAATTTAGATTTTGTGATTTTGTAATGTCTCCTGTGGGGGAGGCCTCTGCACTTACTGAACTAACAATTGCCTGTTGGTTATGTAAGACTGATTTAGAAGAGAAAATACTCTCATTTATATACCTAAGCTTTCCAATAAAAGGCAAGCTGTAAAATTGATTTCCATTGCAGGCACACACACATAGACTAAAACATTTTACCAATAAAATCTACCTCCTGTTTCTCTAGGCTTGTAACTTCAATATGCAGAGGGAATCTATACAGGCATGCAAGAGAAAAATGTTTTTCTATTCTTTTATCAACGAATCTTAACACAGATCGAAATGCTAGTAACCAGCAGATGGTGCTTTTAGTAATAAATTTATAAGAGGTTGCTAAATATCCTTTCTATATTTTTTTAATAAAACTAACAAAAAATGAGGCAAGGTAATATTTTGCCATGACATGAAGCTTCTTTTATGGAATTATTAACGTGTGTACTTAAAAAGCTCAGCACAGTTTTTCCAATTTCCCTGTCAGGTATCAGTCAAATAATAAGATGAAATATCAAAGAAGCTGAAGTTAATATAAGTATTATATCCCAGTGGTTTATTTAAATGCTATATGCTTTTATAGCTGGAGTAATTTAACTGCCATCATAACGCCAATTACAAATAAACTCACAAGGGGCCCCCAGATGATGTAGTCAGTTAAGCATCCGACTCTTGGTTTCAGTTCAGGTCTTGATCTCAGGGTCTTGAGATCAAGTCCTGCATTGGGCTCTGAGCTCGGCAAGGAGTCTGCTAAAGTTTCTCTCTCCTTCTCCCTCTACCCCTCCCTGTGCTCTCTTTCTCAAATAAATAAATAAATCTTAAAAAAATCATATATTGTTTTAACTCATGTTGATTTGGTAACACATTTTTGTGTGTGTATAATATTTTTAAATACTAAAAATTAAAAATTTGAGATGACTTAGGTAAAATTACCATGAAGGTGAGATTCTTGATCTCTAATAACAACAACTACATTAGCATTTGCTCTTGGCATGTTTTATTTGGTCTCTTTCTTTGGCTCTGGACTTCATCTCTTTTCTATCAACTTTGTTGCATTATGTTCTTCAAGTTGGCCACCTCAAATCCTTTTTAGATGGAAATCGATTTTAAATAGTTATATAACACTAGATAGTATATAATGTTTAATAATATAGTATTAACTTCAAGTATGTTGTTCAATGAGATAAGAAAGGAAAATCACATTAATTTGATTTTTGTGGTAGAATCGTGCAGATCACATTTGAGGTCATCACAATGGGAAGACTAAATCTGTTTTCTAATAGCATGAAAATTTTCTTTCTTCTTCCATGGCCAGTGTCTATTGGGAAATTAAGAGTGTTAGTGAGAGCACCTTACAAGTCTCTTTTACCAGCTGAAATATGGGAAAACACAGTTATTTTTATTATTATTGTTTTTGCCCTTTAGTTCCTTGTTAAAGTGCCTTTTGCCCATGTGTAGTGGTCATTTTATCTCTCATTTTTGACATGAGCATGAATAAAGTTAGTTGATCTGACATTAATAAAGAAAAGGGAGGAGAGAGGCACTAGGGTTACACAGTGTCTGGGAAAGCTCAGAAAATAGCCCAGTAAGAGTAATGGAAGGTAAATGGGGAGACTGATGTTACTGGGACATTCTCCCCTGAAAGAATGCACGTTGAGAACATTATATTATTTCCTTTTCCTTTTCATTAAAAGTTAAAAAAAAAAACAAACAGAAATTTATTTTCTAAGTGGCCAGTGCTAGAATGGATGCTCTATGATGATTTTCATACAAGTCAACAAATTGTATAAGCCTGGATTTTGAATTCCTGACTTAAAAGCATAAATGAATTTTCATTTTGGGGAGGTTAATAGCACATCTTCCATGGATAACAAGTCTTGATTTTAGTATAATCAAAATCTGTATATTATAGTTACTCAAAATGTAGATGTCCTTAGTTTGAAACCCAGGAAGTAGTTGTGCTTATTGTGAACTGTGCTGAAAGTGTTGCACTTGGACAACTTACACTCATATTTGAGGGCTTCTCACTACAAAATCAGACAGGTTTAATCTTCTGGAATCCGAAATCCCAATTGGCGTTGCTCCTACAAGATACAGGAGAAGGAGACATAAGGACAAGTTGAAAGCATTCAAGAACTCTTGTTGGTCACTGGGTCACTGACCCATCCTCGCCAGCAGGACTCACCACAATTCCAAGGGGCAGAGTGAGAGAAGGTTGGTTGGAATCAAGTAGAAGTTGGGTTTTAGCTAAGTTATTTGTCTCTTACCTGGACTTGGGACTGGTCCACAGCAAAACAGGAATTTGTGAGTGCACCAAACTCTACATTCATTTTCTTTACTTGCAGAACATAAGCTGTGTCTATTAATACTGGGCTACCTTCATTTTAAAGAAATAAAATGCACTCAAGTATACAAAGGGAATCTGGTTCTTGGGTTGGGTAATGGGGGGGTAGGGGCTTTCAATAGTAAGAGTGAGAGTAAAATATAAAATACTAGAAACATTTCAATTTACCCTAATTTACACTGTTCTTTATATTTCATTTGAGATTTGGAGAAATGCTTTTGAAAATCAGTTCTTTTATACCCTACTCACTTAACCAAATTAGACATATTTTCAAATTCAATATTAGATCTTTGACTTAAATCTGTATAATTATGAATAGAGTTCTTGGAGTTGCTATGAATGAATATAAAAACACCAGTCACATTAATTTCCCTATAGCTTTAAATTCACACAATTCTTGGTAAACAGAAATATATGTATATAGATGATAGATAGATAGATAGATAGATAGATAGATAGATAGATGATAGATAGATAGATAGATAGATAGACAGATCTTCTAGTAGTTTCCCCCTCCCCTAAAGTCCCAAATATCAACACAGAGATTTCTCTACTGAAGATGCAGCATGTCTAGTTGTTGTTGTTTATTTGTACTCTATATTAGCCTCACTTTCAGCTTCATAGAAAGATGTTAGTATCTGTAGATTGACATTTAAAAATGAGGAGTTAACTTCCAAAAACATTGATATTTTTTTCTTATTGATAATTTTTGATCAGGCTTCATAGGCATAAATAAAAATTATTCTGTCTGGACAACATTTAGGGATAGTCACTTGCTAACAGTTACCTCTGTGATGTTTCCAAAGACATACCCACTCTGAGCAGCAAGGATACAATAAGTCAGAATAATATGTACCTCATGATGGGATGCCCAGAGAATGGCTCGACATCACTTCTGTGCTGTTCTTACCAAAAAATCCATAACTTCAATATCAGGTAAACCCAAACTGAAGGACATATAAAATAACTGACCAGTATTCATCAAAATTGTCAAAGTCATGATAGAAGAAGGAAGCCTGAGGAATTGTTATAGATTGGAGGAGCCTGATGAGATATGACAACTAAATGCAATGTAGGATGCTGATATGAATTCTAGACCTGAAAAGTATATTAGTAGGAAAACTGGCAAAATTCAAATAGTGTCTGTTAAGTGAGTTTAAAATATTTTAGCAATGTAATTTCCTAATTTCTATCATTGTTCTATGGTTTTGTAAGCTGTTAACAACAGGGGAATCTGGGTGAAAGTATAAGGGAACACTGTACTATTTTTGCAATTCTATAAATCTCACATTTCAAAATAAAAAATGAGCAGATAGGTATCTAAATAACCCATAGCACTCAGAATTTTACAGAATTCCATCATATTTACCTTAGCTCTCAAGTGTTTATTCTTAGAAATCTTTAGATCAGTCTAGCTTCAAATGAGAGCCTTTGGTGGGGGGGGGGGGGGTGGAAGCCTTGTCATCCTTAAGAAATTATCCATTCTAAAATTATAATTATCACTATAGTATTAAAGAAAATAGTATAAATGCTACATAAATGAATTGGTACACCCTGTTTCTTTATACAAATTAGATAAACTATCCTACTTCAAGCCAAAATGATATGAAGTAGGGAGATTATTAGATTTGGGCTCTATCCCTTCAAAAGGGTAGTTATATTTTCCAGGTGTCATTTTAATTTTCAGCCAAAAGGCAATGTGATCTGCAGCACTTCTGTGGAAATTTTGGGTGTTTGCTTTTCCATGGTCCTTATAAGTCTATCAATGTTTAAAGTTTCCTGTGTGTCTCCGTATTAGTTTCATGTAACAATTTAACCATATGCCATTTATGCCAACTAACTTAACCATATCAACATGCTTCAAATAAAACTGAGTATTAGGAATTAGAAGGGTCATATCAAAACTTTATTTGGTTTTAGAGTTATATAAATTGGTATTTGTTTTTCTTTTTTTTTTTTTTTCCAGAGTAGGTCAGGATTAGATGATGAATTTTCCTTTATTAGATAAAATTTTGGAAACGACTTAAGGTTTAAGGCACATTATGGAAGCATGTTTGTGTGTGTGTATATGTGTGTGTGTTTTAAGAACCACATAAGTAATTATGCAGAGCTGAAATAATTGAAATATAGGATTTATAAATCATAGGGAAACAAGAGGTTATTTATATATTATCTAACAAATACTTAAATTGAGAATCATTTTTGTCTTCAAACTAGATTTTTAAAGTGAGGTTCAAAGTGGATAATTGAAGCTCTGTGTACTGAACTGAAATCTAGTAATGTCACCAAAATAAAATCACATTTACATAATTGGTTTGATACCTTGTTGATGTAACTGAATGGGATTTAATAATAGCATTTTTCACTGATTGAAACAATCACAGTCCAGAAGAGGCTGAAATGCAGCATGAATAAGCAGGCCGATTGTACATCATTAGGAGGATTTAAGTGACATCTAATTAACACTGAGGAATTATATACTTTTGTAGAATAGAATACGGTATTGAGAAATAAATGGGAGAAATTCATATGAATGACAGAGATATGTGGGCAGTGAAATGGATTGAAGTCAGACAACTTTTAAAAGAAGCATCACATGTTTTAATAATTTGGGTGTCCAAGGTGTGGATTTGGGGTACAAGCAAAGATTACAGGACGATAAAAAGGCAAAACATACTGTGCCTGGTAGTTATTTGTAGAATAATAAAGAGGAAAAAAAAAAGGGGGGAATCCAGTGTCCCCTACTTAGATTGCCTCATATCCGTTTAAAATGGCCAGGATAAATGTAAAACAAAGTTTACTTATGTTTCTACTGTCAACTCAGTATTTTGTGAGACTCTCTTCTAATTTTTAGTCTATCTTCTTTTTTTACCAAGGCTAAAATTTTCAACCACCTTGTGTCTTTTGGAATTTTTTTTTTAAAGTCTGTGTCTGGCTCATGCCTTAGCTTACAAGCAACCTTGTCTTCCCTTCCCCAGTGCTGTTGCTTTCCTGCTCACTCTTCTTAGTGACTATGTTGGTAGCCCACTGTGGCCTTTCAAATAAGCTTCACACTTGTCACCGTTTACTTAACCAATATATAATACATGCAGTCTTTAATATATGCCATCCACTTTACAATTATTAACCCATTTGATTGTCAAAACAACCTTACCTTACGAGGGAGACAGGTAGTCATATAGTTGCCTGCGCTTTGAGCAAACTGAGGACTTGAAACTTGCCCGATTTCCCATAGCCAGTAAGCAGAACTCAATCTCAAATTTTCTGACTCCAGAGAGTATGCTTTTACCCCAAATACTCTTGTTTGTTTCCACATCAGCACTCACCCCTTAGATGCCCTAAGTAGAGTAATTCCTTGTGAACTCCACATTTCACTTATATTATTCTTTGTAGTCTTCAGAAAATGGGACAGTTTTGTTAAATGCAAAAATGATATGCAGAAGACATTTTTTAAAAAGGGCCAAGCATCTAGAGTTTGTCAAATTTTTGCTTTATAATCTAATTTGTTAATGTTGAACACTGTTTTATACTTGCATTTAAATTCACTTCAATTTTTACCAAAACAAACAAGCAAACAAACGAACAAAAAACCTCAGTACTCTCAAGTAATTTGAGGATATTCTATGGCAATATTGGAAACCCCTACTTAACAATAAAAAGTAGACTTGGTAGTCCAAGGCTTAAATTCATACTGAAGGGCGCCTGGGAGGCTCAGTTGGTTAAGTGACTGCCTTCGGCTCAGGTCATGATCCTGGAGTCCCTGGATCGAGTCCCACATCGGGCTCCCTGCTCGGCAGGGAGTCTGCTTCTCCCTCTGACCCTCCCCCCTCTCATGTGCTCTCTCTCTATCTCATTCTCTCTCTTACATAAATAAATAAAATCTTTAAAAAAAAATTCATACTGAAAATGAAACTCATGACTTATGAGAGAGATTTAAATATTTCAAATATATTATCACATTCTTCCTTTAAGAATAAGTCTATTTTAGGTCAAATGACAGGCTAACCACAAATGCATGTATATACATATATATGTAATACAAACACACACACACACTATATATATATATATATATATAGATAGATAGATAGATAGATAGATAGATAGATAGATAGATAGATGGCCATGTTTGTTATTCCCAATGCTGCAATGCTTAATGTTATTAAAAACAATTAATCATCATGGTCTGGTATAGGTATTGACGTACTGGTTGCAGGTGTCTGATTTCCTTTCCCGTAGAACCCCGGGGGCTCTTATATCAAGAGCAGCCTTTGCTGCCACATCAGACAGTAGTCTGGTGACAGATGTTCCATGGTTGATTGAAGGAGCACAGATGAAAGTAACAGTTGAAAATGAGCAGTTGTCCCCCCTTCCAGACAACTGCTATCAAACTCAGAGAACCTTGAAATAATTTGCTGCCTGTCCTGCCCTGGAAGGAGGCCCCCATAGTCCTTGAGGGTGGTGAGCTCCATACTACTAAAACACAAGAAAGGGCCAAATTCCTTTTCTGAAAATTCAGCTGTTAGGACCAATGATTACAAAAACAATGATAAAACCTGCCTCAATGATTTCGCTCATTTTCTATTTTAAAATATCTTTTTTGTTGTTGTTATATAGGCAATATGGTTTCTTATGGATAAACTTTAAAAATCGTTAATAGTGACAAAATGGAAGTCACCAATAATCCTATCTAATAGAGATAACCATTGCTAACATTATGGTGTTTACCCTTCCCTACATTCACAAATGCATGCATGCACAAACACACACATACATTTTTAGATACACAAAAATAGATGTAGTTTTATAATTTCCTTTTTCACTCTGTATTACCTCACAAAAATGTCTCCATGTCACTAAAAATACCTCTTTTTTACCAGGAGTTAGAAAACCTTTTCTGTAAAGGGCAAGATAACAAATATTTTAGGCTTTCCCGGACAGATGGTCTCAGTCACAACTAATCACCTCCACAATTGCAGCTTAACTGCAGCTTTAGGCAGGAGTTAAATAAATGGGTGTGGCTGTGTTCCAATGAAACTTTAGTGACAAAAGCAGGAAGTGTCCCACATTGACCTGTGGGTCCTAATTGCCCGTCCCTGACCCACACTATTAGTTTCATATTGAAATAAACTTCCATGATATGGGTATGGTATGGTTTACTTAAGTCTTTTGCTCCCAAGGGGGATTCTGTGTGTTTTCAGCCTTTTGTTATTGAAAAACCTGCACTGCCAAGGATTCCACTGCATTGGTCCTCTAGGGACAGTGGTTAATGTCCCTGAGGGGCTAGTTTTCCCATTAATTACTAACTCTCCCAGCCTGATGGGACTTTCAAGCTTTCTCCTTCCCTACCAGAGAGTTTCTGTGGTCTAGATTTCCTCCACTAAACATTGTCTCAGTGTGCCCCATTTTAACAGAGAGGTTAAATGGCAGCCTTTGATGAGCGTGCTGTTTTATTATGGTTGTAGCTGTACCTCGTTCTGTAGAAGTTCTGCAAAATCTTCAGCATTAGGATGGTTCTTTCACATAGCTTGGAAGATCAGTGAAGTTTATTTCTAATATTTTCATATTTCCTAAGTCCTAAGAAAGAAAAGAGAGTCTGATGTTTGTCATTCTGCCCTTCCTGCAAGACCTGTTCATTTAATTTTTCAGGACCTGTTGCTATTCTAATATCATTTAAAAGTGCATTGTTTGAACTGTATTACAGCTCCCGCCTTTCTGCATTGGAAAGGGTGAACAAAGAATCATCATTAAGCAGTTTTATTTTTGCCCTCTCATTTCATTATTCTTTTTTCTTGAATTTGTTAGTGAATAGAAATGTTTGGGCTTTGTTTCCCTGCCTTTTATGTACATTTTGTTTTTGCAATTCTGAATTTGAAATTAGATTCTTTTGTGATTTTGAGTTTATGTTAGTAGGTTTTTTTTTTTTTTTGAGTCAAAACTGGTGCATTCTATAGAGATTTAGGATGTACTTACCCAACACCCGAAATACCCAAATATAGCATAATTTGATAGAAACTACTAGAAAACAGTTTGGCTTAAGAGAATGGGTTTTCTGCCATCAAACTTTCTCAAAGTACATGTATTACTATGGTTTGATAGAAGTCAGGAAGTGGGGATGATGGAAGAAAGGTGGGAAAATGTAAAAACATTTATTTCCTCTTAAGTAGACTGGATTAAGAGACAGTGTCCCAAGTGACAGAACAACAGGGGTTTATGTATATTACCTAAAATGATAAAGAGGTGGGTAGAGAGATGCTTGAAAGAGATAAAGGGGAGTAAGAGTTATAAACTTCCAGTTACAAAATAAATAAGTCATGGAGATGAAAAGTACAGCATAGGGAATATAGTCAATAATATTTAATAATGTTATATGGTGACAGATTGTGACTACACTTATTGTGAGCACTGAGTAATATATAGAATTGTTGAATCAGTATGTTGTACAACTGAAACTAATATAATAGTGTATGCTAATTATATGTCAATTTAAAAATATAGTAGGAATGAAAAATAAAATTTATTTTTTCCACATGACACAAGAAAAGAGATAAACAAAGAAATACCTTCCTAAAAAACTCACAAGAAGAAAGTGATTAGCAAGAGAATATGCTAAATTCCTCAAATTAAAAGGGGCTAGTAAGTTACATTATTTGAAGTTAAAAATCAAGAAGTTGAGGTCAGCCTATTATTGAGAATTATAGCAGTAACCAATATAATAATCAAAATAGAGTTGAAATGGTCCTCTTAGGGATAGAACTAAAAATAAGAAAGGGACATATTAGTGCCTTTCAATTTTCATTTAGTATTTTTCTTTACCATTTGTATCTTTTAACATGGATTTGTATCACATTTTATTAATAATAAAGAAAATGTCCTATTTAACATCAAATATTTTATTATAATTATTCTTTCTTTTTAATCTCTTCTCTATACAGAAGCAAATAAAATGCCAAAATCATATTATCACATGCATCTGTCTGTGTATGTGTAATGGAAGCATGTGTGTGTATGTATATATAAGACATTTATTAAATTTTAAAAACAAGCACAAGTCATAAACATTACATCATATACAGAAAAAAGTCTATCTCACATGTGTTAAATGAAATCTGGGATACTGGATGGATAAATATAATAAGTATAGATGAGAAGCAAAAAGTAACTAGTAATTCATATTTCAGAGAAAATTTCAGATTGGTCTGCTACCCATTTATAGTCTGTAGAATTTTAGTATCCAAAGTAGACTACAAAATATATGAAAGCAGAATATAGCTACTATTTAGAGAACTATATGAAATTGTTGCCAGATGAACTGGGGAGACCCTGGGGCCCTGAGGCCTCAACGCAGCCTGTCCTAAAGATGTCACCGAAAGCCCTTGGTCTAGTCGCGAGAAAGAATTCAAGGATAGACACAACACTGCTGAGCAACACAAGCAGGGAAGTTATTAGAGTGAAAATACACTCTTGAGATGTGAGAGATCAGGTGAAAGAAAGAGAGGAGAAGCGGGGAGAGATCGAATGCTGCAACCCCGGGGTTCAGGTGTCTTTTATCAACAGTTGTTAACAAGGGGGTGAAATAATCATTACTTAAGGTGGGGATTTCTTGGAAGCGTGGTTTCCCGCTTTTTCTTCCTTATTTGGTCAAGAGTTTCCCGTCTTGGCACCCACCATCATGAGCCTGTCTGGTTTGATCTGGCCTCTTTGGAGAGCTGCCAGGACAGGCTGCTGACTTTCCAGGTAGTTGGCCGTGACTTCCCCTTTGTGGGCCTTCAGGCATCCTGTTAGAACCTAACTGCCTACTCTAACAAAATGACAGTATTTAATTTTACTTTAAAAAATGATTAAGAAGATTAGGGATTTCATCTAATCAATTGTGGTTCACTGCTTGGCATTTAACTTTTTTTTCTATTTCATTACTTTATAACCTGATTGAGGAACAACAACAAAAAAAGACTTTATTTGAAGATCAGGGTCACATGTATTGAACTCTTCTTCAAATATAGTTGGAGAGAATATAGTTTCTCATATCCTCAAAGTTAGAAAGGTAACCACATCACAGAAAACTGCATTACATTTATCCCTAATTGGCCTCAGGTTAACTGCTTTGGGGAGGAGAAGAAGAGAGAGTATTATGGATTTATCAGCTGCAAAGCTGAATAGTCATTTGAATACTAGTGGTGTCGCATTTGCATACCATTTTGGGATATGTCTGTTCCCAATGCCTCAGGTGTGACTTAATGGAAACTATCAAGTTTAAGGTTTTGCAACACAAGGCTGATCAGCAATATCTGAAAGCCAGGGTAAATTGCAATAGAGCTATTGCAAGGGGTACAGACCATCCTGATGTGAGCCATTGTCCCTGCAAGCTGTCATTGCTAAGTGACCTGTCAGATGCTGCAGGATGCAAAAGGACACAAAATTATATCTCTGTTGTTAGTTAATATATCACATACTAAAATTCTCCTAAAAAATCACACCTAGCATTTCACCTGGCAGTTTCACTTCAAATAATGTATCTTATGTATAATCAAAAATTACAGAATTGACAATGACAATATGAATAATTGAACCTATATCCCAATATCTGGGACTGAATAAATAAATTATGATGCATCTGTGCAATGGGTCATATGCAGCCAACAAGAAGAAGATGTAGATGTGGACACATGGTCATCACATATGGTTAAGTTTAAGGGAAATAGAGATTTCAGATGATGTGATCCATTTTCCATACACAAATACATCCACATGCTATTATTTTAACTCATCTATACTTTCAGAATAATCTATACTGAATCATGGTAATGACTTTATAGATATGTTTTTTAGAAGCTTAGAATGTACAGGCTTAAATGGGAGCATGAGGAGATCAGTCTGGTCATACTATTTAAGCATATCAATTTGCACAATTTTCAGAAAACACAACATCCACCTTTTTTTTTTTTTTACTTTAAATGGAAGGTATCATAGGAAAGAGTCATCTTGCCAACTTTTAGTAGCATAACAAAGCAATGATTTTAAGAGCTCAGCAATAACACATGGCTATGCAATGAAAATTTTGAAACATGCATTGACTTTTAAGATGATGCCTGCTGAATATTAAACACCTGAAATTGCTAGTGCCTAAAGCACTTCATTCAGCATAATGTATATAAACTTTCAAAGCATTTTCAGGCACTAGTTTTAATAAATGAAGAGCAAGACAGAGAAGGAAGTTTACTATAAAATATTTGGTTTTACAATAAAGTGTTTTAGCTACTACCTGTATTGAAACTTCGTCACTAAGATGGGTGAAGTTAGAAAGAAGTTATCAGATTAGTATTTGAAAGGTTTGAGAATTTAAATTAAGTTCAAGCACACTTTTAAACAATTTCAAAAGTGTTTACAATTCAACTTTTATTTAGTATACAGGATTTGCATTTATAACATAAAAAAATAAAAGAAATTTGATAAGAGGTAATCAGCATGAAATCATCTCAAATAATTGAGTTTTACACATATCTTTTCAACCTTAGTTTATATGGTTCAGTGTTCTCAGAATGATGTGCATTACAAATGTTCCTTTCTTTCATATATGTACATGACATGATGTCCCTAATATGAAGAATTAATCCATAATGAATGAATAAAAGGATGGTTAATTTAGACTACATAATTCTTGGTATATTATAAAAGGAACTTAAAAGACAATGTTTTAACAAAGTTTAGCATACCATCTTAAGATTTGGAGTCAGAAAGGCATGCTTTGCATCCTGGCTATACTATGTACTAACTGTGTGATCCAAGATAAGGCGATCACTCTGAGCCTCAGTTTATGTATATGTGAAAAGGACAAAATAATACCATTTCTACAAGGTTACTCTAAAGAGTAAATGAGATCATGTTGGGAAAACACTGAGTATAATACCCAATGACATGCTGTTTGCTCAGTGTTTGGCACTTAGTACATTAACACAATTATTAGTTATTGGGGCATTAGTCCACGCAGTCTGGTAGTCGTTGTAATAAACCAGAGAGGCAAAAGCTGTCACCCCCTAGTTTTTCTGACTTCTATTCATACTAACTCTCAAGAATTTTTCAGATACATCATTTGACTATTTTTCCCCCTTTCATGCTCACTCATTTCATGGATAAAAGTAGCTCCATTAAAGTAGCCTCGATGATGGACCATTTGCCACTCAACTCTACACTTCTTCCTTCTGGATTCAGGAACTTGGAATTCACTTCCTATGGACCTCATTTCACTCATTCAGCAAATTTTTGTTGAGTGTTTACCACAGGATCAGCCCTGTGGCAAGAAGTCCTAAGGTTAGAGAGGTATGGGCTTCTGGACACTAACCTGAGTGTGAGAAAGTCTGAGCCACAATCAGGCTGTGCCAGGATCTCAGCACTCACCGTGGGCACACTTATTCATCACTTGTCTTTCTTTTCTATCAAAAGAAGCATATAGAAGATTTTGTCCTCTTGGAAATATGAATTACAACTGCCTTCTCTACTAAAATTTGGTGACTTCAGTCAAATCCACTTTAAAATATATACCTACCAACCTGTGACAATTTTAATTTATTCTAAAGAAGAAGAAAATACATGAGGGTTTTGAGAAGGTGACTGAAACTTTCAGGCTTATATTTTCCCTGGTAATGTTATGAAAGGGGCAGGACAGATAGATAGCATTGCAGTCATCCAGGAAAACAGGGCCTGAAGAGTGACAGAGCCTAGCATATATACCCTACCCTACTCAGTATCTAGAAGCTTCTGCGAATTGTTCCTCCCTTTTATCCTCCCACCCCCCACCAGACATAGTGGCTAGATTATATTAAGACAGACTGTATTACCCTACCATCATTTCCACATGAAGTGGTCCTATCCCATCCCTTCCCTAGTATCTCTTTGATAGTAATTCCCCCAAACTCATTCCACAGACCTAAGAAGGGGTGTGTGTATAGACATTTTACTCAGAACTCCTGCAGAAACCTCATCAAGGGTGTTGGAATAGTTTGCAGTGCTCCACATACTATTGCAAACACAAGTCCCCCTCTGCTATTAAATGTGTCTCCATGGGATATTACAAATCAGAGTACAAGTGAACAAATATTTATTGAGAATATCTCCCTTCCCCGTAAAGTGCTAGGTACTAGGATTTACTTGTTTCGTTTAATCCTCACAATAATACCAATAGCGTATCGTGACTTCAAATCCCATTTTTTTTCATTACATCAAAACTGCCTCAGAGGAAATCTTGGGGTCCCGCTATTAATGATTTTGAGATCCATTTGCAAAGAAATAAACATCTGAATGATCAGGTTCAGTTATTAAAAATAAATATATACTTTATGGGGCACCTGGGTGACTCAGTTGGTTGAGCACCAGACTCTTGGTTTTGGTTCAGGTCATGATCTCAGGGTCATGAGATCCAGCCCTGCGTCAGGCTCCCTGCTCAGTGCAGAGTCTGCTTGAGATTCTCACTCCCTCTGCCCCTCCTGCTCATGCTCTCTCTCTCTTTCTCTAAAATAAATTAATAAATAATCTTAAAAATATAAATATATATAACAAAACTTTAAATTTAAAAATAAAGTTTAGATTTATCTACTATTTCTTAAAATAAAATGATAGGTGATCTCATGATGCCACATTGAATCAAAACCGAATAGTATTGTGAGACAAATTAATTTTTGTATTAGATATATATTCTATTGCTTTAAATGTGGAATTCATTTCTGATTACTTCTGATTACTCTGATGGAAATTTTACTGCCCTGATGTGAGTTTGCAGTGATGGCTAGGGAAGTATGTCTTTATTTGTATCTATTCCTCAGTCACTCCTCTGATGCATAGAAAATGAGCCTATTTCTGCTTAGCTCTCTTTTCCTACCTAGATGACTTAAAAACTGAGAAACTATGTCTAAAATAGTTTTTAAATGATTTCACCTGTTCTCATTTCTGGTGAGTTGTCCATAGTTTTCATTTTTTGAGGTGTTGCTAGGCAATGTCTTATATTTATTTTTTTATGATTCTTTAGCTTCTGCATGTTACAAATAAGTTTTGAGTAGAGGCCACACACACACACAATATGCCATTTTTACCCTGTGTTTGAATCTCTCTGTGGCCTAAGAATAACCAAGTTTACTATGACTCATTTTCAGTTCTATTAGCAAAAATCCTGCCTAACAATTCAAACATAGGGAAAAATATAATTACATGAGTGGATTGCCACCTGTCTCTTGCATTCCTGTTGTGTCTCCTGGGACAAAATAAAAGTGACTGAAATTATAGTTCAAATCTCAGAAGGATATTACTGTGATAGTTTTAGCCAGAGTTTTCTTATTTTTCATAAAGTTGTGTTAATGAAAAAGATGGCTCTGGTAATTTGTGCAGTTATTACATTTTGTTAGTAGTTGTTAGTACTTAATATAGTCTGTGTGATATAATGACATAAAAGAATCTTTCTGGGATGTATACCATTCCAGAGTAAAACCTCATGGAACATCATTCTTTGTTATTAAATATTTTCTGATAATATTTTATGCTAGTTGTGCCTACTTATGTTCTTCTTAGCAATAATATATTTCTTTAGTAATGGTATTATGGTTTTCAAATTTAATTACTTTATCATATAAACTCAAAATTAGAAGTTCTCAACATTCAGTGGTTTTAAAATTAAGAAGCATAAATGTTATCCATTTTCCTACAAATGAGTTTAAATATGTGAAATTAAACAGAATAAGTAATCTTAAAAATTTCATGAACTATCTACTTCAGAGTATATTGAAAATGTGTAAAGTGTGTTTTCTATGATAGGTTTATATTTGTACTGTTAACCCTAGACAAACCAAAAAAGTCCAAGTAGCTTTAAAAGAAACAATTGTATGGCCTTATATCCTGTTTTTTAAAAAAATGAACAAGTCCATCTATGTAGAGTCAAAGTGCTTTTCCATTTGCTATGATTGGATTTTCATTATGATTTATAGCTTCCTTTTAATTTAACTATAAAGGCATAGAAAGCCCAGGATGCTATTAGAATGCAAGTTGATGTCCTTATCAAGTAGATGAAGATAATTAATAAGCACAAAATGAACATATGAATGTACACATTAAATATATGTTTCAAATCCTTCTATAAGAAATAGTAATCAACCATAAATGATGATATGCATGCACATTGTATCTGATTTACATACAACAGCAGTAGCTACCAATAATTGAGAGCTTTATTTGTGCTAGATGCTATATTAAATAGTATGCATTGTTTATAATTTATTCTTCACCACAACCCTATGTGCTATTTATTATAAATTCTATATCACAAATGAAGAATTGAGCCACATGTTTAGTAAATTAGCCCCAAATTACCCATCTAATCTTTGATAGACCTCAGCCACAATTCTAGGATGTAAAGCTATGTTGTCTTAACACTTATTATTTTGTCCCCTGCCTTTTATATAAAGATACTTTAGAAATCCGGCCCAAGTTTCAAATATTTCTATTTCCATCTAATAGGAGCACCAAAAATTAGTACAGGTGTTCTAGTTTTAACAGCTCTGATTAAAGAAAAAGGCTTGTGAATAATCATTTCTACAAATTAGTTATAAAGTAACCCCATGTCTTCTAGAAGACATCACTTTTATGTAGTCTAATAGACTACATGTACTTCAAAAAAAACTTTAAAAAATCAACAGTATCTGACATTATATCCTCACATTTGGTGACAGTGTGTTGTTATGTTTCCATATATCTGTCAACATGTTTTCTTTGAAAGATTAGAAGTGTTTCTTTTCAATAAATTATAATGAATAAGCTCTTCTAGATTTCTTGCCCACCTTTTAGAGTCTCAATGTATCTTACAATGGATGGTGGGAGCGTTTTACTTAGTCAGGCTTTTATTTTTTGTGCTCATGATTTTAGAAATAGATGACTGAAAGTAGCAAATATTCTGCTACCACATGAAAACGAAACAATGTTCTGGGTCTTCCAGTCATAAGACTGAATTTTGAAGTTTATCGTTTAGTTTAGGAATCTTCTGTGAATTGTTATGAAATTGAAATTATCTTTCATCATTCATGTGGTAATGAAGAAAACAATTGTGACCTGGGTATGTATATATATGTGTATATATATATGTATGTATATGTATATATATATAATGACATATATGTATGTATATAATGACAAGTAGGAAGAACCATTGTGCATTTCTCTTCTCAACAAAGCTGGTTTGCATTGTTGCAAACAATCATGTAGAGTGTCATATTAAAAACTTAATTGTTATCCCTATATTTGTTTTCTTAAGTTGCACTTTAGCCACATTGGAAATCTCCCTATATTTGATTAAAAGAACATTTTTATACATTGTATGACATTTTTGTATAATGTTTTATATAAACACTTTTTTAAAGGCTTTATTTATTTTAGAAATAGAATGCACAAGGGGAGGAGAAGAGGGAGAAGGACAAGCAGACTCCACACTGAGCACAGAGATCTATGCGGGGCTTGATCCCAGGACTCTGAGATCATGACCTGAGCTGAAACCAAGAGTCGGATGCTTAACTGAACCACCCAGGCGTCCCTATCTCAACATTTTTATATGTCATCTTCTGAACATTTTAGAAATCATGTTAGGTGCTGCTCATAGACCTTAATCAATAATAAATGTTTAGCACTATTAGGTTAGAGTTACAATTTAATAGAAAGGCTAGATAATAATTGAAAATGCCAAGAAAATTCCATTTTTACTGGAAAAAAATGAATACAAAAATGGCATTGTTTTTATTCAAATTATTTTTCTTCCATAATGATAGTAACAGGACACTTTGATAAATGCAAGATTAGTCAATTGTAAACTTCATGAGGTTAAACTGTGGAGAGAATTGGCCAGTGCATTCTTAGTTCATGATTTTGGTTTATTAACTATCACAGTGATTTTCAGTTCTGGCTTTGCATAAAAATTATCTCCAGAATTTCCAGAAAATATCCATCCTTGGATATTTTGGAGTGAGATCTGGGAAATGATTTAAACATTTTCTTAGTGGTTCTCATATACAATAATTTTTAGAATCACTTTTCCATCTTAACTAGATTGTCTTCGTTTGATAATAGATCCATGTAGAACTCTAGGTGATGTTACTCCCAATGATCAATTAATCCACTTGTCTCTTGATCTTGGGTTATTTATTGAAAGGCAAAATGTGCTCTCTTCTTTTTGTATAGATCACATGCTTATCCATCATACTTAATTCCTTAGGGTTCTGTGTATAATTGGGAAAAAAATAAAAGGGGGTGGGGAGGCAAACTGTAAGAGACTCTTAACTATAGAGAACAAACTGAGGGTTGCCGGAGGGGAGGTGGGCAGGGGATAGGTTAAATAGGTGATGGGTATTAAGGAGGGCACTTGTGTTGAGCATTGGGTGTTATATGTTAGTGGTGAATCACTAAATTCTACTCCTGAAACCAATATTACACTCTATGTTAATATAGAATTTAAATAAAAACTTGAGACAAAAAAATTAAATCATATCACCTTCGTTGGGGAATGATAAAAGATTTTTTTAAAATAGAGAGAAAAAAAGAAGCAGCTTATTTTCTTTTTAAGTATGTAAGCTTTTGACCATGTGATCTTGTGTCATTCCTAAGGTAGCACTATAATCACAAGGTATTGCTAGTTTGGATAATTGGGAGTACGTAAAATTAATCGACTTAGAGCAGGGATAACACTCAAGTGGAAAACTTCCCTCATTATATTATTATTAATTTATTTTAAAGTTCTGTTCTCTTTACTCTGTCATGAAGGCAAAAAAATTTAAGAATCCTTGGTATGACTGCCTTCAGGGACAGCATCTTGGGCTTCTGAAAAGACTATAGCTAAGCTTGTTAGGAGAAGAACCCATAGATATAGATCAAAGAACAAGCCAGGCTTACCTAACCTCTGGGTCCAAGGTATAGAAAGAGAGAAGAAAAAAAGAAAACACTGGCTAGTCCATGTATGAGGAAGGTCCCTAAGATCAACCTTCTAAAGTCTGTCCATGATTTTCTCTTTCCCCTCTCACTTTATGATACCCCTAAATGGAAGGCACTAACCTTACCAGATGTGAAACAAAATCTGGTAACTATAGAATGACTAGCATGATTTCTGCAAATCAAGTAACCAGTCTCATTACATTTTAGCAAACTTTTTATAGACCTACATAGGTCAAACTGTTCATTCTTTTTATTTACTATGATGTAAGACTCATACAAAGGATAATTTTTTTAAATAATAAAAAGTAGGAAAGGATTTCTGCAGCCCCTTTATGACATTTGAAATATTTGAGGAAAATCTCCATATAGACACAAAGGAAATATGTAGCACAACCAACCAACCAACTCCCTCCCTCCGCCAAGATTTACTAATGCCAGAATGCCAGAATACTAGAGGAATTTCCATTCCCTAGTAGAGCTGTGATAAGGTTTGGAGGGTGGAGAACCCTCTCTTCTGTGCTGATTCCAGGGGTCACTTTTTTTTTTAAAATTTTTTTAAAGATTTTATTTATTTATTTATTTGATAGAGACAGATAGTGACAGAGATAGCAAGAGAGAGCACAAGCAGAGGGAGAAGCAGGCTCCCCATGGAGCAGGGAGCCCGACAGGGGGCTCGATCCTAGGACCCTGGGATCAGGACCTGAGCCGAAAGCAGACGCTTAACCAACCGAGCCACCCAGGCGCACCTCCAGGGGTCACTTTATCAGAGGCCTAGAACAGATTATCTACCCTCAGGAGGAACCAGCCCTGCTGACAAACACCTTGATCCTGGACTTCTAGCCTCCAGAACTGTGAGAAAATAAATTTCTGTGGTTAAAACCCAGTATGTGCTACCCTCTATGGTAGCCCTAGCAAACGAGTACAATCATGGTAAAGTCGTATAACTGGTTATATTAATTTGTGAATGTTATTCCTGGAGGAGGAATTTGCCTGAACCTGCTAACGTGGGCCTGACAGTGCTTATCCACATAAGAATTCCCATCTCACTCCTTAAATGATGTAGGCTTTGAATTTTAACAAAAAATATGTATCTTAGAAAAATCACAAGTAGCAAATGCTTTTCTGATTAAAAAAGGGATCTTAATATAGGGAAAAACAATTGCTGAGAAATAAACTGCTTCTGTGTCTAATGTAATATAAGAGGATAGTGTGGGTATGTGCTTAAAGTAATATGTAAAAGATAAAAAAAGAAATCACATTTGCTTCAATTAAACACTTATAAGGAAAGACCATATCTTCAATTCTAGAAATAGTTTATTAAATCTATAATGAGTGACAATAATATAAGCAGTATGTCTAGAGATGCCAGGATTCTTAAGGGGTGCATGGGTGGCTCAGTTGGTTGAGCATCGGACTCTCGATTTCAGCTCGGGTCATGATCTCAGGGTCATGGGATCGAGCCCCGCCTTGGGTTCCATACTCAGCGGGGAGTCTGCTTGAGATTCTCTCTCTCCCTCTCCCTCTGCACCTCCCACATGTGGTCACTCTCTCTCTCTCAAATAAATAAATCTTTAAAACAGAAAAAAGAAAGAAATGCTGATATTATTACAAATATGTAAAGTTGACTGTACCTTAGAACTAAGATGGTTTCAATCCCTGGAGTCATTTTATGTCTACCAATTTTTCATGGAGATTAAGTAAATGTATTTCATATTACATTTAAAAGTTAGTTTTTTAAATATAGAAAATAATTATATATAGCGGATGTTTGTTTTGATTTTTCCAGTTTTAAAATATAGATGGTGGTAGAATATAAATCCTGTGTGCATTACCCATTACAACTGAGCTCCATTCTTTTCCAGTGTCATTTCCAGTTCCCTGTTGCCATAGCTGCTGCTCAGAAAATGTATTTTTCTAAAAGATTTATAAATAATGATTGCAATGTTTTTAGCTCTTTGTAGTGAAAAACAATATCCAATGCCTCTGAGAAGAATATAAATCCAAGCACTAGGGAGCCATTCAGATCACACTGGAGTCTTGTTACAAGTAGGGCAAGAAAAGTGTCTCACTGGTATACATTAATGTGCACTCTCCTGCCCACTCAAAAGATAAATTCCATGTTGTTAGGTTTTGAAGACATATATAAGACTGTCTTTAAGCTTTATATCTGCTTTTGTTACTCCAACATCTTGTCAAACAGAAAAAGGTTGTGTTTATTAACCCTTCTCTTTACTAATCTTGGTTACTGTCACCATCCTTCCACATGTGAAGTTAAAACGTTTAGTTTATAAGTGAACATGTTTGGCCAAATGCATGCATTCTTAATATCTCTGAAAATTAGTTGTATTCTCATCTCTATTGTAACAGGGAATCAAGGATATTCTATACTCAATAAATATATTTTAATTATGGCTCTTGATCTAAACTGAAAGTAAATATTTAAGAGTCATCTCCCGCCTTATTTTTTCTCCAAAAGTCAGCCACTGTTTACTAATTGAATAATTAAGTTATTCCACATGTAGCACATGCCATCTGAAGTACAAAATGTACCAAAAAAAAAAAAAAAAACACCCAAAAACCAGAAAACAAAGAATGATAAAATAGCATGTCTGGCATCCAGAAATATTAGTAAAAATTTAATATTTTGACACACACACATATGTACAAATACACATATGTACACATGTCTGATATACCAGTATGTGGCATAAGCACATATTACATGGCTAGTCTAGGCTATGATGCAATAACATAAAATTTTAGTGGGTTGAAACACAAAGGTTCATTTCTCCCTTATACTTACACTCCACACTTTTCAGTGGAAAGGTCTGCTTCCCTTAGTCACTCAGGGACCCTAGGCTGGCAGAAGCCTCACCATCTCATCATGAGGTATCAGGTTTCACTATCACAGGAGATGAGAGGGTAGTGGTGCAGGGATCCACACCAGCATTTGAATTCTTTGGCCATCATTCATGAGTCACAGTTAGTCACATGACACTGACTAAGTGATGGAGGTGATAGAGAAGTGCTTTCCTCACACATGTCTGAAAAGAGGATAAATGTCTGTGAGAAAGCACTAGAAAGATCAACCACAACACTCTTCTGCACAAATATTCACTTTTTTCTTCCATCTCTGATTCTTTCTTGTTTATGACTCTCAAAATTTCATATGATACATGTAGTAAACTTAACCTTCAGCTTATTTATATCTTGATCAAGAGTGTGTCAATAGTATTAATATTTTCATTTTAATAAACAGATACTTATATCATCATTTTTGTGGATCCCTAATTTTCTATTGTATGGATTTCTGGAAAAATGCTCCACTCTTTCCACTTATTCCCTTCTCTGCTTTTTCTTTTAATGAGTTGAGCCATGTAATAGTCACAGTGTTTGGCACATATGTGTCTAATGAATTATAGTTTAATATTTTTCTTTCTGCCTTGTGTATGTTTTCATTTGGCACACACGAAGTTCTCAAGAAATGTTAGCTCATTACCTTTGGTCATAATTGCCACTTTTCTCACTTGGATCCCATTTTTATTGTACATGGTGAAAATTCCTCAATTTCTTATTTGGTGACTTTTTTTTTTCCTTTTGATTCTACATTTTGGTTCTACTTCTGCAGTGTGTCATATTTTCCTAAGATACCCATGAGAATTTGAAAAGGAAAGGAATCAAGCATACAAGCTCAATGCAGTGTCTCGATATAAAACTAAAAATTTTCTCTTGACACAATATAGTATATTTAAAAAACATACTGGACTTAAAGTCATGTGATCTGGATTTAGTTTCCAGTTCTCTTTCTAAGTAGTGATGTGTTTTAGAGAAATAATGTAATGGAATTGCATTTTTATTTCACCATTCCAAAAAAAGGGAATAATAACAGTTTAAGACTTATTAAATAGAAAAATATGGGCCACATGCTAAAATATAATGGTCACTTGATCCAGATTTGTTCATTTTCTTTCTTTTCCCAATTTTACTCTTACCTGAAATTCTGAAGCACACAGAAACTCTGCTAGATATTTATATTGAATCGTATTATGCTTCTTTTAGGCTTTTGATCTTTACTGACAATCATTTAAGTTGATATCATTGGAAGTAAATAAAATACACCCATGTAAATATGAATGAGATTATCATTTTATGGATTCTTAAAAGCTGAACTGTATTTTTGAATTAAAGATATGCCAAAAACAGGGGTGCCTGGATAACTCAGTCAGTTAAGTATCTGTCTGGCTTTGGCTCAGATCATGATCCTGGGGTCCTGGGATCAAGCCCCGCATCAGGCTCCCTGCTCCCTCTCCCTCTGCCTTCTGCTCCTCCAGCTTGTGTGCTCTCTCTCTGTCAAATAAATAAATAAAATCTTAAAAAAAAAAACAATGTGCTAAATAAAAAGAGAGAAAGAGAGTATATACCAAAAATAGACAAGGTATAATTTGAGGAACAAAGAGTATAAATTAGTACTAAGATCTTTGTTGACTTTCCATTTTCTAATTCTTTTAACATTATTTATTTTACAACACTCTGTTTTTAACTCACAAAACTCCACGTTTTACACAACTCATTTGGGTTGTGCCACAATTTTAGTTAACCGTAGTATGCTTAACAGGGAGGTATAATAAAGTCCTATCCCTACTAACACAACTACAGTTTTATTTCCATATCCCACCTGTGTAATAAAATGCCAAATAATTTTCTTAGTATTAAGAAAATCTATCGCAGCTATTAAATTCCATCTGCTGGGAACACACTATTGAATAGGGTGCTGTCCCTACCTTATTCAGTTGGATAGATGTGGAGTTATCCCTGGGCCGTGAGAGCAGAAAAGGGGCATGTAGCCAAGCAGTAATGCCTTCCTGTATGAAGTCTGTGTTGAACTGAGATAGAAGGATGCCTTAGCTGCCTCATGACTGGCAACTCAGGAGTCTATTTTGGGGAGCAAATGCAGTATGGAACACACATTCTAAGAATTGTAAGTAGTTGAGTGTGGCAGGAGCATTTAAAAAATCCTCAAACTGTAGGGAAGGCAAGAAGAAAAGGAAGCAAAAATTATAGGTAGGGCCATATTATAAAGGGACTTAGGTGCTAATTCTGGAGCTTGGACTTTGAAAGCAATGGGACACCACTGCGGATGAATTCAAGCATCCAAGGAAAATTGCCAAGAACATGTTAACCTCTCTTGAGCATAGCATATGACGGCTGGGAATTGTATCACCTAATAATTACTGTGACTGGTAAGTGCATCCACATTTGTGTGCCCTGGGATTTTAAAATGCTGCATTATGTCTAATGAATCATACAGTTTAAGATTCCCCCTTCAGCATGGTATATGTTTTCATTAATTTTCATACTGTTTTAGTTCACAAAGTATTTAAGTTTGCTTACAAAGCATTAAAAAAAATAAAGTCAACTGATAAAAAAGAAATAAAACCCTTCTTAATATTACCAACAGACAGGATTTCCTCCTGGATGTTTTCCATGAGTTTTCCCTGTGAGATTAAGAGATAGATTACCTGGGAACGAGTGGCCAAGAGAAAGCATAAAGGAACACTATTTTGAGAAATATGGAGAGGGGCAAAAGAGATTATGTGTGGTTCTTCATAGTAAATAAAGATTTACCTCAGAGTTTTTAAACTTCGGAATGCTTTTATTTCAAACAGAATTTAATAGGAAAAAAATCTTACTGTATATTCATTCAATGTGAAATTCAATCAGCATGCCCACTCTAGACAGAAAAAGGCCAGTCTGAATATAATAAGCCCCAGAGTCCAAGTTGTCAGTAGTAACCAAGATTGCCCACTAAACAACAATCCCTAAAACCGCAAACATACCTTCTTGATCCTGTGACTGGATCGTGTTGGCATGAGATTAAAACAAAACAGGTTTCTTTGTCAACTGTACATTATGAAGCCCATGGTTAATATAGATGTTAATCAGGGTTATGATAGTAGCTCCAGGGATTATGGTAAATGCGTAGCATATAACGCAAGCATAAATGTTTCAATTCAAGTGTAAATATGTAGTTAATGAAGAATACAATCACTTAACAAACTTTTTATACTCACAGTTTAGAAATGTCAGGGCTATAAATTCATTATCTTTCAAATTTTCCTTTTGAAAATAAAACACCTATTTTGTATTAGTGCCTGAACTAAGACATGTTATTGTAGCAGGGGAAAAAAAGAACTGAGGAAAAAAAAAAAAAATGCACAATCCTGCTACCACTCTGTGACTACCCCTCTCACATCTTGGTGATGCTGGACAAGATCCAGTTCATGCATATACAGATCTTCTTTGACTTTACAGTGGGGTTACATCTGAAATCTGTCATAAATTGAAAATATCATAAGTCAAAAATGCATTTAATACACGTAAACGACTGCACATCAGAGCTAAGTCTAGCCTACCTTAACCATGCCCAGAACACTTACATTACCTACAGTTGGGCAAAATTATAAAACATTAAGCCTATTTTATAATAAAGCATTGCATATCTCCTATAATTTATTGAATATTGTACTGAAAGTGAAAAACAGAATGGCTGAATGGATACAGAATGGTTGTAAGTATATAGGTTGTTGACTCTAGTGATGGTATGGCTGAATGGGAGCCTTTGCTCACCACTGCGGGCCAGCAGTGCAAGAGAGAATTTCACACCGCCTATTACTAGACTAGACTATTACTAGATCCAAATTCAAAATTTGAAGTACATTTTCTACTGAATATATACTGCTTTTGTACCATTGTAAAGTAAAAAAATCGTAAGTCAAACCATCGTTAAGTCAGAGACTATCTGTAGTATTGTTTTCAATGAAAGGGTACAACTATAACTATACATAAGGGTTGTACCTTAAAAAGAAAAAAGAAACCTCTGACGCTATATTGTGAAGGTATTTGCATATCAGAAAACAACTATTCATTTTAAAATATTTTAAATGGCAGGGGCGTCCGAGTGGCTCAGTCCCTTGAGTGTCTAACTCTTGGTTTTGGCTAAAGTCATGATCTCATGGGTAGTGATATCAGCTGCATGGGGCTCTGTGCTCTGTGGGGAGTCTGCTTGAGATTCTCTCCCTTTCTCTTCCTCTGCCCCTACCCCTACACTTTCCCTCTCCCTCTCTCTCTCTCTAAATAAATAGATCTTAAAAAATATTTTAAATGGAAAACAACTTTCTACTATAATGGGGGAGCAGTAAATTTATTGATCCATTATCTCTTTATTGTTTTTTTCCCCAAAGTTAAAGTAATGTGGTAATACCTTGTAACTTAATTTTTGTGGCTCTACCCACAAAAATTTCAGTGTAAAATTCTGAAGACAAATTTTTATTCCTTTTATGTATTTTTTTCTCTGTGTGTTTTATAGATCAAAAACATTGCAATGGTATGTTGATGTATTGGACATATTACCCTAGAAAATAATGAATTCTTAAAACTAATATGTATAATATTTTTCATAGTTTATGAATATTCTCTTCTAATAAGGCATTGCTTTTTCACTTCTATTCTTTTTATTTTGTGTCCTTCCTTTGGAAACATCAACTTGTCATACACCATTCTCTTTAGCATATCTACTGTACTCCCTCTCATTGATATAATTTATTTTTACCTTTTTAAAACATTTTTCTCTACCATTTTTTACATTATGTTTGTTATTTGTCTCTAAATTATGTTGTAATTCCACTGTATTTTTAAAAAATTTTTAATCCTTTTTCTGTTTCTTTTAAATTTAGTACTTATTTTTTTTTAAAGCTGTCTATCCTTTGTGCTTTATGCTCTGCTTTTGATTCATGGGGACCATGCTCTGTTATCATCTAGTTGGTATGTCAGTTTTCTGTGTTTTCCTTTTGAAGCTTCTGTTGAGTCATATTCAAAGGTAAGCTGTCTCCCAAATCATAAAGAAGCTTTTATTTTCCTCTTTTCCTAACCATTAGGACGAGTGTTTTTGTAGCTTGCTTTCTTTTGTTTTTACTCATCCTTAAAGAATGTCCAGACAGCAGATTTGTCCAGTGCTCAAATATGAGTGGATTACCCTTTTTTTTTAAAGATTTTATTTATTCATTTGTCAGAGAGAGAGCCCAAGCAGGGGGAGCAGCAGGCAGAGGGAGAGGGAGAGGGAGAAGCAGGCTCCATCTTAGACCCTTGGGATCATGACCTGAGCCTAAGGCAGATGCTTAACCCACTGAGCCACCCAGGCATCCCTGGATTGACCTTTTTTGTACCCTTGTGTTTTGGGTAAATTTTACATATAGGTGTATATGTAATTTCAATGTAGAAGATGTTATTCTGTGGCAGTATCATTCTCTTTTGTGTACTGCTTGGTTCTCTGTATTCTGAAACAGTGTGTAAAACAAACAAATCAACAACAAACTATAGTTCCCTTCCTGAATTTCCATAATATTTTCCCTTTTCTTGTCTCCTGGGTAACCTCTGCAGGTTTTAGCTGTGTATGGGTGCGCTATTGCATAACTAGCTCTGGCTCACTCAGTACTCCAGGGGGGCCTTGGTTGTGAACACAATATTATAATTGATTTTCTCTATCTACTTTTCCCACTTGGGCAAAGATGGCGAGTCTAAGATAGGACTGGGCAGGAAAAATTTAAAAGATTAATTTTGAATAGGTTTTCCTTTAGGTAGGCTATAAGCTTCAATTAATGTCATTTTTACTTCTAAAAATATGACAATTCTGAGATACTTCTTTGGCTATAATTTTTCCCATTAATGTGTATTTTTATGAAATCTGGTCTAGGCTATATTAGGGATTCTTACTGAATACCAGTTTAAAATAGAAGCTCTCTTCTTAACTATTTGTCTTTATATCACTGTGTAGTTTCTGCAGTATAACTTTCTTGCTAGAGGTTTTTATTCATAAACATGTATCTTTTTTTGATGGTGGTTTATAGTGAAGGAGAACTGCCAGTGGAGAGAAAAAAATCATTTTCGTTTTATATAATGTTAAAGTAGCAGATGCTTAAAGGCCAAAATATTAGTTGGTATTTAGTATGTTTTTAATCAACTAGGTTAGTTTTATGATATTACTATGGTTTTAAATAATTTTTTGAATTAGATAAAAAGAGTAATGATTAATAGTTAAAATTCTAACATCTCTTTTAAAATCAATTCATAAAAGTGGCTTAGAATGATTTATTAGTATAAACTTCAACTACCTTGTATTTTACGTATTTAAAAACACTTCCATTTTACTGAGTTATTCAGTATGAAGAATAGATTCTTAACTTCTTCAAAAATCTAGGTTTTAATTTGCATACCCCAGCTGAATTTACAAGACTGAAGCAATTCAGTGGATCCACAGTATTCTTTCAGCTCTGTAAATAGCAGGAAACATACAAGTTTGCCGTGTACAAGATTACATAATCTTTCCAGAGTTCATTAAGTTATAATCTTCCCATCAGCCACATCCAGTGCAGTTTAACATGCCATGAAATATAAAGTTAGACATCTATAATTCATGTAAGAAAATGGTTATTTATATTTAAGGAAAATATTTTGTGTTATTTCGTCTGGCAGTGCAGACTTCTCTATCACTTATTTAAGCTTAGATTTACATTCATTTCATAGTGTTGCCATCCAGTGGGGCTTGTTTTATCCTACATTGTGAAGATGGAGATATATGTAATTGGCAAAAATTGCAAGGCTTAGAATACCTAAAGTTTTGTGTTGCTTGTCTGCTTGTATTTTAGACTATCAGAATCTTTCTAATATTTCTCCTTTTTACAGGACTTCTGTAATGCTTGCTTGCAATTAGTCATGCTTCTATATTTTTATATTTCTACTGGCTAAATAGAATTTTTTTAAATTTTGTGTTAGGGGTAGAATGAAATTTACATAGATTTAATTATTCTCAACAATTGTTTAACGTTAATGCACTAAGGCATTTCCTTTTACTGCAAGTTGAAAATACCCCCATTGTTTTGTTTTGTTTTTTTTTAAAGAAAATTTGTGCTAGAAGGCTCACAGATAGGTATTGGAAATACCGACTGCAGGAAAATAAAAGGGCAGAAAAAAACCCACAAAACATTATTAAAATAGATAAAGTTTTTCAGCCCAGTTTTGTAGCTATCAGGGGTTTATATCATTTGACCTTTAGTTAAATACTCTGAGCCTCCAGGAATAAAGGCCCTATAGTAGCATTAAGTATTATTGCTGCTATCTTCATCATCTAAATGCAATCTTTAAACTACTTAAGATTCACCTCTCACTGTTGGACACTTTCTTTAATACCTCTGTAATTGTAAAGAGGACTTTGATGAGTGTATTAAGGTTTCCCCAGCTTCTGAGTGAATTGCCTGTTTAGTGGTAGATAAGCAGACTTCAAGGACTGTTGAGATTATCAACATTCAGTTTCCTTTGATTTCTTCATTTTCTAATTTCCTTAAAATTCATCTCTTCCTCACCACTGTGAAATCGTGTAAGCAAGCACCATGTTAAGGTAGAAGGAACACAGAAGGATTTAGGAAACAAATTCCATTCCTGACTTCATCATTAACTTTGAATAGGATCTTCAGAAAAAATACTTAATCACCTGCAGAATGGAGTGACAGCACCAGACCATCTGGCTTGGAATATTGGGACGATTCAAGAATGTATTTAATGCTTACCATGTACCTAATCATATTTTTGGTGATTTGCTGACACTTTAGAAGAACAAATATGTCACCTGTCCACATGGAATTTTAAATACAGTTATCTTTTTCATTTTAAAGTACTTTCTATACATAAGGAAATGACATTAGATTGAAAGAGAAAAACATTTTACATTTGAAATAAAACATAATTAATCACCAGTTTAGATAAGTTTGGATTTCTAGGATGTGTAATCATCTGATTTAACTAATATTAATAGAATATTATTCCCTGGGACAATGAGTACACTATGAGAATTATTAATAGGCCATTTTGTGCACCTTTGATATATCCACTACTGTAGGTATATATATATATCCTTCCCATGTGACACCCATCCCAAGGAACAAGTTGGACAATAAGTAGCTGTTATCTATAAACTCCTAAATACAGAGTGAGTTTTGCTTGTTGGACAAAGAAAGGAACACAGTAATACAATTTCAGAATCCACCTAAGCAGTTGCAAGGTAGTTTTTACATATATAGGAGATAACACAGGGACAGATCTTCTGTTAAAAAAACAAAACCAAACAGTATGAATGAAAGTTGTTTGATAACTCACCTGCATTTTATTTTTAACTATTTTATGGAGCATGACAGAAGCCAGTGAAGTGACATAATCTAAGCGGTCAAGCTTTCTCTTCATGAACTCTATGTTTAGCTGTTTTTGTCACTTTGTTTGCATGTTTTCCTTCACAAATTTACCTAAGTCAGGGGTTCTGTCTCACCCATTGGCATGCACCTGTCCACAATTGAAAGGCTAAAGCTGTTTGAACATAATACATATCATTTCTGTCCTGCTTTTTTCCCCCCTAATGAGAATTTAACAGTTGGGAATAGTTGGAAAAAAAAAAGAAAACCCTATTACCTAAATCACAAATCAGATCAGTCCTTTTATGGTCAAAGCTGAGCCACATAAGAGGTTGATAGGTGAAATTTCCTATTTCACCCCTACTAATTTTAAATTTACCTTTATCATTTGTTTAATGAATGAATCAATATTTTAGTCATAGTGGCTCATAGTTCTTCAGTAGATGTTTGAAGATAGCAAGCATGAGAAACACTAGTATTGCCCAAATTGTGATCAATGGAAGCTTAAGGTAAGAAATCTAGAATACAGGAGTGCCTGGGTGGCTTAGTCGGTTAAGTGTCTGCCTTTGGCTAAGGTCTTGATCCAGGGGTCCTGGGATCGAGCCCCGCATTGCTTCATGTACCCTGCTCAGTGGGGAATATGCTTATCCCTCTCTCCTCTGCCCCTACCCCTACTCCGCCCCCACGCCCCGCTCATGCACTCTCTCTCTCTCTCAAATAAATAAATAAAATCTTCAAAAAAAAAATCTAGAATGCAACATGTTGCAGTCATGATGAAAAACAATGTGGAGATTCTTCAAAAATTAAAAATAGAACTACCCTATGATCTAGCAGTTCCACCTCTGGGTATTTATTCTAAAGAACTAGAAGCAGGATCTTGAATAGATAATTGCATGCCCATGGGATTAATTGAAAAAGAAAATCTGGCATATATGCAATGGAGTACTAATCAGACAAGAAAAAGAAAGTAAATCCTGCCATTGTGACAACATAGATGAATTTCGAGGGCTTTATTCTAAGTGAAATAACTTAGGGAAAGATAAGAACTATATGATCTCACTTATATGTAGAATCTGCTAAGGCTGAACTCATAGAAACAGAGAATAGATTGGTGGTTGCCAGGGGCTGAGGGTTGGGGAAAATAGGAAAATCTTGGTTCAAGGGTACAAACTTTTTAAGAGGAATATGTTCTGGGGATATAAGAGATTATAAGAGGAATAACTTCAGGTTATCTAACAGACAACATGGTGATTTTAGTTCACAGTATTGAATTGTGTACTTAAAGTTTACTAAAAGAGTGGATTTTAAATGTTCTTACCATAACAACAGTAACAAACTAAAATGGTAATTATGTGAGGTGAAGGATATGTTAACTAATCTCATTGTGGTAATCATTTTGCAGTGCATATGTATATCAGATCCTTACATTGTACACCTTAATCTTTTTTTTTTTTTTTTAAAGATTTTATTTATTTGAGAGAGAGAGAATGAGAGAGAGCGAGTACATGAGAGGGGGGAGGGTCAGAGGGAGAAGCAGACTCCCTGCTGAGCAGGGAGCCCGATGCGGGACTCGATCCCGGGACTCCAGGATCATGACCTGAGCTGAAGGCAGTCGCTTAACCAACTGAGCCACCCAGGCGCCCATTGTACACCTTAATCTTTACACAATGTTATACTTCAATTATGTCTCAAGAGAGGGGAAAACTAAAAAAAAAAAAAAAAAAATGTGTATATATAAAATGAAATATTAGCGTAAGATGGAAAATTCTGACATATACTTCACTGTGGATGAAAGTTAAAGATATTATGCTAAGTTACATAAGCCAGTTATAGAAAGTTAAGTATTGCATGATTCTGCTTATTGAAGTATTTAAAGTAGTCAAACTTACTGAAGCAGAAAGTGGAATGGTGGTTTCCAGGGACTGGTGGAGGGATGGTGGAGTTGCTGTTTGGTGGGTATAGAGCTCCAGACATTCAAGATGAAAACGTTCTAGAGATCCTCTGTATAATTTTGTCCACATAATTAACAGTAGTTTATTGTCCACTTAAGAAATTGGTAAGATAGATTTCATGTTTGGTGTTTGGTGTTTTTACCACAGTAATAAAAAAATAACTCTGAGAGGTAGAAGAAGTTACTTATTAGGTGTTTCAGAAGCTGGTACCAATTCTTATTCACACCTTTGGAAATCTGGGAAGGTGAAGAAAAGACTAGAAAAATGGGAGACCCTTGACACACAAGCTTGGCTAGTTGCTAACCTTGTTACTGAAAATCCTTCTTAGTAAAATAATTAAGCCTTTAAAAAGCCTTGAAAGTATAAACTCTGGAAAGACTGTTATGATCTCCAGAAATTATGAATAATATGAGGCTCTGGAATCCTGAGGATGACCTTGCTGTGAGTTGCTTATATACTTTCACAATATCTTACATCACAAGAAGCTCTGAGCATGGGCTTCTGGAGTGAAACAATACAGAGAGAGGAATGAGACATTGTGCAAACATTAGCCAAATGAGATTGACATTGATTTCAGATGAAATTCTTGAACCAAATATAAAGGAAATTATTAGTGAGTACCTGAAAGAAGGAACACATACCACTCAGTTTCAATATGGGTTCACACAAACTAAGTCATGTCAGACTAATTCAATTTCTTCTTTTAATAGGGTTAGTAGCTTAATAGATTAGGGGATATTAGAGACACTGTAGACAAGGTCTGGATTTCAGCCAGGCATTTGACAAGTCTTCTGATGTTTTCCTTGTTGACAAGATAATTGAAATGAGCTGGATTTATGAGCAATTTCTACTTGAAGAAAAGTTATGGTAACGTGTAAATAATTTTAAAATATTAAACTAAAAATAATTAATTAAAACTTTTTATGTGCAAGCCATTGCTATGTCCTTTATATGCATGTTCTAACATTCTCAATCCTCATAATCTATGAAATATTGTACACATTCTTCAAGTTAGATAACTGAGGCAAAGGAAGATTAATTACTTAGTATAAGGTCATGTGGGTAGTAATTGGCAAAGCCACAATTTTAACCCAGTGCATGTAACTTCAAAACCATATCCTTAACCACTATGTGATACACCACATGACTTGTTCTTACCTTGATGCAATATGCTTAATTATAACAATGAGAATATAAAAGATACATTCATCAGTTTGGGCATAATCTGCATCTGAAGTAATAGGAAATATTCTGGATGATATAATAAGCATTAGAGTTTGTGTCTTTTAGTTTTCCCTGGCTACTGTAACAAATTCCCACAAGCTTAGTGGCTTAAAACAACATAAATTTATTATCTTATAGTTTAGTAGGCTTGAAGTCCAACACAGGTCTTACTGGGCGAAGAGGAAGGTGTCAACAAGGCTACATTCCTTCTGTAGGCTGTAGTGGAGAATTTTTCTTGCTTTTTCCAACTTCTGTAGACTACCTGCATTCCTTGGCCATGGCCCCATTACAGCTCCCAAACCAGTAATATTGCATCTCTCAGTGCCTTGCATCCACAGTTACATCTTCCCTTACTCTCTTCTATTTCTGTATTCCACATTTGTGATTATTATATTGAGTTCACCCAAATAATCTAGGATATTCTCCCTATTTTAAGGTCAGCTGGTTAAAAACCTGAATTCCATCTGCAAATCTAATTTTCTTTGTAAGCTGGCATAGTCATAAATTCTGGGGATTAGGCTGTCAGCATTTTCGGGTGGGCCATTATTTTGTCTACTGTACTCCTTATAATTAATTCTCTATTTTATAACAAGAACAAAGTTTGGTTTTGTCATTTGGTAAGCATTGTTTTTTTTTTTCCTTCCATAACAATATGCATGAGCTTGCTAGTGCAATTTCTAGTTTAATATGTCCTGCTTAAAAATTTGTATTCCTCTTTATAGTATTCAAACAACTTTCATAAGACCTATGAAAGTTGAAAATTGTTGAAGCCGGATGATGGATATATAGGATATTTATTATATTAGTCTACTTTTGTATATACTTATGTTTTTCAGTAATAAAGATTAAAAATAGACTCAGAGGTGTTATTAGACTCTATAATAGTTAGCCATATCATGAGAATAATCTAAAAGCTAGTGCAATATGTATGAAGATAATAGAATTGTAATATATAGACCAAAAGAGCAGGTGATCTACAGTGTTATAATGGTTAAACAGCAATTGATTTATGATATCCACTTTTGAGTGCTACAATGGAAAGAAATGTAGACAAACTAGTACATAATTCTAGGAGAGTGGTTAAAATGATCAATGAATAACAATCTACATAAACTTGGTCGAGGGAGTAATATTTAGCTTGGAAAAAAAGCTGGAGTATTATCAAGTATTTAAAGAATCGTCATAGGAAAAAAAAGTAAATTTATTTTCCCTGGATCCTGATAAAACAGATATTTAGGAGATAAATAGAGTTTTTGGTGGTGCACCTGGGTGGCTCAGTTGGTTAAGTGTCCAGCTCTTGATTTCAGCTCAGGTCATGATCTCAAAAGTCCTGAGATCAAGCTCCGCGTTGGGCTCCCGGCTGGGTGTGGAGCCTGCTTAAGATTCTCCTCCTCCCTCTTCCTCTGCTCCTCCCCACCATACTCTATCTTTCTAGGGAAAAAAAAAAAAGGAAGGGAGGAGGGAGAGTGGGAGGAAGGAAGGAAGGAAAGGAGGAAGAGAGAGAGAAAGAGAAAGGGAAGGAAAGAGAAAGAGAGAACGAGAGAAAGAAAGAAAAGAAAAAGAAAAGAGTTTTTCGTGTCTATGAGAGTTTAAGTTACCCAAAGATAAAAGAGCCATCATGAAAGACAATGGGTTGAATGACCCCATGGATTGGATCTAAGCAAAAGTTTCTTTGTTGGATTTCAAATGTTCGTAGTTTCTTCTAACCTAGGCTTAAAATGAGGTGATGGATAAATTTTACCCTTTTAATTAGCAATAACCTCATCCAAAAACATGTATCACATTCTAATTTTTTCAGTTTTACAGAATCACCATTGCTTATTATAATCACACCAAAATGTTAGGAGAAGTGAAATCTCATTGCTTTGAGCCAACTTGCAAAGGGCACTTGTGCATCTTACTAAGGGCAGTGGGATGTAATGCTTCAGGTACTGAAATACTAAGCCCATAAGAGTGATCGTAGGAGGAAAAAAAACAATACTTGCCAAGTGATATGGAGCCAGAAAGTGGTGGAGTCCATATGGCATACACTACTTCCTAACCTGACTTCTACAAACTGATGAAATAAGATATTGTGGATAGGGTATTTATATCCCCCACACATATCTGGGTCCTTTCTCTCCAGCTATATTGGGATAACTTCCCCTTCACTCCCTTTAAATACACCCTGAAATTCATATTTTTGGCTTTTTAATTTTCTTGCCAACTCTTCCTATACACCTTTATGTAGTTTTGGGAAAATCTTTTCTCAAGTGACATTTAGTGCTCTACCACCCTGATTTTTTCCAGCAATTGCAGTCTCTTAGCTCTTGCTATGAGATACTTGATGAATGAAAAACATATTTCAGGGGTGCCCATCAAGCATGCATGTCTATGCATATGGTGAATTTTTAAGCTCTGTCCGGCTGTCGTAGGACAGTATTACATGCAAAGAAGATATTTTTTATTTAATAATTGGTGCTTAAACTCCTCATTTGTGCATAAATTTAATATTTTTATAAATGTTTCACAGGTATAATCTCTTTTGATTGTTACAAGAAGTGCTGAAAAAGGCCAAGTGTCATAAGGAAACTGAGGAGATCCAACTGTCTTTGCCCAAGGTCACATTGCTGGTTAAAAGTCAGAGCTTTAGAGGTGCTACCACTATCCCATAGTCTTCCCGCCAGACAGGAGGAGAATTGGGCTTTGAACCTTGGGCTTCTAATTATAAGTTCACTGCTCTTTTGCTCTTTTCACTGTGCCATGTGACCTTTCCAAGTAAAATGTCACATCTTTCCAGCATGATAATTAGCTTTCAGTGTGACTTTAAGGCAGTGATTCTTCCCAGGGAGAAAGAGAAAGAGAGAGAGAGAGAGAGAGAGAGAGAGAGAGAAGGTGGGGGGAGAAGAAGAGAAAAATCCCAAATGAAATGAAACACCCTCCCGGTTAACCCTAGCAAATGAATTTGATTTATTTTCCTTATGAACCTAATCAGGGTTAGAATTAATCTGAAATGAAGAGCTACAGTTTTCTCATCTTGAGTTTTCCATATAGAGCTACTTTTAAAAGTACTCAGTGACATTTTAGAGTAAATATGATAAGCAAATGTAAATGTAATTGCACAAGTCATATATGGTGTGAGTCATTTGTAAAATTCACTAGGAATGAGCTATATAGCACAGGATCCATTTGTCACTTAAGGAAATGAGATCATCTGCTTTAACATATGAAAGGAGGAATTTAACAGTGAATTAAACTCAGTCCAAGCCAGAAAATGTCCAAATTACTACTCCCCAGTGGTTTGGGTTCAAATAATCTAACCACGAGGATATTCTCCATTCACTCTTCTCTTGACACATGCTGGTAGAGAAAAGGAATGGAACATATGAAGTATATGTTTTAATATTTTATGTGTTTGAGGGGATATCTGAATAAAAGACAGATGGATATATCTTCTGTTTAGCTTCACTATTTTATGTCTCTATCCTATAAATTTTCATAATATACAGGTTCTAATTTTCTGGGAGCTAATATGCAATTAGCCAAACAGTGATTTTCTTCATAATCTGATTGACCAGATCAGAGAGAGAAAGATTAAAACTTACACTGAAGTACAACAAAGTATTCTTCATTGCTACAGACAGAGGTACTAAAAGCTGAAAATAGTAAAATTTATTTTCCCAGAAAATAGGCTCGGTCTGCCATTGTTGCTGTCTGTAATTGGTTTTGAATATAACTGTTTCCAAAAAGTGAAAGTAGAGAACAATGAGGTATGTGCCACATTATAGAAAACTGTTTCAAAATGCACATTTTGGATTATTACTTCTGCTCTGACATGTGTGCTGTAATTGTAAGTCACTGGGCTTGCCCATTTTGTTTTAAAGGTGAACAAGCAAGATCACAGAATTCTGAGAAGATAGAAAGCTATGATATCAAGGACAAAGTGAAATAAGGTGACTAACATGCTTACCCACACCCTGCCCTTTTTCCCTGGACTCTTAAGTTTGGCTTCTTCTTCTCATTATTTGTCTTTGGCATTGTTGAGCACCCCATCCCATCCTTATCAGAGAGAGCTCTCCTATGTCCTCACTGCTAGAAGATATTGGTTGTTTCAATCTCCCACGTTCTTCCTTGATTCTACACTTTTTGCTTCCATATACTCCAGCAGGTAGGGTTGGAGATAAACATATATATATATATATATGTTTAAATTTTATAGTAGTTCCATGTCTACATATACTTCCTCTGACAAGATTCCTTCCTTCCTCCTTCTCTGCCTCTGTTGTTTCTATTTTTTCTTTATAGCTTTTAACATATTATATATTTTTATATGTAATGCTTGCCTGACACTCCAAAATAGTCAATTTGGAAACTTCTAAGCAAGTCAAAAAAAATAAAAAAATAAAAACAACCAGCTTATTTTAATGAGTAGAATTATAATTTCATGGTAAGTGTAGAGGACAATGTGGAGCTCTTTAAGTAGACTTAACTCTAGGAGCAGTAGCTGAAGATAGATTTATTTTATTTTATTTTTAAAGATTGTATTTATTTATTTGAGAGAGAGAGAGACAGCACAAGCCAGGGAAGGGGCAGAGGCAGAGGGAGAGGGAGAAGCAGATGCTCCATGAGCAGGGAGCCTGACATGGGAATCCAGGCACGCTGAGGATTGTCATCTTAAGTGTGGGGAAGTCCAGTGAAACTCATCCTAAAAGCTGAATACATGTAAACAGGTTTTTTCTTTCCCCCAGACAAAACCTTTAAGAAAAATCTCTCACTGGGGCACCTGGGTGGCTCAGTTGGTTAAGCATCTGCCTTTGGCTCAGGTCATGATCCCAGGGTCCTGAGATTGAACCCCGCATTGGGCTCCCTCCTCAGTGCGGAGCCTGCTTCTCCCTCTGCCTGCCACTCCCCCTGCTTGTGCTCTTTCTCTCTCTCTCAAATAAATAAACAAAATTTTTAAAAAGAAAATCTCTTGTTATGATTCGATTTGATTTGGTGTCACATTAACCTTGAGGGTCCATGAACCTTCCAATGCTTGCAGTTAATAGATAAGACAGGCATTGTCACTCAGGCTGAGTAAAGGTGAACTCAGATGAGGTCCAGTATAGGGAGGAATGCGTTTGTAGATGCCTAGAGGCTCATCTCTTCCTATAGATCTTCTGGTAACCACGCAAGAGCTAGAATAGTTTTGAAAGCTCTACTACTATTTATATAGTAGTAAGCCCTTTGAATTTATTTGTATGCTCCCAATTTTATTTTCTGGGGCATTTTTGCACAATAACATAGCCTACAGAATAATTCTGTCTGATTATCAGTTATATTTTTAAATTATATTCGAGAACATTTACTGAGCTATTGATTGCATCAGGCTATTTTTGGTTCTATAAAAAAATCAACAACAATTAATTTAGCACCAATTATGGAAGAGACTGATCAGTGCCTTGGAGACAAAGGAGAATCAAAACATTATAGAATACCACCTTCATTTTACAGGATTTTATAATCTAGCTTGAAAGTTATAAAGAAACCCCTGCAGGAACAAATAACAATGCAACTCAGTGTAGGTGGGTACTAAGTGTGTGGCACAGAGAAGAGCTGTGTAATTTTTAAGTCAGGAGATTATTTATAGGTGGCCAAAGTGGCTTATGGATATGTCAGGATGGCTTTAAAAGGTCCCTAGCAACCATTTTCTTTCTTTTCTCCTCTTCCCTTCCCTTCCCTTCCCTTCCCTTCCCTTCCCTTCCCTTCCCTTCCCCTCCTCCTTTCTTTTGCTTTTAAGATTTACATTACGATTTTTGGATAGTATATGATTTCCATCACTGTTAGGAGTCTAGTCTTCTTGCATATTAATGCTCATCTTCGTGTCCTTTAGAGGCCCTCCCAGAGCCTTACATGTGCACTGCTACCCTTGCATGTGAGAGCCGCCAAACCCTCATTATTCTTCACTTGCTTTCAGCCATATACTCTGTCAAGCTATCTGGGTTTTGGAGTTTTAGGAAAGAAGGAGAGACCTAATGATAATTATTTTTAGTTAACTTGTCTGTGGCTCCCTTTATATTCATTTGAACAATTAGATACCCAAGCCTATAGTAGATGTTGTGAATGGGTCATAGTATTAAAAATCCAAAAGCTGTTTTAATGAGAGTAATATAGCCAAAAAAATCCCTAAGATCATGCATTTAATGTAATAGCGATAATAGGCATGTTTTTTTGTTTTGTTTTGTTTTGTTTTTGGTCAAAGCCTTCTGACACATTGTAACTTAGGTTTATTAATGTCACTTGGGAACCACTGATTAAGTACCTAAATTTTAGCCTTTGAATACAGTAGAGAAAAAAAAAAAAAGCCATGGAGATATAAAGTATTCCCCAACACCAAACTGGAAGCATTTTTGTTGATTCTTAAAAAAAAAAAAAAAAATTCCAACCATAAAAAAATATGGTTAGGTGAACAAATTTATCATCCATTAAACACCATGACCTTATTGCACTTGTGGTTTCACCGTGCTCCTCTGCAGTTTGAGATATTTTTCCATAGGTACAGATACAGCAGAAAGCCAAAGCCACATTTAAAATCACTGAATGAACACTAAAACCCTTGGGTTCCATCTCATCTAGATGCTCATTAACCTTTTTGTGATCTCTTAATATATAGTGTGGGTAACAGACAAATCTCCTGCTTTATTGCCAAAAAACTTAACATCATGTGTGTCTGTGTGTGCACGTGAGAGTGTGTGTGTGTGTGTGTGTGTGTGTGTGTGTGGATAGTGTGTGTGTATGAAAGAGAAAGCAAAAGCGAACAAGAGTACGAGGACTATGGAAATATAAAATTTAATATTATTTCCCCAGAGTGAACATAAATGCTGCCAGAGTAATCAAATTAATGAATCCCAAGCATTGTTTGCCTCTATTTTTTAAGAGAGACTGAAAAAAATATTTTGTGGGATCATTTCCTAAGAATTTTCTTATTACTGAAATAAGAAAGAAGTAAACATCTTGCATTTACCAGTAAGGAAAAAAAAATGCTGGTTACAGAACATTAGGATACTTAACCGGCCATGTGTTTTGTAAAAGCAATACATAATAAATATGTAATTAGCAGTTTAAGAATCTCATAAGTTGATCTATTTCTAAATGCCTTTGGATGTGAAAAGCAAAACAGAAAACTGCAAAAGAAAACTTCAAATATTTCTATTGCATCTTTTATGTATTGGTCTTGTTATTTTGTTTCTAAAGAGGAAGTATAAGATTAGAACAGAGCATTGTGCTTTTTATCCTCAAACATTTTAAAAACCTTAAATCTAATTCCCTGAAATTTCTTAATTCACTATTCAACTTACAGGATTTTTTAAAGAATGACTCCCACCTAAAGTTTACCCAAACCTTTGGGTTATTTTTGTGTGTATGTAAAGGTGTTGTCCAGATGAGATTAAATATTAGCTTATTGTCTTCCTTATGCTAAATTCATATCAAAATGAAAATAGGGTTTAGTGACTAAAATTTTACCATAGTGATTATAAATATAGGGTAATAGACAATACAGGGCAGAGGTCTGTTTTCTTCAGGGTGCTTGTTCACTGCATAAGAGAATCTGAACTGTTGAAAATAAAACAGATGCTCTGAAAATTATCAGGCTTGTATTTAATTTATGCAGTTTTCCCATTAATAGCATTATCTATTTAACACATCCATTACATATCCTCAGTGTTAATTTAGGCAGAAAAAAAGTAGCAACTTCAAAAGGAAATCTTCCATTAAATTAAGGATATTGACTTTAATGGATGTCCCAAATAGACATGAAAATTAACAGGATGAAAAAACAAGTTGATTAAAAGTGGTCCCATTATAATTTGTTATGCCACATAGAATGAAAATATTAAGACGGAATTCACTAAAAAATAGTGCCAATGAAAGCTCTTTGTACTTTAAAATGCATGACTTTAAAGCTGTCAAATCATAGAATCTTATATAAAAATATGTCTTTCTACAACTCTGACTAAACCTGTGTCTTGCAAAGAAAACCTTGATATTTACAAGATTCACTTAGTTTTGATGATCAAGGAATTGGAAATGGTGATCAATTCACTTGTTTAATGGCCTCATTTCATGGAAGTACTGTACCAGCTGAGACATGGGTAAATTGCTGTTCCTTTCTGTTCCCACTTTCTCCTCTCTCTGTATCCTACACCTTCACAAATATCTATTACCATGTCCATCAGATCGCTTGAAATTCTTCTTTTTTTTTTTTTAAAGATTTTATTTATTATTTGACAGAGAATGAGAGAGAGAGAAAGCACATGAGAGGGGGGAGGGTCAGAGGGAGAAGCAGACCCCCCGCCGAGCAAGGAGCCTGATGCGGGGCTCCATCCCGGGACTCCAGGATCATGACCTGAGCCGAAGGCAGTCGCTCAACCGACTGAGCCACCCAGGCGCCCTGAAATTCTTCTTTAATGATTCATTCTTTTGGACATCAAAATCCTTTTATTTCTCAAGCCACTCCTATGAAAGTGCTAATATGCCTGAGTCATCGACTAACAAACAGCTCAATAAAAGTCACAGGTGGCAAGGATTATCCAGCTAGGGTGGAGAAGGAGAAGCAAAGACCCGTGCAAATGGGCACAATACAGGGCAGGGAAAAGGTGACTTAACAGGGTGAAAGGGAAGGTGAGTGGGAACTCAAGACAAACTTTTTTTTTTTTTTAAGATTTTATTTATTTATTTATTTATTTGAGAGACAGAGAGAGAAAGCATGTGTAGAGACGGGCAGAGGGAGAGGGAGAGGAAGAATCTCAAGCAGACTCTGTGCTGAGTGTAGAGCCCGACACGGGGCTCGATCCCATGACCCTGATATCATGACCTTAGCCTAAATCAAGAGTCACATGCTCAACTGACTGAGCCACCCAGGCGCCCCGACAAATCACCCTCCTTTATGATATTGTGTATGTCTAGTTCGGCAATTTAACTTTATAACTTTTGTGCTTTTTTTTTAATCCACCGATTCATCTATTAAAACTTTTATTGAACACTTATAATCTGATTGGCTTTGTGTAGGCACTGGACATACAAAGATAAATATGAGAGAGTCCCAATTCAGTCTAGTGTAATTAATGAGCTATAAGTGTAAATTATCACATGGTAATGCATTTTCAATTATTCATAATATGCTTACTGAGGGCCTTCCCTATACAGGGCACTGGCTAAAGATGTCAAATAACATTACTGTCTTAACTAGGACCTATCTAGTGGGAAAAGAAAAATAATTGTAAAACCCCACAGAATATGTATAATATGTCATGTTTTGATAAATGCACAGAGAAAATAAGTGTTACAGAGGTAATGGTAACTATGGTTAGTGAGAAGAGGGGAGGGATGGTTGGGATAGGTTGCAAAGAAGAGTTGGAACATGAGTCTTCTTGAAGGAGGCCTAAGAATTAACCAGGTAGAAAACTCTGGAGAAGGAATTGAATATTCTGGGCAATGAGCACACCAAGTACAATGGCTTGGAAATGTTAAATGACATGATGTAGTCAAAGAAATTTAAATAATATCTTATGTTTTAATTACCTGAGCTTGTAGAGTAAATACACACAGAGCTCAATGGTGGAGACATGTTTTGGTGGGAGATAAGAATGAAAAAGTAATCTGTTACTGGGTCATAGAGCACCTTTAATCCCGTACAAAAACATTTGACCATCAAGCAATAAATAATAAATGGTAGCAAAGCATGGAAGGATGGACAAACAACATAATCAGATTGATACTAAAGAAACTTCGGCCTGAGTGGTAGCCTGGCAAATGAATTAGAGGAGGGTCAGCAGAAGTCAGGAAGATCTTTTAGGAGACTATTTCATGGTCTAGACTCTAGATAGCTAATGAGGCATGAACTAAGAAAAGCGGATAGTATCAGAAATGTAAGTGGTCAAATAACAACGTGGAAAAAGAACAACATGGGCTGTAAAATGAGGATCCTTGAGAGTCAGCTTCCTGAAAAGGAGCAGACATTTCTTTCAGAAAATATCCTAATAAATTTTAATTCCACAGGGTCTTCTATTATACGTTTATTACTACACAAAATTAGAATTACCTTCTTCACAGAAAAGGGCATTTGGAGGAGAACCAAGCAAGGGTGACCTTATTTTCACACCAGTCATCATGGAGAGACCTGCGTCTAAATAATCTCCTTTTAGTGGACATAAAGGAAGGGCAACCGGGTGCAGTTTTACAACCTTCCTTGGCAATCTGAGAACAAGACCTATTACCATTTTTCTTCCAATTAAGCCCTAACTTTTCAATTTTCGAGGTCACTTTTCTAAGCTGTCCCTTTCTTTCTTAAAACCCGTGACCCAAATACATAACTTATTAAGGTAGTGGTGTTTCCTTTTGCCCAAGCCTCTGCAGAGAGATGCAGATGGTGCTGCCTTATCTGTCAATCCAGACATTTCCTACAGTTCAGATCTTAAGTCATCATCTTTCTGCTTTAGTGCGTGACTGTGGCCAGATGACCTTAACTTCTGTGTCTCTCAGCACTCACAAGTAGGAAAGACACAGCTGAATCACTGTGGAAAGCATGGTCCTCCATGAAGCACCCAGGTTGCTTAGTAACCAGGAAGCATAATTCAGAATTTGAGGAACCAAGGCTCCAGGAGTTTAGTCTAAGCTCTTTCTAATAAAGTGCTGCTCCCAAAGATAAAACATTTAACTAGTCAGTCTCTTTTATTATTTGATTTTTGTTGAATGCTGTAAATATTTTTTCATATAAAACATATGCAAGGCAAGCACAGATTGAACAAAGCTCTATGTGCTCTGAAAGAAAAAGAAATTAGGAAAGAAAAGAACTTGACAAAAGTCCTTGTTTACAAGTGAGCTCTGTATAATCATGCTCTGTATAACTAAGCACTTTTTTTTCCTTTCATTAAAGTCATTAGTGATTATCAGCAATTGGTATATTCGAGTTTCATTTATATTTATTAATGGCACCAGCTTAGAATGTCTAGCAGACACTCTGATTCAGTAAGTTTCACGTAATGACATATAATCTATTGTCTTCCTTAAATCAGTGAATGCTTGTCATTAACAATATAGTGTGCTAATTGCCTTCCTTTACTTTGTCTTTTCATTATCATTTTATCTCTCTGTTCAACATATTGCCAGTAACCTAGTCATATTTACTGAGCCTCTTTTTACGTGCTACCATTCTTTTTTTTTTTTAACTTTTTTTTATTTTTATTTTTTTTGAGAGAGGTTGGGGAGGAGCAGAGGGAGAGGGAGAGAGAGAATCTCGAGCAGGCTCCACACCCAGCATGGAGCCTGACATGGAGCTCGATTTCACAACCCTGAGATCATGACCTGAGCCAAAATCAAGAGTTGGACACTTAACTGACTGAGCCACCCAGGCACCCCTATGTGCTACCATTCTTAATAAATTATGGGTCTATCTAACCAGGTCAGAGGTGTCCTGTTTTGCAAAGTCTAGTTAGGGAGATGGACATTTAATCAACTAATCATACAAATATATATAATCACACCTTGTAATAGTTGGTTTGAGTGAAAAATGCTGGAAGCCGTGAAGAATTTATAAGATAATCTAAAGTAGACAATAGAAAAAATGAAGTATCAGGAAAAATGCCCCAGAAGAAATAAAATTTGAGCTCGAATATGGAAAACAAGTAGAAAGTAAGAAAAGGGAGGAGAGAAAGAAACAGTTGCAAGTGAAGGAATCAGTGTATACAAAAGTTCAGTGGTTCTCATCTGGAGGGCTTGTTAAAACATACATTTCTGAGCCCCATCCTAAAGCTTATGTTTCAGCAGGCCTGAGTCAGGGTCCACAAATTTGCACATATTGCATTTGCAACGTTTTCAGCTGACACAGCTCTTGCTGGGCTGGAGAACATACTTTGAGAACCACTGGTTCTAACCACTGGCTTAGAGAATTGAAAAAAGGTCATTATGGTGAGTCCATAGTTAACCATGGAACAAGTGATAGAGGAGACAGAAATGTAGAGAGAAGACAGATTAATTAAGTCCTTAAAAGATTTTTTCATAGTGTTAAGAGCAATTGGAATGACTTTAGTGGATTTTACGCCAGGAACTGATGTGATAACATCTGTCTTTAAAAAAAAAAAAAAAATCCTGGGTATATGGTGTGCAGAATAAGTTGAGGGAAGTAAGAAGAATGTGTGTTGGAAGAAGAGCCTGTTAGGAGATTATTCCAGGAGTTCAGAGGAGAGCAGTGGCAGGGTGATAGGAATGGCAGGGCAAAGATTTAGAGAGATACAAGGGATAATCAGTAGGGAAAAAAGTCAGTAAGACTTGGTAATAATTTCAGTGTAAGAATATTGGAGAGGGGGAGCCTGGGTGGCTCAGTGGTTAAGCGTCTGCCTTCGGCTCAGTTCATGATCCGGATCGAGGAGCCCCGCATAGGGCTCCCTGCTCAACAGGGAGCCTGCATCTCCCTCTCCCACTCCCCCTGCTTGTGTTCCCTCTCGCTGTGTCTCTCTCTGTCAAATAAGTAAATAAAACCTTAAAAAAAAAAAAAAAGAGAGAGAGAGTATTGGAGAGGGAAGAGTTAAGAATGACTCCAAGAATTCTATTTCCTGCTTCCTAGATTGTAGTGTGTGGTACTATCCAGGAAAGAAGATTCTTAAAAGAAGGACAGATTGAAAGTGGAGGTAATGAAAAGGGAATTATAATGCAGATTTAGGAAATTGAAGGTTTTGTTTTGTTTTGTTTGGGAGTTTTTCTTTTGTTTTGGGGGGGGTTTGTTTTGTTTTGTTTTAGTGGAAATACCAAATGCTCATTTGGATATACTTGGATTCAGACTTGGAGCTGAGATGAGAAGTAGGTGCCAAGAATAAAAATTTTAAAGTTATTGACCTATTGATGGAATTTGGGGTTTTGTATATGGATCAAGTCATCAAAGATTTAAGTATAGAATGAGATTACAAAAAGGCTTAGAACTAGTTTAAGGAAACAAAACTAGACAGCAAAGAATATGAACTGATAAAGGAAACTGAGAATAATAGAAATGTAGGTGGAAAAAATAATACAGTGCTGTGAGATGTCTAATCATTTTCAAATGTAAATTCTCTTTATGGAAATTCTTATTGTCTAATAATATGATCTTATAATTCATAGTCCACAGCGGGCTATTTTTTAACTTGAAAGTGGCATTATCAATAAATCTGGAAAAACAGTTCTAAACAAGAACTACCAGTGCAAACTGGAATATATGGTCTCTCTACATTATAGAGTGGATCTTCTAGACCAGTGTTTTAAATTTTCTACTATATTTTCACTTATTTCAGTTGCTTCATTTTCTACTTTCTGGGAGATTTCTTCAATAATTGTTGAAACACTAAAAAGCTTATTAGAAGATTTATCTGGGGACATTTGATTCCTATGGCTTTACTGGACAGAGATCAGGAAAATAGCAAGGCATGACTTTTTTTTGGGGGGGGGGACCTTTTCCCCTACCAAATATCAGCATTTCAGTATTTTTGTTTGTTTCCTGTAGATAATACAATTTATTCAGTCATCTTCCAGTATTTGGTCTATTTTCAGGGAGTAGATTGGGGGAGAAGAGGGAGGTCTCTGAGTTTGGCCCATGTCAGCTTGCGCTTGCCCCGGATTCAGTCTGATGCCTTGCCTCCCTGCACACCAGTGGGTCTCACCTCTTCTGCATCCAGAGCCTCTGCAGCTCTGTCTACCTGCAGAATTGTCCCTCTGCTTCCTACAGTCAGAAGGACTAGGCCTTTTAAGCGATTTTAGCACCAGTCTCTGACCGTCCACTATCATTTCTGCTGGACCGTCTCAGGAGATTGGTGAGACAAATAGGCCCTTTTCCTATCAGAATCTTCTCTGTAGACCCTTGGAATGTAAATTCCTCCACTCTGCTAAATCATTTACAACTCTTTTGTCTTCTTTGTTTTCCAGAAATCAGTGGAAATATTATTTTGTTCCATATGTCTACTTAACATTTTTACATTTAAAATTTGTTCCACTTGAAATTTACCTTGCAATATAACTAGGTAAAAACCTTCATTTTTTTCTGCTAAAATAAGCAGTTGTTCTAGTGCAATATATTTAATTATCTAATATTTTCTCAGCAATTAATGATCCTACTTTTTTTTTATAGACTAAGGACTTTATACACTTCCTTGGGTTTGAAAATCTTTTTCTCAAGGTTTCGAATGTATTAAACAAATGAAATTATATGTAAAACTATGTAACACATTACTTTGAACATGCTACTAACACAATAGATACTGCTGTACTCTTTCCTTCTCAAGTACAATAATTAGAGTAGTCAAAAATAAAACTTTATAAATATGCTGAACAAGTAGAAAGTAGAAGAAAGCTTTGCATTTTATATCATTGTTCCATTTTTTTTCTCTCGTGTATTGAGCAGAAACTCTCCTTTGTCCTTTTCTTAGCGTATTATGATGACATGACTCCCTTTTAATTTTAAGGCTTTCTCAACTTATAAAAGCCATTCACTGTGACTTCTTTTGGTGAATGGCTCATTATATTTTCCAAGACCCTGTTGTTTTACCATCTTGGAAAACAAATAAAAATGACACTTCTAAACACTCCACTAAAACAAATTAGATTTATTCTGAAGAGCTCAGTGAACAGCATTTTGAATGAGATCCATAATGGGCTTTTTAATTAAATGAATATAGTCATTTCATAGAGGCAATTCTCATTAGTAGAGTAGTATTGAGATGACCGTTTCATTCTAATTGTGCTGTGTGTTTATATAAGGGGCCTCATTTTAGGGTTGGTTTGAATAGATTTATATCTAATCATGTCTTGACACCTAGTGCACATTTGAAAGGTAAATATTACTGCTTTTCCAAAAACAAATAGTAATAAAACAATAGAATAAAATAAATAAAAATATTTTTCCAGTAATTTGCTTTTCTTTTATTTGAATTGGGTGGAAGAGAAATTCAATTTCACATATCATCTTCTATTCATTACTTGGCTTTTCTCTTATTTCTTCACCTTCAGTAATGGACTGAATGTTTGTGTCTCCTAAAAGTTCATTATATTGAAACCCTAATCCCCAGTGTTGTTGTATTTGGAGATGGGCCTTTAAGGAAGTAATGAAGGTTAAATGAAGTCGTAAGGCTGGGGCCCTGATCTGATAGGATAGTGTCCTTAAAAGAAGAGACACCAGAGACCTCACTTGCTCTCCTCCACATTCATGAACCCAAGTAAGGCCATGGAGGCCACATACAATAGAGAATGCTGTAAACTGCAAGCCAGGAAGAGTCTTCACCAAAAACCAACCATACTGTACCCTGATCTCAAACTTCCAGCCTCCAGAACTGTGAGAAAATGATTTTCTATTGTATACGCCACTCAGTCTGTGGTATTTTTATGGCAGCTTGAGCTGACTATTGCATTTTCTTATGTACAGTTCTGAAATGCTAATATTCTGAGTTACTGTGAGAGTAGATGTGTAAATGTTGGATGCAGCTCCAAAGACAAATATTAAAGAACCACGAGCTTAACATATCTTTCCACAAGTTTGAACCTTCATTACCTGAAGTGTCTTCATTGTATAGATACCATTAGGACAAGGTACCAAGAAATATTAGAACATTTTACAAGTGGAGAATGGGATTCAGGTCGAATTATCTAGATATAAAAATGTGTATGCAAGTGACTTTCTTCTGTAGAGTACAGTGTGAAAAGTTAGGGTGAAGGGTAACTTTCTGGGGTGGGAGGGAACTTAAGAACACTACCTCAGCTAGGTCATTACGGATAACATCCTCAGTGATGAGTCATCTCAATAGTATGTACTCTCAGTATGATGTGATTTTCCTGCCCCAAACCCATAATCATAGTTTAACTATGAGGAAACTATCAGACAAACCCAAATTTAAATCTAGCCTACAGAATGCCTGACCAGTATTCCTTGAAACCACAAAGGTCATCAAAAGCAAGGAAAGTCCGAGGAACTGTCACAGTTTCTAGAGTCTAAGGAGACAAAAAAAATAAATGATATGGGATTCTAAATGGGATCCTGCAATAGGTGAAAGGATATTAGGTAAAAACTAAAGAAATGCAAATAAAGTGTGAACTTCAGTGAATAATAACGTATTAGTGATGATTCATTGGTTAAGGCAAATGTACCATACTAATGTAAGATGTTAACAATAGGGGAAACTGGGCAAGGGGTATATGAGAACTCTGCACAGTACTATAACTTCTCAATAAATCTGAAAGTACTTGGAAATCAAGTTTATTTTTAAATTGTATGTGCAAGGGACGCTATATTTTTATTTGTTTTTAGTCAACAAGACCCATAGACCAGAGAGCCCCCTTTCTCCAAAGATCAGTAGGAGTCCTAATGCTCTTGGGAATCCTGCATAGACTCTTATCCATGTTGCATGTTAGGTTCCTGTTCCCAGGTACCATGTGGATTAGGCTTTTTTTAAAGTGGCTTATAGTAATCCAGTTTTATTTCATTCTTATATTCCATTTCCAGTTTGGGATTCCAAGGGGATCTGCTCACTCAGGGTCCAAGGCTAATGGGAGCTTCATATAACAATATGAACTTAAACAAATTTCCAGGTTCACCAGAACAAGAAAAGATATCCTGGATAATTTCACACAGAATTCCACTGCTTTCATCTAGAAATGACACATGTTACTTTTCCTCATCACCCATTGACTAGAATTTGTCATATAACAGTTGCCAGCTACAAGACTAGAAAATGTAGGGGAAAAAAATAGAATATTTGGTGAGCAGTAAATTTACCATTGATTCGTATTTCCTGATTTTTTAACTATTCCTTGGCTTACTTTTATCTATTTTTTATTACTACTCCCCAAAGATTTGAGAACACTGTTTTTATAAACACTACTTGATCTTTGATACTCACGATACTCTCAATCCCTTCTCTAGAGGAACTGTGAAACCCAACACAAATTTCAGTTTTCCACCATCTCCTATGGACTAAACACAATATTTATGCTTCTTCCAATTTATGCCTGCCTAAGACTTATCATTGGAAATAATAAGAAATATGAAATGATTATATGTGAATATAGGAAATTATTAATTTATTGCCTAGTGATGGGGAAAAGTACAAGTTACTCTATGGTTCACTTCCTGGAATCATTACTTTAAGATTGTCTCCAATTCCAGTGTCATCAATAAGTATAAGGTTCCCAACTGCATTTTGATCAGGCTTGGTGAGGCTTTATTTTCATAAGGAAATTGCCCTCTTGCCTTGTAAATTGGATAATTACAATTCTAAAAACCCACTCAGAAATGTAAATGCCCAGTTGCCTATGAAAATGCTATGTTTTGACATGCACTTATTACATCTGTGCCTATGAGTATAGTTGAATTAGCTTTTGCTTCTTGGTACAAGTCTGTTTATATTTACCTTTCTTAATAACATCAAAAATGAAATGATGATAAATTATAATCTCTTTCATGATGTGGTAGTTCATGACTATTAGAAAAACATATTGGCAAATTTTGACAAGAAGTGATTTAATATCTAAATACAGCTACTCATTTGTGTAATGTTATGTTATGAATCACAACTAATCATTAAAACTCACTTTCATAGGATATATTCTGATCCCTGATATACAGATTACACATCATTCTATACTGAAAGCAACCATTCAGCTAACCAAACACACACACAAACATACGTTTATGATTTCTTGGAAGTTCCAATCTCTTTATCTTTATTTTTATTTATTTATTTATTTATGTACTTGAATTATCTCTACACCTAATGTAGGGCTTGAACTCAAGACCCCAAGATCAAGAATCACATGCTCTACCTACTGAGCCAACCAGATGCCCCAGTTTTAATCTTTTCAATTATAGGTCAAACGGTAAGGAAAATGTAATGTAAGAAACCTGGAGAGGACTTTCATATACATTGTGCTTTGTTCATGTTTTCAATCTCTTCAGCCTCTTATTTAGGAAATTTCAGATGAGCATATTCTTTACTTCTGCAATTTCTGTGTTTCACTTTACATTCACAATAATTAACTGTAGAGTTATGAGTCTATTTGACCTACAAGGCTCTTAATGTGGGCTGTTCTATTGAACTTCTTTGTTCATCAAACATATAGGTGTAATACATGGAAAGGATGAAAAGTAAGCTGATTATAGCAACTTTGAATAAATTATTTCCTCTTGGTCTTGCAAATGTTGTGCCATCTGTATTGAATCACGTTTATAATCTCAATCCACTTTTCTCCATTCCTGGGTCTTCACCTAGACCGCTCTTGCTCATCCTTCATATATAACTTCAGGAATCGCTTTCTTCAGAAAGGGTGCTCTCTCTTCTTTTTAAATTTTTTTTTTTTTAGATTTACTTATTTATTTGAGGGGGAGAGAGAGCATGAGCAGGAGGGGCAGAGGGAGAGGCAGAGAGAATCTGAAACAGACTCTGCACTGGTGCTCTCACTTTTTAATTCTGACCTGGTCTCTTATCTGTTGACCTCCATATTCCCCATAACTTACTGTTGAAGAGTGTATCACTGCATAATTTGTCCATATGCTTCTTAGGTTTCCCTTACAAGATGGAATAATTCTATTTTGATTATTATTGCTTCATCAATGTGGTACGTAATCATTGAAACATAGGTAGCCCTCAAGAAATTGCTATTGAATGAATGTCACCTAGTCAGTTAATGTAAGAGCCAGGATTCACATCTAAGCTTACTTGACTCCTAAACCATATTCTTGACTCTTGGCATATTCTGTCACTGCTATTAGTACTTTAGAAGATACTAAATTATTTTTAAGAGTTTGTTTGTTCTTAGACTTTCTAATTAGTGCCAAATATCTCTTTGCTAATTTCTGTCCAATCATGTACAAATTTAGTTACAGTCATCTTATTATATATTTTGATGTCGTCTAGTAAAATCCATCTTCCCTGCTCTTCCAGGGCTCCTTCTTCAACTTCCTAACGTTCCACATCTTTATTGTTTTTTGTTTTTTAAATTTCTGCCCCATATCTTCTTGCAAATACTGCCCATATTATTTTTCTGGGTAGACCTTATCAGAGATTGATATTTCAGTGAAAGTCCCACTGAGATTTTTATTTGAATTGTGGAATTTATATATGAAAAAGTGAGGATAGTGGTACATGCAACCATCCACTTGCCTTATATTAAGTTTTTGATAATATTCCTTAATATAATATAAACAGTGATTTAATAGTAATACCAAAAGTTTATGGTTTACTGTCTCAGTGCCCTGTGCTTTTTTTATTTAGTTATTTTTTGTCTCTTTTTTTGTTGCTAGCTTCTTATTTTGAAGTAATTATGGATTCCCAGGAAGTTGCAAAGAGCACACAGAGAGTTTTCACTCACCATTCACCCAGTTTCTCCCACAGATTACATCTTACATGGCTATATTACAATAGCAAACCAAGAAACTGTTAACACAATAAAATGTGAGTATAGTTGTATGACATTTTATCACAAGTGTGTGTTCATAAAACTACTACCTCAATACACAACATACAGAACTACTTTATTACTGTCAAGATTTCCATTTTGCTACCCCTTTATGGCCATACCAACATCCCTGACCCCTTATTACTCTGTTCATTAAACTCTGGCAACCATTAGTCAGTTCTCCCTCTCTATAACTTTGTTCTGAGAATGTTATATAAATGGGTTTATATAGTATGGGACCCTTAGAGACTGGCTTTTTTTTTTTTCCCCACTCAGGAAAGTGCTCTTGAGAATGATCCAAGTTGCTGCATATATTGATAGTTTGTTCCTTTTTATTGATTAATAGTATTCCATGATATGTAGATACTACATTTTGTTTTTCCATAGACATGTTAAGTAACATTTTTGTTGCTTTCAATTTGGGGCTGTTACAAAGAAAGTTGCTATAAAAAATTGTGTACAGGTTTTTGTGTGGTTATTAGTTTTATTTTTCTGGGATAAATGCCCAGAAGTGCAATTGATCTGTTGTATGATAATGTATAGTTTATGTTTTTAAGAAACTGCCTACCTATTTTTCATAGCAACTCAGCCATTTTACATTTCTACCAGCAGTGTATGAGGAATCGAGTTGTTGTTGTTGTTGTTGTTGTTTAAAAAGCCACTCTGGAAAGCAGTATGGAGGTTCCTCAAAAAGTTGAAAATAGAGCTACCATATGATCCAGCAATTGCACTACTGGGTATTTACCCCAAAGATACAAATGTAGGGATCCGAAGGGGTACGTGCACCCCGATGTTTATAGCAGCAATGTCCACAATAGCCAAACTATGGAAAGAGCCAAGATGTCCATTGACAGATGAATGGATAAAGAAGATGTGATATATATATATATATATGTATATAAAATGGAATATTATGCAGCCATCAAAAAGAATGAAATCTTGCTATTTACCACGACATGGATGGAACTGGAGGGTATTATGCTGAGCGAAATGAGTCAGTCAGAGAAAGACATGCATCATATCTCACTGATATGAGGAATTTTTAATCTCAGGAAACAAACTGAGGGCTGCTGGAGTGGTCAGGGGTGGGAGGGATGGGGTGGCTGAGTGATAGACGTTGGGGAGGGTATGTGCTATGGTGAGCGCTGTGAATTGTGTAAGACTGTTGAATCACAGACCTGTACCTCTGAAACAAATAATACATTATATGTTAAAAAAAAAAAAAGAAGAAGAAGAAGAAGAAGATAGCAGGAAGGGAAGAAAGAAGGGGAGGAAATTGGAGGGGGAGATGAACCATGAGAGACTATGGATGCTGAGAAACAAACTGAGGGTTCTAGAGGGGAGGGGGTGGGGGGATGGGTTAGCCTGATGACGGGTATTAAAGAGGGCACGTACTGCATGGAGCACTGGGTGTTATATGCAAACAATGAATCATGGGACACTACATCAAAAACTAATGATGTAATGTATGGTGATTAACATAACATAATAATAATAAAGAAAAAGAAAATCATTAGGTTAAAAAAAAAGTTTTTATTTATATTAGAGAGAGAGAGCAGGAGCAGGGGAGGGGCAGAGGGAGAGGGAAAGAGAGAATCCCAAACAGATTCCCTGCTGAGTACGGACTGCCCACCCCCCGCCCACAAGTCAAGGAGGCTCAGTCTCAAGACCCTGAGATCACAACCTAAGCAGAAATCAAGAGTTGGGCTCTTAACTGACTGAGCCACCCAGGCACCTGGAATTGAATTTCTTTATAGTTTCACCAGCATTTGGTGGTGTCACTGTTTTTAATTTTAGTTCTTCCAATAGGTGCGTAGTGATGTCTCATTGTGGTCTTAATTAGCATTTCCCTAATGGCTACTGATATGAAACATCTTCTTACATGCTTATATGCCACCCATGTATCTTCTTCAGGGAAAGAAGTTCATCTTTTTTTTTTCTTTCTTTCTTTTATGGACTTTTTTTGGTTTCATGTTTAAAAACTCTTCACCAAGTCTGAAGTCCAAAAGATTTTCTCCTATGTTTTCAAGAGGTATTATAGTTTTACATTTTTATTTAAATCTATCGTCTGTTTTGAATTAAGTTTTGTGTAATTTGTGAGGTTTAGGTCGAGATTCATTTTTCTGCCTCTGGGTATCATATTGTGTCAGCACAATTTGTTGAAAAGGTTATTCTTCCTCCACTGAATTGCTTTTTACCTTTGTCAAAAAATCAGTTGGCTGTACTTTTGTGTGTTTCTGTATTCTCTATCCTATTCTTTTGATCTGTGTGTCTATGCCTTTGCCAATACCATAGTCCAGATACTGTAGCTTATAGTAAGTCTTCAAATCACATGGACTGGTAATTTCTACCACTTTATTATATTTTTCAGAAATGTTACAGATATTTTACTTCTTTTGCCTTTCCATATAAGCTTTAGAATAATCTTCTATATACCTACAAAATATCTTGCTAAGATTTGATAGGAATTGTGTTGTATATGTATGACAATTTACAGAAAATTGATGTCTTTCCTATGTTGAGTTTTCTAATTCATGACCATGTTTCCATGTATTTATATCTTCTTTGATTTCATCAGCATTTTATAATTTACAGTGTATCAGTGTTGTACATATTTTATTAGATGTATATGTAGGTATTACCCTTTTTTTGAAGGTTTCAAACTGGTATTTTTAATTTTGATTTTGATGTGTTCATTGCTAGTATATAAAAATGCAATTGACTTTTTTTTAATGTTTATGTTGTACTATGTGACATTTCTGAACTCACATATAAATTATAGAACTGTTTTTGTAGATTTTTGGAATTTTCTACATAAACAATCAGGTCATCTGCAAATAGAAATTATTTCTTATTTTCCAATATGAGTGCCTTTATTTCCTTTACTTAACTGTATCCTTTTGGCTACAACTTCCAATTCCATGTTCAATAGTAGTGGTGAGACTGGATAAACTTGTCTTATTCCTAAACTTAGAGAAAAAGCATTCAGTCTTTTACCACTAGCTGTAGATTATTTGTAGTTTTCTTTTTTTTTTTTTAAAGCAAGTTAGAGAAGTCACTCTATTCCTAGTTTTCTAAGAATTATTACCATGAATGGGTGTTGAAATTTGCCAAATGCTTTTTCTGCATCAATTGGTAGGATCATGTAATTTTTCATGTAATTTTTCTTTCTTACTCTCTTAATATAGAAGGTTATATTTCTTGGATTTGGAATATTGTTCTAGTCTTGCATCCCTAGAATAAACTCATTTAGTTATGATGTACTAGTTTCTTATGTTTTTCTGAATTCTATTTGCTAATGTTTTGTTCAGAATTTTTTTATCTATATATATGAGGAATATTGATCTGTTGTTTCTTCCCTCCCTCACTCCTTTACTTCTTCCTTCCTTCTTTCCTTCCTTCCTTCCTTCCTTCTTCCCTTCCTTCTTCCTTCCTTTTCTCTCTCTCTCTCTCTTTCTCTCTACCATTTTTTTCATCTGGATTTGTATTAGGGTAATTATTAGCTGTATCAAATGAGTTGGAAAGTCTTTCCTCTTCTGTTTTTTTATATGAGCTTGCTTAAAATTAGTTCTTGATTTTTTTTTTAGTTCTTTTAAAAATGTTTAGTATACTTTTCTAATGAAACTATTTGAGCCTGGAGATTTCTTTTTCAGAATTTCATTAAATAAACAATTTAATTTCTTAAGAGTTACGGAGCTGTTTACATTATCTATTTCATGTTGGCTGAGTAGTGCTAATTTGTGCTTTCAAGAATTGGTCCATTTCATCTATGTTGTCAAATTAATTTGTGTAGAGCTATTTGTATTGTTCCCTTATTATCCCTTTGATACCAGTAGAGGCTATAGAGATATCTCCTATTTCATTCATGACATTGATGTCTTCTCTCTTTTTTTCTAATCTGTTACACCAGAGATTTGTCAGTTTTACTGATCTTTTCCAAAAACCAGACATTTTTTATACGGTTTTTCTTCATTATTTCTGTTTCCTCACTTCATTAATTTCTGCTAGTTTTGTTTCTTTAGTTATTCTTTCCTTCTTCTGCATGCTTTGGGTTTATTTGTGTTCTTCTTTGTCTAGTTTCTTGATGTGAAAGCTTAGATTATTGATTTGAGATTTTTCTTTTTTGCTAACAGGCATCTAGTGATATGCATTTCCCTTTATCACTACTTTAGCTGCATCCCACTTATATTGATATGTTAATTTCATTCTGTTAAATTTATTCTTTTTCTACTTCCTTTAATATTTCCTCTTTGATTTCTGGATCACTTAGAAATAGAGTGTTTAAAAGCATTTGGAGGTTGCCCTGTTATTGCTCTAACATTGATTTTCTACTCTGATGCTATTGTGGTCAGAGAATACACTATATATGATTTAAATTCTTTTTAATATTTTGAGTTTGTTTTACGGTTAAGATATGGTCTATTTTGGTAAATGTTCTGTGGGCATAATGTGTAATCTATGGTTATTAGGTGGTATATCCTATAAATGTGTATTAAATCCTCTTGGTTAATAACAATGTTGACTTCTTTTATATTTTTGCTAATTTTATATCTAGTTGTCTATCACTGCTTGAGCGATGGGTGTGGGAAGGTTAAATATAATTGTGGATTTGCCTGTTCTTTCAGTCTACCAGTTTCATTTCACATATTTTGTAGCTTTCTGTTGGTGTATACACATTTAGTATTGTTGTCTTATTGGTGGATTGGCCCTTCTCACTATGTAATGACCCACTCTGTTCCTGGTAATATTCCTTGCTGGGAAGTCTACTTTGTCTGATATATTAATACAGCCACTCCTGTTTTCCTTTGGTTATTTGCATATTCTTTATAAATACTTAGACTTTCAACCTCCATATGTCATGCAGGTATTCCCCACCTTTTGAAAGTTTGTGTTATGCCACTTCACTTTTATGAAAGATCTACATTAGTACCTGTTTCCATTAACCTAAAGAAATCCCAAGAGGATTTTCACTTTAATGAAAAAAGGCAAAAAGAGCATTCAGTGTTTCTTTTGCAGTGAGCTGTTATAGAGGTAGCACCAACCAGTAGCAGTAAGAGGTGCTCCACCAAGTTCCTTCCCCAGGAACGATGCTCAGCATCTCAGCATTAAGCCTCCCTAGCTTTGAACTATGTCTATGAGCATCTGTTTTTTCCCTTGATTTATTTTGTGCATCCATTAGCAAGATGTGTCCTCAGGAATCAGAAAAGCCTAAGAGAGGTTATTTTTGGGATCTGGGAATGCTAGAAAAATTTTCCATATAAATTAATGATAATTGCTTCTTCACTTTATGCCATGTTGTGGCTTATGTAAGGTTTCATAAGAGCACTCTACTTATAGATAGTGAGGGAAACCTGTATTTTAAGTGAGGTTCTTGTAAATAGCATACAGTTGCATCATAATTTTAAGTATACTCTTGTGATCTTAATTTTTTAATTGTTGTAATTAGATTACATATAATGCAATTACTGATGTGGTAAGAGCTTATGACTGTCATTTTACTTTTTATTTTCCGATTGTTCTATTTGTTTTTCAGTTCTGTGTTTTCTTTTTCTTCTTTTCCTGTAGGTTACTTGAACATTGTTTGAATTCCATTTTAATTTATCTGTGATGTCTGTAAGTGTATCTTTTTGTTTAGAATTTTTAATTATTTTCTTTAGGTTTTATATTGTGACTACATAACTTATAACAGTCTACTGGTGTCAACATATGACTAGTTGGAGTAAAGTATGCAAAATTTTTCTACCCTTACATTATTCTACCTTACCTCAATTATAATTATCTTAAATATTTCCTGAGAGCTAAAGTAGACAGTTTTATAATTTTTGTTTCAAAAATTCACTGAGAGCTAAAGTAGACAGTTTTATAATTTTTGCTTCAAACATCAGGTATAATTTAGAAAACTTAATAGGAGAAGGGAAGTCTATTGTATTTGCCCATAATTTTGCTTTCTGTTGTTTTTTTCCTTCCTTTTTGATGTTTCAAAATTTGTTCCTTTATCATTTCTTTTCTGTTTAGATAACCTTCTTAAGCCATTATTTTAGGGTAAATCTTCTGGCAACAATTCTCATTCATTTTTGTTTCTGTTTTGTTTATTTTATTTTATTTTCCATCATCTGAGACTGTCTTGAATTCCTCTCTATTTCTGAAGTCTATTATTCTTGGATGTATATTCTGGAATGAAGTTCTTTTATTTCAGCACTTTAAAACATACTACTTCTGGGGTGCCTGGGTGGCTCGGTTGGTTAAGCGTCTGCCTTTGGCTCAGGTCACGATCCCAGGGTCTTGGGATCTAGTCCTGCATTGGGCTCATTGGGCTCCTTGCTCAGCGGGGATCCTGCTTCTCTCTCTGCCTGATGCTCCTTCTGCTTGTTCTCTCTCTCTCTCTCTGACAAAAAAAAAAAAAAATGCTACTTCCTTTTGGCCTCCATGAATTCTTATCAGGAATTCACTATCATTAGAAAATTTTCTCCTATAGGTAAGGTGTTGTTTCTGTTTGCTTTCAAAATTTTTATTTTCCTTTAATTTTCAAAAGTTTACTATTATGTCTGGGCATGAATTTCTTTGGGTCTATCTTGCTTGGGATTTGCTCAGTTTAATGTATGTCTAATTTGGGGAAGTTTTCAACTTCTATTTCTTTGAATACTTTCCCCAACTCTGCCCTTTTCTCCTTCTCCTGGAACTCTGATAACATGTATGCTAGATATTTTGTAATAGTCCCACAGATTCCTGAATCTCTATTTTTGCATTATTTTCCAAATTATATTCTTTCTGTTCAAACTGTATAATTTCTACTGTTCTCCCTCCAGGGTTCTTATTTATATTTTCTATTTCTTTGCTAAGGATTTCTGTTTTAAAAAATATATCACATATGTTCATAATTGCTCATAGAGGCATTTTTATGATGAATGATTTAAAATTCTTGTCAGATATTTCTAACATTTGTATCACTTAAGTGTTGGTATCTGTTGATTACCTTTTCTCATTTAAGTTGAGATCTTCCTGGCTCTTTGCATGTCAAGAGATCTTTGAATTAAGTCCTAGATATTTGGGGGACTATGTATGAAATTGTGGATCTCATTTAAGTCTTGGTTTGGCTAGCCTTCTTTGACACTAGTCTGGCAGGGGAAGGGAGAGTACCACTCGGTACTGCCAGCTACAGTGAAAGTCCCGATTCCCTACTCAGCCTCCTTTGACTGTAGAGGAGGTAACTTCTCTTTACTACTGAGTAGTGATAAAGTCCTGACTATCTACTGACACCACCTCAGTCAAGAATAAGGAGGTACCCTGGGGCACCTGGGTGGCTCAGATGGTTAAGCGTCTGCCTTCGGCTCAGGTCATGATCCCGGGGTCCTGGGATCGAGTCCCGCATCGGGCTCCCTGCTCAGCGGGGAGCCTGCTTCTCCCTGTGCTTCTCTCTCTCTGTCTCTTATGAATTAAAAAAAAAAAAAAAAAAGAATAAGGAGGGGTACTCTGTTACCTTCAGGTGGAGATAGAAGTACCAGATCCCCACATGGTCTCCACCTATGTCAAAGGAGAAAAAGAAAGACAGCCTAGTTGCCACTCATTCTGCAAGGATAAAAGTCCTGGCTCACCACTCAGACTTATCTGATCCATCGTAATTGACAGGAGGGTTAGGCAATTTTTTTTTTTTTTTTAAGAGAAGTAAGCCTTTATTTCCTTGTTTCACAAATAAAGTTGGCTGAATCGGTTGCTTTTCGGTGATTAGTGAAAGAGACCAAATCCCCTCTCCTTATCTGACTCCTGTGACTCTTCCTTTGCTTCAGCCTTGGCTGGGGCTGCAGCAGCAGCAGGTGCAGCAGTGGTGGTGGTGGCCACAGGGGCGGTAGCCACAAATGCAGATGGATCAGCCAAGACGGTCTTGACCTTTTCAGCAAGTGGGAAGGTGTAGTCAGTCACCACAGACAAAGCCAGGACCTGCTTGTATCTTTTGATGGTAGAATGGGTCACTGATGCAATGGTCAGGTAACCTATCTGCAGACGTACACTGGCAACACTGCGGACACTTTCCATGAAGCGAGAATGCAGAGTTTCCTTTGTGATGTAAGCACTTCAGGGTTGTAGATGCTACCATTGTCAAACACCTACTGGATGGTCATCCCAAAGGAGAAGGGGGAGATGTTCAGCATGGTTAGCTTCGCTGGCTCCCACTTTGTCTCCAGTGTTAAACATCTGCACATCACTCAGGATTTCAGTGGTTCCCCTGGAGATTCTAGTGGTGATGCCTAAATCCTGGAAGAACAAGGTCTTCTCGGGCCCCAGACCAGTGTTCTGGGCTGACACAGAGACTACGTGGGGCTATTCCACCAGCACAGGTAGCATCTGACACCTTATTGGCCAGCAGTATGTCCCTGATCTCAGTGAGGTCCTCCTTGGTGAACATAAAGCCCACATTCCCCCTAATGTGAGGCGATAGTTTCTGCAGAGCAGGGTTGTTCTCCAGATGCCTTCAGATGACCTTGTGTATCGTGGTGTTCTTGTCCATCAGTACCACACCCTTCCCATGGACATGTGGATCTGCTGCATCTGCTTGGAATCCATGTTGCCTGCTCCCACAGTGAAGCATTTTGGCTATTCATCTAAAAGTTGGATGATCTCGGAGCATCTTGGTGGCTCAGTTCGTTGAGCGTCTGCCTTTGGCTTAGGTCATGATCTCAGAGTTCTGGGATTGAGCCCCGCATCAGGCTCCCTGCTCAGTGGGAAGTCTGCTTCTCCCTGTCACTCTCCCTGTGCTCTTAATCTCAAAAAAAAATGTAAATAAATAATTAATTAATAAAGTTGGATGATCTCAAGGAAGTATTTGGACTTCTGGGTCACCCTGTCTTCCCTGGGCATCATGGTGGTGCATTAGGGATTGCCATGCAGGGTTTAAAGACAATGTCACTTTCTTGAGGATGCCTGGAGAGAGGAAGGGCAAATTTTTATAACTAGTGGAGAGTGGAAGTCTAGGTTACATCCTAGGCATTTGCTGGTGTGAGTAGAGGTGGGGCCACAATTTTTTCTGTGCTGTTTGGTTAGAGTAAAGTAGCTGTTTTCTAAAAGCTTTTGTTTGTTTTTTTGTTTTAAATCGTGCTAGACTGTCCCTTTTATGATCCTTTTAAAACCAAACAGGAGCAAACTTTTGTTAGGGCTTTTATTGTCTGTGCCCATTGACATTTACAAGTTACTGGCTTTTGTAACACCAAGTCTGCAATATATAAAGATAAAAGAAAACCCACAGACTCAGCACTGTTATTTCCTGGATGCCAAGGTCCCCTGCCAGTCTGCCTTCTTCTCTCCAGTATTTTTTTTTTAATGTAATTAGTGGAAAGAGTAGAGGATTACTTCTTTATTTTTTAGGAAAGAGAAGTCTTTTCTTATTCCTTTTAATTTTGCTACCAAGGTTTTAAGTGATTAATTTCTAAGTCATCTGGATTACATCTTTAACAGTTTGGGTTTTTGGTTGCTGTTGTTTTGGGTTTTTTAGGTTACATTGCATTTTGAAATTCTTGTATTTCTGGTGATGTACTTTTGGTGCCACAACTTATGTATTATAGATTGAAGGATAAATAAATGTGTGTGTATGTGTGTGTGTCCCTCTTCCCCAAATTGTGTTGATTCAATCATCTTATAACTCTCTGATGCAGAAGAAAACTCTGCCATCAATATGTGTGTGTGTGTTTATTGTGTGTATATGTATATGTATATATGTATATTTTTTTTCTTGCTAACTCACTGCACTTGTGCTTCATCGAAATTTCAGAATCATCTCAGAGATTGGGTTTGTTTTGGTTTTAATCAGTTATACCCAAAAGGAAGCAAAATGTTTATATTCACTCTAATTTTCTTTTCCAGTTCAGAGACCCTCTAGGGTGACCTTCCCCAAGGCCATAGTTGAATCAAGATTTATACCTCCCATCTTTTCCAGCGACTTCTCATCCCTGATCCCAGAGATTCTAAAATAAGAGTGCATATCTATTGGAATCTGCTTCACATACTTGAGGGCAGTAGTTGTCTTGAATTGGTGAATGGTGGGTCGTTGGCTTATCACCTTGTCTACTTGTTTCTGTAGTATATCTTGCCTAAAAGCCTCAAAGTTTCTTGCATATTATTATCTGTCACAAAGTGTGTGGGACTACTGACATTTTTAAAAATTTTGTTTTAAATTAACTTAATTATGCCCCTAAGTCCCCATTCTTCCAGGCTGGTGGAAAATTTAATCTCAGAAATTCTTATATTCTAACAATTACCATGTACCCAAATATCACCTTCAGAGAGACAAGCTCTTCCTGGCACTTTAAGTGAGGGCTCTGCCAACAAGATACCATGTATCCATACAGCCGTTAGCAGTGAAAGAGTCCAGGGGATGAATGCAGACAGTAGAGCCAAACAGTTACAAGTCAAATATTGTCTCTACAAGTAGTTGTGCAGCATTGTGTATTATATAACTTCTCTTTGCCTCAGTTTTTTCATCTATAAAATGTAAATTCTAGTATGTGATCTCAGAATATCTTATTAAGGATTAAATGAATAAATGGAGGTGAAGTTCTCCAAACAATGCCTTGCACACAGCAAGCTCTAGACGTGAGTTTTTACTAATAAAATGCATATATCAGTGTAGCCATTCAATTATTGATATAAATTATAAAGTATATTAATGATTGATATAAATTATAAAGTGTGTTAATTTATAATTAATATAAAAACTATCATATTAAAATGACCAACTGCTTTTATAGGAAGTACTAAATGTAAAAGCACAATTTCTTTTTTTTTTTTTAAGATTTTATTTATTTATTTAACGAGAGATAGGGAGCACAAGTAGGCAGAGCGGCAGGCAGAGGGAGAGGGAGAAGAAGGCTCCCTACTGAGCAGGGAGCCCGACGCAGGGCTCGATCTCAGGACCCCGGGATCATGACCTGAGCTGAAGGCAGATGCTTAACTGACTGAGCCACCCAGGTGCCCCCAAAGCACAATTTCAAAATATTAATTAATCTCAATTTTTGTTAGCAACAAATTTTTTTTTTTTTTTTTTTTTTAGAGAGCACAGGGGAGGGGTAGAGGGAGAGGAGAGGGAGAGAGAGAATCTTAAGCAGGCTCCATACCCAGTGCAGAGCCCAATGTGGGACTCAATCTCAAGACCCTGAGATCATGACTTGAGCCAAAATCAGGATTTGGACACTTAACCAACTGAGCCACCTAAGCATTGTGGGTAACATTCTTAATTACAGATGTAAACCTAATAGTTTTTGTTTAGTATTACCCATGCATATATTATTGGAAGAATACCTTATTCTGACACTTTTGTGTTGTTCAAAATTTTTTAACTTCTTAACCATCACAAAATGTTGGCAGAGTAACAAGAGCACCGGGAGATGTGGTGAGCACTTAAGTTATGAAAGCTCAAAGCCTGCTTAGATTTATTAGGCACAGTGTCTTCAAAACAGTAATGGATTCTGCAAAGTAATTCTATCCTGAGTGCTATATATGAAGAACAAGTAGACTTATTATTCTTAAAATACCTGCCTAAAAGATACCATTGCTAGAAACTAGAAAACAGAAGAAAGGTTTTTCAGGTTTCTAAACAAAAAGAAAGAGGAAGTGTTTCAACAGGTCATATACTGATGTGATTTTGTGATCATTCAACTCACCTACATCAAATTTCAAGTGAATAAAAGTTGCAGGTACTCAATTTTGTACATTGTATATTTCCCACTCATTAAGTTGTATTTTGTTTTAATTTCGTATACCATAATAATTCATTAAAATGATTTATTAATTTGAAATGTATTTTCAAGTGATTATTATATCATTAAAAACAATATTTGACACACTTCTACACTTCCTTTAATCAAAATGTTATGTGCACACCAATTAGTATCATTTTTAAAAATCTCACCCTATTAGAAGGTTGTTTATTTAGAAAATGCAGTAAAAATTGCATTGATTAAAATGGTGAAAAAGTAATTTTAAAAATACTTTGATGTCTGAGTAATATTCCATTGTGTGTATATACTGCATCTTCTTTATCCATTCATCAGTCAATGGACGCTTGGGCTCTTTCCATAATTTGGCTATTGTCAATAATGTTGCTGTAAACATTGAGGTACATGTATCCCTTTGAATGAGTATTTTTGTATCTTTGGGTCAATACCTAGTAGTGCAGTTGCTGGATATTTTAACTTTTTGAGGAACCTCCATACTGAGTAACAGGGTTCCCCTTTCTCTGCATCCTTGCCAACACCTGTTGTTTCCTGTGTTGTTAATTTTAGCCATTCTGAAAAGCGTGAGGTGATCTCTCATTGTGGTTTTCATTTGTATTTCCCTGATGATGAGTGATGTGTCTGTTAGCCATCTGTATTTCTTCTCTGGAAAAATGTCTATTCATGTCTTCTCCCCATTTTTAACTGGATTATTTGTTTTTGGAATATTACTCAGCCATAAAAAAGAATAAAATCTTGCCATTTGCAATGATGTGGGTGGAGCTAAGGAGTATTATGCTAAGTGAAATAAGTCAGTCAGAGAGAAAGACAAATACCATATGATTTCACTCATGTGGAATTTAAGGAACAAAACAAACAAGCAAAGGGGGGAAAAAGAGAGACAGAGACAAACCAAGAAACAGACTTTTAACTATAGAGAACAAACTGATGATTACCAGAAGGAAAGTAGGTGGAAGGATGGTCTAAACAGGTGATAGGGATTAAGGAGGGCACTCATTGTGATGAGCACTAGTTTTGTATGGAAGTAACGAATTGCTCCTGAAACTAATATTATACTGTGTGTTAACTAACTGGAATTTAAATGAAAACTTGGGAAAAACACTTTTAAAATAGTAATTTATGAATATAAGTATAAAACATCATGTTTTGCTAGTACTTCTGTATAAACTGGCATTTTTGCCTCTGAGAATAGTCCTGTCAATTCATCCAGAAGTGTCATATTTTTATTGATAAAAAAGAACTCAAAGCAATGGAAACAATGATAATAATATGTTGTGTATACGTAAATAACTTTTATAAAAATTATCACACTTGATCATCATATCTATATTGTAAGGCAGGCAGGTATTTTGATCTTCATTTTTAAAGTCAGAAAATGAAAAAGGGTGATGTTTTTAAGGAAGCTTTGTACAATACAGCTTTCTGTGATGATGGAAATGTCTATACTTGTGCAAGCCAATTCAGTAGCTACTAGACTCATATGGCTATTGAACACTTAAAATGTTTAGTGTTACTGAGGAGTGAAATATTTAATTTTTAAAGATTTATTTATTTATTTGAGAGAGAGAGAGAAAGAGAGCACAGGGGGAGGGGGGCAGAGGAGAGAGATCTCAAGCGGACTCTGTGCTGAGTGCAGAGCCTGACACAGGGCTTGATCTCACAACCCTAAGATCACAACCTGAGCCAACACCAAGAGTTGGACTTTTAACTGACCATGCCACCCAGATGCCCCTAATTTAATTTTAATTTTAATGTTATTAGTCACATGTAGCAATTTGAATAACACAGGCTCACAATGTTGTCCATTTATAAAGTGTTTTACTTATTTACCTTTGCAGTATATGTTTATGTGAGAAATGGAGCTAGATTTGGACTTGTACCGTCTGAGTCCTTCTGTGATGCTGTGGAGCTAGTGAAGCACCTTGCCTAATTCCCAATTTATGGGGAAGCAGAGATTAGAAAGCGCATTTAGATGGACATGTCTTGTAATTGCTAAGCAATTCAGTTGTAGAAGAATATAAACTGTTGATCAGCCACTGAATCTAATGAAATAATTTATTTTGTCATTTGAAAATGTTTGTGTCTAAAATCACACACATTTCAAACTGAAGGAAGCTTTGCCTACTCATCACTAAAGTTAGCAGGTCAAACCAGGCATTGGCAAAACCCAAAGAAGATAAATAATTCAGCTAAGGATTTACAGAGAATTTAGGGGCATTTAAGATTAATGGAACTGGCTGATCATGTTTTGTGGTTGACCGCTGTATATTTCTGGGAATTAGTTAAGGACTGGATTTTCTCTTGTGAGATTCCAGGGATAGTATTCATGTAGTCCAAATGTTGCTTCACAGCCCAAGTGTTCATTCAGAAACTATAAACAGATATCTCTACTAATGATTGAGAAAGCTGCTTTGATTTTTCCATTCCTTCTTATTCCACAGCTTCAAATCCCCAAATACACATATCTTATGTAGATTTAAAAATAATCTCATCAGCTAAATTGAGAGCTAGTTTCCTCCGAGGAAGAAATAGTGTAGACTGGTCCATGGTGATGCTAGAAGCTATGACAAAAATGTGTTTAAAATAAATATAGTTGGTTTTTTGTTTTCCTCCCCAAAATATGTTTCTGAACATCAGTAATTTCTAACTTTAGGAACATGCTGAGTTCCACCTTTTAGGGATTATTTCTGCCTGTCTCCTTACCCTTGGAGATTGTTGCTTTCTTCGAAATGTCTCATAATCCCTTGGCATCCCCCCCTTTTTTTTTGTCTCACTCAATGGCATTTGCTATATAGTAATTTCCTATTTTGATGTAGCAAAACATCCTCGAATTTAGTGGCTTAAAAAACTATAATTTTGCAATTTAGGTGGGTCAGGAATCTGGATTGGCTTGGCTGGGTCCTTTAGGTCTTGGGAGCTCTCAAGAGTTCAGTCAAGGTAGGATATCAAGGCTTTACTGAGAAAAGGATTCATCTCCAAGGGTATTCATGTAGATAGTGACAGGATTTATTTCTTTGTGGACTTTAGGCTGAGAACTTGAATTCTTTGCTCATTACTGGCCCACAATTCTTTGCCTGTGGGCCTCTTCATAGAACAATTAAAAACATTGCAACTTGCTTCATCAGAGTGAGGAAGTGAGAAGAAGCAGAGAGAGAGTTTGTGAGAGAGTGTCTGTAAGAGAAAATAGGAGGAAAGTTACAGAATTTTGTCACCTAATCTTACAAATGCCATCCTATCACTTTCTCCATAGGCTGTTATTATAAGCCTCTGGGTCCAGCCCACATTCAAGGAGAGGGGATGACATGAAGGCATGAATATCACGATGGAGGGCATGACTGGAGTCGTTTCAGAAACTGTTTGCCATAGTCTCTATTTTTAGGTATCTAACAATCTCCTCATATATTTGTTCCCATTTTGGTCCTGCAAATTTGTTTTAAAGCATAGAAGTGTCTGTTATTGGTGATAACATTAAAGTACAATTAAAATTGAAAAGAGATGTAAATACTTTATTTCAAAGGATATAACAATTGGTACTTTTTTTAAATAAGATTTTTTTAAAAGATTTTATTTATTTATTTGAGAGAGAGAGAGAATGAGAGAGAGCACATGAGAGGGGGGAGGGTCAGAGGGAGAAGCAGACTCCCTGCCGAGCAGGGAGCCCGATGCGGGACTCGATCCAGGGACTCCAGGATCATGACCTGAGCCGAAGGCAGTCACTTAACCAACTGAGCCACCCAGGCGCCCTAAATAAGATTTTAATTGTAGTAAAATATACATAAAAAGTACCATTTAACTAATTTTAAGCCTATATGTCAGTAGGGTTAAGTACGTTCATGTTGTTGCACAACCAATCTCTAGAACACTTTTCATCTTACAAAACTGTAACTCTATACCCACTGAATAACAGCTCCTATTCCCCCCTAACCAATAGAGTGCGGCAACCACAATTCTATTTTCTATTTTTTGAATTTTACTATTCTAACTACCTCACATAAATGAATCTGTTTGTCTTACTGTGACTGGCTTATTTCACCTAACAAAATGTCCTTAAGATTCATCCATGTTGTAGCATGTGTCAGAATTTCCTTCCTTTTTAAAAGCTGAATATATTCCAATGTATGTATATACCATATTTTTTATCCTTTCATCCGTTGATAGACAATTGGATTGCTTTCAACTTTTGGTTTTTGTGAATAATGCTGCTATAAACATGGGTGTGGAACTATATTTTTAAGACCTTGCTTTCAAATATTTGGAGTGTATACCCAGAAGTGGGTCTTGTTAGATCATATGATAATTCAATTTTTAATTTTTTAAGGAACTATCATATTGTTTTCCACAGTAGCTGCATCATTTTATATTCTCATAAACAGTGCACAAGGGTTCCAATTTCTCCATATCCTCACCAACACTTCTACTTTCTCTTTTTGCTTTTGTTTGGGTTGTAGCCATCCTAATGGGTATGAGGTGGTATCTCATTGTGGTTTTGATTTGTGTTTTCCTAATGATTAGGGATGCTGAGCATCTTTTCATGTGCTTATTGGCCCTTTGTATTTCTTCTTCAGAGAAATATCTATTCAAGTCCTTTGCCTATTTTTAATCAGATTTCTTTTTTGTCCTTGAGTTGTAATTCTTTTATATTCTGGAAATTAATCTCTTATCAGATAGGTGATTTGCAAATATGTTCTCTTACTCCCTAGATTAATCGCCTTTTTACTTTGCTGATTGTCCTCTGGTGTACCAAGTATTTGATTTTCATGTAGCCCAAATTACCTATATTTGCTTTTATTGCCTGTGTTTCTGTTGTCATATCCAAAAACTCATTGTCACTTAATATTGTTGATGTCAGTACTGTCCAAAGTAATCTGCCAGTTCAGTGCAATCTCCATTGAAATCCCAATGAGTTTTTTTCACAGAAACAGGATAATCCCTCCTAAAATTCATATGGTATTTCAGGGGACCCTGAATAGCCAAAATAATCTTAAAAAAGAACAGATTTAGAGGTGACACACTCCCAGATTTCCAAACTTATTATATAGCTACAGTGATCAAAACAGTGTGGTACTGGTACAAATATAGACATATTATAGACCAATGAATAGGATAGAGAGCCCCCAAATAAACTTTTGCTTGTATGGTAAATCAGGGGCCAATGGTGTAAGTCTCGATCTGAATATGAAATCCTGTGAACCAGGAGTGCTTATAGCCAAGGGCAAAGGAAAATAAATGTCTCAGCTCAAGCAGAGAGCGCAAATTCACCCTTCTTTTGCTTTTTTGTTTAGGCCTTTAACAGATTGGATGCTGCCCACCTATATTAGTGAAGACAAACTTGTTTACTTAGTCTACTAATTCAAATACTAATCTTTACAGGACAGATGCTCACAGAAACACCCAGAAATAAGAAATAATATTTTACCAGCCATATGGGCATCCCTTAGCCCAGTCAAGTTGACACATAAAAATAACTATCACATATATGTAAAACTATATATATCATATATTTGTATTTATATATAACAGAGAGAATTGAAGTCTCCAACCAAACTTGTGGATTATTTTTATCTGCTTTCAGTTTTATTAGTGTTTGCTCTATGAATTCTGAAGTTCTGTTAGTAGGTGCAAAAATGTTTAAGATTATTATATCTTCTGGATAGATTGACCTCTTTACCATTCTGGAATAACCTTTATTATCCCTGATGATATGCCTATATTATTAATATAGCTACTCAAGCTTTCATTTAGATTAATATTTGTGAAGTATATTCTTTTTTTGCTTTTGATACTCAGTTTTTTATTAATTTATAATTGACTTACAATATCCCATAAGTGTACATTGTAGTGATATGATATTTTCATACATTATGAAATGATTCCCACAATAAGTCTAGTTACCATCTGTCATCATACAAAATTATTACAATATTATTGATCATATTTCCTATGCCATACATTACATCCCATGACTTATTTATTTTATAACTGAAGATTTTACTTCTTAATCCCTTTCACTTTTTTCCCTTTCTTTTTTTTCTTTTATTTCCCATTCTTTTACCTTTAATCTATTATTTTATATTTAAAGTTGTTTTTCTGTGGGCAGCATATAGTTGGGTCTTGCTTTTTTCTGATAATCTCTTTCTTAATTACTATGTTTAGACCATTTGCATTTCAAACTATTGATATGGTTGGTTTAAAATCTAGCAGATAAAAAAAATCTAGCAGATCGCTAATAGTTTTCTGTTTGTTCCATATGTTCTCTATTCTAATTTTCTTCCTTTACTGCCTGCTTTTAGAATTATTGGGTATATATTTTATTCTTCCATTTTAATATTGGCTTCTTATTTATTTCTTTATCACAGTCCACATTCAAATAATATTATACAATTTCATATACACAAGTATACACAGCAGTATATTTACATTTCCTCTCTCTTCTCTATAGTATTATTGTTGTCATGTGTTTTATTTTTACATGTGCAATAAATCTACAACGCATTGCCATTAATATTGCTTGGGTATGTAAGTGATGAATCACTAAATTCTATTCCTGAAACCAATATTACACTATATGTTAACTAACTAGAATTTAAATAAAAACTTAAAAAAAATGTTTTGCTTGGGCAATCATATTTAGGGTAATTCAAAATAAGAATAAAAATATCTTCTCCATCATTATTGAGACCATTTCTGGAGCTCTTTATTTCAGATTTCTCTCTGATATTACATTCCTTCTGTCTGAAGAATTTTTTTAACTTTTTTTATAGTGCAGATATGCTGGTAATGAATTTTCTTAGGACTGGTTTGTCTAAAAATATTTATTTTAATTTAAAAATGTATTTGTCTAGATAGAATATCCTGGTTTGACTTTTTGTTTGTGTCATTACATTAACGATGTCAGTGTTTGCCTTCTGGTTTGCATAGTTTCTGATCAGAAGTCTGCTCTAATTCTTGCCATTGATTTTCAATCAGTATATATTTCTTTCTTTTTTTATTTTTAATGACTGCCTATAAGATTAACTCTTTATCTTTGGTTTTAAGCAGTTTGAATATAGTGTGTCTAGTAGTGTTTTATTTTTGTTTTGTTTTCAGTATTTATTCTGCTTGGATCTGTCTGCATACTATTTACCCTCTTCCAGCAGTAGATTGTTATTGCTTGTTACTTGGTAATTGCTAGCATGGTTTTGTGGGGAGACACAGAGGAACAAGGGCAGATCTGTTTTCATAATCAGGTTCATTGTTAGGCAGGTACTCTCTGCCTTTGTCTTTGAAGTGGTGCTTTCCTTTGCCATGTTTCCTCCAGGTAGCAGACAAACACTGTCTTATTTCTTTGGTTCTTTTGAGGGAGGAGAATGTCCTGCTTTCCTCCAAAGTTAGGAGACTGACCATGGTATTGGTGTGATTTCTGGACCCAAATTGCCCCACTTCCAATGATAGGGTTATTTTTTCTTTTGCTTTTCACTAGGTCACAATGGTACTTATGTGTGGCAGCATAGAACTTTTGTACAGCAGAAGAGAAGGCTCTTGGTGGAGCTCTGTACCCTTCCTGTCATAATGGTGGTCTCCTCCTCCAGGTTACCCCACCAAATGAGGCTCTCTCCAGTCTCCCATTCTGTTCCCAATCTTATTCATGAGAACTGAGTAGAGGTTCATGGAGAAGAGCCCCTAGCAGGTGTAAACTCCCCTGTGTCTACGGCTCCCAGTGATTCTATACTCTCATTGTGGCTCACAGGCAACCTTCAGAAGTTCATTAAAATTGGGAGGTCAGTTCTTCTTACTTGCTTGGGGGGCATTCTGTGTCTTTTCCTCTGCAGTAAGTTAGCCAGTGTTTGCAAACCATTTCCACTGGATCATGGTATAGAGGTTCTTGGGTTTCCATCTGTGTTGTGGCCTTATGACCTCAGTAATCTGGGTTTCAGAAAGTTTTATTTTTTGTAGTCCTTTTGGTTTTTCTTGTTGTTATGTTGGGAGCTAGGGTTTTAACAAATTTATGTATCTTTGGTGGAAGCAGAACTCCTGGATTAGTACTAAATAGCAAGAACAACAAAAGTTTCCTAGGCATTTCTAATATACAACTACAGTCAAGAACCCCAGAAACGTCAGCACCATGCATGGCCTCTAATGCTGTGGTTTTGAGTCTGAGTACTGATGAGAATCACTAGGGGACTTTTAAGAATATTGATGCCCTGGGGCGCCTGGGTGGCTTAGGCGTTAAGCGTCTGCCTTCGGCTCAGGTCATGATCCCAGGGTCCTGGGATCGAGCCCCGCATCAGGCTCCCTGCTCCGCGGGAAGCCTGCTTCTCCCTCTCCCGCTCCCCCTGCTTGTGTTCCCTCTCTCGCTGTGTCTCTCTCTGTTCTATAAATAAATAAATGAAATCTTTAAAAAAAAAAAAAAGAATATTGATGCCCAAGTTCTAGCCTCCAGAGATTCTGGATGAATTGGTCTCAGCAGAGCTTCAGCCATGGATATTTATTAAAATCTACCTTGTAGATTCCGATTCATAGCTAAGGTTAGTATCACCGTTCTAATCAGTCTAATTGGTACTGTAAGTGTGTGAAATAACATATTACAGCATATGAACCATGATATTCTTAAATCTATTATAATCACAAATTCCTTTTAAGATACATACTTTTTAATCCTACCTCCTGAAAGAAACCAACCAAGGTCACATTTTTTTACACTCAGAGAAACATATTCTACCTGAGGCCACATCCAAACTACAGTTACTGATCATGTGAGGTCATTACAGTGATTTGGTTTTATGAGCTAAGGAGAGAAGTGTCTTCCAAGGAGTAAAATTAGCCCCTTTATGGTCTTCTAATATCATGGTTGGATAGGCCATCCGCTGAGATTCCTCTGAAGAGTCTGCACAAAATGTTAGAAATATGGAAACCACAAGGACATATATGTTCGTTATATGATCTGGTTTTTCATGACCCATTTCAATAGATGTGGCTATTATACTGTCAGATACATCATGTACTTTATATTTGACACATACTTGTTCTTCAGAAGATAATTAAATAAGTCAAATAGTTACCAGGCAAGTTTTAGGAACTCTTCTCTGAGGTTTTGATTTACAAAAGAACACTATTAATAAAATATTCTTGATTATTAAGCAATGAAATGTATTAGTGAGCAAAAACATTGAAATTTTGCAAAGTATAGAGAATTTTAGATCTAGAAAACTTGAAAATATAGGATTTTTAACATAAAATTAAAGGACCAAAATGTTACATTAAAAATATAAAGAAATATCAAAATAATAAGTAAGCATAGGTACAAGTGTGATTCCAATATACTGCAGGATTTATACTATTAAAGAAAAAAGTTAAGGAATGTCAACTCTGATTTTTATAGAGTTCAGTATTTTAACTTTTCTGTTATAACCCAGCTGGGGGTGAGGAGGCCCCCGGATGCCCAGTTATAGGTTGTTTCAAAAAGCAGCTGTAAAACTAGTCTGCCAATTAGAACTATGCCAAGGTAGATTAAAGATGGGCAGAAAGGAGAGCATATTGCTGGGTTTTAACCTTTTAAAACATTTTTAGCAAGGCCCAAGCTCCCAAATACTTCCTAAACACTATTTTATTTCTACAAGGGGAGTAAGTTTAAGATACTAATTTGTTATAAGATTTGTGACCCCCAAAAGGTAAACTTCCTACTCATAATTCATCCTAGAAAATTCAACACTCTCAAGCAATACAATTTTTTTTGATCTATCTATCTGTCTTGCACATATTTAATTTTCTAAGGATTTTTTTTCTTGGGCCACTTGGGTGGCTCAGTCAGTTAAGCATCTGCCTTCGGCTTAGGTCATGATCCTGTAGCCATGGGATCAAGCGCTGCATCAGGCTCCCCGCTCAGTGGGGAGTCTACTTCTCCCTCTGCCCCCCCCCCCCCGCTCTTGTGTGCTCTCTCTCTCTCTCAAATAAATAAATAAAATCTTTGGAAAAGAAAATAATTTTTTTTGTTATAGTTTTGCCACACTTTCTAAAGTCAAATAATTGAGTTCATCATATTCATCTGACAATCACCTCAGAACTTACAAAAATTTTCATTCAACTGCAAACATGAGAAATAATATGATTTTAAAATATAAGTGGGTTTCATGCCTTAAAGAACCATTTACATTAAGTACATTTTATTTTTTTTCTATTAAATTTCCAAGATAGCAGTGAAAAAGACCCTAACATGTAGTTATTGAATGTTTGTGACAGCATATGCATGTTGCCTTTTATAAAACTAAGATTATGCCTCATCTGCCATTGGTAAAATAATGAGAGTTCAAAGATTTCCTCTCTTATGTTCAATTCATGTACATAGAGTAAGAGGTCAGATGAAAGGAGACTTAAGATCTTATGGCTACACAATTATAAGCTTAGTTGCCTGGGGAAGAGGACCCAGACTTTGTTCTAAAGATGCAAAAGAAGAACATGAGGCTCATAAGAAGGTCACTCCAGCCAAACAGGGTAATATTTGGAATCAGTCTCTGAAGTCTCTAGAGTTGCTCTGTGAGAGCATACCTTTCATGAGAGACATGGAAAGACATGTATTAAGTAGAATTTAAAGACTCAAATTCTGTTCATAGGCAGAAATACTAATGTTATATAAGTAATAAATTCTTTAATTTTAATATAAAGTATAAAAAATAAAAGAAGTACATAACTTGGGAAAATGTATAGGTTTGAGTAAAGACAGAGGTCAGATATGAAGTGCATTGTGCAATAATATCTAATACCACATTCGTAAGCAGAGTAGATTTGATGGTTCTGGCTGCCTGAGTGTTGTGTTGTATTTTGTTTTGCTTTGTTTTGTTTTCCCATTAATGTTTTACCACTCAGTATGTGTCCTGCTGGAACATGCATGTTGGATAAAAGAAGTTGAACTGGACGATCATAAAGATCATTCTGTGGATAATATATATGTAATAACATTGCCCTACTAAAATTTCTTTGAAAATTCTGAACAGTGGAATAATCTAGAAGAAATGTAAAGGTATATGAAAAGTAAATTTTCGAATTAAGTATTTAAAATGCTAGTTTATGGGGCGCCTGGGTTGCTCAGTCAGTTGAGTGTCCAACTCTTGATTTCGGCTCAGGTTATGATCTCAGGGTCAGGAGATGGAGCCCTGCATTGAGCTCCATGCTCAGTAGGGAGTCTGCTTGAGATTCTATCTCACTCTCCCTCTGCTCCTCCCCCTTCTAAAATAAATAAATAAATCTTTAAAAATAAATTAAAAAAAATAAATAATAAAATGCCAGCTTACTAAACATAAATAAATATCAGAAAGTAGGTTTCCATAGTTGGCAGGGCTAAATCATTAGAATGCATTAAAAAAGTAAAAAATACCTAGCTTTAAAATCGTAAATTGTTTGTATAATGCTCTATACTTCCACATAGATTTATTTTAGTGCTTATAGTTTATCCTTATCAATTGATTATCTTTCTCTTTTTTCATATTACACTATTAACTCAATTAAGGCACCTAGCAAAGTTTCTGCAGCCTAGTTGACTCTCACTTATAATTATTCACTGAATGAATGAGTCATGATGAGTTTCTTCCTCTATTCATGAGTTGACAAACTTTTTCTTATATAAAGGCCAGATAACAAATATTTTAAGCTTTGTGGGCTATAGAAGTTCCCTTTACATATCATTCTTTGTTTATAAGTTAAAATATAAAATAAAAAAAATATATAAAAACCATTTTTAACCTGAGGGTTGTGCCAAAAAACGCCAAGGACAAGATTTAGCCCACAGGCCATAGTTTGCAAATCCCTGTTCTCTATATTAAATGGATCCTAATTTTATTTCTAAAACTCCTAGTTTTCTGAGTTCCTTTCAGTGGTATATTAGAGCTGGCCACTATCAACTCAATAGATGAACTTGGCAAACAGCATTTAAGATGTGTGTGTGTGTGTGTGTGTGTGTGTGTGTGATGAGCCTGTTTATCAGCATCCCACTGTTTAAGTTAAAAAAATAAAACTAGAGATATATTTAGGGATCCCAGTTAAATTTGAAGTTCAGTTAACAGAAACAAAATTTAAGTATAAGCATGTTTCATGTGATATTTGACACACACTTACATAGAAAATCATTTTTTGCTCATCTGAAATTCAAATTTAATTGGGAACCTTGTGTTTTGTATTTGCTAAATCTGGCAACTCTGTGTTAATTGGAGATCTTTTGAAGAACAGTGGAAAAACTATGAAGTATGTTGGTCATATAAAAAAAATGACCACTACAAAATAGAAACTATCTCATCTGCTTTTTAATAATAGCTTGTGTTATTTTTCCTTATTATTAAAGTATTAGCTATTTCTTTAAAAAAGATATTAAAGACAAGTCCTGTCATTCTATGACTACATCATTCCTGCTATTCATTTAGTCTATATTATCCTTACTATCATAATAATAATTGAGGACTTATTAAGTGCCAAGTATTAGGTAATATGCTTTACAAACATTTTCCTCATTTAATATGTGCAAAACACCCCATTATATAGATGAGGAAACTCATCAGAGAATTAAACATTAGAGAGTTAAAAACAAAACATCAATGAAAGTTTAAGGGAAAAAATGTCAAATGTCATATAATTAGCAAGTGATGGAATTGCTATTTTTTTCTCAAATTTTTTAGATTTAAATTATATTAAGACTTAGTCCAATTGTTAGCTATGGGGCAAAGCATTATATAACTCTCTTTTGCCCACCTCGAGATTATTTCTCTCTTTGAAACATTTCTAGACTGTTCTCTTTATATCATTTTTCTTCTCTGATGATGCTTACTGATTTATATAGTTTTTAAAAAGAACAATGGCGTCGTATTTATATGTGTATTCCCAACAGTATTTAGCACAGTCTTTTATATTTATGTGAGTTTAAAAGTATATTTGGTGAATAATTTATTAATGTTGAATAATTAATAATGATAGATTAATAATTAATGATGTGATTGCCTAGTGTATTTGTTGAATGAATACAAAGAGTGTGATTTTTTTATATTAAAATTTCCTGGTTTGAAACTAAATTTACAGCAATATATTGAAAACTCCAAAGGGAGTGACTTCTGTGAGCTACCAAACAAGGACCTTGGCACTTGGAAAACGTAGAGGGATGACAAGAATAAAATAGCCCTCCTCTTAGTGTATAGTGTATATATGTATATATGTGTGTACATATATATATATGATTCAATGTAATTTCTACAAAAAAAGGACCCTAAGAGGCCTAGGCATCATTGAGCAAGAGGGAAACCATGAGGAAACAATGGAACAAAAAATAAATAGGTGAAAGCAATTGTGATTTTTACATTAGCAATTAATCAAGTAGTCCTGTTTTTTTTTGTTTTTTTTTTTTTCACAAGGACAGCGTTGTACAATGATAAAAGTCAATTTAACTGTAAAAATGCTCCAGAGTAGTTTCCTGGTGAAATCAATCTGACAGGGCCTGACACACAGTAGGGCTTACACATTTGTTCCTTTCAAATCTGTATTTCCTATTTGTTTTATAATTTTAATTAAAGATTATATAGTGTGGCCTGGCAATGAATTTTTACAGTTAAATTTATGAATTAGTTACCAAATAATTGTTGTCTTTTAAAATAAAATTATTATTTTACATATATGTATATATGTAGTGTATATTTTTCTGGGGAAGACAGATATAATCTTGATAGTGTTGGTAAATCCAATGAAGAAATATAAAGCAAAATGAGTGGATAAAAAGTTACTGTAGGGGATGTGATATTTTATATGAGAAATTTTTAAAAAGGCAATGCTGATAAGGTGATATGTGAACAGAGATTTGAAGAAAATAAAGTACCATTCAGCTCTTTAGGAAAATAGCATTCCAGGCAGAAAGAAAATCTAGTGCAAAAACCTTGAGCAGATGTGTGTACTTGGGGTATTCAGTGGAGAGCCATGAGACTAATTACAGTAAGGCAGCAAGGTGACATCAATCTACTACTCAGAACTCTCGCTCTGCTGCTGTTGTTTGAAGAATATTCCATAGTAGAGCAAGAGTGAAAACATGGAGAATAGTTAGGAAGCTATTTTTAAGTCTAGGCAGGAGATGATGGTTCATTGGACTGTGAAGGTAGCAGTGGAGGTGGGGAACAGAAGTTGGATTCTGGATATATTTCAGAAAAATTGTCAACATAACTCACCAATGGTTTCAATGGGGAGTATTACAGAAAGAGAGGTGTCAAGAAAGATGCTAAGTCAATTGGTCTAGTTATCTAGAAAAATGTGATTACCATTCAATGATGGGAAAACTGAGGAAGAAACAAATTTAGAGTTGGGCAAATTTGGACTTTTTAACTTTGAAGTACTGATTAGTAATCTGGGTAGAGATTTTCTTCTAGAACAAAGACAGTCAGAATTCCTTTGCTTATGATTCTCTTAGAAAGTTGAGAAGTCAGTCGGTTAAAGAATATGTGGTTTGGAGAAATGGTTGAGACTGGAAATATAAAGGTATTATCCATTGATTACAAGTGAAATTCAAAGTCATGGAACAGTATGAAATCATCTGAAGAATGAGTATAGAGAAGTATATAGAAGGATTAAATACTAGGACAATATAATTTTACAGTTTATGAATCCAAGTATAATCCAGCAAAGGAAAATGAAGAGTCACTAGCAAGGTAGGAAAAGAACTAAGAATGTGGTATTCCAGAAACTAGTTAAGAAAGGGTTTCACAGAAGGGAGGGGGCATGATTTGTGCTATCCAGTTATGCTGCTAGGATGAATAATATAAGGTTAGAGGAGTGATTAGTTGACTGGGAGCATGGAGGTGGGTAAGAAGTTTTGCTGGGTAATTGGGGATTTACATTAAAAGGGGGAAAGGTAGGGCTCCTGGATGGCTCAGTCAGTCAAGCATCTGCTTTCAGCTCAGGTCATGATCCCGGATTCCTGGAATGGAGTCCCTCATCGGGTTCCCTGCTTAGCAGAGAGTCTGCTTCTCCCTCTGCCCCTCACCCCACTCTTGTGCTTGCGTGCTCTCTCTCTCTCTCTCTCTCAAATAAATAAATAAAATCATAAATAAAATAAAAATAAAAGGGACAAAGGGTTAGGGCACCTGGGTGGCTCAGACAGAAGAGTCTGCCTTCAGCTCAGGTCATGATCTCAGGGTCCTGGGATCCAGCCCGCATCTGGCTCCCCATGCTCAGCCCTGAGGCTGCTTGAAATTCTCTCTCCCTCTTCCTTTGCCCCTCCCCCTGCTCACACTCTAAATAAATAAATAAATAAATAAATAAATAAATAAATAAATAAATAAAATCTTTTAAAAAAAAGGATTCTCTTCCTCTGCCCCTCACCCCACTCTTGTTCTCTGTCACCCCGTCTAAAAAAGGCAGGGAGGGGGAAGGGTTAAGTAAGGGTTAGGTCATCAAAGACTACTTTCACTAGTCCCCTTGGTTCAATGGGAGAAAACTCATGGAGAGAGGAGATATAGCAGACAGATGAATCCTTTGATGCACATTCATTCTAAAGTAACTCCCAGGTGTCTAGCAGGAAAGGACATCAGATTACAAGCGAGGGAGCCTGACTCATGGCTTTGGGAATTTTATGCTTCTTTAAGGAAGCACTAGGTCTTCTCCTGATATGACCAAGGGCAGGACACAACAAGAACACATTTTGGCAGAACTTGGCTGTATCCCCTTCCTGCTAACTCGGCTTTAATTGCTGGGAGTGACATCAGCCCTTTCCCTTGGGTGAACACTGGGCTAGTATCCAAGCCTTGAGCCTGTAGCCATGATGTAAAAAGCTGGCAGCAAGATTCCCCACATAAGAATGCTCAGGCAGAAAATCATCAGATCCTCCTGTGGTATGATCAGGTGAGCTGAATCTCAGTTTCGTGGTTGTCCAGAATTGAATGCCTTATTCACTGAGTTCTATTCAGTTTCCATGGAGTCTTGCAGAAAGCCTACCTTTTTTTCTGAGTGACCAGTCTGCAGGAGATCAGTCTGGGATAGGTTTACTCCTCTCTCAAGATGGGATGAAACAAATTGGAATGGGAGAAAGGGAGGACAGGAAGTGCAGTTAAAAAGTATAGATAGCACTTAATGTAAATATAAAATTATTATGTGGAAAAAATGAAGTTTGGTGGAAAGATCATGGATTTGGACAATATCCACTATTGTTAAAATCTTAGACCTATTGTAGAACATGAACAAAAAATTGAATCTCTTTGATTCTTAATTTTCTCAGATTTTCTCTGACCAGCTTTGCATTGTGCTATAAGAATTTATAAGCAGGGGCTCTTTCAAAACCAAGTTAATATTAGATTTAATAATAATAATAATAATAATAATAATAATAATAATAATAATAGTATCTCTATGACCCCTATATTTTATTTTGCCTGAAAAGTCCTACATGATGCTGATAAAATAATTACTAAATAATAATATTAAGAAGAAACAAAATAGTCCTGTGATATATCAATTTGTAAGAAAAAGTAATAATGTAGGCATATGCACAAGACAAAAACCAGAAAGTACAGCCATATTTTAAAGCCTAGAAAATATGTTCCTTTAAATAATTCTTATTGTGAAATAATAATTTTATATTAAAAGACAACAATTATTTGGTAACTAATTCATAAATTTAACTGTAAAAATTCATTGCCAGGCCACACTATATAATCTTTAATTAAAATTATAAAACAAGTGGGAAATACAGATTTGAAAGGAACAAACATGTGTAAGCCCTACTGTGTGTCAGGCCCTGTCAGATTGATTTCATCAGGAAACTACTCTGGAGCATTTTTATAGTTAAATTGACTTTTATCATTGTACAACGCTGTCCTTGTGAAAAAAAAAAAAAAACAGGACTACTTGATTAATTGCTAATGTAAAAATCACAATTGCTTTCACCTATTTATTTTTTGTTCCATTGTTTCCTCATGGTTTCCCTCTTGCTCAATGATGCCTAGGCCTCTTAGGGTCCTTTTTTGTAGAAATTACATTGAATCATTTATTAAATAATGTTTTTAAACTTTCAAAATACACTCATTAGTGCTAAATTTATTCCACTTGGCAAAAACCTCTTGGCAATAATATTAAAATAAACATTGAGTGTGAGCTATGGCAATTTGGAAATTCATAAAAGTGCAATTTTCTTTTGTTTCTTGGAGGCTGTACATTAATGTATAAAGCAGATTGCTGCTAACTCTCATAAAATTGGGGATAGGGGCAGGAAAAGTGATGCTGGCATTACCTGGGAAGGCAGATAACAAGTGGCAAGACCTAGAAAATCAGGTGGCAGGGCTATTAACCCACTCTCAGCCTGGCCCTAGATGTGGCTGGGAATAGCTGTCAATGGAGAATAATTCCTTAACTTACCATACAGCAAAGTACAGACACACACTGAAAATATAAGCTGGAGCACAAGGTAAGAGGGATTGATGTTGAATAGGAGGATTTAGTTAGGATCTTAAAGGCATAATGTACAGACTCTAAAATCCATCATCCTCCTAAAATACTCAGATATTAGTACGTTCTCCCCTGTGCCTCTGTAAGCAATTCTATTTTCAGATATCCTATCTGTAATAAACTTCAGAAATATTAGATAATAGAAAACAAATACTAACGATAGAACTGTGTGCTTATGCATTTTAATTTGGGATATGAACATAAATGGGCCTTTATAGATTTCTATGCTCTAGGGGTAAATATACTGAACTATTAACATAAAAATTAAAAATAGAAGTTATGTCTGATCATTCCTAATTTTAATTTTTGCTTTGTGATCTCTAATCCTGATTTTACCCAGGGTAGGAGAAGTAGAAAGAAAAAAATTCACTGACAGTTACAGGTTTAAGGCATTGTCTTGTTCAAATCATTTTAAATGAAATATTGTATATAAGAGTGGTAGTCAGTCTTTAAATTTTGTTCTTTATGATTTTGAGTCATCTAAATTATCTGGAGTAAACAAATATGGATCCCTTTAGAAGATAAAAATATTTGAAAATATAAATAATAAGTTATTATAAAATATATAAATTTATTCATTTTAAAAATATTAAATAACACTTGTAGACATTTTTCACATTCTTCATTTTTATGGCCATGCAGTAGGAGTAAATTATTTATCAAATGTAATAGATACTTACTATTAATTTCCAGATATAGCTGTTTGATGTCATCTCTGTATATAAATAAGAATATATTTATAAATAAGAATATATATATAAATAAGAATATATTTATATATATATTCTTATTTATAAGAATATATATCTCTATTTTCTCTGTAAAATATTATATCTTAATGTGCTTATTTGTACCAAAAGCAAAGACAAAATGGTTTAGGCAACTCAAGTCAGTTTCAGGTACATTTTTATTTTTCTCCCTAGATAATTGTAAGCTTTAAGGTCATGGCCATATTATATATTTCATCTGTTTTCACTATAGCATATATAGGTCTAGGCAAATAGTAATTACTTATTTACATACAGTGTATAATTAAAATGTGTATATCCATTACTAATTAATTAACTCAATAAACATTTATGGAGAATTGTGAGACTAACCCTGCCCCATAGACAGCAAGTTCCCTACTACTCACCCAGCAAGTACTCAAAAAATATTTATTGAGGAAGAGAAAGAAGGGAAAATATGTGCACACAGAGGAGTGACAGGCACACCACAGACAATTTAGAAACATTAGCTGTTGTTATTGTCATTAAAGTGACTTCTCTAAAGTTGCACAGCTGCCAAGTGGCAAAGGTGTGACTCATATTCTCCTATTGTGTTCTGCCAAACTTCACTTTCCATCATACCCAAACCTGAGATGATTAAATGTTAGGGAATATTTACACTGTACTGAGGATCTTTCCAATGCTTTTATTAGACCTGTTGTAGAGATAAGAAATGTTAGAAGTTATCAGTACCGTAAACAAGGATACTGTATGTTTGTTTACCAAATGTACCCACTTGTTAAATCATGGTCTTGTTTTTTTTTTCCTATGGACTTCCTGACTGGGAGAGGGTGCTCTATGAATTCAGATATCTAGGGGAAGGGACTTGAGGCCTCTTGGTATCTTTCATTCTAGTAGACTTGACAGGTTATGCTCTTTGGCCAGTAATTCCAAATGGCAACCAGTACACACCCATTATGTATGCAAAATAAATACAAAGAGGACCTGATGATGTAAGCCCTATCTTTCTATGGTTCTTCAATTGCTCTTATCACAAAATCTGGTCTCCCATATCCATATACACTGAGAGAAATACAGCTGATGTTCTTCCATATCCAAAGAATTCAGTGAAGTGTCTGGCTAAAAATTTTAAGATTCTTCTTGCCTCTTTTATGACATTTCAGCTGGGAGGAATCAATTTTCCCCATGCCTAATTACTTATCAAGAAAGAATTCTGGGCTAAAAAATCTGACTTTAACATTATTCATAGGAATTTCAACACCCAGCCATTCTCTGGTACTCTGGCAATGGCCAGCACTTATCATGATGCATTATATTCTGTTTCTGTACCTTCTCATCTTCCACACTTTGACTCCCTTGAGAGCAGGGGTCTAGTCTTTTATTTATTTATTTTTTGTCTTTTAATCTCAATATCAATAATGGTTTGCCCACTACCTAGTGCTGTTTATTCAATGAAGGCATCACAAACTTTACACAAATAGCATTGCAAAAGCCACCTTATCCAATCTTACTGAAATTGTTGCTCATGTGAAGCTGGATATACAGCATTAAATGCCTACGTGGCTATAGCTAGAAGAAGTGTTTGATAACTCCACCAACAAAGGATCATGGATCCAATGGTTTCAGATATTTTGGGGAAGTAGCTAAAATAGCTCCAAGTCTTTTTCACCGTGGAAATCATTTGCCCTTCATTAAATGTTGAACAGAACTTAAAACCACTTCCAATATCATAGAGCCAATAAAAATAAATAAAGCAGAACATGGAGTAGACATACAGAGAATTAAGAGAGATGTAATTTCTGGAGTAAGAGAGAGTCATTTTTCTCCTACTCCTTTTGTCCTTTCCTTAGAGAGAGGTCATATTGAAATAAAAGATGTGAATACATATCCAAACTAACTCAACTCTGAGCAGTGGTTTTTAGGAAAAGTAGAATTGATTTTGTTTAATTAACATTTATTTAGCTGCTGTCATATGTTGGGTGCCGTGTAATGGGTATAGTAGCCAACAGGGGAGACACAGTCTCTAATGTAATGATACTCTCACTGTATTTATTTGGAAACTAAGGTATATAAGCTATGTATGTTTCAAGCCATCATTAATAATCAAGAGTAAAGCAGATTACTATATTAAAATGGGATTTGTGAAGACTATGCTAAAATTATCAATTTTTGGTTGCTGCCAATAGAAAACCTTATAATTTATCTGTAACAGTCATAAAAGCACTCAGAAAGGAAAGAAACAATCTCAAAATAGGTATGATGGGACATGAGACACTATAACAGAGCAGTAAATGGAGCAGAACCAACATGACCCAAAAATCATACAGTCATGTTTGCCTTGACACTTCTAGCTCTAGTTTAAGTGAGGAGTGATTTGAACTCAATTCTAGAAACACAATTTATATTATCTACAAATTATCTTCAAATTAATGGCTTAATAAATATATGTAGTTCATTCTAGGAGTAGCTCAAGTCATTCTCAATTAATATAAATGCTGATGATGCACAAACCAGATGTTATTAAACAATGTGTCTAATAGATTATTCTCAAAGTTCTGGTGCCTAAAATAAGCAGATTAGGTAAACAAAACTCTCAACAGAAAGATAAAATGGTTGGTAACAATAGTTGTACATCAAAGCCACTTGAAGAATTTTTCAAAAAGAGAGCAATCATGCCTGGGTACCAGTCCTGAACTGTCCCTGGAAATCCTGATTCCTTAGCCTAGGATGCTCCCTCCTGGTTTTTCAAAAAGTCATCAGTGATCCTGATGCACACATAAGTTTGAAAACCTCTGAAACATGCCTGCCTTAACGAGGCTTATGTCACATCTTCGCTCTTCAAATAGAAAATTAAAAAAAAAGAAAAGAAAACACAAAATTTTAAGTAAATGCTATTTACGAATACTTCATATATTTCCTAAAGTTAGCCCATTATTATTTCTTCTAAGAAACACTTTATTAACCTTGCCTTTGAGTTACTCTATGCACGAAAAATTTTAAACTCTCTCTTATTTTAAAATACCTGGGATTCCTTTGCAAACCAGGTCCACCATAGTTTTTCCTTTCATATTCTGGAAAATGGTGTCCAACATATTTCACCTCACCATTTGTCCACCAAGATTTCCATTACCAATTTGAAATCCCAGAGATGCTTTACAAATCATGCTTTCTTGTCTATCCAAGACCTTGTTGTATTGCTGGGGGAAGGCTTTTCAAAGCATCACATTCCTCAGTTTTTCTACAAGGAGTAGGAGGAGCTCTCCAACTTTATTTATAGACCAGCTTCAGCAGTCCACATGCAGCATAGCAGGAATTAGGAACAGGGATCAAACAATGCATGGGGAGTTGAACAGTCATTTGCTGATGTTGCCATTAGCATTAATAATGCTAAGAAAAGATGGCATTTATAAAGATATATCCATTATTTTAAACTTTTCACTAATTAAGACTGCATGAGCAGTTAAAATCTATGAGGTTTTTCTCTAATTTACATTGTTCAACAGTGGCAATTAAAATTAGTCATCCCAAAGAAACCTGACAGGCCAAAGTTCAATTAAACTTTAAAAGAAGGGAAAGTCTGGATGTTTAGCCAGTTCTGAAACAGTTCTCTACAATGATGAACAAAAAAAAAAATGCCTCATAGCTGCTTCAATGAAAATGATAAGCACAAAGCATCAGTTTTACCCCAAAAGTAAGGCTTCGATTCATTTGTGCTCTAAGTATGATAGAATAAGCCAATTTGTGTTTAATGAGGAGATACCAAGAATAGTTAAAGAAAAAAAATAGGTCATAATTCTGTCCTGTAAAGATATAGTGTTGGACTACCTCCTAATTAGTCCATGACATTTTCTTAAAGGCAAGTGAGGCACCTGGGCATAGAAGTGTCCACTTGTAACACATAACTTTGAAATGTATTTTGGGCCAAGCTACTCTTCTCATTAATGAAGCATCTAAAACACCTTTCTACTTCTGAAGGCCACAGGTTTGAAGGGTGACTGCTTTTCCCCGAACTAATTTCCTTCAGAAACTTCTTCTGCAATCACCTTTTCTTTCTTCCTTCCTTCCTAGCATTTTCCTACTTAAAATATGCCTTTTAGTGTATAACTAATAGTGGTTAAGGTTCTAAATCTCATACTCTTAAAATGAAGGAATCTTACTGTTAACACATAAAGTTTGCTTATGTTAATTGATAAAGTAATAGCCATGCAAAATTGATTACTTTAATCCCCATCTGGAATATATAGATAGTCCTTATCAGCTTACTAAAAAGAGACTTTTGGAAAGTTACTCGGTATAACATAAGCCAATTAAATTATATAGGAACTTTGATTTTATTTAATCCAAAGAAAGCAGACTCTGGATTATTTAGTAAAAGATTATGAGGATACCTCACAGAAAACTGTCACCCTGGAATAAACATGAGAGACTGCTTCTTTAGGATGACAAACATCACACATCTGCTTAATTCAAAAAAGGAGTATATTCTGTTAGAATTATAAATAAATACTTTTTGCAGAGAATAGAGTAACAGATGGCTGGAGAGATTGTCCGTATCATTGAGTTAGCAATGGTAAAAAAAAAAAAAAAAAAAGACTTCCATAAAATATGAGTAATTTTGCCACTTAACCTCTTTTTCATATTGTACTTAAGGGAGGGTTTAATAATACAAGCGTTGCCTGTGGTATGAATAACCATGAACTCTGTAAGTTAAATCTTCTCAGAGATATTTTTCTATTGAAAATGGCAAAGTAATTTGCCATTTTGGAGCCAATTCAGAGAAACCTCAGTTAAGTTCTGGTGTTGTACAAAGTAATTATCATTGCACTGAAGACATAAACTAATAAAGAAACAATAACCTCATTTATTAACCTGCTGTGCATCTGGCATGGAACTGGGCAATACATACAATATATCATGTAATAACACTTATGCAAAGAAACATTATCATCCCTACTGTAAAAATAAAGAGAATCTAAATGTCGACCAAAGAAACCAGTAAATAATAAGCATAGTTAGGACACAAACACAGGTCTCTTTACTTTCCAAGCTACCACTTTGCCCCATGCATTTTTTATGGGTCCCTGTTTTCATTATGTTACCCACACATTACTATGTTGTGATATTGCCTCCACATCAGATCATTAACTCTTAAGTAAAGGCAAAATTTAATGATTCTTTTGCTGGAAAAGTGAGACTTTCACTTTCACTCAGTGTGTAAGCTCAGTGAGAAACCTTGGTCATCCCACAGGAGGATTCTTGTGTGGATGTATGGTAAGAACACTTAACATGATATCTACCCTCTTTAACAGTTTTTAAGTGCACAATACAGTGTTGTCAACTATAGGCATGATATTGTACTGAGTTCTTACATTTCAGTTTCCTCTAAAACTCAGTACATAGCCTTTTGTTGCAGGAGCTGAATGGCTGATTGACATTTTGGTTTCATAGTCATTTCATACCTCTTCCTCATCTGCCCTACTACTATGATAGATGAAGTAAAATACTTTTCTCTCTGATGGAGTTCCATGAAACAAAGGATCTATTACAACTTTCCAGCAATCCTCAAATCTCTCTTGCATATCTGAACTGAAGCTAGCTGGCAGGTAAGAGAAGAGGATACAGTCAATCTGTCCCACTAGTCCCACATAAGTTCTTAGAGTCCTGAGGTTGGGTGTTACAGACTTCAGTACCCTCTGGTAAAGAACAGCTCATAAAGAAGTCTTTCTTTCCTTTTTCTCTAAGAAAATAATCTAGGGCCTGCTTTCAAATTCTGGTACAGTATAATAATAGCAGCTCATATTATTGAAAGTGTACTAGGTGCCAGGCACTCCTCTATGTGATATATATATATATAAAATCTGTATATATTAATCCATCCCATTCTTAATAACAACCCCAGGTCTTAGATGTCAGGTTGGCAATGTTCTTCAGGTGTTTGAGAAGAGAGCATGTCCCTAATTTGCAAATTAAAGTTGATGTTGACAGTATTTAAAACGAAGTGAAAATTATATTTAAGAATGTCATTTTTGACAGAATTACTTACCACTGTCTTTTATTTCCTGGTATCATTTGCAGGTCTTAACTGGTGTTGATTAGAGTTGCTATGCTGCTAATTCAGAACAATTAGCTTTGATTAGTAGATCAATTTGCAACCCTGAAATTAAATTTTGACAGATAAAAATCTTCAAATAGTATATATTCTGTATTTTTAATGAAGTACAGTGAAGTTCATTATGTGATCAGTGGGTATAAAGAAATAAGTTGCTTGCATGGAAATTATAGCTCATTACTAAAACGTTTTATTTCTCTTTATTCTCAAAGACTATGTGCACAAGGTAAATACAACACTTTTTTTTTTTTTAACCAAGAAAAAGATTGTATAAAAGGTTGTACTAGAAGTCAATTACCAACCACCTTAGAGTTTTTGTTATCAGGCACAGCATGGTATAGTAAGGAGCAGATGCGCTCAAATAAAGTAACAGATTGGGGTTCTCAAAGTGCAGATCTTCTTTGATTTATGGTTTGGGGTTATGTTCTGATAAATCCATTTTAAGTTGAGAATATCATAAGTCGAAAATGTACTTAATACATCTAACCTACCAAACATCATAGTTTAGTGTAGCCTATCCTAAACATGCTCAGAACACTTAAAATTAGCTATAGGAGGGCAAAATCATCTCACACAAAACCAGTTTTATAACCAAGTGTTGAATATCTCATGTAATTTATTGAATATTGTACTGAAAGTGAAAAAACAGAATGGTCATATGGGTACAGAATGACTGTAAGTGTATCAGTTGTTTACGCTCATGATTGCTTTGGTGACTGGGATCTATGGCTTGCTCCCCCTTCCCAGCATCTTTAGAGAGTATCATATCACATATCGGTAGTCCAGGAAAAGATCAAAATTCAAAGTACTGTTTCTGCTGAACACATACTACTTTTACGCCATCATAAATCTTAAAATCTCTAACTTGAAACATTATAAGTCAGGGACCATCTATAATGCTATAATTTATCAGTTATTTGAAGTAAGGAGGTTTGCTTTTTCTCATCCGTACAATAGGAATACATGAGTTAATTATAAGGATTACATAAAAGTAATATAAACCTCTTAGTATTAATTTGGTAATAGTTCTATAAATTCCAAAATGGATTTATATTTTCACAGAAAGTCTTCTGTGAAATATAAAAATATGTATAAAATATATATAAATTATATTAGTATTTTGTTAAAAAAAAACTAGAATAATGTTGTTTTCTAAATATTCTATTTCTTTTTCAGAAAATTCATTGTTAGTATATAAAAACTATGAATTTTGAATGTCAATTTTGTATCCTGCAACTTTACTGAATTCATTGATTAGATCTAACAATTTTTTGGTTGAGTTGTTAGGATTTTATATATGTAAAATCATGTCATCTGTAAATAGAGACAATTTTACTTCTTCCTTTCCAGTTCTGATAGCTTTTCTTGCTTTTCTTGCCTCATTGCTCTAGTTAGGACCTCTTGTACTATGTTGGGTAGGAGTGTGAGAGTGGGTACCCTTGTCTTGTTCCTGATCTTAGAGGAAAAGCTTTCAGCTTTTCACCACTGAGTATGATGTTAGCTCTTGGCTTATTATATATGGCCTTTAGAATGGTTATATATGTTTCTTCTGTGCCTGCTAATTAAGAGGTGTTTTTTTTTTTTTTAATCATGAATGACTTAAATTTTATCAAATGCTTTTTTTGCATCTATTGAGATAATCATGATTTTGTTTTTCTTTCATTCTGTTAGTGTGATATATCACAATGGTTGATTTGCATATGTCAAACCATCCTTGCATCCCAGGGATAAATCCAATTGATCATGGTGTATGATCCTTCTAATGTGCTGTTGGGTTCCTTTTGCTAGTATTTCATTGAGAATTTTTGCATCTATATTCATCAGGGATATTGGCCTGTACCTTTTCTTGTTTTGGTATCAGAATAATGCTGGCCTTATAAAATGAGCTTGGGAATGTTCTCTCCTTTTTGATTTTTTGGAAGAATTGGAGAAAGATTGATGTTAAATCTTTTTTTTTTTTTTTTTTTTTTTTTTTTTGAGGGAGAGAGAAAGAGTACTTGTGCATGCGGGCAGGACGGGGGCGGACAGAGGGAGAGGGAGAGAGAGAATCTTAAGCAGACTCCATGCCCAGAGTGGAGCCTGACATGGAGCTCGATCTCATGACCCTGAGATCATGACCTGAACTGAAATCAAGAGTCAGACGCTAAGTTACTGAGCCACCCAGGTGCCTTGATGTTAAATCTTTTTTAAATGTTTGGTAAAATTTGACCATGAAGCCATTTGGTCTGGGGATTTTCTTCTTTTTAGTGAGAGATTTTTGATTATTGATTATAATTATTAACAGTTATTAGTCTATGTAGATTTTTTATTTTTTATATTCAGTCTTGCTAAGTTTTATGTTCCTAAGAATTTTTCCATTTCTTCTAGGTTGTCCAGTTTGTTGGCATATAGTTGTTCATAGTAGCCTCTTATGATATTATGATCCTTTCATTTGGGTCCTTTCTCTTTTTCCTTTGGTCAGGATAGCTGAGGATTTGTAAATTTTATTTCCCTTTTCAAAGAATCAACTCTTAGTTTAGTTAATCTTTTCTATTATTTTTCTGTTCTCTCTGTGTTGCTTTTGCTTACCCCATAAGTTCTAGCATGTTGTATTTTCTTTTTTGTTTGTCTCAAGAAACTTTTTATTTCCCCTTTCATTTATTTTTGACCCATTGGTTGTTTAGTAGAGTATTGTTTCATGCGCTCATGAATTTTCCAGTTTTCCTCTTGTTATTGATTTCTAGTTTCATGTCATTGTGGTCAGAGAAGATGCTTGGTATGATTTCAATCTTCTTGAATTTGCTAAGACTTGTTTTGTGGCCTATTGTATGATTTATCCTATACAGTCTTCCATGGGCACTTGAAAAGATTGTGTATTCTGCTATTGTTGGATAGAATGTTCTGCATATATGTCTGTTAGGTCCATTTAGTCTATAGTGTTGTTCAAATCCACTGTTTCCTTATTGGTGCTCTATCTGGATAATCTATTCATTGCTAATAATGGGGTATTAAATTCCCCAACTATTATTGTATTACTATTTATTTCTCTTTTTAGCTCTGTTTTTGCTTTATATATTTAGGTTCTCTAATGTTGGGTGCATGCATTTTTGTAACTGTTATATCTTCTTGGTGCTCTGACTTCTTTATCATTATTTAATGACTTTCTTTGTCTCTTAACCATTTTTAATTTAAAGTCTATTTTGTCTTATTAAGTATAATTACTCCTGGGTTTGTTTGTTTTGGTTATCATTTGCTTGCAATGTCTTTTTCCATCCCTTCACCTTCAGTCTTTGTGTGTCTTTAAGGTTAAAGTGAGTTTCTTGTAGACAGCATATTGTTCGATTTTTAAAAATCCATTAAGACATTATATGTCTTTTAACTGGAGAATTTAATCCACTTACATTTAAACTTACATTTAAATCCACTTACACAAAATAGGTAAAGACTTACTATTGCCATTTTGTCAATTGTTTCCTGGTTGTTTTGTAGATCCATTGTTCCTTGTTTCTTATCCTACTGTCTTTTGTTTATTTGTTTTGATGTCTTTTGGTATTAGTATGCTTTAATTTCTTTATTGTGTCTTTTGAGTAATTAACACAGGATTTCCCTGTGGTTACCATGAGGCTTACATAAAATATCTTAAATTTATAACACCTGATTTTAAATTGATAACAACTTCAGTAGAATTTGTAAATGTTACTTTTACTTTTCCCCTCCCTCACATTTTAGGTTATTGCTGTTACACTTTATATGTGTTTTTTTGTTTATTTTTTACTGAGTAACTAATATTGTTATGGTTATTTTTATTGTATTCTTTTTTTTACCTTTTAAAGTAGAGCAGTAAGTGCATTATGCACCACTATTACCATATTGCAGAATCTACAACTATATATTTACCATTCCCAGTGAGATTTACACTACCTTTTTATGTTTTTGTGATGTTAATTAGCATTATTTTACTTCCACTCAAAGAATTTTCCTTTTATTGTGTTCCACAATTCCCATAGGCAGGCTTTCTTCATTCTTTTCCATTCTTTTTTTCTTTTTCTTTTTCTTTTTTTTCTTTTTCCTCCTCTGACTAGGTAATTTCCAAAGTCCTGGTCCTCCAGATTCTTTCTTCTGCATGGTCAAATCTACTTTTTAAACTCTCTATTATATTCTTCATTTCAATTATTATATTTTTCAACTCTAGGATTTCTGTGTTTTCTTATGTATGCTTTTGTTTGATGGTTGCTATTTCCTTGTCAAACTTATTTTGATCATGCATTGTTGTTCTAATTTGGTTTAGTTGTCTATGTTTTCTTATAGTTCACTAAACTTCCATAAGAGGATTATTCTGAAATTTTTGACAGCTCACAGAGCTCCATTTCTTTAGGGTCAGTTATTAGTGCTTTATTAGTTTTCTTTGATGGTATTGTATTTACCTCATTTTTCATGATTCTTGATTCATTACATTGGTATTTGTGCATTTGAGTAAAGGAACTCCTCTTCTACAGGTTTGCTTTAGAAGAGACAGTTCTTCACCAGGTGCTCAGTTTGGGTTTCTGGATATGTCTGCTGGTAATGTCCTTGGACAGGTAGGTCCCGCTACTATGGTCTATTTTGGGGTGAAGCTGTTGTTCAAACTATGAGGACAGGGATGGGGGGTTGTGACACTGCCTGAGAACAGTTGGATAAGACTGCTGGCTTTGTTCCCTACCCAAGTGAAACTATAGGATGTTTGTTTGGATTTTCTGGTCAGGCTTACTAGATGGTCAGGACTGGGTACTATATGTAGTATCACACAGGACTATGAATTAACTTCCCTGTCCTGGCAGGACCTCAGGACAGAAATCGGGACCTAAATAGTTGGTTGTTTGGGAACCTGAATCAGGCCAGAGTGTGCACTGAATTCCCTAATCAGGTGCAGCCACCAGTTTTGCTCTGCAGATGGGGGAAGCCATGGTCTGTGCTCTGTTCAAGTGCTACTGCATACAGGGCTTTTGAATGGGCTGTGTTGCTTCCAATGTGCTTTGGTTAAGTCCCCTGGTCAGATAAGCTGAAGGCTATATTCAACAATGAATGGGACTATGAAATAGATTCCCTGCCCAGGCACAGTGGGAGATGCAGTTCTAAAGCCACTAAAACTCTTTGTTGTCTTAACTCAAGCCAACCCACATCCCAAGTTCCATGACTAAATAAGACCATTGACTTTGTTGGGCAAACTACTGGCTTTACCTTGCTGTCTCTTGGGTTGAGTGAAACCTCTATAGTTTCCAGGTGTTGTCTCCAGCCCTTCTGGTCAGATGGGGCTGGAAGATACTTTCCACAGCAGGTGGGGCTATGTCTCAGCTCCCTTGCCTGGGAGGGAAGGGAAGGGGCCACTCCAGGTTATTTCCAATTTACCAAAGAGTCTCTTTGGTTGGAGGAGGCTGGAAGCCACCTCAGTGTTGGCTCTGTATTAATCCCCCTGCCTGTGTGTAGCATAGGAACATCCATACTTGATACTGGCTTTGTTCTGGGGGCAATCAGCTTTGGACTGTACTACTTCCAGGAGTTGTCTTTAGCCCTTCTGGTCAGATGGGGCTGGAAGGCATTCTCCACAGTGGATGCTGCTATGATTCAACTCCTTACCTGAGCATAGACAAACCAGGCTCTATGCCAGCAAAATCCTCTATTTGAATCAGGTAGATCTGTACCCACTGAGTTCCCTGGTCAGAGTATGCCCTTGACTTGGTTCTGCAGATGAGCAAAACCTCCAGTTGGAATTACTACTTGGGCACTGCAGGTATGAACTCTGTCTGCCAAGATACATGTGCTAGTTGTTGCAAGCCCCTCCCCATTTCTCCATTACAGATTCTCAGTGGTTGAGCCCCACACATTCCCCAGCAATCCATGGTGTGAGATCAGAGTAGAGGCTTTTGTGAAGTGACACACAATACTAGGGGTGGTGCTGGTTGTCCCCCAGAGGCTCCCTTTTCCAACTGGAGGAACTGGTGTCTTAGGGAGATGTCTCTTGGTGCTGGCCTGGCCTGGGGTAATGCAGTCAAAGTGTAGCTGCTTCTCTTTTGTTCTAATGCAGTCTGTCTTGGTTTCTGTAGTGCAAGAGAGGGGGCAGTACTTAAAACCCACATTCTAGGATTCTCACAGCAAGGTTTTGTTCCTGAATACTTGTTAGTTGTTACGCTTGTGAGGGGGCAATGTCAAGAACAACCTGTCGCTATCTTGGTGATGTCACTCCTGCTCTAAACATTTTTAACCTAATAATATCGTTTTGTTATTTCAGTAATGCTTTATAGTATCTTTTTATTTTTTTCCTGTACACCTAGGTCATCCCTCATACACCCTATACATTTTTTTTTTTATTTGTGTGAAAAGGAAAGAAGGAGGGATATTTCATTAACCCTGATATTCATCACTATATGCATAATAGTGGATCAGGTGCTACTGGTAGGAACAGACATATCAATTTATTGTTTCTGTCCACAAAGAGCTTATTGCTAAGTTGGGAAGAAAATTTTCCTGAAAACGTTCATGATGCTAGCACCCAATAATATTGTAATTGTTGCAAGGGAAAGTTGCTGCATATAATAATGTAAAGATTAAATTTTATTCATATTACATTTAGTATAAGACAAAGATTGGTGAAAGATTTGAATTATCTAAGTAACACCTAAGGAAGATTTACCATATGTGTCTTCTTCAGTAGATTTTAAAGTATCAACAGACATGGCTATGTGAATAGAGTCTTTCTTATGGCCCCACTGGCATTAAATTGAGCGTTGTTACTCAGAATGCATTCATTTACCCACTGTGCTTTGCTGAAAAGACTAGTGGTAGAGTCAGAATGATTGTGATGATGATTATTATTGGAATCAGCAAGAAATATATACATTTGGATATTACTGAATACAGGTAATATTAGATTTTCTTTATTATTTTTTAAAGATTTTATTTAGTTAGGGGTGCCTGGGTGGCTCAATTGGTTGAGTGTCTGACTTTTGGCTCAGGTCATGATCTCGGAGTCCTGGGATCAAGCCCCGTGTGGGGCTCCCCACTCAGTGGGGTATCTGCTTCTCCCTCTTCCTCTGCCCCTCCTCCTGCTTGTGTTCTCTTTCTCTCTCAAATAAATAAATAAAAATCTAAAAAAAAAAAGATATTATTTATTTGTTTTATCTATTTATCTATCTATTTATTTATTTATTTATTTGAAAGAGAGAGAGAGTGAGAGAGCATGAGCAGGGGGAGGAGCAGAGGGACATGCAGACTCCCTGCTGAGCACGGAGCCCAATGTAGGGCTGGATCCCAGGACGCTGAGATCATGACCTAAGCCAAAGTCAGATGCTTAACTGACTGAGCCACCCAGGTGCCCCTGATTTTCTTTAAATACTTCATCTTCAGAATCAAGTAGTAAGTGCATTGGAGTTTGGGTGTATCATTTGTTCTCAAATCCTCTTCCCTTTCTGTTCCCTCACCCAACAGTTTCCTATTACTGTCTACTAATGCAGGCATTGGCAAGAGATTGAGGGTAGGAAAATAGGAGAAGCCTGATTACTTCTCATTCTCTCCCCTGCTTTGATATTGACTTGAGCAGTATCTGTTTTCTCTTTCATGTCTACTACCTACTGGGTGCCCTGTTTGCTATCTTTCTGGCTCCTAATTGTGGTCCCTGTACTTAGTTTCCAGTAGCAATATCCTTTCTTTGAATTTCTAGCTTTAGAGCTGAGGGTACTTTCTATACTTCTTTCTCTTTGGATTGCTCCACCTTGCTCAATGGTCAGCTTTTTTCATACATCTGTATTTGAAATTATTTTATGGAATTATCTGGGCTCTCTGATCCTGAATGGATCCTGAGTGTTCGGAGTGATTCAGAGGGACTTTCCTGATAGAGTTGTTAGTGTAGGGTGACAACACTTTTGCACCCATTGCACTTCCCCGGCAATGGGTAAGCTACCACATCCGTTACTTCATCGTTCAGCCATTTTCTGTACTTACTGGACAGTGGAAACAGTGCAGTTGGCTTCTCTCCTTGCTCCATATGTGTTCCTCTTGCAGCTACAGATTTGGGGAATAGGATGAACTTGCCTGATAGAAGAGATAATTCTTCAATATAGGGAAATTATTCACTGAATGTCCTCAGGTCGAACCTCCAAACAAGTTCTCAATTTCTGTTGTAATTCAAAGACATAACCAGATACTGCAAATGCAGGGGGAAAATGGCAGATTAGGAGTCAAACTGAACTTGATTAGAGTTTTATTTTCACCATTAACCAGCTGTCTGACCCACAGTTATGGGGAGAGAGACAGATAAAGGTTGTGGGGAGAGGAGACTCAATTGAAAAGATATGTAAAATTATTCATGAATATGACACAAAGACACCAAACAAAATGATGATTCATGCTTTATCAGAGTACTCAATTTATACAATTTTTTTTTCATTTTCTAAATAATTTTTAATGTTATTTTGTAATTTTTTCTAAGAATTTTAGTTTATTTTAAAGAATTCTATTTTCTCCAAATGTTAGCCGGCTAAAGGAAAGTTTTATAAGGGGAGCGGCAAGGGAATATAGGAAAAGGGAGACTTCCAGAACCACAGTTTTCCAGAAAAGGCAGGACTGGATGAGTTTTGTGTTATCATGAGATAAGAAGCAGAGATGCTATTAGTAATGGGGGTAAAAAATTAAAAAAAAATTAAAAAAGGGCAGCACGTGGCTCAGAAATGATAAGGGGCAGGCTAAAGTAATTTTGCTCTTGGCCTCTCCTTCAAATGCCTTGTTAGTCCCTTGGAATGTTACAAATAATCAGCAACAAAATGAATTATTATTTCTGTAAATAAAATATATCTTAGTTTATATTTCTAATCTATTCATATCACACCTTCCACATTCTAGTGAAAAGTGTAATGCTCTTAAAAGCTGAGTAGATGGCTATATTTATTCTGGGTTGAGAATAGAAAGTTTTGAAACCAGGAGTCAAAGAGTTACTCTGGGAAGAAGCTAGAATTGTAGAATGCGAAGTAGATTTAATAGGGCTTTACTTTTGTGGTCCTGCTGAGTTACTATTATCCAAAACACGCAAAAGCTATTTTCACCTTGTTCATAGTTTCTCCTAATGGCTTTTTCCAGATAAAAGTATTTTCAGTGTGTGATTATTGAGGTCAGAGCATTGTTTCAATGTAATTGTTTTTTGTTGCCTTTTATTCCTCTTAGAAAATGGCATAAGAAGATTAAAGTTCAGTAGAACCCTTGCCTTTTTTTCCCCTTAAGTAAATTAGTTGTAGGTGAATGGTCAGATTGACAGCATGTTTGAGTATTCCAACAAATGAACTTTATTTAAATTGCACTGTTGTTGATAATACCTAGCTCTGAAACATCATCCGTGATTTAAAGGACATTGACCTTGCTATTACAAGAGGAGTAACAATTGTGATGTTTGTGCTTTTGCAGTTTGACTGGTATTCAATCGTCTAGTTTTCTTCTTATGTACAAACATTACTTTTCTCTGGGTGCCAACTAGGTCCTAACACTATGGTTGATACAGCTGCACCTTAAAATCACCTGGAGAACTTTCCCCAAATACCAATGCCCAGGCCCTACTTCCAGGGAATTCTGATTTAGTGGTTAAGTTTGGAGATGAAGCAACAGTTATGTTTCAATGTGCAGCTTGGTTGGGAATTCTCCTGTAGAAGAAAAAAAAAAGGAAAAAAATGTAAAGATTTCTCTCCTATCATGAATTTATAATATGATTAAGTTGATGACCAAAGTCTTAAGTTTCATAGGAAATTGGAATGGAGGGAGCCATGTGAGGACAAAGAGCTGGTGATCTGGCAGATTGGGTGTCTAGACACAGGTAGGGTGGGAAGGGCTGAGTCAAGGGAGAAATTGGAATGGGGAATAGCAGGAGTGAGATCTCATGGGAAGAAATCCCAGGTTTGTAAGTGAAATTGCAAATTGTAAGCTTGAATCATAGAATCACTGACATCCCTGGAACATTTTTAAATAATTCTATTTTATTTGCATAGTACAAATATTTTGTGTACACCATTTTATTTGTGTAGTACAAATAGCCAACTGTGTTAATTCATCCCCCAAATAATTATTTTAATATATAATAGAAGTACAACTATTTTTCCATCAAAACTTCCCATGCTCCTAACATTGGAATTTCTGACAAACTACTAACTTGCACACAGTTGCATTTTCCAGTCTTAACCTCCTTCTTCCTATTTCCCACAGTGGCAGTCACAAGTAGTCCACCATCTCTACAAAACCCCAGCTCTATTCCCTCTCCCTACATAGATAACCCAACCTCATACTTTTTTTTTTTTTTTTAAGATTTTATTTATTTATCTGAGAGAATGAGAGAGAGCATGAGCAGGGTGAGGAGCAGCAGGAGAAGCAGACTCCCCACTGAGCAGGGAGCCGGATGTGGGGCTGCATCCCAGGACTCCAGGGTCATGACCTGAGCCAAAGGCAGAGGCTTAACTGAGGGAGCCACATAGGTGCCCCAACCTCATAATTTCTGAGATAATTATGGCCGCCCCAACTCCTTCTCTAACAGTTGACGGGTGTCTCTACCTAAATCTCTACTTCTTCCCTTCTGACTCAGTGAGGGGAAGCTGCCTTCCTCCTACAGTCTTCATATTTGCTCTGGATCCCCAGCCCTTCCTACCCCCCTCAGGTATGCAAAGAATTCCTTCTTCATAGAATTAATGCAGTTTATCCTTCAGAGTTTTACTGAAGATTTACCTCAGGAGAGGAGGCTTCCAATGATTTAGATTCTACTGCTACATGGAGGAGGGAGAAATGGAGGAGGCTATAGGACCTAGTTCTCAGATGTAACATGTAATTGTTGGTTAAACAACTATTCTCTGTACTCCTTAAAAAAAAAGCGATCATTGCCTTATTTGACTTTCACTAACCAGTACCTGGCGTGGAACAGAGTATGCAAGAACACTCCCATCCAGAGAGAAAAAAATAGAACATGATTTGTTTTGAAATAACTGATGGAACATATAATACCTAGTCTCTTTATGAACCAAAAATATTAAGGAGAACCTAGAGACCTGCTAAGATCTGCATATCACTCAGAATTGTCAGTGATTGTTATAGGCATTTAAAGGTAATAGCATAATGACATATCAAGGAGAACTACTTGTGAAACTTTGTATGAATTTATAACAAATGGCCAAATGCTGTGAGCTCAACTCTGCTGTGGACAATAAGTCACAGCCAGCTTGAGAGTCAGCATCAATTATAACCTCACCCTGATGACACGCTGCAAGGAGAATAGAAGGTAACATCCGAGTGTGTCCCAAACGTTTTCTGGTGAGAAACAAAATGAAATCGGGAAAAACAGAGTTTTCTAAGTTTCTCCAATCTGAATTTCAATTGGTTGCAAACAAAAGAGAAAATGGCAAGTCCCACTTTGTATGGAATGGTTCAGACTCTGAAGAGACATTGTGGGACATTATGCATGAATAACCTTGCCACCTGTGTGGGATGATTTGCGTGGTGGTGCTGCATAGACTGTAGGAGACTTTTCTGTAGTTTGGTCATTTTTGATTCCAATTAATATCAGCTGTCTTTGATGTGAAATGTGACCTGCACTGCCTTAATTAAGGCTGTTTTTATTGATCTGTCAACAAAATCATTTTGGGGATGTTGGAGAATAGAGAACAATTGGACTGTAGTGTTCAGCCAGAGGGATTTTCAAATCATTATGCAGCATTGAAAAAGAAGCAAAATCTCTAGCAACATCATTATTAATGATGTCTGAAGTTTATATATAATGTATTCATTCAGCATTCATAACAGAGTCTGTACATTTTCCTTATAATAGCCATGATGGTTTTTAATAACTTAAATGATGCTGAAAAACAAAAAACCCATGGTTATCCATTGGAATCAGAGTAACATTCAAATTGCCTTGATGCACAAAGCCTAAAGGATCCTACCCGCCCCCCCCCCCCCCACACACACACAACCCCCTTATCTTATTTCACCTCATTCTCCCTCTTCCTCTTTATGCTCTAGCTTCCTTTGCTCTCCTGGTCCTTTGCTCATGTCACATACACCCTGAAAGCCTTTTTCTGTGTTCTTTCGTTTGGAATAGAATCCCCCAGATCTTTTCAGTACTAGTAACTTCTCATTGTTCATCTCTGAAATAAAAAGTCATGATGTCTCATCTAAAATAGCCCTATTCATTACCTCCCAGTCCTCTGAATCCCATTATCCAATATTACTTTCTTCCATGACACCTTTCAATATTGGATATTATCTCATTTGCCTGGTTGCTTGTTTCTTTGTTTTCTGTATTCCTCTCTTGAATATAATCTTCATGAAAACAAAAGAACATATTTATCATGTTCACTTTTGCATCCCTTAAATCTAGGATAAGAGCTGCTCAAATACTTGCTGTGTGAATGAATAATTGAGTTATAACGTACAGCATTTAAAAATTGCCTTTTTCCAGGACTGGAAAATGTTCATAGCTTTCCAAGGAATAAGTAATCACCATTTGATTTCCAAACATGGGGAGTTATAAATCTCTCAATTAGTTCAGGACTTATGTAAGACCAACAACCTTATACTTTCATGTCATAATGATTTCACATTAGACCTAAGTTGGGAATTATCACACCAGTTCTGGATGCTGCTGGTTGTATATCTGATGATCTTAGTTATAGCACTCTTACCCATGTGGGTAGATATACTCTGGCAATTGATAGATAATTTATGCATTTATTTAGCAAATATTTATTGAATACCTCCTATCTGCTTAGTGCTGTGCTAAGTATATAGTATAAATTGGAATGAATGACCCCATGGGGTTTATGGCTTACTGAGAGAGACCCAATAATCAAACAGTTCCTCACAATGAATCACAAGCAATCCTATGATAAGGGAATGACAGAATGGTATGAGCACACAAAGCTGAAGCCCTTGACTCAAGTCAGCCTGTCAAAGAAAGTTTCCCAGAAGAAGTGGCAACAAACCTGAGACTAGAAGAATAAAGAGGAGTTAGTCAATGGAAGCCATGTATCCACCTGGCCTCATCCACCAACTGCAGTAATTGCTAGAATCCATTCCCCAAAATGCTTCATTCTATTTCAGGCACTATTGAATTTGGTTTTCTTTTAAATGTAGTCTACCTTGTTGCCCCTTCAATATTAAATCATCAGTCTTTATACTGGGAAGAGTTACTTCTAAACACTTTATATGTTTTGTTCAAGTAATCTTTATAACAATTCTGGCAAGGTACTAATATTATATTTATTTTACATATGAAGGAGTAAAGTTCCCAATATTTGACCCCAGCTCATCCACACAATTATTATAGCTCAGACTTGAGTCTCTGGGCCATTCTCATCCTCAGTACCATGTGGTCTCTTCTATTCTATGTCCTGTGATGTCTGCATTAGACTCAGTTTGCTAGAAAGAAACCCTTTTTGGCTAGTAACATCAGCCACATGTCAGTGTAAACAAAGCGCATTGTTTAATGCCCAGGTCTCCATATCTGACATTGATCTTGTGAATTTCAGATAATGGTATCAGACACCAAGTAGTTTCAGTTCAGGTCCAGAGTTGCCATAGTGACTTACTCTGTGGCTTAAAGAGTGGGCAAGTATCCTCTACCTCAGGTTACTAGACAAACGATCAGTGCTGCCTTGAGTTTTAAGTCTTTTCAAGATATCTTGGTGGAATAGCATGTTTATTAATTTTACCTTAGAGTAGAACATTTTAAGCATGACATTCCTGGAAGAAGGAAGTTACCATACACTGGCTACACCAAAATTATGCATCTCCTGTGAAGAATATCCATGACCCCTAATTGAAACTCCTGTATTTGACTCCTTCTTCTATATCCCCACAGCTTAAAAAAGCTTTTCCATCAGGATAAAGTCATCACTTGTGTTAGCTAAGCCAACACTCTGGAGCTTCATTATAGAAATGCACAATTATTATAGCTCAGACTTGAGTCTCTGGGCCATTCTCATCCTCACAGCTGCAGTGGGTTGCTGGACCCTACCTGTGAGCTCTTGGCAGATACCAATTTTGACCTAAGACCGTAGATAGTAAATAAACCCTATCTACTGGGACTCAGTTTCAAGTTATATGTGCTGCTCTTTCAACAATAGCAGTGTGACCTAGTTCTTGAAATAATTTCTGTTTGTTTACCCAATCATTGACCATCTCCAGAACCCCTAAGTTGTATAAGTTATCATTTGCCTGGGACTTTGTCATTGTTGCTTTTCAGTAACTTGTTCCTTTCTCTCTGGATGATGGGACACATGATTTGGTCCTGTCAGCCACTATCCAGAGACATCAAGGCAACTGGGTAAAAATCACAGCTAAAAGGTCTGGCTGCCTATTGCAAGAACTCTCAGATCTCAAGTAACTTTCGAGTAATTTGCTATATCAGTTAGATATTGCCTATATTTTTTTCTAGTCATCTGTAAGAACCTATTGCTACTTGGATCTTTTTATTGTCTACTGAAAAATTCTGAGTCTCAAATGTTTACAAAGACCAGAGAGAGAACCTAAATGCCAGCCAGGTGGGCACTATGGCGACCTCTGGGCATTTCCAGGGAACTGCAGCTCTTCTATCAGAGCTCACTCTTACCATGTTTGAACATGATCCTTATCGTTCCATATATTCTGCTTTTCCTTAGAAGACAAGAATTTATATATTTATGTGAAATCTTCAGTTTTATAAAGTTTAACTCAGAAATTTAAAAAATACCGAGAAGACAAAAAATAAAATGAAACAAATAAAATAGAAAAAAAAACTCCAGTAACTCCAATAACTCTCTGAAACTGCCCTGTAGCTCAGTTTACACCAAAGGATGACGTAATTCCAGTCCTGGTACCACAGGTACCCTAGGGTACCGCAGTCATATAAGATCTTTAGGAATTTATCTTACTATGTCTTAGACCATATCTTGCCTAGAGAAAATAATTATCCAGATTTCAATATAAAATGGTAACCTATTTTGGTTGACCACTTCTAGAGAGATAATTGAAAGTTGTAGACATTTATGGATATATATGTTAAAGTATGTAGTACACTTGTATTGGTGCCACCACTACTAATAAGAGTAATTGGTAGTAATATCATTTGTAAGGAGTCATCAGGCTTGGAGATGTCAAGGCCAAAATCTCCAGATTCTTTTGACATACCTGAGTTTTTTCCTATTTCGGCTAATCTGATTAAGTTTTCCACTTCACTTTCTATGGAAAGAAAGTGTAATCATCAGCAAGAGCAATGATTCTAAAGCATACCTAGGGGAAAATGAAACATCCAGGATTCCCAGAGAGATTTGATAAGCTCACACAAGTCACTCTCTCCACTCGCTGGGACCACTTCTATTTCTAGCACCTTTTTACTGTTCCTGACAACACTCCCAGTTAAGCTGAATAATTTACCCTCTCACCTGACAGCCGCTGTCATTATAAAAATTACCAAGCCAATTCAGAGCGTATCTGCACAATGGGGGGGACTTAAACTTTTAACAACCTTCAAGAAAGCCTAGACTCATCCCCACCTCTTGTCAACTTGTACATGAGCTCATCTTTAGTTGCAAAAAGTTGGCAGATTAGAAGATCATGTATGACAGATCTGAAATAGCATTCATGACATTCTTCCCTAGTAGTATCTCTGAAAAGAAGCATAATGAAAAATCATATTTAGAAATTTGGTAACTACTCTACAAATCGGAGAAGTTTAGGTTTATGGCCAACTATTTATAATCTATTCCATTTATCTGTAATAAAGTCCTAGCAAGCTGTGACTTTGAATATTATAGGGAGGTTTATCAGAAATGCTGTGGAATGTTGCTCCTTTTTGAAATATTTTAGATATTTGCTTTTATGCTTATTTCATTCCACTAGAGAGATTGGAAGGACACAAACACTTTATGTTTTGATTATAGTCTATCTGTTTGAAAAATTGCCACTTCTTTCTTGGCATTCTGTTTCTGGAGTTGAATTATACTATCCTATATATACTAATAATGTATAATAAACCTCTCCATTTGTCACAGCTTCTGAAAAAGTTTGATCAACCAAACTATTCTTTTTAAGTGATAATTATTTATTTTTCCAAAACTCAGTTAAACATATATATATATAATATACATATATATATTATATATATATATATATATACACACACATACATACATAACTTGCCATGTCCAGAGATCAGCACTGTAAAACAAAAGTTAGCATGTAGGTTTAGACTAATTCTAGGCAATAGTGAGGAAATATAACAGTTTGTTTTTCTTGGGCACTCCTGTGATAGATGACTCTCCTTTTGGTTTCAGAAACTCTACTTTTGAAAAATATACTTTGCAGACCCCTCTTAATACCTGTGTAGTTAACCTCTAACCAGGCTATCAACCACAATACTAGAGTACTGTTTGAAGGGTTTTTAATTTCTTTTTTCTTATTTGTTGTATTTACTTGGAATGTTTCTTCTTTTCCTTCCTTTTTTCTGTAACTCACTGATTCTAAGCCATTGTGGTATAAAGGATAACTCTCCTCTAATCATTGTTTTGCTAAAAGCCATAGATGCTGTTGTATATTTACATGGTGATGTGCTTATTTACACTGCCTTGGCTGACTTAGAAGGGATTTTACTCCAGGTTTTCTATTATATGCATACAGATGTTTTTGGCTAGGGAGTGGGAGCCAAGTAGAGTTTAAAATCCCAAACTCATATTTTATAAGTAGTAAGTCATAAATTACTTAGGATTCTATCCAGCTCTCCTTTACCAGTTTAATGAGGTAAAGGAGAACAGTCATCATATTAAATTATGTCAGTTTTTCTGGGAACAGGTGACAGAACAAATCATTTCAAACTCCCTCTTTCTACATTCTAAGAATCCGCTGAGGACTGTAACTGCTGACCTTTGTAGCAGTTGACTTGTAGCTTGGGAAAAAAAAAAATGAGTGAAGATTATATTTCACTGGACATTTTTACCCTAGCTAAGGTGATTCTTACCAACTCCCACCCCTATGCAATGTTCTTCTAAGAACGTGGATACATATAATAGAGTTCTAGTATGGATATTCATGTTGTTAATAAGCATTTTAGAAAGTTGATGACTTTGTCCAGAACTTAACTGATAAGGGTTTGTATGTGAATATATAATGTGTATAAGGAGCATATATACACATATATATATGTGAGAGAGAAAATAATATATGTATATATACACATACAGATTTAGTAATTTTTATATATACACACATGTATATATCAAGCCACAGAGAAATTGAACTTGTAATCAGAAAGTTACATTATTAAGAGAGCTAAAATTATAGTTTTTATTTCAAGTTCCCAGGGATTTAAAATAAACTCACTATTTTCTATTTCATGTTTCCTTAACTCTGATACCAGTATTTCATAAAGAATATTTCAGGGACCATTATTCACACAAGATGCTTCATGAGAGAAATAGGAGTTTCACAGCTAAGTAAGTTGGGAAAGGCTGTTCTTTCTAAGTATGTGATTCTATCATCATGGTAAAGGTTCTAAGAAATTTGCTTAATTTTGCTTAATCTAGCATTTCTCACATATGTTTGACTATGAAATTAAGATTCTATAACTGCTTCTTGGAGACATTGAAGTGCTAAAAAAAGTTAGAAGTTCTGAACTTTTCAGAGAAATTTGTGATGTATTTAATCAGTGGTTGTTTCAAATACCTTTGACCCTTTCTCTTGGTTATAACATGATGCTCCTACTTGTCTTGGGCCTGGCATTCTTGAAACTGATTTATGTTTGCTATTAATTAATTATAATGAGTAAACCTCCCTTATTGAAAAGCTATAATTGTTCCTTGTCTTTGAAGTACAACAACATGACAGCATTGGATCCTACAGGTGAGATTTATGTCATTTCTGTCAGTGATATCTGAATGGAAACTGAAGATTTTTGTATCTAAAGGTTTGCCATTTAAAACCATTTTCCTTACCTTACTCATAGATTCATGAAATGGGAAGTGGGATCTGGGGATCATTTGGTCTCAATTTTTTTATTTTTTTTTTCCTTTTTTACAGCAGGGAAAAACAAAGCAAAACAAAACAAGGAAAATGACTACTCCAAAGTTAGAAACTTTCCTGAAGATGGAATCCTCCATAAAGGGGGGCATTGTAGCTTAGTGAGTGAGCACAGGCTCTGGAACCAGATTGTTGGAGGTCAAATCCGGGCTTTCCCACTTACTGGCATTTGATCTTGGGCCAATTACTCACCTTTTGTTTTTTTGTTTTTTTTTTCAATTGCCTCATCTATAAAACAAGCATACTAATAGTATCTGCCTCAAAGGGTGGTTGTTTGGAGCCAAGTGAGCTAAAATATGTATAACTTTACTCTGTTGTGTAGCCAGTGCTGGACAAGTAATTGCTATTATTATTATTATTATTATCATTATTAAGATTCAAGTCTTTAATTTCTAGTCAAGTGTCTTCAGGAGATAGTTTATATAGTGTCCCTATAAGGAATATTTAATAATATTTACTGACTTAGTGCTCAATAAGTGCTATCCCACTGAGGCAGTGAGTAGGAGGCTGTCGAGATAAAGTCCAGGTTGCCCTTGGTCCTAGAGAATGTGCAATGAACAAAGCAACCCTCGCTGCATAAGTTATATGGTACATGAGGAAGAAATAAAAGTTTATTGTGTTAAACTGTTGAGGTTTTGAGAATTTACTCTACTACATGATCTAGTTTAACCAATCTGAAATTCATATCTATCAACATAAAATCATGTTTATTTGTGTGTGCATTTAAGAGAAAAAGGAAAAGTTAAATGACAATAGAATTTAACACAATATTTCCCCTGGCTAACATAAGGCCTGGAAGGAAAAAGAACTAAAACTTTCTATGCCTTTGGAAGACATCAGGTTTTCAATAAATGAAAGGAAAATAATTAACCTAATATCATTCCCTATCATAATGATATAGTAAGTAAATGGATGGGAAGAATAATCATGGCACAAGAGATACACGCTGTACAGAGAGAATAATTGAAGTTCAGCTAAAATGAGTTAATTTCCCAAGGTCTCATAAAAAAATAGATGGAAAATAAAAAATATGCCTCACCGAGGCCCCATTCCAGTGTGCTACTTCCCAACTCATTTACAGTTCCAATATGTGATTTATGGTATAAAGAACAGAACAGTATTTTGGAGATATAATGGATTGACCTCAATTATTTCAAATAATAACATTATATGAGTTATATTAATATGTTTGACTAGGAAGTTCTCCTATATAAGTTGTCCTTATGTTATTAAGTCTAATAATTTCCAAAATCAGCAATCTGAAATAATAGTAACGGATAATGTTCCTCATTTCACATAATACGAATACATGGAAAAACTAATGACAGTTTTACTATTTTGTCCTACTCTGTGGTAGGTATAGATTATAAAGAAAAAACAATGCATTAGGCTTACTTACCTAATTTCTTACATAATCTCAATATTCTTAAAAGTAATTTCTTTGGAACATACTTATTTGGGGATGTCTTAATTTATTCCCATTACTTAATGGGAAAACTATAAAGAGATTTCCAGTAAGATTATGAGGAAGGCAAGAATGGCCACTATTCCTACTCCTATTCAACACTCTACTAGAGATAGAAATCTAGGCTGCCTTAATTTTAAAAAGGTAGTCATATTGATAGCAAAAGAGAAAAAATTGCCAAACTGACCAACAGATTTAGTAATTGTAACTCATCCAGCCATTGGGAGGAGACCAAGAAAATTACAGAATGAAAAAAAAAAAATTGGTATACACTCAAAACTAGAATAAAGGAATCTGGGATGCCTGGGTGGCTCAGTTAAGCAGCTGGCTCTTGATTTCATCTGTGGTCATGATCTCAGAGTTCTGGGATAGCCCTCATAGGGCTCAGTGCTCAGTGGGGAGTTTGCTTAAGGATTCTTTTTTTTCTCTCTCTCTCTATCCCTCTGCCCCTCCCCCCACTCACACTCGCTCCCTTGTTCTCTCTTTTTCTCTCTCAAATAAATAAATCTTTTAACAAAGGAATAAAGGAATCTATTGTGCTGGAGTTCTTAAGTTATTCTAAAATTTCAACCAATTCTTTTTAAAATGGTTTGTTTTTCACATTTTTATTGTTCTTATACAAAGTATTCATATATATTTTCTTTTAAATTCAAACTCATAAATCTTAGGTTCAACTTAAGTTAAAGTTGTTAAATAGCAATTTGTCTTTTATCTCCTCTCCTGTCCTATTTTGATCTCCTGTATGTTACAGACTTCTCATGTTGCCCCTTAACCAAGATCTCTGATTAATTCTGGCCACTGTTATCCCCTTATTAAAAATATAAATTTCTCTTCATTGCCATCAACATTTTGAAAATGACAATAGCTAAACAAATACCCCATTTACTACTTGTGTATTAATAAATACATATTCTCTGAGGTAATATATTTGGGTTTTAATATGAGTACTCAAGAACCATAATAAGAGGACTGATTTCCTCCTGTCCTGCAAGGTTAATGACTTTTCTACACATATATGGAAATTTTCCTATAGGATTCAATCTTCTAGATCTAGAAGATCTAGATAGATAGCACCTATTTTATGAAGCCATTTCCTATCCATACAATGACCATATATTCTTCTTTGAACTTGGAGACTCACCATAATTAGCAGAACTCATGTTCTCTTGTGCTCTCTTAGCAGAGTTTTCATGTCCTGTTTGGACGGTGAATTATATGGTCACCCACCTATCGTACAAATTAGAAAATTAGAATTGAAATGAATCTTTATTTTTGTTATTATATCATATTATTAATGCTTATATTTGAGAATTTATTAAATTCAAAATTTGGTTTGTCATAATTTCATCATATATGTATAATATGTATAATGTATTATATATGCTATATATAATCTTAATCATATTAAGTTAAAGACAGATATTTGACATTATCTGTATTTACAACTTTACTTGCATACAGTGCATTGAAAGAAGCTATGTGATAAATTTTGAATAAATGAATGATCTTAGTTTTAGATATAGTTCCTTACAGTAAGTGCTAAGTTTTCCTATTTGTTGTTATTAAAAGTATATTAAGTATGTGTATAATTGTCTTATTTACTTAAGCAGTAAATGCCTAGCTTTTTAAATTGTTCATAACTCATCTCTTCAGTATTAACCTGTTGTGTATTTTTATAGAAGAGTGCCAAGGGAAATATTTATACATATCAATAATGTTAATAATTTATTAAGAATTTCCAAGTTGTAAATTAATCCTAATGTATTTTCAGAGGCATGTCATTATAGGAAAGGCAGGTAGGATAAAAAATTAATTCCTCCCACCCAATAAACTTCTTAAAATATAGTACATGCCTATTTTAAATAATTTTAAAAATACAGATGAATATAAGTAAACATATAAAAACAAAATGGAGTATTATTGAATTTAATTAATGATATATCAAGGGATCTTATGTATCATGGATTGTCAAACATTTTGATTGCTTCAGCATATCATATATAAAGAAAACACTATAAAATTTAAATTTTAATATTGTAACATGATAGTTTTAAAAAAAATAGTCTCTTTTTTTTTTCCCTTTACTTAATTTGAATGGTTATAGTGCTCTGATGTGGGTATTTTTAGTAAATGAAAGAAAACCCAAACATGTTGAATTGTCTGTAGTCAACTTGGCATCATAATAGGTCCCATCCACACTCTTTTCTGTGGAGGTCAAAGAGCAACATTCAGTACATGCTACCTAGGTTCCCTTTCCCTGTGGGGTAGGGATCAGACTCTTCTAAAGAGAGGTCACTGTGCAAGATTGAGAAGACTGAAGGGAAAGATAGGCCCTTGTTCTCTGGAGGCGGTGGTAGCCAGGTGAATGGGTAGAGAGGATATTTACAGTAATTTACCAGTAAGCTCTTGAGAACATCCTGATGTATCAGTTGATGGTCTTTGGGTACTTGATGGAAACTCTACAGATTCTTTAGAATTGTGACAGCTTCCGCGTGAATGCCCAGAACCTCACATTTCAGCTTTTCAGTTTGAAATGTTCAGTGACCACTCCCTTGACTTACATTATTCTGCAAATTAAAATGCTTTCTTAATCCCTACATTAAATTCTTCATACCAGAAATACATGAAATGGTTTCTGCTGTACTCTTCAAATCCTAATGGATACGCCAGTGAAAGTGCCCTACGTTAATGGACTTTTATTTTGTCACGTAAGAAATGTAGAGGTAGGCTTGTTCTAGGGGTGATTATTTCAGGGGCCCAATCATATTGTCAGAGACCCAGTTCTCTCTACTTCTTTCAGTGCCATCCTCCAAATCACTGGCATTTTGTCTTAGACCGGCTCCTCTCCTCATTAGCGTTGCAAGGCCAGGGCAGAAGAGGTCCTGTGAACACCCATCACTCTGTATCAGAGAAACATTTCTCTACATCTCTCACCCTCATCCTCAGAACAAAAAGGAACTATAGCCAAATGCCTGCAAGGTGTGCGAGTTGTGCCACCGTCAATTTCAGAACAGTAAAATTTTAAGCAACAGAAGTGCTTATATGAAAGAAAATAAATCAACTTGCTAAATCCTTTCTCTTAGAGAGCATAAGTCTCATGGATGCTGGCATCCTCACTTCCCAGAAGGGATGAGTTTTCGTCTCCTTACTTCTCTATGTGTTCCTCATATATGTGTGTCCTGATGGCGTGCAACAGTTGCACATGGTACTGAAAAATATTCTGTGGTATTAAAAACACGTATTTCTCTCAGATTTGTAATATAACTAGTTCTACAAGTCACATGAGTAGCCATGCTGCTGATTTTTATACTGGCAACTATATGGATTCTTAAATACAAGAATTATGAGTTATTTTATTTCATAAAAATATTTAACATTTAATTTAGTTTCAAAATTAAAATTTTAGCTTCACTCGAATAATGTAAATATTGTCAAGAACAAGGGGAAGGGCGCCTGGGTGGCTCCGATGGTTAAGCGTCTGCCTTCAGCTCAGGTCATGATCTCAGGGTCCTGGGATCGCATCCCGCCTCGGGCTCCCTGCTCCTTGGGAGCCTGCTTATCCCTCTGCCTCTCTCTCTCTCATGAATAAATAAATAAAATCTTTAAAAAAAAAAAAAAAAAGAACAAGGGGAAAATGCACAAACTAGAATTTTGACTGAAAATCAAAAGTTTTCTTTTTTTTCCATGTACATGTGTTACTAAGTTGATAGCAATAATATTCTTTGAAAAATGCAGGTGTTACACATGAAGCTTTCTCAATCTGCCCAAAGATGAAATGTCATGTGAAGCACACATAAAATTTGACCTTAAAACTCTTGTTGGACACACAATGATAATTCCATCCAAATCCTGCAAAAAACAATTTTACTGAATAAACTTAAGACGTGAGATACACTAAAAGCAAATTGTGGTCTTCGGCAGAAAATCGAATTAATTTTTAACTTGTGCTATCTACAGTTATTTGGCATGGTTTACAAAAACAAAACACAACACAACAAAACAAAACAAAAAAACCTGACTTAAGTTTGGCTATTTTCCTTTGGAAAATATTAAACTTATTTTAAAATCTTTTAGAAAAAGTGATTTTTTAAATTTCAAAAGAAGAGTGATTTTAGTCAGCTAAAAACATGCTGCTGTTTTTAGAATTTTTCTTTTTTTGGTACTATGCCACATTGAAAAGTTTGACAAAAAAGAAAATTAAGTACCATAGCTGCAATTCCATGAGAAAGCAGAAATTTAAGTAATATAATAGCAATTTATGATGAAATTTTAAAAATAAGAAAGAACTTCAACATTGTTGTGTCAAATCTTGACTTAAACCACCTAACTAGTGATTTTGCTGAAATGTAGGAAGAATCAAAAATGTATGGAATAAAACCATACAGTTTTTTTAAATGCCTTTATTTTTCTTATAAACATCCCACCCATCAGCTATCAGCATGTGTAATACCAATTAAATTGTTTTTGCTATTTTACCAATTTTCAGTTATATGAAATTCTAGTTTCATGTACATATGCTTGGAAAGTTTATCTATTGTGGGTAGGAGGTATACCATATCTTATTTTCCAGCTGGATATCTTTACTTTTACCTTTTAAATATTTAAACCTATAGTTAGTAGGTAGGACTTGGCTTATACCTACTGTAAAAAGTTATGGGTGAACCTGCCCCTAATATTCCCAAAGTTGTGATTGTAGTTGCAGGTGGTAGAAATGTAGAAAAAAAATTTTTAACTACTGTAAAAAAAAATAAATTAACCTTTCTCAAAATTTTTTCAACAGATGGTCCACATGGTAATTATTTATCCACGTTTTCTACTTCTTGAGTTAATTAAGTCAAATTGCATTTTACCAAGAAAAATTGCCCATTTTATACATATTTTTCAGATTTCTAGCATATATATAGTGTTTCTTATAATTTTAATCTCCTTAATATTTATCATTAGAGTTTTAATTATAAATTTCCACTGGCATTAATGGCTTTTTTTCCAAATGAAATTTGTGAAAATAATTGTATATTTCAGTGGTTTACTGAATATGTTTTTAATGATATATTTGTTTTTCTGGTATTTAATTAATTTCAGATATCTTTATTTTGCCCTCTACCTTGTATAGGTTATATAGGTTGGGTTTTTTTTAATGTTTAATGTTTTTTTAATGTCTGTAAGATGAATATTTGGACTAATTTTTTATTGATATAATAAGCTCATTTACATATAAATATCAGAATAGAACATTGATGATTTTTATAAATTTCCATATGCCACATTCTTGTTGTTCTTGTTTTATTATTGGCTTTATTTTAAATTTATTTCCTCATTGTTTGAGAAGTTATCTAGAAATGTGGAAATGAAATTTGTGAAAATAATTGTATATTTCAGTGGCTTACTGAATATGTTTTTAATTATATATTTTTTTTCTGGCATTTAATTAATTTCAGGTATCTTTATTTTGCCCTCTACCTTATATAGGTTGGGTTTTTTTTTTTTTAATGAAAATGATCTGAGTAGTTTGATTCTTTTTATGATGGATTTAAACTTGTATTACTCATTTCTATTTTATTTAGTTCATGGTGTTCAAAAAATATGTCCTATGTGTATATTTGGAAACTTACTGAGATTTTATTTGTTGCCTTTTAAATAATCATGTTTAAAAATTCATAATGCTATAAATGGTGTAGCTTCCATTTGCTAGGTCCAGAGTTTAATATATCTCTATGAGGTTTACATATTAGTTAAATTCAATAGTATAAATATGTTTAAATAGAGCTTCCTCTGGAAAGCATTCCATAAAGGGTATGTGACCCCAGATTAGTTTAGGTACCTACTACACACTATCACAGTACTTAGCATTTTCTAATTCCTCTACAAAGCACATTTTTTTGATCACTATAGCTTTATTGTAAATCCAATGTTGTTCTTATCTTTTTTTAATTTTTATGTTATGTTAATCACCATACATTACATCATTAGTTTTTGATGTGGTGATCCACGATTCATTGTTTGCGTATAACACCCAGTGCTCCATTCAGTACATGCCCTCTTTAACACCCGTCACCAGGCTAACCCATCCCCCCACCCCCCTCCCCTCTAGAACCCTCAGTTTGTTTCTCAGAGTCCATTGTCACTCATGGTTCATCTTACAAAGCACATTTTAGACTGAATGGTAACCACGTATAGTATTATTTTTCCATATTAAGTTATAATCTCAATGAGGCCAAAGATCTTATTCTTATCGATGTGTTTGTTAAGTTTTGTATGTTGATTATGTGTTGTCTGTACCTACATGGTATGTTTGTAGACACTTAGTACAGTGTCTAGCATATGTCCCTGAGCTGCAGATGACAGGCAGAGATTTCAGTGTAGATACATCATATATGAAATGAGTGTGAAAAATCTAGAAGGAGATGCCAATAAGGGACTGAATATTTGAATTTCCTGCCTAGAAAGCAGGTTATGCTAGAAATATATATTTAGGTGGAAAAAGGAAGAAGAACCAAAATGATTCTTTTAAAAGGTGACCAAATATGTAGTGGAAAAATCAAAAACACGTTATGTCCAAGAGACTAAGAGTAGAAAGCAAGTTTTTGAAGGAGGAACTGACTGGATCAAATGAGATGAGTAGAGAGACAGAGGGGTAACTGGGGAAGCTTAGGACTAGGGAGGGTTTTTTGGTATCATTTTTTTTTAAATAAATGGGAAATAGTCATTAGAGACTGAAGATGTAGGAGAAAAAGAAATGGATGAATGTAGCCCCTATAAAGATAAGAAGGAATGAGTCTCAGAGGCCATGTAGAGACATTTGTTGCCTTTGACAGGAGAGGGTGCCCTTCCTCCTTTTCCCAGAAAAGAAACATGGAAAGTGCTGATACAAGCAGGTTTCAAGTTTCAGGGAGTAAACTGTCAATATAGTCAAAGTCATCAGGCCAACATTTTTAAGAAATAATAGCTGGATATAATATTTGGCCTGTAGTACAATTTAAACCAAATAGAAAGTATAAAAAGACAAAGAAAATACATTATATTCAGTGAAAGATAGTATTTGCACTTTAAAATTAATTTTATGTAGTTATATATTTTCACAAGAGGTATGGATTACGATGTAGTTTGAAGAAAAAGTGTTAGACTGATATATTTTCCCCCCGTTGATTTTCTTCAAAAACTTTTAATTAAGTATGGAGGACATATTTTTCATTTTTGTTTTTACCCAGTTCAGTGATAAAACTAAAAAGAATCACAGCCTTTGCTTGTTAAAGGATGGATAATTTTTAAAATATAAAATAAAAATAAGGAAATATCTAAAAGAGTCGACACAGATAGTTAGTGTGACTTTTATATAGGCAGGCTCTGAGAAGGTGATTGTTGTAGACGTGTTTTGCAGGAGTGACCTAAAGAGAAAAACCTGTGATCCAGTGAGGGCACAGGATAAGATGGAAAGAAGCCAAGGAAAGGGATGGTTCAGATTAAGTCAAGGTTCACCATGATCTCAGAGAACTCTGGAATGTCAATGGCACCTCAGCTGTCCCACCTCAAGGCAAGGAGGCTGGCTACTTAGTACCCTTGTATCAGTCAGTCATTCGCTACAGGCCTCAATTTCCTATCCCAGCATTTCTGAGTGTGATGGCTCCTGATGCAGAAAAAACACAGCTCTGAGAATATTAGCAGCCATAGGTGGGTGCAAGGAATAAATGGGTCTGGGCATGGGAAATGGAAAAACCCTGTCCTGGGGCATCAGAAGAATTAGTACATAGATCTCATTCTGTTTTTAATTGGGACAAGAATCATTTTCTTCATATGAAAAAGGCAGTTGGCTTAAATAACTTCTCAGGTTATTTTCAGCAATGTGTGTTAGTAAAAAGACCGTGGACTTTTGAGTGAGAAATCTGTTGGAATAGTTGTCCACCAGTAATGAGCTTACATCAGGTCTTATTTTTTAATCTATAAAATGTGAATGATAATTCCTAAATCATATTCAGAGTCTTTATCCGATAAAGTTCTTGGTACAGCCATCAACAGTAAATGATTATATTAAAATAAATAATATATATGTTATCTTTTATATAATCTTTTTTCTGTGGCTCAGGAAAAGAATCTCACCATTTAAAGCTATCAGTATGCCTTGAATATAGTATGTTGCTAAGACCATTTTTAGTTTTTCATCTAATTAGAGGGGTTTGCATCTCTTGTCTTCTTGAATCATTGAATATGGGTCTACAGAGGCCCATATAAGTAAAAGCAGTTAAAGTAGTCTAAATAAAACTAGAAGAGTTTGTCCAAGTGAGAGCATAGTGACTGGCACATTTTGTTTGTTGGAGGAAGAGAACTGTGTTCAAAGATGATAATCTCTATAATACCCACTATTGTTTTTCTGTTTTCTAAAAACCTTGATTCATTTTGTATTACTCAGATACCACTTGAGCAAAATAACAGATTGAATTAAGTGTTGGCTTCTATTAGGACATGATTTAATCAGTACCAGCAAGGTTTTTTTTTTTTTTTTGGCCAAACCCCAGTGATGGAGCATACACTTACCTAGTGTTGCTACTTCTAATAAAACCTCACTCACAAAATAGGCAGCCAATTTATGGGTCATAGTTGGCTGGTGTGATTTTTTTTTAAATATTGCATCAACTTAGGATTTCTCTTGATCACCGTGTTTTTTGTCATTCCTGAAATTATGGATTTGATATGAGTACCTCATTCACCTTACATTAGTGTTATCTCAGGAGATTAATAAGTAGCCATCCTTTGCGTAGAATCATAGCATCAAATTTAGATCTTAGTCTAGAATTTTTTTAAAAACATGAAAATATTGTATAGATCCTGAGATGAAGGCCTCCTTGCAAGTGTGAATCAAGTGTGAATGAAGTGTGAATCAAGTATCTTCTCTAAGCATTCGAAAACTTGATGTAGTGCTAACAGTAGCAGTGTTTCATTCCTTCATTCATTTATTCATTTAATGAATTTAGTATCTTACTATTTATAGTGATGTCCTTGTCAATATGAATTAAATATATGTACCATGAATCTAACTATAAGTTTGGATCAAAAAAAAAAAAGACTTAGACTAAAAGTTATATTAAACCAGTACCGATGTGATATTATTTAGGAAGCAGTATAGGGAGTAAGGAATGTAATAGTTTTTTAAAGGCAAATCTATCAACCTGTTGCCAATAGATCTATATATTATTCTATTCTCTGTCTTCATCACAATGTAATACCTTTTTTTTTAAGATTTTATTTATTTGTCAGAGAGAGAGAGAGAGAGAGAGCACAAGCAAGGGGAGCAGCAGAGGCAGAGGGAGAAGCAGACTTTTTGCTGAGCAAGGAACCCAATGTGGGACTCGATCCCAGGACCCTGGGATCACGACCTGAGCTGAAGGCTGACGCTTAACCAGCTGAACCACCCAGGCATCCCACAATATAATACCTTTTAGAAGTAGCTCCTGTGATGACTCCAAAACTTATTAGTAGCCCTTGGGTTTTTTGTTGTGGGAGTTAGCGATAATATGGGAAAACCAAGTTTCCCTTGACTCATCGTTCGACGTCAGGTATTAATTGCCCAATGTAAATCTCTCTAAAAACAGTTGGAAGGATCATATAATTGGTACCCAAATATAATAGAAGCACCACTTGGGTGTGAAGTTATTTCATGCCAATTAATTTTCATCCTAGAGAATTCTTTCTTTCCTATATGAAACCTGTGGCATTTTAATTGGATTTAACTTTGTCATTGTTTCTACAATCTCATTATTTCAATTTTTTTTTAGAAATTCAGTACTAAGTGAATGTTGACAGGTTCTCTCATTTATTTTTTATTTGGCAAATGCTTATTAAGTGCTTGTTCTATATAAGGTAATATACCAAACAAAGAAATAAGACAAACCCTACTCCCCAGGAACATAAAATCTAGCAAGGTAACTGAGAGCTATTTATAATTCATTGCAACCCAAGGAAATTTCTGATTAGTACCACATGAGAGGCACAGGCTATATTTTTTAATAAAAGAACAAGCACCTCCTCATGATCTTGGAAAGCATCATGGAAGAGGTAACGTCTTACAACATTAGAACTGGTAAATAGCACTGCAGAACAGAAAGACCAGATGTAGATATCTCAAGCACAGAAAAGAATATGTTAAGGAAGCAAGGCACCAAATCTCAATTTAAGTTCCTAGGAACGAGTTCATGAGAATGAAGTTTGTGGGAATGAAGCTGGGTATGATGTTGAAGAATGTTAAAAACCGTGGATACTAGCTTCATACTGTCACTGTAGCCTGGTGATATTAAACGCATTGCCTATTTTTCTCTGCCTGTCAGGTCTTCATTTACAAAGTAATGATATAACAGCTAATATCTACTGATCACTATATGCCGAACACTGTGTTAAAGGTGTTACGCATTACCTCACATAATCTTCATGCGAAGCTGAGAAGGTGGGCTCTCATTTTCGCCAACTAAAGCTTGGAGAGTTTCAGTAACTTGCCTAAAGTCACACCACTTGGAAAGGGCTGAATAGGAATGAAAACTAGGCCTGTTTGACTTCAGTTTCCACGGTCTTATCTATGCCATTATACCCTATCCTGTTTAACTCCCAGAGTAAAAGTTAGTTTTAAAAGATGTTTGTGGCTTGTGAATACCTACCTAATCTTGAATGAGAGACAACCTCAGTGTATAATTTAAAGTTTGTTTCTTGTTTGTATTTTTGTATATATTGTATATATAGTTTGATTCTTCCACCCCTGCCACCAACCCTGCCATCCATGATGACCCCACACATGCACACATCCCACACTGGCTGTGTGATTTTATTCACTTTGCTTTCTTAGCTTTTAGTTGTAAAGGGAAAGTAAAATGGAAATTATACTTTTGAAGTTTTGTGGGAGGCAAGTGGTATATAAATAACAGCCCTTCTATGCATCCATTTCCAAATCCAGAGAGTAATAAATACATGAAACTAATAGATCAAAATATGACCTTTATGACCGATATAGCCTTTTAGAAAATTGCTGTAGATCTGTGGACAAGTGGGCATGCTAATAATTCATCCCATAAGCACTGGACGACGATAGATTTTTCCTCACCAGGAGTGGCCCCCTCACCACAAGACTGGTAACAGACCAAAACGCGTGGATCTGAGGACAGGCTGGCTTCTAAGGATGCCACAGCTGAGTCAAGCTAGCTCAATTCCTTTTCCAGAGATTAAGGAATCTATAATTCATCTCTCTTCCCACTGGAGAAAATGAGTGACAAGTGGGGAGATGGGGAGATAAAGTGGTTTTCATCCCTGGCTGTACTATGTGCATGTAGAACTGATCAATAAAGAGTTTCTTTAATCTAGTGTGAGTTTCAGACACCGGTAACTCCTCCACATGAAAAATAAAGATCATGGGGCATAAATTCCCCCCAAACCAGGGCTATCTTATTTCCCAAATATGTTGACCTAAAGGATGTAAAATTACATGGCATCTTTCTGGGTTTTAATTTTATTAGTAAAGAAGCAAATATTAAAATATATCTCCATGAGAATAATGATTTCCACTTGTACATAAGGAGGTACAAATTTAATATGTGTGTGGAAATCCGTATCTCCCAGTTCCCCTTATTTTATTTATGGCCAAGATAAGAGGGAACTAGAGTGAAGGGGAAGATAACCCAGAGCATTCCAAGGGCAAGCTTTTAAATGGAACTTCTTTGGGAAAGGTTTTATATATAATTCTAACAGTCTGAGCATTATTGTTGGTATTTCCTAAGGATACTAGTAACATCTGGGGGGCAGGGCAAGAACAATAATTCAACTTCCTTTGCATTGTTTTTTTTTAATATATAAATCAATTCTTCAAAGATATTCTTACCAGAATATAATTTTTATAGAGAATAACACGTTAGTTTTCAATTATCTCTCTTTGTGGAGACTTTGTGAGAGGTAAGTAATGGGCATGGGTCCCAGTGCTGCCCCTTCTTTCCCCATGAATCCTAGGGTAGGGCAAGATTATCTTTTTTTGTGGCTGTGTTTTCCCATTAAAAAAAAAAAAAAAAGATGATGGGGTGCCTACATGGCTCAGTCAGTTAAGCATCCCTGACTCTTGGTTTCAGCTTAGGTCATGATCTCAGCATTGTGTGATTCTCTCTCTCCCTCTCCTTTGCCCCTTTCCCCCACCTAAAGATTCTCTCTCTCCCTCTCCCTTTGCCCCTTTCCCCCACCTAAAATTATTAATTAAAGAATTAATTAGTTAAAAAGAATGATAATTTGGGCGCCTGGGTGGCTCAGTTGGTTAAGCGACTGCCTTCAGCTCAGGTCATGATCCTGGAGTCCTGGGATCGAGTCCCACATCGGGCTCCCTGCTCAGCGGGGGGTCTGCTTCTCCCTCTGACTCTCCCCCTCTCATGTTCTCTCTCTCTCAAATAAATAAATAACTCTTTAAAAAAATGATAATTCATATTTTGAAAAGACATTGTGATATTAAGTGAAGTAATACATATAAAGCTCAGTTGCATGTGTTTGTGTGTGTGTCTGTGTGTGTGTTACATGGAGGAAAGAGAGGAAAGATATGAATAACATGAATTTGAATAAGGTTAATTTCTCATAAACTCCCTCATGTTGAAGAATTCCAGATCATGGTTTTCAAGCTCCAAGGAAAAGCAAACTATTTTTCTAATATAAGTAAGTTAAGTGGAAGGAGGTACAATATATTAATACTTGTAAACATTCAAGGAAAATATTGAAGGGTTTGGGCATTAATATAATTTTAGTGCTTCATTAGTCTGCATGTTATAGAAGTGACTCTAATTTCTTATTTAGATATATAGTTTATTTTAATATTGTTTCATCACAACTTCTATTACAATTTTTAATAAAATATTTTTGAGCAAAGAAGAATAAAATGTAGATGCATAAAGTGAGAAAAGAAAAATAAGATTACTTCTGTAATCTTTGTTTATGTAGCCATATATATTTTTGGTAACTCATACTAAGAATAATTCAAATCTTTCTGCAGTTGTTTCTTCTGTGATTTCAAGCAAGCTGTCATTATTACTTTAACTTTTTATTCCAATGTTTTTACTCCTTTTTAGAAACTCTTTTTTATCCAATTACCTTGGATAGTCCTTTCATAAAAGTGGAGAAGTCAGATGTCTTTGTCTTTTCTTAATTTTAATGAGAAGGCCTCCATTATGTAGGATTTTAACCGTTCTTTGTGATAGATAGTCATGCTTTATCATGTTATTAACTTCTCCTTCAATTTCCAATTAGTGAAAGTATTGTATTCTGTTAAAAAAATATGAAAAAATCAGTATATGTTACAGTGTATCAAATTCTTTTGGGGGGCATTGTTCCAGATTACATGTATTTTCACTTTAAATCTCATAATGTGATGAATTTTTATTATCACATTTCCCTTTTTTTTTTTTTTAAGATTTTATTTATTTGACAGAGAGAGACACAGCGAGAGAGGGAACACAAACAGGGGGAGTGGGAGAGGGAGAAGCAGGCTTCCTGTTGAGCAGGAAACCTGATGTGGGGCTCCATCCCAGGACCCTGGGATCATGATCTGAGCTGAAGGCAGACGCTTAATGACTGAGCCACCCAGGTGCCCCTATTATCACATTTCCTAATACTGGACCGCTATCAGAATTGTGGAGTTAAACAGAGATTTTTGTTCTCTCTCTCTCTCTTTTCTTTTTTTGTCTCTTCTAGTGATTTGGAAGATATACATCCGAAAATCATTAGAATACTCGTTATGTTTCAGTAAAAAACAAAATGCCAAACCTAATTATTTCTACGGAAATCATAGGTAACACTGAATCATTTGCTCTTCCTACGTTAAATGAAAACTTTTGGCATATTTGTACTTCCTTGCTCATTATACTTTCCCCCCTATTTAAATATTACACAGTTTGCTGAAGAACCATGGATTTTTAGCTCTAGATGATAAAGTTATTTTAAACGAAAGATGTCTTACTTCAATGTGTTTTCACTGATTGTACTTTATAGCCACGCCACCAGTAATTATTTAGATATTAAATGTGGATATGACTGGTTTTATTGCTTGTCATCTTTTTTTTATATCACATTTTTTATAATTCAGTATCAAACATACATTTTCTCCTATGACCTTTGTGATGTTCCTTATTTGCTAATGTTTATTGGTAGGTGTTTTTGTCTATTTCTGTACTGGCGCTACGCTCTAATTGCTGAGATTTTTCATTGTATTATGTAGTAAGGCTGGTGCTTCATGTTGTTATTTTTCTGAATTTTGCTAGATATCCTTTGATTACTTTTTCTGTGTGTACTTTGAAATAATCCTACTAATTTGCTACTTCCCCCCCCCCGCCAAAAAAAATCCTGTTGCTTTTTTTTTATTGGCACATTAAATTTATTCGTTAACGTAAGTAGAATTAACATCTAACATTATTAGCTAATTGTCCATCTTACTCTGTGTTATTTGGGAGTATTTAAATTAGCATTCTTACCTCTGGCTCATTTTTTGAAAAATATGTACCTAGATACTTTCTCTTTTTTGTTGTTGTTGTCTGCTATTTTCATAGGAAGTTTTGCTTTTGTACCTAGAAGTTTGTGTTCCTGTTTTGTGTGTGTCAGCAAAATAGTAGTTAATTCTTTCCTGTCTGGTACCATTGCCTTTCTCTTGAATCCATTTTTAGCCATTGTCAGTTTTTTTACCACCAGCCATTCAGTCAAATGCAAATCCTTGGCACTGCGCTGCTTCTGGTATCTGGGCCACTTCTCTAAGTCTTTCGTCCAACTCTTTTCCCGTCCTCTTTTCTCATCTGTTCTGGTGTCAGACGTCATATTGCTGGTTCAACCTAGGTTTGTCCAGGGATTCTGGGGACACACTTCCCATTATATGCATGTGGGATTTTCCTTCAAGCAGTAAACCACAGGTCCTGCCCTCAACTCAGTTTAACCTGCAGTGTAGTTTATAGACATTTCTCAAAACACCTATCTAACTTATGCCATCCTGTGCTAGAATCAATGTCTTCTCATTTTTGTATTTCTTTGTTTAAATGTTTTGGGATTAGAATGGACAGATTAATACATGGGCTCAAACCATAGTCTCCATTCCTCATATCTGTTCATTCTTATGAACCTTTTAAAGAAAAAAATATTTAAGAGCTTTATCAGAGTCAAACACAAAGCTGTAGAGAGTAGACTTTCTATACTAAGTGTAAGTATACTGAAACTTCGCATAATTCAGTGTTTATTATTCATGCCTGATTCTGAGAGTATGTACAATATGTCTGATGAGATTGGAACAGAGTGTTCCATAACCTTCTGAATTCACGGTTTTGTTTTTTTTTCCCAACTGGTTTTTGTGATATCCTTTTGACTTAGCTTTTATGACAAATGGATATCATCAATTTATAGTACAGTAGCATAAATGAGACAATCAGAATTCTCTTCCAAATACAAATGAAAATGAAATTGGCGTGTGTTCAGCATCATGACATTAAAAAATAATTTTCATGATATCTTACAGACTTTCTGGAGAAAAAATAATGAAAGCTTATATTTTATTGGAATGAGTTTTTTACATGAATTTTTCTGCAACTATATGAGATAAGAAGAACTAAATCTTTGTTTTATTTAGGGTGCAAGTGAAGCAAAGAGAGTTTTAACTACTAATACAGGTCACACAACTAATTAGTAAGAGCCAGGATTTAAATCTATACCACTAGATTGCATAGCTATGTTCTTTAATATATTAACAATGTCATAATTGCTTATGTGCATACAAAATATAAATAGGAAAGAGAGAGACAAGAGAGATTAGGCAGCCAGTAGGCATAACTTAGGGTCTCATTTTGCCATGAACTAGTTTTCTTCATTTTTTTAAAGATAGACTATCTCAGAGGAATGGAACATACTGAGACAGAATCAGACAGAATCAGGGTACTGTCATTTCTTCCTGGTGCTGTTAAAGTTGTAATCTCTGTTGTATGTAGAGACTATAATAATAATGAAAGATTCTCAGCAAACTCTTCTGTGTTCTTATATTACTTCTGATGTGTTTTCAGATACTAACTTCTTAGACTTTGCTATCCAAGACTAGACTTACTTTTATAAGCAATCTAATAAGTTGTCATTTTTTACTATCTTATAATAATTTCTTATAATAATTTCTCATACATTCTCATGATAGTTTCAATTCAGCTCTTGAATATAAGTCTTCAGTTCTTTAAAAAAAGTAATTGTTAACTTTATACAGCACATTTAGATATTTCTAATCAACAGTTCTTTTTGTTGATTAATTTTTCCCATTTTTATCCAAAATCAGAGAAATTAGTGATTTAAAAGAATTGGTTTTCTATGTCTATGGCCATGACACTTTTCAATTTTGACTACTTTGAGACCTGCATCCTGGGCATAAGGTGAATATGCTGATAAGAAATCAGTCTTGTCTTAGTAATAAAATGAGTTGGCTCTTATTCTTATTTTTTTTTTTTCCCTACAGCTGAAGCCCGAGTCATCCTTATTAGGACAGTTTTATGGTCTAATTTTTTAATAGAGTAAAACCTAGCATAAATCAGTGGAAAATCGAACCCCTAAACCTTAAGTGACTTACTCTCAATTTAACCACACAGTCTTCTTGAAATACTGACGAATGACAAGTAATTACTTACTCAATGTAATGCTTGTCAATCAACTGAACAAACAATTACTAAGTCTCACACCATATTATTCAACAAAACCCCAAGCATACCACAGGGGGAAAAGTTAAATATTTCAAAAACCACTGACTCAGGACATCTGTAAGTACATTTATTCTGCTTTATTCATTGACTTCTTTGACTTACTTTAGGTAAAATGCCAAATTAGATTTCCTAAAATAGAGTGAATGATCCTAGTGGCTACCACCACATATCAAGAAATTTGCTTACTGCAGAGAGCACTGGATGTTATATGCAAACAATGAATCATGGAACACTACATCAAAAACTAATGATGTAATGCATGGTGATTAACATAACATAATAAAAAAGGAAGAAAGAAAGAAAGAAAGAAAGAAAGAAAGAAAGAAAGAAAGAAAGAAAAGAAAGAAAGAAAGAAAGAAAGAAAGAAAGAAAGAAAGAAAGAAAGAAAGAAAGAAAGAAAGAAATTTGCTTACTGACATGTTAATTCTGCTTGCTAAAATGGAAAGAATTGTAGACTTGGCATTCAAAGGCTTACGTTTTGCTTCTTTACCACTTACCAACTGGGTCGTTTATCCGTAACATTGCCACAGCACTTCTGTGACTTCAGTATTCATGTCCTATCTTCATCACAGATTTAAAGATATTTTGAGTTATGCAAAATGTTCTTAAAAATAAAATACTGATGGGCGCCTGGGTGGCTCAGTTGGTTAAGCGTCTGCCTTTGGCTCAGGTCATGATCCCAGGGTCCTGGGATCGAGTTCCGCATCGGGCTCCCTGCTCATCAGGAAGCCTGCTTCTCCCTCTCCCTCTGCCTGCTGCTCCCCCTGCTTGTGCTCTCCCTCTCTCTCTAGTCAAATAAATAAATAAAATCTTTAAAAAATAAATAAATAAATAAAAATAAAATAAAATACTGATTATAAAAGCTAAAATAACAATTATTGACAAAGATTAATAGATCTAAATCTACATATATACGTGTGTATATATATGTGTGTGTGTGTATAGATAGATCCATATACAGACATATACATACATAGATGCATTCATCTATTAGAAATAGAGAGGATGTAGCAATTTGGCACTGCTCAGGTAAATGAAAATTAGCCACACTTCCTTTTTTTTTTTTAAAGATTTTATTTATTTATTTGAGACAGAGAGAATGAGAGACAGAGAGCAGGAGAGGGAGGAGGGTCAGAGGGAGAAGCAGACTCCCTGCCGAGCAGGGAGCCCGATGCGGGACTCGATCCCGGGACTCCAGGACCATGACCCGAGCCGAAGGCAGTTGCTTAACCAACTGAGCCACCCAGGCGCCCCTAGCCACACTTCCTTTGAGAACAATTTACAATACGAATCACATGTTTTAAAATTGTACCCTTTGGCCCAAAGATTCTTCTCTAGAATGTGATCTTAAGGGAATAATAATTTGCTGAAAGTTTTAGGAGAAATGATATTAATACTCAAATTTGTTTGGAAAAATAAAACTTTAGGAAAAGTTGATGTTCAGTATTAAGGAATTCATTAATTATACAGTTTTACTGCTACATGATAGAAAACTATGTAGTCATTAAATGAATATACAAAATAGTGAAACTGTAAGAGAAAGCTTTAAAATTTATGCACAGTATAATTTCAAATATACATATATTATCTCTGAGCAGAATAATTCTGAGCATACTAATTCTAGATAATTTCTGTATTGTCCTACGTGCAATTTCCACATTTTTAATGTGCTTGAACCATTATATATTAATAAAATATTCATTATAATATAGTATTAAAAATAGCAGTTAACAATACCTGACTTTCGGGGCGCCTGGGTGGCTCAGACGGTTAAGCGTCTGCCTTCGGCTCAGTTCATGATCTCAGGGTCCTGGGATCGAGTCCCGCATCGGGCTCTCTGCTCCGGCGGGGAGTCTGCTTCTCCCTCTCTCTCTGCTGTTCCCCCTGCTTGTGCTCTCTCTCTCTGTCAAAAATGGATAAACTCTTTAAAAAAAAAAAAATAAATAAATAATAGCTGACTTTTTTTTTTTTTTTTTGAGCACTTGCTATGTACAGGCACTCTTCTAAGTAAGGTATTAACTCATTTAGTATGAATATGATTGTCGATGTCGCTAAGTCTATATAAGAATCTATCTCTTTTGAGTTTCTCACAGTAGTAAAAGTCTCCTAAAAAGAATTTTTTACTTATAACTGACTCTAAATCTCCTCCTGAGTTTTGGACACATTTGACTGGAAGGGAATGAAATGAAAGCACCAGACTGAGAGGGGTCAGGAGTGTCAGTGGAGTTAGCTGACTTCCTGTAGAGGGAGGGGATAAATGCATGCAGGTTGCGGCTATAATTTTAACTGGCAAGAATCAAGTCCTTGAGAAATGGTCCACTTCCACTGTCACCTCTGGCCTGGTCTTCTTTTGCTTATTTGCAAATGTAGACCTAAATCATGGAAGTTCTTTGGACAGTGGAAGCCGCAAGAAAACATCTGAATTGTTAAGTTTATCTTCAAGAATCTGCACTTCGTAGCATTGGGCAGCCATCAGAATAAAAACGCTTTTGTTGAAAGATATAGATGTCTGTACCCTAAGAAATTTTAAGAAATTGAACAAAACTTTGAGGTACTTCAAGGTAGAGGCACTTTAGGGCATAATGCGATGATAAGAAAGCAGTTTGTGAAGTATTTTCATGGATTCCCTCTTCACATTTTGGAATAAAGAAAATACTTCTGCTTTTTAAATATTCTAAGAGATGATTCCAAGAGACATGATGTAAATAATTGGTTACTGTCTGTTGTGTATCATTAATGTAATGCAGATGACTGTGGCTTGGGGGTGGCTGGAACAGTAGAATGCCTGAAATATCATAAAACCAGTATATGAAATGAGTCTCCTAATCACTTCAATCATAGCACAGTATATAAAGGAATACATTACTTTTTATCATCTTGGTCCTGACAGTCCAACTGTAAATGATTTCAATTGTTTATTCCCCATGCCATCATCCTCCTGCTGCCTGACGATTGATTTGGTCATCAGCATCTTTTCCAGAGGAATTATCAGGAAAAGAGAAAGAGATTGAAACCAGATAAAGAAGTATTTGTTTTCCTGTGGATGATGGAAGCAATGTGTACATTGAGGGGTGACCAAATCATTCCAATTTGCTTAACTTTAGTACTGAAAGTCAGGAATTGTGGAAGCCCCCTTAGTCTCAGGCAAAGCAGGACTTTTGATCATCCTTATTGTATGCTCTGTAAAAGTACCTTCACACAGATAAAAAATTATATCCAGAGTGATGGTGACAAATGTGAAGAGGCATTGACAAACTGGAAGGTAGTCTCACAAGTCTAGAAACATTAACCTGATGACTGACTTTAAACATCTGAGGAGATTTCATATCAAAGAGGAAGAAACCAATCTGTCACTACAGCAGAGAACTCAGCGAAAGGACAGTGAGCTAGATTTTTGGCTTAAAATAATAAAGACCATTCGGACTCCCCAGTCTGCCTCCCACCTAGTACCCTCAGCTTCAGAGCTCAGGTAGACAGCTTCCTATAACGAAAGTGAAATTCCTAAGCACAGATTAAGTACATGTCAGGGGAGTTGTGTAGAAGATATCCGAATTGAGACTTAGATCCCAAGATCCTCCCTAACTCCGACATTCTGTAATTCTGTGAGGAGATCAGGAAAAGGAAAGCAAAATGGAAGCATTTTCTTCCTTCCAATTTAAACTATTTTCTTGGATGGCACTCTACTTACTTTTTATTCCTTGAAGAATATTAATATTAATTCTTTATGATCTGGCAAAAGGAAATGAAATCATAACCAAATTCAGTTTTAGATCTGTTAAGTTCAGTTGAGACTGTGCTGTTGTCTCTTGATCCCTGGGTTTATTTATGCTTATTTCCATGGCAAACTCTTCACTCTAGCTAATTAGGATCACATCTTCCTTTTTCAGGTACTGTCCTTTATTGAACAACTTGCCTATCATTCCCAGAAGATCGTTATCATTTCTTGCTTTACAGAGGCTTTTAGGATCTAAGAAGAATTCCCGTATTTGTTGCTCTTTTTATTTCAACATACTTAACCTCTTTATCTTCTCAGCGTTTCTTTCCATTTTAGAAGAGAAAGTGATTGCCCTCTTTCAAGCTGGCATTTCTTCTTTTCACCCCCAAGTACCTAAAAATAGCTTGACCAAAATTTGCACTAATTTCTTCTATTTGAAGTATCTCTGCCTATGGAATGTTTCTCTCTGCCTTCAAAATGTTCAACTCTCTTCACATAGAATAAAAAGTGTTCCATTTGATCCCCCTACTGTGTCTACCTATAATATTGCTTTCTGTTCCTTTCACTAAAAAGCATATTGACTGAGTTTACACCTTAAGAAATGCAAAGTCAAAAAAAGATCAATTTGTTATATATTTTGATTCCTCTTTCTCTTCAAAGGTCTACAATGTCTGTTTTTATAGTTCTCTTAGTAAGCAAGATATATGATACATTCATAGATAAATGACTTCATGGTTCTCGTCCCAATATGTGAAAGATGTTTTTCTTTCTTTTCTTAGATAGTTGGAGATATATGTTGTATAATGAAAAAAGAAGGAAGGGGAAGGTGGGAATGAGGTAAAAGAAATTTAAAGAGTTAGTGGAAAACATGAACCATGAATGAAGGCAGAGTTTTAGAAGACACCTCCATTTTCTGAAGAACAATGCTATGTTGCTGAAAAACAAACACTATGATAGCATTATTTTTCTTCAAGAATATTCTCATGGCTCCTCAAATCCTTATATTCTGCACACACACACACACACACACAAAAAAAAAAACATTGTGGAATACGTGTTGAATATCCCTATACCAGGTCTTGTCTCCAGACAACTGTCAAATCTTCTTTCATTGTTTTGCTTTTTACTTACTTTATTGTTTTTTTGGCTTAAAATATTCATTTAAATGTTCAAATGTATCCTCAAAGTTTTGTAATGTTCTTACCAAATTCTTTTATAAAACTGGACATTTATTAAATCACTGATCTCAGCTAAAGTCTTATAAGAGGTCAATATGAAATTGAATAAATGAGCAGTGAGTCTTATTTCTTGGGTATTTGAGGAATAGAAAATATCTTAAAACATTACTTTCACAATAGCTTGTTGACATAGCTGGAGTAGTAATGTCTTTAGTTCTGCTTAATAGTGTTGGGTAGACTGAAATGAAAAAAAAATTGAACATTGAATAAGCAGAAGCAGAGTTGAAAAGCTAACCATATTGTAACATTCTTTCATAACAAAATGTCTAATCTTGAATGAATAGGATAAATACTTGAAAATAAATATGCTAAAAAATTTTGAAACAACATTTGGTAATAAAATGTTTTGGGTGGTATCTAAGGTATTTTCTGTTTTACCTCTCTGATTATTATCCCTTGAAAAATCCTATTTTCTATCACAGGTTACTGGGTTTGACATTATTGCCATTTACACTTGGGAATATAGGAAAACCAGACTCCTCCTCCCTTAAACTTGGGCATGGCCATGAAACTTGATCTGACCAATAAAACATGGACAGAAGTAACTTATTGAATTGAGTGTTTATGATTGTCACATATTCTCCATTTTCTTTTCCCCTGCTGTCTTGACTATCAATATTCTAGATGAGGTAACTTCTGTTAGCCTGACTCCCAAAATGAGGAAAACAGGGGACAGAAGACCCCATTAATAAACATGGAAATTGGGTTGCCTGGGTGGCTCAGTCAGTTAAACATCTGCCTTCAGCTCAAGTCATGATCCCAGGGTCCTGGGAGTGAGCCCCACATTGGGGCTCCCTGCTCAGAGGGGAGTCTGCTCCCTCTCTACCCCTTCCTCCACTGGTGAGCGCTCTCTCTCTCTCTCTCTCTCTCTCTCTCGTGCTTGCATTTTCTTTCTCTCAAATAAGTAAAATCCTAAAACAAACAAACAAACAAACAAACATGGAAATGCACCATGATTTAGAAATAAATTATTTTTAAGTTACTGATATTTGGGGTTTATTCATTACTGAACTGTACCCCCATCTATCCTCACTGATATATCACAGGGAGATCATGACAGAGCTAGAATAAGGATATATATCACACACATATTTATCACACAGAGGTAACTTCTGAGAATTTTGTCCACATGTTTTTGAGGAGAGGGTAGGCAAATTTTTATTAATAGGCAGTTACATCAAGTTAGGTGAAAGAATGCTATTGTTTGTACATTGCAGTTTAGAGAGTTAAGTGAAGGTAGAAGGGTATCTATAGATGCTGAGTAAACAAAGAATATATTGTGCTGAATTATCTATGGTAAACATTGCATCAATGCCACCTCAACAGGCAATCTTTTATGGAAGTCTGGAACTACATATTCCTGGATTCCCTTATATTTATGGGTCTAGATGAGACTTTATCAGAGAAGAGTATCCCTATGAAATTTCAAAAGTGTAAGAGAAGGGAAAGCAGTTATATTCTAGTAACAGTTGCAGGCAGATACTAGGAAGACATCAAGTTTTTGAAAATTACCAGCTGAGGTTGGTAGCAGTGGCCCTCTCTGACACGCTCAATTTCATTGTGGCTACTGCATGAGCACCTGTGAATCATCCATTTGTAGCTGTGGCTCCTGGAATTTTTCAAACTGGTATGCACATAATTACAATTTAAAAATACATAATGCATAATGTAAAATTTGATACATCTGTGAAGAGAAATTGAAAAATCCACTATCCTAACTTGAGATTCAAACATCAATCTCTTAATAATAGATGGAGGAGGTACATAAAAATTCAGTAAGATGACAGGAATTTCACATCACAGGCTTCTCTCTAGATGTAGAATGCTGCTCCACTCTGATCACAAATGTTTCAAGTTAAATATCAGTATCAAAAAAATAACTACACTCTTACATTTGGGAAAGGATTATCTTTTTTTTTTTCCCAAAGATTTTATTTATTTATTTGAGAGAGAGAGAATGAGAGAGAGCACATGAGAGGGGGGAGGGTCAGAGGGAGAAGCAGACTCCCTGCCGAGCAGGGAGCCCGATGCGGGACTCGATCCCGGGTCTCCAGGATCATGACCTGAGCCGAAGGCAGTTGCTTAACCAACTGAGCCACCCAGGCGCCCAAGGATTATCTTTTTTAAATCAAGTATCACATGCAATGACAAATGGAAATACTAATTTTAAAGTCAAGAACAAGACAAACTCATTATCATGATTTTTAAAACATCAAATTTACATGTTTGTGGTTTTAGTTTCAAAATGTTATCTTCTTGACCTTTTGGTAATATACATATTCTATTGAGGTTATTATTAACTATATTAACTAATACTAACTATATTAACTAATATTAACTAGCATAGTTTTTATTAACTATATTAACTACTACAACCCTTCACACAGTTCTTGACATCTTATTGATAGACCCCACCCCACCCCACATTATGACCTTCTTTTTTTTCTCTCTTCCTTACATAAATATGTACAAATACCATACTATAGCTTAGACTTTATTATATGTCAGTAAACAATACAATATTTAGATTTTTCTAGTGTCAAACAACTTGCTCTAGGATAGTTCATGAATTATTGTTTTACAGTGTTTGATTTTTTTGAATTCTGTACAATTTAAGAGAGATTATTATAAAATATTTCATAAATACAAAATATATAAAGAACAGTATGCTCACTAATGACCTGGAGAGGGAAAAAAAGAAAAAAAGAGTAAGCAGTTGAAGGCCTCATTGTGTCCCTTTCCAGTTTCCATATCCATACATGACCCTGAATTTCATGTTTATATGCATTTGTTGACACTGATACTAAGCATGTATTTTTTTTCTTTTAAGATTTATTTATTTGAGAGAGAGAGTGTGTGTGTGCTAGCCTGGGGAGGGGCAGAGGGAGAGGGAGAAGGAAAGAATATCAAGCAGACTCACCACTGAGTACAGAGCCAGACCTGGGGCTCAATCCCTTTACCCTGAGATCATGACCTGAGCCAAAGTCAAGAGTCAGATGCTTAACCAATTGAGCCACCCAAGGGCCCCACTAAGCATGTATTTATAAATAATATATGGCATTGTTTTGAATGTTTTAAATTTTATATTGTTGACACCATATTGGATATATCCTCTGTATCATTTTTTTTTTAAACCAATGTCCCTTTTGATGCTTAAAGCTGGAATTGATTCATTTTTTACTTCTGTCCAAATTTCCGCTGTTTGAATATACTATACTTTTTAAAACCATTCTCCTATAATGGACAGTAGTTTCAAAGACTTCATTTTTTCTTTTATTTCTAGGAATTACCTTTTTTAAATTTGCCTGCTTCTTTTTCTTTTTCTCCTTAGTGCCCTTTCTTTATACTTTGTTATGCCTACCTGAATTCCCTAAATAATTTTTAAGATTGGATTAAATAAATAAAATAGGATTTTACTATGTCCTAGTTGTGTTTCTTACTTGCTAACCCTGCTTCATGGAACTTCAGTTTATGTTGTTGGTAAATTATATTTTCTTTTTACCTGAGTGCTTATCTTTACGGTAGCCCTCCCCTCTTCTATGTGTATGCCCACGTACACACGTGGGCACACATACACATATACTTGTGGGAGCCCTCCATGCACTACAGAAAGAGCCTGGTATTCTATTTGTTTTAGAAGCTGAGCTTCCTAATAGAATTTTTTCCTAATCCTTTCTTTCAAAATTGGATCAGCCCTTCAAAACTTTGTGCTTTACACAAGTTGCTCCATCCAGCTCCAGCATCTGGCAAACATGGAGATAAGTTCCATGTGGAAGTTGTCAGTGTATAGCCCATGGGGTCTACATGCAAATACAACATCTTGGTTTCAGATCCCACTTTTGTGCTTCCTTTGCGTTCTTTCTTCATTTCTGGCACCTACCCACCACTCCATGGGTCAGCTATGTATTAAAAGATACATATATATAATAGTATATAAAATTTTCATGATTTCATAGGCAAATTTGGAATAATTTTAATTTATTACAATCCCCATATTCTCTTAAAATTTTAAAAATATTTTATTATTAGTTTGATTCTACTCCTGGTGATTTCTCAAACTATAAATTCAATTCAGATTAGGAAGGATACACTTTATCTTTTAGTATTTCATTTTGATTAAGTATAATTAAAAATTCTGTTTTTCTTTAAGTCTCAATGAATATTAGTGTTTTACTGTTTTGCTCTGACTTATATACAACTTAGCATAAATAATTTTTTTCATAAAAATTAAACAGTAATGGTGAATCTTATAGAAAACCTAGAATATATAAATGAACAAAGAATTTATATGCAGGCTTTTTCATTCTCTTTCCCTATTTATAAAAATAGGATTTCACTTTAATACTATTCTGCCGTGGAACTTCTTATTTTTTTAAAGTCATTACATAATTAAAAATTGCCTCCCATGTCAGGGTGCCTGGGTGGCTCAGTCAGTTAAGCATCTGACTCTTGGTTTCCCCGCAGGTCACAATCTCATGGGTAGTAGGATGGAGCCCCACATGGGGCTCTGTGCTCAGCAGGGAGTATGCTTGACATTTTCTCTTTCCATCTCCCTCTGCGCTTTTCCCCTGTGCTCTCTGTCTGTCTCTCAAATAAATAAATCTTTAAAAAAAATACCTCCCATGTCAGTTGACAGCTTTTTACCCACAGTGCTAATGGATACCTACGAGTGTCCATCATGTAGATTTATACTAATGTTGAGAGTTAATAGTATAAAACCCAGTACAAATTCATATCTTATTTAGTTCTCACAACAATCCTCTGATGAAAATACCATGATTACTCTCATTTTAAAGGGGCAGAGACCGAGTCTTATTGTGATTAGGAACTTTCACAAGAAAATATTAGTAGGTAATTTCACAGTCCTGAAGTATAACAGGCCCTCTGATTCCAAAGCGCATGTCCCTGCTATTACCCTGTGCAGAGTCTCTTTGACGTTCATGTAACTAATCTCCTATTCTTTAATATTTAAATTTTGATTTCATATTTTGTTTTTTCTATTGTAAATAATTATATGTTAACTCTTCTTAAGTATAAATGTAAACCACCTTTGTAAATATACCCTTTGTCTCAGTATAAATTCTTAGAAGCAGGAATATTGGATTAAATGGCCATTTTTACTGCTTTTAATGCATTTTGGCATATTATCATCCATAAAATTTTTACTAATATATATATTTGCTTCAGCAGTTTAAGGAAGTGCCTGTTTTTCTATGTTCATGCCAATATGAGTTATGATCAGACTGTTTCTCTTTGCCAGTCACCAATTACATTGTCGAAACCCAGAAATTATGAAATACACTTTTTATTAAAATTTTTTTCATTATTGGTATATTGACCATTACTTCAGTTGTTCAGTTGCAATTTATAAACTTTTTATTGATGGGTTGACTAGGGAAAGAAAGAACACTCTAAATAGTTTACCGTTAGAAGTGGACTATAAAGCATATTTAGCCAAAGTCTGTAGTTGATAGACATGCGAACTAAAAAGAGAAGAAGCTAGATGGCTTTGCTAATGTCACAACTTTCGTGGGAGTGCCAGGAATGAAACCCAAATATTCACAAAGCCAATTCAGGACACTTCCCACTATCCTACAACTCTTTTGCAAATGGTGTTGATTGATGTTGATCATGCTTTTGTAACCGAAAAGTTGGTAATTGAAAAATATTGAGAACAATGGTAATTTATCCTAACCTCCTGTGAAACAATTCTGAAAGTTCTAAGATACATCTTAAACTTAGTATCTTACAACATATTTGGTGTGATGAAATAAATTAGTTGTCAACTTGGACCACTATAAGCTTTTAATAATTAAATGCTTCCTTTGTCACTAGGGAGAGAAAATGCACTCTTTAAATCAAGAGGATAATAATTTTTCCTGACAAGACTTCACTGTGCTTGATTGAGATTTTAGGATGCATCTAAATGAGTTGACAGTTTGCATTTGCTGTGTTTTCCCTTAGGTGAAACCTAAAGGCATTCATAAGTTTTACTATTAATGAGAACAGATCCCATTAACCCTAGAATGCCCTTTTGCTCAAAGGAATACTCCACCTGGAAAACTAATACAAAAATATGTCTCATCATGAAATGAAAATTTAGCTTTTCAAATAAGGCATGTGGCTCTTTAATTTTAGACATAATAAAATAAATGAAATCAGCATCCCTTTTCATGGTAAAAACTGAATGTATCTTGGATTATAAAGAGGGAGAAAGTGAGTCACTTTATTTTTTGCATCAAATTTACATAAGTTAGTATTTCTTGGATTTTTAAACTTGGGAGCTATGCAAAATTGTCAGAGTTAACTTCACTGAAGACTATGTACTTGGGAAGCAAGACAGCCCTACTTTCAAGCAGGTGACAAACTATTACAGAAAATGTGGGCAGGGAGGCATTCTCCCCACATCTTCAGACAACACAGTTACAGCATATTGAGGACTAAAGGGCACCACACTGATCTGAGACTCCTCTGTACCTTTTTCCAGGAGGCTCAATACTGCTTCTAATGGAGACGGGGTCCTCTGTGAGCATTAGCCATAGTTACAAGTCACCTCAGTGCAAATTTGAAGGCAGGGGAAATCTTAAAGTAAATACCAAAAAAGAAGGATGGAGGTTGAATAGAAGAAAAATAATAATTGGCACCTATCGAGTGGTTACTCACTCATTACTATTTGTGTTTCTCATGTTTTAGCTCACTTTGTTTACACAGCAAGTCCTTGAAGTGTAATTGCTTTCTCTATTTTATGAATGAATAAGCTAAGACATAAAGAGTGAAGATGTATGTCCAAGGTTCCACATCAAGTGTGTGGTGAACCTCGGCCATGAGGTTCCAGAGTAAGCACTCTTTTTTTTTTTTTTTAAGATTTTATTTATTTGACAGAGAGAGATACAGTGAGAGAGGGAACACAAGCAGCGGGAGTGGGAGAGGGAGAAGCAGGCTTCCCGCAGAGCAGGGAGCCCGATGCGGGGCTCGATCCCAGGACCCTGGGATCATGACCTGAGCCGAAGGCAGAGGCTTAATGACTGAGCCACCCAGGCGCCCCTGGAGTAAGCACTCTTAATATGATGCTCTCTCGCCTCTGGTGGGATCAAATGACAGTCCCACATGATTTCCATGAGGACATCAGTTAGGCTTCTTTATAAGCCCAAAGTAGACACCCTTTGTGAATTCCCAAAAGGAGCTAGGTGAATGAGGTGGCATGAAGCCAGGACATCAATTAAAGAATTTAAGCATAAAAACCTAAGTTATATCTAATTTCAGATTTTCTTCTTTGCATGTTCCAAATGGATAAATTCCCCCATCTATCTTGTCTACATGTTTATCCTTTTAAGATACAAAATTGAGTACAATTTTATGAAAAGCATCACTGCAATAAACATCTTCCTGTTTAAAAATATTAAGCTAATGAACCTGAATATAAGAAAGTAGTGAGTGGGATAGAGAGCCTTTTTTAAAAAAAAATTATTTGATCTGGATTATAGTCAAAAAATAAAATTAAACGTTTCTGTTCCTAAATTTACACACAATACCTAAGTGAATTCCAATCTGCTTTCCCTTACATGAAGTTTTTAGAAGTGTATAGATGTATTCAACTTGTTGAATAAATAGAAGGTGAGACAAGGAGAAAATGAATTTTAAGACAGTGATGGAGAAAATCTCCAATAAAGGAAGACTGGGACAATGGAAGAGGATATAGCATTATTTATTTTTAAATTATATAAGCATATGGTGTGCAATTTAAAAAGTGAAAATGATATCCAAGTACCTCTGTTCCTGAGCCACTCAGGCTGTTCTTTTAACAGACAACTATCATACAGTTTCTTGAATATTCTTCTTAAATTATAGAGGAAAAACATTATCTTTAAAAGGATACATACATATATATGTGTATATATATATAGGTATAAAGATATATATGTGTCCATACATATGTATGTATATGTCTATACACAATATACAATATAATAGGATATAATGTGTCTGTATATGTGTGTGTGATTATGTAAATGCCACTAGAAACTAGCATTGTTCACTGAAAAGGAGAATTTAAAATGAGTGGAGGCTTCTGGATCATTCTTATAATACTGTCAGTCAATCAATCAATCTTTTCGTGATTGAGTTCCCACTATGTAGCAGGCTTACTGGATTGCAAATGCAGCATTTTATTAGGAGGAGGTCGAAATCTTCATTTTGTTAGGAAACATTTCTTATTTTAAAAAAGAAAAAAAAAAGGAAAAAGGGAGAAAGGAGGAATGAATAAAAAAGTGGAGCTATCTCCAAGTTTGCCTGGTGACATTGTGGTAGGCTGAGTCTTTTGTACTCTATTTTGAAGGACAGAGGAAAATGCAAAAAGAAAAGAGAATTCGGGTATCCTATTATCCCTATTACCTAGCCTAATAAACTATTGGGAGAATTTTTCTTTCCAGTTTTTCACAGGCTTGCCTAACAACTGAGCTCAGCTCCGTTACTTAAGGTTCAAATTCTGTGACAAAGTAGTTGCTCTTTTTTTTTTTTTTCCCTCCACTAAAGAGATGACATCCAAGAAGCAGCTAGGAAAAGTATTAATGTACAAATTAACCAGAAATAAATACAAATTTTCAGCCTTGCTTAGAGAAAATGGTAGCCCCTGAGGACCACACTGATTGTCTTCATCATGCCAAAATGTACGTAAGTGAGACTATATGGACTTTTGGGCAAACTGTAGGAGAGAGCTCCATCAAGGCAGGAGGGTAAGTGAGGCAGGAAATGATTGAGGTGGCCGCCTGGGAGTCCACGTTCGGTGAGGTGTGACATGCTGACAGGTAGGCACTCAGTGCTCACCAATGAGGCGTGCAGCCCCTAATGAATGTGAGTCTGCACCAAGTCACAGTCAGAGGTTCTCACATGATTCTTCCTTCAGACAGAGAATTTTCCCTCAGTACTTTAAAGAAGAGCCTGATATGTCAGAAACCAAACTCCTTAATGAAAACTCAAACAGATTGTTAATGCTCCCTGACAAAGTGATTTCCACATTTTTTTACAGATTAGATACATTTAGCAAGTATTGATTCAGCATCCACACACCCTGACACATTCTTTGCATAAAGAGACCCTTTATGAGTTTTCCATTCTTCTTTAATAGACCCAGGAAGCTGTGAAATTAATAAAGGCTCTAGATGAATGCTGTTCATTAGAAATATAATGGGAGATATGCATGTGAGCCACATGTGGAATTTTAAATTTTCTAATAGCCACATTGAGCAAATTTTTTTTTTTAAAAAGATAAAAATTAGGGGTGCCTGGGTGGCTCAGTCATAAGCGTCTGCCTTCGGCTCAGGTCATGATCCCAGGGTCCTGGGATCGAGCCCTGCATCAGGCTCCCTGCTCAGCCGGAAGCCTGCTTCTCCTTCTCCCACTCCCCCCGCTTGTGTTCCCTCTCTCGCTGTGTCTCTCTCTGTCAAATAAATAAATAAAATCTTAAAAAAAAAAAGAATTTGAAAAAAAAGATAAAAATTACAAATATATTTTTCCTAAACCAATATACCTAGAATATAATGTATCAGTATAGAATCAGTAAAAGGATCATTAAGTTATTTTACATTTTTATATTACATTTTTGAACTCTAATATATATTTTTTCACTTATAACACATTTCGATTCAGACTGTACATATTTCAGGAGCTCACTAGCCATCTGTGCCTAGAGGCGGCAGTACTTACTAACACTAGCCTTGATTCTAGGCTCAGACAAGTATGGCGTGAGTAAATACGAACTCAATTTTGCATTAAATTTCACATGGTCCTTGGACCCCAAATTAAGATTTCCTTTTTGCATAATTACTTGTTCTTTTTAAAAGATATTTCTGCCAGGAATTGAAGAAATGTCCTTAAGAAGGCACGGGGTAAAATTCTACCCAAGTATACACAGCCATATAAAAACTAAAGGCAGACAGTATTAAGGATCTCTGCTGTAAGACTGCTACCCTTTACTTCCTACTTTTTGTTTCCTCACTGAATTATGACTATAGAAAATCCTTGATAGGAGTTCACTAACAGCTTGTGGATTTTAAGTACCCAAACAAAGCTGTTTCCTGAACCATTAATTGCAGATGTTTTGTTGTCCACTTTTTTTCTAATTGCACACCAGTCCTTCCCTCCTCTCCTGTTATGTTTGTCTTTCTGTGGCTGCCTGATTCCTATGTTACAGCAGATACAGCTAATTGAGGCTTTGCTTCATTTCCATTATTCAAATGCAACACACTTGCCATTTACAAAAAGAAGTTCACTAATGTGAGGGGCTCTGTTCTGTGCAATGCCAACTAGTTATATATCTGGCTTTTAGAAAAAGAGGGGGAAAAAAGGATGAAGGGTGGAGAGGTTAAATTACTCTAATTCTTAGCATAGCAGCTTAATTAAAATCCCCAAACCAACTGAGTTTTCACATAGTTCTCCTATATCTTTTTCATTTTTTACCAGTATTTCAAGGTGTGCCGGAATTTTTATTTTGCCAGATGTCCATGCCTTTCTTAGAATGTGTTTGCTGGGGGCGCCTGGATGGCACAGTCGATTAAGTGTGTGACTCTTTGTTTTGGCTCAGGTCGTGATCTTGGGTTGTGAGATTGAGCCCTACGTTAGGCTCCACCCTCAGCACGGAATCTGCTTGAGACTTTCTCTCCCTTTCCCCCTGCCCTTCTGCCCCCAGTCCCTCTCCCCCATGCTTGCTCTTTCTCTCTCTCTCAGATAAATAAATAAATCCTTTTAAAAAATGCATTTGCCAGGCCAAAGTCAGTAGCAATCCAAAGAATAGCTAATTACACGTGTTCATGAGCTACAAGTTAGAAAGGTAGATTCTATAAAGTTAAGTAGTTACATACCAAGAAATGGAGCCATGGAGTTGATTGCCAAGTGGCTAAGAAAATGACTAACAAAAATCACTTCTATTGAGTGCAAAGGATGCTCAGATTACATAAATTAAGGGGAAATCTTCCATCCCAAGAATGGCGATTCTTTTCTCTTAAGAATAATAAATTTTAGCAATTTTTCACAGCACTAAAAGCTTCATGATATGAACTCTATTTGAATATTTAGAAGCTCTCAATGTTTAAAAAAAATAAAGTTAAACTATTCTGTTCATAAGTAGATTAATCCTTCCATTTTGCTTACACATTTGGCAGTTTCCAGTGTATGATATTTACAAATCACCCCAATTCATAGCAGTGCTCTTTTTAAAATTTAAATTTATATTTTTGAAATTCCTCTATTGAGTCCAAGGGAGAGTTTTAACTGAATCTATCAATGCTTGCAAATCACTTTTCTTCTAATTAACATTTGCAGCAGTACAATGGAATAACTAGATGGAATTTGGGGGGCAGGGGGAAGAATCCAAGGGTAGGTGGGAAAGTACTGAAGCCAGGGGAGAAAAACTTGTCTGAGTAAGAATGCAAACCCAAATTAATAGAGTCTGGGTAACAGGATAGAAAGGGGATGGCATAATGTGCATGACAAATCTTTTCTAATCACATGAAAACAAACCCCTCAGAGTCTACCGAGAAACACTGTGCCATTAATTCTGCTCTGCTCTCTTGCACACTAACAGTTCCTGTCCTAATTAAATGTGCTCCTGGAACATATGTTTTATTGTCTGACCTGTGCCATTAGATTTGATATACTTGTGACTCTTGTCATCTGGGATAGGAAATCCCTCTTGGAGACTTTATCTGTATCAGTGTCTTCCCTGAGCAGAGAGTATTTGAGTATCATATTGTATTGGCAATAAACAGCAGGTATAAATATGAGAACCAACAACGTTGAAACCATTCCTTTGAATATGCTTATAGATTTCGTGGAAAAGAAATAGATGTGTAGGGAAAAATGAGTTTAAGTCCACCCATTCTTATGTTGATGCAGTATTATTTTTCTCTGGAAAAGTTTTATAGTTTTTAAAATGGAAAATTTCATTAATTATAATGTAATCAGATACTGTCAGTGAATGACTACTGCTTTCATTATTAAATTAATTGAAATTGGTTTGTCAGAGAAATTGGCTCCCTCTAAATTCTTTTTCTGTATAGAGTAAGATATTGCTTGAGTTAATCATTGATAAGAAAGGAGGAAAATGAAGGAAAGAGGGAAGAGTTTTAATTCCTTTTGCTATCTGAATCAAAGTTACTTAACTGGGTACAGGAAGTTATTTAAGACTCAACTACGAGGAGATTTGAATTGGCTCTAACACTCTAAAATAGAATGTCTCCATTAGGGTGAAATAACAAAATATTGGTGAAACACTTGTTTTATTTTCTGGTATCTGGGTTCTACCTTATAGAGATCTCTGGCTCTTAAAGGAACTAAAGTGGGGGGTGCACCTGGGTGGCTCAGTCGTTAAGCATCGCCTTCGGCTCAGGTCATGATCCCAGGGTCCTGGGATTGAGCCCCGTGTCGGGCTCCCTGCTCCGCAGGAAGCCTCCTTCTCCCTCTCCCACTTGCCCTGCTTGTGTTCCCTCTTTTGCTGCATCTCTCTCTGGCAAATAAATAAAGAGAAAATCTAAAAAGAAATTAAAAAAAAAAATAAAGGAGCTAAAGGGGGACTTGTTGTAGCAATGGAAAAAGAAAGTTGTAATTCTAGTTACTCTAGCCTAAAACTTCAGAACCTTCCATTCCTAATTTCCAAAGACCCTCAGTTGGAACAGGGCCCTCTGTTTCACAGGTTTCCTTCTAATTCATGTCTTGGCTTGGTTTGACTTTTTGGTTCTTAAAACAAGTTGAATGCCCCTAGCATGGTATCTCTAGCATCTCTGCTATGCTCCCCACATAACCAAAGGTGAACAGAATAATCTTGACCTTGAAAACGTTTCTAAGCTTTGAGTTGAAACCAGGCTTGTTGAAAATACAAAGTATTAGAAGAGTTCTTATAAATACCCTCATCAAAATTAGACATGAAACCCTTTACTATTATAGTGCTGTTCCAAGTCTTTAGATTCTTAATCATCACAGATTAATATGGACAACAGGCTGTTATATCTCTAGGGATAAAAGTGACCAATGGTATAGTGTTTGAAGGTTAATTCTAAAAGTAGGGTTTAAGGGAAAAATAAATATAAACTGAAAGAGGAGGTTAATTATATACTATCAACAGAGAAAGTCTGAATATAGGTTTTTAAAGACCACATTTTTAATGTTTACACAACTTCAAGCAGATGGCCGACTGTAGATTAAAGGTGACATATTGACTGGGCTGCAGCAGTGATGGAATTTCAAAATCTTTGATCTTAAATTTTCTTGGCAGGAGGATAATATTTGAAACACAATACTAAGGCTGTAAAAGCAATGCTCTCAGGCTGTTGCCTTCTCTTTCCAAGCACACATGCAAAGTTTATGAGAACTCTGATGACAATTAAGGTTTTAATTCTTTGAAATACTGTTGTTTATATCAGTCACTGCTGTTGTCATGAAATTAACACATGCGGACTGTACCAAATTACAGAATATAGATAAGAGAAAAGAAACAGGAAAAGACAATAAGACTTTCTTGTGTTCAAGAACTTTGGGGTTTTTTTGTTTGTTTGTTTTACTATTTTTTCACTTAATGTTTCTTTGTCAATGACTCTGCTCTTTACTTTGGGGATTTTTATTTCATGAATATGCTATCTTTCCTAGCTTTTTACTCTATGCCTATTATTATCTCTTCCTATTCATGTTGCTCTTCTTTCCTCCTAAAATGAATAGCTTTAGACTTTCTCTTCAAGTCTATATTGGTTTCCTACATGTTTTATTTGCTGTATATTATTTATACTATTTTTAAAATTTCTCTAACCATGCTTTCATATTAGAGTATACGTTTCCAATCTCTTTCCCCAGTTCAGAAATTCAAAGTTCTCTCAAATGGCCTTGAGAGTAACAGTTTTCTAGTGGTCCTCCCAGCAACTCTGTTGCACCAGTGTGTCTCCTCTTAACCCTCAGATATTTTCTCTTCTTTAGAATTGCCACATCTCTTTTCTATGACTTTTGCTATTATTTTGTCTTTGATCATCTTTCCATATGAATCTATAGACTATCATATAGTTTGAGAGCGAAGGGGAATTCTGTCATATTTGTAACTATTCCAATTTTGTAGTCACATAAAAAGAGGAGGGAAAAACTGAGCCCTTGTGCAGTTCTGCTTTTCTAGCTCTGAGTTCCTACTGCTTCCTTCAGCAGAGTCAAGTACGGCACCTGTGGCAGACAGCCTTCTCTGCAGATGAGTTTCTCTTCTCTAACTCCTAACTGGCTCTGTTCCCTTCTCTACCCAGTATGACTATTGTCATCAGGAAATGGTGTTATTTTTGTTTCCACTTAGCGTAGTAATCTTGTCATTTCCTGATTAAGAGTGGTGAACATTTTGATGTGTTCCCCAGTCTGCTTCAATGAAGGACCTATAACCTACTTGTTAGGAATCCTGTGGGCCTCCAGGTATCCTCTTCTTTAGAAATTGCTTTAATTACCAAAAACCACTTCATCCAAGACCATGACCCTTCCCAGGAAGATAGAAAGATCCATAAGCAGGGACTGGCTGATGTGGGGTCATAAAGGCCTGGCCATCTTGGCTCATCTCAGGACACCTCAGAAGAACACTCTAACTCCAGGGCTTCCGATGGGGTTGGCCAAACTTATAATTGGACCTTTATCACAGTGCAGCTTCTCCCTATTCTCTCTTTTGTCATTCTGTCCCTTCCACAGGTGTTCTCTCCAAGGCATTTTTTAATATTTCCACAGTGTTAAGCTCTGTCCCTGACTCTGCTTCCAAGGGAACCCACACTGTGACAGTAAGTTATATATATAGTGGATAGTATTTTGGTTATGTATAAATTCATTTAGTGAATTTACAAAAGGCACCTACGGGGGCACCTGGGTGGCTCAGTCTGTTAAGTGTCTGCTTTTGGCTCAGGTCATAATCTCAGATCCTGAGATCAAGCCCCACACTGGGACTCCCTGCTCAGCAAGGGAGTCTGCTTCTCCCTCTCCCTTTGTACCTCCTCTCACTCATGTTCTCTCTCAAATAATGTTTTTTTTAAAGTCACGTGCACTGTCTAGATCTAGGCTCAACTGATTGTCCCAACTCTCCCTTTTGACTCCACCTCTTGCCTTTAAGCTAGCAGATGACATTGAAAATCCTTTAGTGGTTTTGCCCTCCTTTTTTTCTCTCTGAGCTCTTACTTTGCATATTGTAAACAATGAATTGATTGGCTCTTTCCTCAATCCAGCCTCTCCTTATTTATGTCTTATAGAAATTCTGAAAAGCTTCTGGCTTGTGAATGATACTGTTGTCCTAGATTCTCATGTTTTTATTGTTTGCTTTTTCTGTTTTTATACATCATTGATTATTTTCACTGATGTTTTGAAGAGAAGGGAAAATCTATAAACATGAGCTCAGATCACTGTCTCAAGGCAAATATCCCTAACATATTTTTGATATCAAAATTAACATTTCTTTTACCTCCACAAGGAAAATGAAACAGACCACTAAAATTCATTAAAACAAAAGTGAACACATATCACACTAATGATATTTGAAGGCAAAATTAAGATATAATTATTATCTTAAAATCACTTTGGTTCTAAAGATCTTTTGGTTCAAATAAGAGAAGAACAGCGAAAATTTTTCTTATTGAGGTTATAGCTGGAATTAGGAGCATAGATTTAAAAATCATCCGATTTGGATTTGAATCCTGGATCTTTCATAATATTTGCCTCCTCATTATTATTAGTAATACTGGTGTCGGTATTAATTTTGTTTGAGTGTGAGGACAGAGAATTCAAATACAAAAAAAATTTACTTACTTGATGTGACGTGATTCCCTGGACTGGAATTTTAGATTCATACTGTGGCTTTGTCACAAATAAGTGGGAGCTTGTAAAATTTTGTTCACGTTGCTATCACCAGTTTATCACTTATCTGTAAGTGCAAATTAAAAAAAACTGATATATTACAACATTCAATATATCACTAGTATATTACTATGTGCTGTGAGAATCAGATTAGAGGATATATATAAAACTGTCTTGAAAACATTTTAGTATCATAAACATAAAAGACATCATCACCATCATTCTCTTCTTCAACCCATCTTTATCAATGTCCTTTCCTAAAGTTTGTAGAAGGTTCTCACCATGGGGTTCAGGGGTCAAGGATAGTCTTATTACTATACCAAAACTGATTTGCCTGACTTATTTATTGAGGACAAACATCTAGAATATGGTAGTAACCTTTGAGTTTAAGAATTCATTATTAATATACCTGGAATAGTAAATTAAAAATGAATATCACCTTATATATTTATCAATAAAGCTACCAACTTTTTCTTTAATTAGTGCTTTGAGAGAGACAGAGTGTGTGTGTGTGTGTAGATGGTGACAAGCAGCAACAAAATGGAGAATGGCTCATTAGGTTTTCGGTCTAGTCTAGCCCTTGGACTAAACATCCCAGGAAACCATGGAAACAAGAACAAGAACTCAGTCACATAGTACAATAGAGGATGTCCAGCCTGCTAAAAAATCTTCTCAAAAGTTTGTGGTGAACAAAATACAAAACAATTGGATGTCGTAAATGTCCTCAAACATTTTCAAGGGTATTAATTCTAAATGCTGAAATCATTGAGGAAAACTTCTAGAAATCATTTTCTAGAACTGTCAAGCCAATGGCCAAACTATAAAACCTACAGCCTTTAGAGTGAGGTACACTTATTTTCTTGTGCTTTGTGTATAATTCGGTCTCTTGCTAACAGCAAATTTTTCAGCTTATTTCAGCTCTGGCTCTAGCACAGAGAGTAAAAATGAATTCTAGAGATGAATGTAATGAGCAAAGAACAGATTTGTGATTAAGATAAGAGGCTTTGGAGTTGAAGCCCTGGGCTTGTATCCTCTCCCTCTTACTTCTGCAGTGTCATTTTTCCAAGTTTCCCCCACTATTGATTGGAGATACGTAAATCCTTAGGGCTGTTTGTGTCATAATAGAAACCATTAGATAAGTATATAATAGTCAAAATAATAATAATAATAACAATATTAGGAGCCACTAACAAATGTCGAGTGAGTTTGGCAACCCACTTTAGAAAATAACATTTTATTTACTCATTTTGCTATCTTAATTTTTTCATTGAGTTACTCTTTATTTCCTAGTTTCCTATAGTTGTCATATTATATACATAGTCTTCAAAAGTAGTGCTGCAAAAAAAAAATCAAAGAATATAAATTGTTTATGGAGAATTTTCAGAAGCTATCCACAACTTTCTCCTTTGTGGCAGATTTATAAGATGTTTGTAAAACGAAATGATGCAGGGAAATCAGAATGTGTTGTTGTAATAAGGAAATGTAGCATTTATTTTCTAGATTAAGTTCTCCTATAACCCATTTTATTGTATATATGTGGCTCTGTCCCTGACTATATTGACATCAGTGCCATACATTGCAGGGGTTTTGTAATCCCGGAAGACTCTAAGTAACTCGAAAGGGTTTGTTCTCAATATGGTGGAGAACTCCTCACTCAAGACTGCATAGCCCAGCTACCATGAGGACGGAAGTGAGAAGGTGTGTGCCATTGGACATAGTGAATGTCCCTCTAAGGAGGAACACTCTATCTCTCTGAAAAGGGACACGAGTAGGGAGAGCTCTAGAGTCTTTGTAACAGTATTAAGACTATGGCCAATAATATAAGCCCCACATATTGGCCAGTGCCTGAGGAGTTGCGAGGCTGCTTTTCCAGGGTCTTCAAAATTTGGGTCGAAGGCTATTACCAGTCTATTTTTATTCATCATTGCTGTTGTTGTTTCAGCTATAATTTTCAGTTAGAGTAATTTCAAGATTTCTATTTGTAGTATCTTTCAAATAAATATTACCAGTGCCTCTGAAAATTGAATGTCCTTAAGGGTCTCATTTCTTTTCTGTAGAACTAAACTTGTCATTTACTGTCTGGTCTTCAAATGGCATATTCCCCCTTTACATTGTAACCTGAGCAAAGATGCAGTAAAGAACTTATGCCCATTTAATTCACTTTGAGATTGGTTACTTACATGATTAAAAAGAAATTCTCAAGAGTTTTCCTCACCTAAAAGACCTGTAACACTTGACATGTTATTAGGACCCTGCTCCGATAAGATTTTGGTAGATTTTTTCCTTTGAGAATGTTATTTTCAAGTCTACAAAGATAATAGATAGGAATATAAGAACTAAAACTGTAAAAAAAAAAAAACAACTGAAAATGAAAGGAAAAAAATCACTATACTTGTGAGCTACAAAAATTTGGTATTTTTAGCCATATGAAAATTGAAGCATTAAGTCCAATTTTTTAGTGTCCCTCAATAGGAGAACAAAATCCATAAATAGTGCAAACAACTTATTTTTAAATAACAATGTCTTCTGAACCTTGAACTTCTTGCGTTAAACATAAAGCTAATGAAAATTATTTCCCTAATGAAAAAATATATGTATGAAAATATTAGACAGTCATCAATCTAAAAATCAGCTCAAGCTGGGCAATGTGCCCTAGTCTATAAGCCACCTCCTTAGCATATCTTTATAATGAACAAGCCATGAAGTTTTAAGATCTAAATTTCATATAAATTTAATTTGGTCAATTTTGAAGTGCTAGCACCTTAATTTAAAACAAAAAATGTTAATTTCCATCTTTATTATCTCTTGCTCCTAGATACTTATAAATTTTTCCTCAAAAGCTATATATGTGTATATAAATACGTACATATATATGATAAGTTGATAGATATGGATATATTTTATATTTATATTTAATAGATTTTTTTCTAGTGCTTCTAATATTTGCTCTTTTCAGTGTTAGCTACCAAGACAAAGTACACCAACATTGATTTTTAGACTTGGCAGACATAACTCATTCTTTAAATCTCTTCTTATTGTTTCAAATGAGTGGCTTACAATTCCTCAAATATGCATATGGAAAACAAAGTGAAACAAAGTACAACCATTTGCTTTTATCCCAAATGACTATGGTAACCATGTCTCAGGAGGCAGAGTGACATTTAATGGCATAGTGGCAATATAGTGAGGAGGCAATTAACATCGTGCTATTTTTTTCATGGCACTCACAGGACCAGGTTGCATGCACATCCATGCAGAGATAGAGTTTATGTCATTGATATCTAAATATAAATTAGTATGCCTTCACTAGATGGCAGAACTAAAGTCTGTGACATTAAGAACAAAAAAATCCTTGGGTCATTAGCCTATTAGTTGCTGAAGTCTAAATGGCATCTTCTCCAATTATCCCTTCATAGAAGTTAATTCACCTTGATATGGAACTGACCCTTAAAGGCGCTCATTTCTGTTTTCTTAATTCAACTGGACAAAATTTTGTCTTGTATTGCTTTGGGCAAGTGTAAACCCAGATCTGAGGTGTTCCTAGCAGATTTAGGCATAGGCAGCAAAGACATTAAATATTTTTCCAGGAAAAAAGAAGGAAAGAAAATAGAGTAAACTGAGAAAAACATGATTAAGAAAGAGATGCCTAAGCTGCGTCATATCACAGTAAGTGTTCTTTTTTTTTTTCAAAGATTTTATTTATTTATTTGAGAGAGAGAGAATGAGAGAGAGCACATGAGAGGGGGGAGGGTCAGAGGGAGAAGCAGAGTCCCTGCCGAGCAGGGGGCCCGATGCGGGACTCATCCAGGGACTCCAGGATCACGACCTGAGCGGAAGGCAGTCGCTTAACCAACTGAGCCACCCAGGCGCCCTCACAGTAAGTGTTCTTGATATTTCTCTCAGTTACTGCTGAGCTGGCCAGTCTCTGTCTTAGATGTTTGCGAAGCTGCCAACACTAGCTTAGCTCCTTTTCTAAACAAATAAAAGCCAACAAAGACATAATTTATACTCAAAATGCTCATTATGGCCTTTGGCTATGCTCAATAACTTGAAGTAGATTCTCTGTGAAGTTGCTAGATTGCTCCAGACAAATAAATGCCAGGTAATAGTGACTTAATGTCTGATAGTCACATGCATTTTATCCCTCTTCCTCCTCCTCCTCAGTCTCCTCCATGTCCTTCACCTTCTCCTTCCTCCTCTTTCCCTTTCCCTTCCCGTCTCCATTTTTTTTTTTTTTAATTCTGCTTCTAAATTTTTTAGGGATGTTTCCTCCTAAGTATTTACCAGTCAGGTATATTCACAGAAAGTTTATTGAAGGGGAGAAGGGAATTAGACCCCATCTTTGAGAACATTATTCTAAATTTCTCCCCGGTGTCCTCACCATCCATGTTCTCTCCATAATGGACAGCCCAACTTAGGCTGATCTTTGACAAAATGAACTAAGAGAGGCATTTGTGTTTGGTCTTTTCCCACCTTCCTATATAACATATTATGAACTACAGCTTTGGTTCAGTAAAGATGCCAAGCCTAGGTTGGGACACATTTGCTTGCAGCTTTGTTTAGGACACATTCACCTATCAGGCTCCCCTCCTTTGTGCACACATAAGGAAATAAAATGACAAAAGAAAAATTAAGCATAAATAATTATATATTATACCAACACCCACACTAATAATTTTTATTGTTTTTTACTCTGGAAGTCTCTTCAACACTTTACATATTTTACAAATAATGACCAAAAAGAAAATAAAACTCTCAGTCCATCACAGCCTTAAATAATCCAAATAATGACACGGAAGACTAATAACTTTTTACTAGCCTTGAGGAAAGGATATTGACCTCTGGAAAGCCTGAACAATTGAATAATGCCCACTTGTTAATAAAGTTGCATTTACACCAAGTGAATAATACATTCAATTATACTCATGTTTTTGTGAAATTCAATAAGTCTTTCCCTCTAACTAATTTTCCCAGTAATAAATCCATTATAAAGCACACATAAAAACAGCTTGACAAATAATTCATATTCTTGGCCCTAAGCCACCATTCAGACTTCTGTGTTCCTTTCCATAGTCTTTGGACAGTAAACATGGATTAACTCTAGTTAACTGAAAGTGCATTGAGCAATATTTTCAGGCATAGAATGTAACTTACTAAAGACAAAAAAAAAAAAGAAATTTGTTTTTATTTGTAATTTTAGGCCTCTCTCTTTCTCTCTCTCTCATTCTTACACACACATACATATACACTCCTGGGTATGAAGAAGCAAAGTTCCCTCTTTCTTACCTTTTTTATGATACTCTCAAAGTTATACATTTCATGGTAGAGAACCAGATGAAAGAATATCATGATGTAAATATATGGAGGAGCCAGAGAGTGTTTTAAGGAGAAGTTAATTGTGAATACACCATGTGGGTTTGAAAATAGGGTGAGTGGAAAATCATCTCAACTTGTTTCCAGAACAAACACAGATGGAAGCCTTCTCTATCAAAGCATTGGAGCTTTGTTTCTTACCATCCTTATTCTCATTTGTTAACTAAAGGCAAGTGTCTTCTTTAAACTAGAAAATACCGGGACGCCTGGGTGGCTCGGTTGGTTGAGCGACTGCCTTCGGCTCAGGTCATGATCCTGGAGTCCCCGGATCGAGTCCCGCATCGGGCTCCCTGCTCGGCGGGGGCCTGCTTCTCCCTCTGACCCTCCCCATCTCGTGCTCTCTCTGTCTCATTCTCTCTCTCAAATAAATAAATAAAATCTTAACAAAAAAAATTATTTAAACTAGAAAATACCGTGCATTTTCTCACATAATACAATATGTGGCACTTAAAACCACTGATGAGGATATGATGGGGGATATTATAGAGATTCTGGTAACTGACTTTTCTGAAGACAAGGTGATTATTAGATTCAAAGAACTTACAGAAAAATTATAAAGCAAGACATACCCTAATAAATAAGAGCATCCAAAATGTGATATTAGAAATTTTTGGAGGAAGACTATGTGATAAGTATATCTCTCTGACTAGTTATGCAGTTGCGATTTCAATTCTGACCTTAATGTTTCAGGAAGTTTGAAATCATCGATGACCACTCTGGGTTGTGATGCGTTGCTGTCCTTAAGAACTGCCTCACCCCAACAGCAAAGCCACTGAGTTTCAGTTAAGAGCAGAGAAGGACAATTCTGTGAAAGATCTGTGGGCATACCTTGTGGGCAGCCACTTACTTGACATACACAAGGTGCTGCAGTGCCACAGACCAGCTTTATACAGAGTTTCCTTGGAAGCTTTGTGTAACTCGGATCAAGATCTGTGGAGGACACTTTATCCTCTCCTTTACTTAAGATCATGTTAGGGAAGGCTTGCTTCTCACCACAGAAGAGTGTACGCAGCGCTTTATTGAGGCTCATCGGTGCAGCCAGAAATCCAAGTTAGGCCAAGCAGGGTTTTTTTTTTTTTTTTTTCTTTTATTCTTATGTTAATCCCCATACATTACATCATTAGTTTTAGATGAAGTGTTCCATGATTCATTGTTTGTGCACAACACCCAGTGCTCCATGCAGAATGTGCCCTCCTCAATACCCACCACCAGGCTAATCCATCCTCCCACCCCCCTCCCTCCAGAACCCTGTTTGTTTTTCAGAGTCCATCGTCTCTCATGGTTCGTCTACCCCTCCGATTTCCCCCGCTTCATTCTTCCCCTCCCGCTACCTTCTTCTTCTTCTTTGTTGAATCTCAGATCTGTACCTCTGAAACAAATAATGCAATATATGTTAAGAAAAAAAAAAAAAAAAAAAAGGCCAAGCAGGTTTTGGAGCAAAAAACTTTTATCTAGGGCGCCTGGGTGGCTTAGTCGGTTAAGCGACTGCCTTCGGCTCAGGTCATGATCCTGGAGTCCTGGGATCGAGTCCCGCATCGGGCTCCCTGCTTGGCAGGGAGTCTGCTTCTCCCTCTGACCCTCCCCCTCTCATGCTCTCTGTCTCTCATTCTCTCTCTCAGATAAATAAATAAAATCTTTAAAAAAAAAAGAACTTTTATCTAACATAGTAAAAGTGTGAGAGAACCAGCTTGAAAAACAAAGAAAATTGATGTTAAGGAAAGCAACAGAGGACTTGGGTCCCCGCGTTCAGAGGGGCCTTCTGTGCTTGTACGCCACATAATTCAAAATTTGCTCCATCCCAGATTTAATTAATTGGTTTCTTCTTCTAGTCATTGAGGATACCCACCTTCGCATTCCAAGCGTGTGTTTGTACGAAGGGGATGGCAATGTTGCCCTTCCCTCATCCCAACCCATGAAAGTGCTTGGTATCAGCATTCGGAGCAAGTCTTGTTTCTTCATTATGTGAGACCATGGGAGAATCAAGAGATCAGTTAGTCCTGTGGTCTATGGAGGAGAGTGAACCACTCTTTTTTTTTTTTTTTAAAGATTTTATTTTTTTAATTTATTTGACAGAGAGAGACACAGCGAGAGAGGGAACACAAGCAGGGGGAGAAGGAGGGGAGAAGCAGGCTTCCCCACGGAGCAGGGAGCCCGATGTGGGGCTCGATCCCAGGACCCTGGGATCACGACCTGAGCCGAAGGCAGATGCTTAACGACTGAGCCACCCAGGCACCCCTGAACCACTCTTTTTTTTTCACTACATGCTTTATCCCCTAGATTAAATCAGTGTTTCCAGGCCATGGCTATGGAGCTGGAGACCTGAAAACATACCTTGGGAATGAGAAGCCCAAGAACACAGAGGAGATTCAGAGACAGAAATATGTTTTCTCTGATTGGGAACACCTGTTTGCAAGGACAAAGTATAAAATCAAACACGATGTGAATAAAAATATGGAAAGCATAAATTTCAGTACAATTTTCAAGTATAAAAATGTCAGCACAATTATCCTTTCTCATTATAATGCACAGCAGAATCTTTCTTTTGACTCTAAGAGGAAAGCATAAGGTTGGATAGGTTTCATATGGTGCTACTAGATGGGACATTTTAGGGTGATTAATATGCTGAGGTACTATCGCTTATTGTATCTGAGTCTGTCACAGATAAATGGGCCCAAGTACATCAGTGGGAAAAGATTTAGTCTTAAATTTGAAGAGAAACTTCTTAACATGTTATAACTTGCAGAATTTCTTATTTTGGGCTATTTTCTGGTGCTCTTATACCTCTAAACCCAGATGTCAAACTTCTAGTGAGGGAAACAGCCAAACCTTACTAATTGCTTAGAAGTGACATTTATGACATGCATGAACTTTTTTGATTTCTGTCTCATTTCCCCCAACGTAACCTATTTGTATTAGGCCAAAACTTGGCAGCTTAAAAAACAAGCATTTATTGTCTCACATAGTTTCGGAGGCTAAGAAATTTGGAGGTCTCTTAACTGCATGGTTCTTTTTTTTTTTTAAGATTTTATTTATTTATTTATTTATTTATTTATTTATTTATTTATTTATTTATTTATTTGCCAGCGAGAGAGCACAAGCAGGGGGAGCAGCAAGCAGAAGAAGAGGGAGAAGCAGGCTTCCTGTTGAGCCAGGAGCCTGATGTGGGGCTCGATCCCAAGACCCTGGGATCGTGACCTGAGCCAAAGGCAGACGCTTAATGACTAAGCCACCCAGGCGCCCCAGCTGAATGGTTCTGTATGAGAGTCTTTGCTGAGACTGTAGTCAAACTCTCCATCAGGGCTATCGTCATCTGTGAGGACTTAACTGGAAGCTGGAGGATTGGCTCCAAGGTCACTCATGCACTTTTTTGCAAGAGACTTCAGATCTCGCCACATGGGCCTTTCTGTAAGGTTGCCTTTAACATTACTTCCCCAGAACAAATGATAAGAGAGAGAGAGAGAAAGAAAGGGAGAGAGAATGATCAGTGGAAGATGCCTTCACTTACAACCTAATCTCAAACATGACCTAGCATCATTTTTGCAATATGCTATTGGTCCCGCAGACCAATTCTGGAATAATGTGGAAGGGAGTACACACAAGGTAAATATCAAAAGCCAAGGATCATTGTGGGCCATCTTGGGGATTAGCTACAATATAATGTGTTAGTTTATTGATTCATATGATTTATGCAATTAAATTTAAATGAGTAATTTTGATTGGCTTAGTCACTGAATATTTCTTAAGTGCATATGATGAGCCATAAGGAACTTGTAAGACAGCTATGTAACAGGAGATTTTAAAAAGTAGATGAGACAAGCTAGAGCTGGCCAGGGCTCAGGATTCTTTCAGAGCATTATGGCTGGGGTGACAGGGAAGATAGACATCTGAGTAAGGGGCATCTGAGCTGAGGAGGAGAGGAGTCAAATAAAGATGTTGAGGTACGAATCCATGGCAGATCATTTAAGTTTTTCAACAAATATAGAGGATAATAAAAGATTAAGGGTGGGAAGGGAAGAAAGATGGATTTGTACATAAAGGAAGTATAGAAACCTTTAGAAATCCAGTAACAGAATCAAAAATAAATTCTAGAACCTCTCACTAACGCTTAGCCTCTGCATGTTATAGTTCTCAAGTACCCTCTCAGAAATAGAAAAAAAAATGGGGGGTAATCTTGAACTCAAAGGAATGCAGCCCTCTTCTGGAAAAAAAAAACAAAAACAAACAAACAAAAATAGTGATGCAAACACCTTGTAAGGATTAAACCTGATTTTCCTTTCATCATCCTGATAACCTCCATCTACTTTGTTCTTCCATTTTTAGGTGTTACTAAGTCAGCCCCCAGTGGATCCCATTAATAGTTCCAAACCTTTCCAGGAGTGACCTGACAAGACCCCTTTGTCATTTCACATTTCCCTCTACATCCCACATTTTACTTATAGGATGCAAGAAATCCATATAAAGCGAGTTGAGAGAATTGATTTCCCATGAAGGGAATCCATCTTTCTTACGTAAATAGCCTCTCTTTTAATGGAATCACCATTTTACTTACCTTTGGGATACTGGATACAGAACCTTTTCCTTACATTGCACAAGGAGAAATATACCACACTAGAAGAAAGAAGACACAATAAATGATACAGAAATTTAGAATTTCCCAAACTTACCTCTGCCTCCCAAAGCATTTCTCTGCTTCTCTTCATTGTATATCCCATGGCCCCAGTAGGAAATCCCTAGATTTATTCTCTCACTAAGCTGTTATTGTCTAATAAAATCTTCTGTCTCTCCTATTTTCAGTTGATCTCTAGGAAAACTATTTATTAATATATATCTTTTTTTAGGTTATATCCCTTTGAAATAAACAAGCAAGGCAAGATAGCTTTACAGTATGGGTGTATAGTGTTTTGAAAAAAATACAAACGTGTTTGTACAGTCCCTTACTTGTTTGAGTCACTGGAGTTACTAGCTTAAAGTAAAATTTCTATTATGCACAATGATTTTTCAAATTATGTAAACTAGAGATAATGATGTTTTATATTTTTCAGTGTTGAGATTTAAGTGATTTAAAATGCCCATATCTTTGTATCCTTCTCAATTATAGATACATACACATACACACACATTAAAGACATGCAAGAATGCATATACTTCCATTTTACTGCTATGTAGATAATAAATACTATTAAATATCAAAGGAAGAACATTGAAAGAATCATCCTAAATATGGTAAACTCACTAGTGCAGGACAGTCCTAGTTTACCTTTTTGTCTCAATTGTAACAATAACCTCAAACCTAACGATAAAGGAAGTTTGACTTGAGTGGGGCTTTTAAGATGGAAAAGAGTAGAAGACTTAAAGCAAAGCCTGGTCTTTCAAATCTGTGCCAGTCTTCACATGCCCTGATGCTAAAGGAGAAAAGCTGGTTGTGGTTGGGACTGCATTCACATACTCCTCGCTCTCTGATGAAAGCCTTTCTGGACTATCTTACTCATCTTCATACCAGGTGTCATATAAAATTATAGAAAACATCTTTACAGAATCTTTAGATGTCATCTTAGGACCAAGGGCAACTGTTTCACACTGATATCCAAAATATGACTTTCTATTGTGAGGGCAAAAACTTATACTAAAACAGGAATACAGCAGATTCCCTACACATATGGCCAAAAATGTTTGAAGGAAATTCCACTAAGGTCTATCCATGCTGGCATTAGTAGTCATTCTGGATCCTGTTCAGTCAGATTCCCATTTCAATCAGAATAGTCGTTTGTGGATTTTGAGGAGCTCTGAGTAGGAAATGAGGAAAGGACCAACTGACACACTTACTTTTTATTTAAAACACAGCCTGCTCAACCAGGCCCAAAATGGTCTGAAAGCTACACAGCTCTGCTTGCTAATTCCTGGTCCCTGAAGACACATCTGCAAGACATGTCTGACAATAGAAATGTTTTTGAAAAGTCAGCACAGGTTATGTGTTGACCTGAAGAAGATGGATGTCATGAACTGCGTCACAGCAAAAAAACAGGATAGTCGGCAGAATATCTTGCTGCCATGTTCCATTGTCTGGAAATCAGGCTACACAAATCTATGCTGCTGGCTAGAGGAGTACAAAACTGAATAAAAATATTAGTATTCCTTTTGGGGAACTGGAAATGGGGGGAATGACTCCAATGTTGTCAATTTAATCAAAGTTCAACGAATTATAGAGATAGCATGGATTGTCTGGGGAAGTCTGTGACTTGGATAGGAAAGAGATCTCCATCCTACCTTGTTGGAAGCTTTCTTCAAGCACAAAAATTTGCTCATTCACACTCAATTTTTAGTCAAACTTCTAAACTAGTACTGTTCTATGCCAAAATTTATGGCCAATTTTGTCTTAAAGTAGGGGGATTTAAAATATTACTCTTTCAATGTCTTTAATGTCACAGCATGGGAAGAATTCTGTCTATCTGATTCTGCTTTGACATTGTCCTGAAGGTCTTTAACTTGGTTCCTGCTCTTGTTGCTCCAAACAAGCCCCAGGCCCCTTCCACAGTCCATCACTCTTTGCCCTTTCTTCTTTCTTGTCTGCATATTTGAGTTCTCTTTATCTTTTTTTTTTTAAGATTTTATTTATTTATTTGACAGAGAGAGACACAGCGAGAGAGGGAACACAAGCAGGGGGAGTGGGAGAGGGAGAAGCAGGCCTCCCGCAGAGCAGGGAGCCCAATGCGGGGCTCGATCCCAGGACCCTGGGATCATGACCTGAGCCGAAGGCAGATGCTTAATGACTGAACCACCCAGGCGCCCCTGGGTTCTCTTTATCTTTGACCCCAGTTCCTCCAGATATAGGACTATGATTCAAACTTCTCCATTTCTCTTGTGATTAAAGTTCTGCCCCTGGGCTCCACTCCTGTGGCTTCATTTTCCTTGATGTCGGACATCCCTGAGGTTACATCTAGACAACTGAGTACATCACTACTTTACCTGCCAGGAGGGAATGGTTTTCATCATTGTTTCTTTAGAAGGCAAGGGAATAAAATGAGATAAAATTAGGAATTTCTAAAGTAGAAAGAAAAAATAACTTCTCATCCCAAATTTCACTCCAAAATGTTTTTTCTTTATTTAGCTCTGTATTGAATATAATATTTAAGGTCAAAAATTGCATATCAGATTCATGAACTTATGCCATTATGAATATTTCTGCCCACATGTGTTTCTTAATATCACTGCTCTTTGCAAAGGCCCATCCCCAAACAAAAGATATAGAAACTAATGAACATGACAGAAATATTACAGCAGTACCATTTAGATTTGTACATAGTGCAGTTGGGGTTTCCTTCTCTTTTTATTTACTTGAGGCTATAAGCCAGAAAGCAGGAAAGGGGAAAAAAAATACCATTTAATTAAATGGAGTTCAACAGGAAAGTTAATTTACTTTAGCGTGGGAATATGAAAATTATGCCAAAACAGCAAGTAAACAGGCTGAATTATGAATTACATTCCTCTCTCCCTCTCTCCCTCCCTCTCTCTCTCTCTTTCTTTCACCACATGGGTCTAGGGTTGTAGGTATATAAGGGGGAAAGTTTGTGGTGGTGTTTGTTTATGTAGTTTTCTTCCTCAGTCAATCCATTTGCTTCCATGACTGGTTCCCCGCATGCAAATCCATTTGGATATTCACTGTTAGAAAAAAGAAAACATTTTTAACATATTTGGATTGATTCTAATCCATTTAGTTTGTTGTTCTTAACACATTGAACCATGCCAATGATTTTTATTATAGAGTCTCAGTATTTTCTGATTCATAGAGTGGATACGTATAAAATTTGACATGCCCTAAATAAATAAAAGTCTTTAGGAAATCTGAGGGATTGCTGAATCACTTGGAGTGATAAAATCACATAAATAATATTTTCAAAATTAATTATTTCTCACTCATTACAGATTGCTGGATTTTCTGAGTTTTGCCTCTCCTTGAGCTTGTTGTTCCCTCTTACTTGACAGAAGCTTTTTACCTGGATGATTTTCTATCATTTGTTCAGTTAAGTCAGTGAGCAGAATCTCATGGGGAAAAGTACACTTGTGGATGGTGGATGGCAGAGCTTTAAAATAGAATATTAACATCCAGTTGCCCAATATCAGACTATGAGCTATGCATATGCAAATTGCAAGAATGATGTATGCCTGTGCAAAATAGAAGGAGAGAGAGAGGATCCTACTTCATGAAAGCTTTCTGTGAAGTAAGGTATTTAAAATGGAAACTGAAGAAAAAAATTTACTATTAGACCTTATTACACTTATTTTTATACTACAAAATATTTTTAATTTACTTGGTATTGCACTAAGATTCTTAATTTGACCCATGTATATTACCAGATGTAAATAGTTTTCATCAAACTCAATTATTTCTCTCAGAGAATGTTTGTGCCAGTGTCTTTTATGAAATAGTTCTTTAAGATCTCTAGTGTTAATATGAAACTTGTTAAAACAAATATATTTTATATTTAATTGTTTATAAAATAATATCTGGATATATATTTATGCATAAACATGAATATTGTATATGTCTATACCTTCTAAAATAAAAAAAGTGTTAGCATATTAATTACTGATAATTATATTGCAAATTTTCTCAAAATTGCACAATAATCATCAGCCTTCTATGTTATTCCAAAATGTACATTTTAATCAGATTTATGGTTTTCTTACCTCTGAGAAGTCTCTATTGTATTGGGAGGTCATCACTGGTGGCCTAGATCATTCCTACCTTCTATCTTGTCCCCAAAAAACAGTAACCCTAAACATCATCTCAGTTATAGCAAATGGTAGAAAAGTGGTTGAAACAGGACTAAAATAAACTCTCAAATTAAAGAAGAAAATTTTATAATTTTTATGAATCCTTGGTTGTATAAGAACATTTTTGGTGGAAATTCACTAGAACCTTCTATCATTTTCTGAATGACTTTATGATTTTTCTTTATTTTTGTGGCATAAAAATCTTCCTTATTTTATTTTTTTAAAGAATTTATTTCACAGAGAGAGACACAGTGAGAGAGGGAACACAAGCAGGGGGAGCAGGAGAGGGAGAAGCAGGTTTCCTGCTGAGCAGGGAGCCCGATGTGGGGCTCGAACCCAGGACCCTGGGATCATGACCTGAGCCGAAGGCAGACGCTTAACGACTGAGCCACCCAGGCACCCCAAAAATCTTCTTTATTTTAAAATAATTCTTGTTCATCTTGTAAATTGAAACTTCGCAGAATTTTCCAAAGCAGGCATCTTGGTTTTAAAGTTTTAGATATGTGGTTTTTTTCTGAAGTGAAGCACAAAAATAAATACATATATTCTTAACACTTTGTTTCTGCCTTAAATTGAGGTGGGACAGCACCATTTAACCTCTGTCTGGGAGAGGAGAGGTAATTTATTGTGCTGTGTTCTCATTTAAGTGCAGTTCGGTTTCATTTAAAAAGATGTTCATATTGATATTAATATGAGGAACTGATAATACAATCATTACATATAGTTTGGTCTTTAAAATTTAGATATTTACTCTCATTAAAGCAAAATATAGCATGGTACAGCTGTTGGCAACATGAAATGAAATGGCGAGTTCCTAATTTGTCTTTTCACATTCTTTTTCCTCTTATTTCCAGAAAATGAAATCTTTCACCTAGACATGAAGGTTTGACACTAAAACTCTGTCTCTTGTCTCGTTTATCTTTCTTGTCATTATCTTCCAAACAGTACACCTACACACACATAACCCCAACACGCACGCACGCGTGCACACGCACACACAAACACACACACATCTCCTGTGTTTCTTTTTCAAGATTTGCTTCAAAATCATCCTGAACACTTGAGTTTCTGCACTGAGGAGCTGTAGACCGCTGTTACAAAGCCAAATTAAATTATATGTTCTCAGATTGTCAAAGAACAAGAACGGTTGATAGAAAAAAAAAAAAGGTTTTCCTCCATTGACACAAATACGACGCATCAGTGAAGTGAAGTGAGTGCAGTGTCTGGCTCTATCAGGGATGCCAAGACATTCTTTGTGCAGATTTTGTTTTCCTACCAAGATAAATATTGTCCTTTATACTATATATATATTTTTTTTTTTCCAGCACCGTCAAGGCATATTTCTCAATTTACTGGAGTCTAAGGAAGTTAGCTTACGAAGAGAGATGCTTCAATCTAGTTTTGAAAATGAGTATCAGAAGCATGAAATTACATTATTGACCTAGAAAATTAGTGAAGTATTTGAAAACCTTATGTACCTCAAGTTTCTGAGTCCTCTAAAAATGACCCATTTTAATATTCCATTTTATATTATTGGGCTAATATTCGGAAAGAACTCTGCTTTACGTAGTTTTCAGGACTTTCTTTCTGAAACATTTCTTCACTCGTTAATAAAGCACATCTTTTGATATTATCACCACCACCCTTCACCTCAATTTCTGCTCAAGCCCTAGACTGAATTTAACTACAATGTGTCTCCTGTTAGCCTACACTCCATGTGATAATTTCTTAAATCTCATACAAAGTCATTTTAGAAACTTGTAGAATCATGTGGATGATATATTAGATGCTGGTGGAATATCTCTATGCACACCCCGCCCCCCCCCACACACACACACATTTTCCAGCCCTCTTGCAACTACTCAGGGCCAGTGGAATATGAACACAAATGACATGAAACCAATCTGGACTAAAGCCACTTTTCAACCTTCTAGCATCTCCCTTCCTTTTTGGAAATGACTCTGGAAGCCAGTGTAGAGATGGTACATTCTCAAGATAGAAATATCTTGTATTACTGAGTCACCATTTGGAAGCTGTTCTGGAGATATGTTCAGCCAGTAGCAAAATTTCCATGACTAAAATGTAGACATTTATTTGTTAAAGCATTAAGATTTGGGAGGTTATGCATAAATGTAGGCTATCCTTAGTAATATAAGTGAATCTAGTAGGTCCTAGACCAGGTATCCCAGAATATCCTCATACTTCAGTTCCAGTCTTGATCTGAAGAGTAGAAAAAAAGCACAGAAGAGAGGAATAAGTTACCCAGAACAGTGACATTTAAAATTCTAGAGATCTAAGTCAAGGAAAGTGGTTAGTTAATAGTTAAACTGGAATAAAATAAACTCTCAAATTAAAGAAGAAATCTTTATAACCTTTATGAATCCCTGGATCTACAATAACTTTTCTGATGTGTTTCTGCGGAAACTTATTTGCAAGAGAACCTTCTTTCATTTTGAAACTCTACTACAATGCATTGGTTGCCTTCTTTTTGAAATTTGTTGTCCCCTGAGTGTGTTTTTTAGGAAGTAAGCTCCAAGGGACAGGGACTATCTCTTCATTGTTCTGTCTACAGTATTTACCCCAGTATCGAGTAGACTAGACAAAGTAAACATGACTTACATGAATGAGTGTTTACTTGATAATGAGGGCTATGAGTAAAGTCCCTAGGACAATGGTTAGGTTGAATATAGATCTTAGTTGCTCTTAAATCAAAATATTTTGAAAAGAGATTTGAACTTCAAACATCAGGTGAATAGATAAAAATGAAAATAACACTAATCTTTACTTGCATTAAACACTAAGTGCCAAGCAGTATGCTAAGTGTGCAATACATAAAATAATCAAATGCCCAGCTAGTTCAGGAAATCTTGTTTTATCAGTGTCATTCCAGCATATTATTAATAGCTTTTATTCTAAAAAAAAAATAGCTCTCCTTCTCAAAGTGTCCCAATTAAAATGAAAATTTGTATGATCCATGTAGCCTTATGGGATTTTCCCATTTGATCTTCGAGGAATTTCTATGCCATTATTATCCCCATTTGAGAGGTGAGAAAATGGAGGTCTAAAAATCTGGATAACTTGTCATTTGCTCTCACATGACTGATAAATAACAAATTGAATAGTATGTCTCCATAATGCACCGCTAAGCCTTACCACCTCTGCTTTCTAGGAACATATCTGTTGCCTTCAGCAATGAACATTCACCTTGCCTGATTCAATTTTACTAGATTCTAAAACTATACTTTATCAAAAGCTGAAGTGTCTCAGAAATAAATGGGTGTAATGATGCCTCAGCATTGTTGCATGCTCTATCCATCACTGAAAGATTTTGAACATTAACGAACAAGCAGGATTGAAAGAAATTATGTGTCTCTGCCAACTCATAAACCACAGCAAATAATAAAAATGGAGTTTAGTCAGTGACTCACCAGCTGCCCTGAGGTTACTAATGAGTAAACAATTTCCCTTCATGAAGAAAGTAGATGTTCTTCTGGGTTTGAGGTTGTCGTTTTTTTCTAGATATTACATCAATATTAACACTCAATGTTCCTAAGCCAAGCTATAACTTAGTAATATTTGGAAATAAGGTGATCACTTTATTTTGTAGGGATGTTTTATCAGTTTTTATTTTTCCCCTAACCAAAGTGACGTGAAATGGGCCTCGCTCCCAGTGGCAGTATTGCTACAAATTTACCAGGTTTGAGCAGTGGCAGCATTTGATCAAAGTTCTGGCCTTATATAAATAAGTGAGGTTACTGTGATGAGGAGGAACATTTTCTGAGGGCAACAAATTTACTTTTTGTTATAATATGAATTTCTAAATTCGATGAATGTGGGAAATAGCAATTTAGTTGTGAAACAAGCTCTATACTTTGACAACAAAAAATTCTCTGGGTACCATGCAGAAGTTTTATACTTCATAATGCAGAAGTTTTGCAGATGAAGAATAAGTTCTATAATCTGCAATCACATCTTTTTAAACAGCACACAGGCACTTACTTAGAGCTGATTAACTCTTGAATTCTGAATGTGAAGTAAGCTCCAGCACCTAGAACAGGTTTAGGCTTTAGCATATTTGAATAAATTAAACCACTTATTAGATTGTCAAAAATTTGTAACAGAAGTGTGTATTTATGTGTGTGTCCATGCTATTTGTGAATTTTGGATAGGACTAAAACTTTTTAAAATTGCATCAGTTGATTGTATTTTGTTCCCCCGTTTTAACTGTATAAATAATTTTAATTGACAATTTTATTTATTTATTTATTTGGCCATTGCTAATATAGAGGAAAAGTTACTTCTCATATGTTTGCCATCCCTGTATGGAGCATGGTATGGTATATGGTGAAATATGGTTAAAAAAAAAGAGTGGAAGGATGTCACTTTAGGAAAAACTGATGTGGGAATTTATAATTATTAGATATAGTGTGTAAAGTGTGTCCTCAAATGTCGTGAAGAAAAATGGATGCATATATTATTAAAACATGTAAGAGATAATATTTAAACAGCTTTTTCAAGTTTTACAATGAAAAGAATGTGACATTTTTTGCCCTCTATTGAGTCATTCTAACATTGTACATTTTTCATCTTAGTTTTGATTCCTTAAAATTACACAGATATTTGAAAACATTATGTCCAGACAAAGACTTGTATGTGGATGTTCATAGCAGCATTATTCATAATAGGAAAAAAAAAAACCCTCCTTGTTCATCAGCTGATGAATGGAGAGATAAAAAGAGTCGTATCTGTACAATAGAATACTATTCGCCAATTAAAAGAAGTAAATTATGGATGCATGATAAAACATGGATGAACCTTGAAAACAATATACTCTGGAAAAAGGCATACATAACTGACCACATATTTTTTTTTTTAAAGATTTTTATTTATTTATTTGACAGAGAGAGAGATAGCGAGAGCAGGAACACAAGCAGGGGGAGTGGGAGGGGGAGAAGCAGGCTTCCTGCCGAGCAGGGAGCCTGATGTGGGACTCGATCCCAGGACCCTGGGATCATGACCTGAGCCGAAGGCAGACGCTTAACGACTGAGCCACCCAGGCGCCCTGACCACATATTATTAATTACATATGCTATGTCCAGAAAAGGGAAATCTATGGAGAAAGTGGTTGCCTGGGGCAGGTGTTCATGTGTGTGTAAACACTATGTGTGCATGAGTGATCTCATTGGGGTGATGAAAATCTGCTAAAAGTGATTTATAGCGATGGTTAAACAACATGGCAAAGTTAGTAAAACATCATTGAATTTTATACTTTTTACCTGAAATGGGTGAATGAGTAATACATAAAAACTTTGGTTACTTTTGAAAACAGAAACGGAGGTTGAGTATTTGGGGGCAGAAATTCACTCCTTATATTTTATATAAAATGAAAAAAAATGGGCATCTTGACTATATAAAAAATAGAATGCTGAATCTTGTCAGATTTCAGAGAACTATATTACCAGCCATTGAAATTCTCCTGATACTCTAAAAGTTAGCATAGTATGCTGTGCCACATATAGATAAAAGGAAATGAAGCATAGTTGACTATTTTCCTCATGGCTAGAAAGTAAGTAGATAATCATGCTAAATTTAAAATATTAATTTACTAAAAATAACCTTCAAGCTTTTATGATTAGCCCTACCTGAAATGCAGTAATAATATATATATATGCAATAATTACACACTTAGTAATATCTAGGTTCTTTTTTTCTTTTATGTTTCTCTACATGGACTGCTTTAGTATTAAATTGGAGCTTATTCTTACATTTCTGTTTTAGAGATATTAGAGGATAGCATCAGTGTTGTGGATTGACTGTGTTATGTTGCATTTTAAAACAATTAAGTGACCTCTTCTGATCTGCCTAATAAACCATATTGTTGCCAAATCTCACTGTGTTCTACTTAGAACTTGTGGTTTCCTTTTTTATGGCGTGCTTTAGTAGGATTAATGAGATACATTCAGAGTCCTCAGATCCATGCCCTCTTCATCTCTGTCCAATAGATATTAACCTCAGGAAAAGCTTGTTACATACCATTTCTATAAGAATGAATCCCCATCTGTTTAAACCCTTCATCAGTGATTCTTGAATGTTGCACTTAAAAATCAATAGAATGTTTTGTATAACATTGAAAAACTGTTAGAGTTATTAACTGCATAAGCCATGTGAAAGGGAAAATATTGTTTTAACTTTAAGAATGGCTTTTCTTTATGATATCCATGCCTAGAGTTGTATTAATTATGTAGAGTCATTTAAAATAAATATGGGAATAAGATACACATATTTTCCCACTTTATAATCTACTTATAGTCGTAGTGAAAACTGGAAGCTTAATTTTTTTCTTAGTCACTCAAAATAAAAAATAGCCAGTTACAAGTTCTATTTGTAAGAAAAACTTAAACAAATAGAAATAAACAGAAAAATCACCAAACATAACATTTACTAAAAATTAGTTTTTATATGCTTACATTATAGACACCACGATAAGTGAGGATATTTTGAGATTAGTTAGAATATACCTGGTTGCCTTAGAAACAGCCTTGGATTCCCATGGGTACTTTTCACCTCTATTATTTCTCCTCTTGCCTCACACATTTTCTGAATTAAACATGTGAAACTAGAGGTACTGGGATATTATCGAAAAACTCTGAATATTTCCTTTAATTCACAAGCTAATCAGAGCAGGTATTTCATGCTCGAACATGCCTTGTTCAAGTTCTCCGTCCTCAAACTTTCAAAAACTGAAGGCATATTTGAACCCACAAATAGCATTTATTTTTAATAATTTTTTTCTGAGTACAAAAGGAAAAGTTTAGTGTGGAAATAATTTTAAAATATTTTCAGGCACAAAAAAGTAATTTGAAAGTACTCACAATTCCATTACCAGAGATAACTAATCTAAATATTTTAGAGGTTATGTCTCTAGTAATATTTCAACAAACTGTACAAGAGTATAAGCTGCTTTTGAAAATAATATCCCTGGGGGCACCTGGGTGGCTCAGTTGTTAAGTGTCTGCCTTCGGCTTGGGTCATGATCCCAGGGTCCTGGGTTCGAGCCCCACATTGGGCTCCTTGCTCGGCGGGAAGCCTGCTTCTCCCTCTCCCACTCCCCCTGCTTGTGTTCCCTCTCTCACTGTGTCTCTCTCTGTCAAATAAATAAAATCTTAAAAAATAATAATAATAATATCCCTGAGACCACCTATCCATGCTTTCAGACAGATTATTTTATAAAAACATGATTAATGAATAGCATAGTATTTCAATATTTCACAAGTCTCTTCTTGTTGAAGGTCAAAAGTGTTTCTAATTTCAATATAATGAAAAAAGTTTGAAAGGTTCTTGGGGGAAAATATTTGCACATATGCATAGCAAAATTATTAGGATAAAACTTATAGATAAAAATTCCTGTGCAAAGAGCACAGATAGTTTTTCAAAATTTAATGTATAATAACAATTTATGTTTGTATCAATTTAAACTTTCATTAACAATCCTTACTGGATTAAATTTTAGTCTCCATAAATAATATTTTGTAGGAGATACTTCAGCAAAACTCTGTTGGTAGATTTTGATTTTGATTTGTCTGAAGTTTTTTTTTTATTATTTTACCTATTTGGTTATTTGATTGGTTTTTACATGATAGTTTAGCTGAGTATAAGTTCTAAGTTGAAGCTATTTTCCCTCAGTATTTTAAAGAGTCAGTCCAGGGGTGCCTGGGTGGCACAGTTGGTTAAGCATCTGACTCTTGGTTTTGGCTCAGGTCCTGATCTCAGGGTCCTGGGATCAAGCCCACAGCAAGCTCTGTGCTCATCTCAGAGTCTGCTTGGGATTCTCTCTCTCCCGCTCTGCCCCTCCTGCTCATGCTCTCTCTCTATATATATAAAATAAATAAATAAATCTTTTTAAAAAATGAAAAATAAATAGTCCAGTTGACTTTTCTTAATTGGTACTTACTTGTTTCTCACTGATCAATGTTACTCATTGTTTTTGTATTCAGATTGACTCCCATGTGATTAGATGTGGAGCTCACTTCCTTTATCTCATTTAGGTCTTGTGATGTCTGCATCTAATTATTCATATATTTATTCAGTTATGAAAAATGAAAATATGAAAAAAGCCATCTCACTTTGCATTTATTTCTCCCTCATGTTCTCCGTCCTTCATTTCTTAAACTGCTATTGGATACATATATCATAATTATATATATAATTCTTATCTCTTTAGAACTGTGCTGCACTGTGGGTCATTTCTTCACATCTGTCTTGTCATTTACTAATTCTGTCTTTAGTTCTTTAAAATATTTAAAATTTTATTTTTCAACTCAAGAAGTTCTATTATTTTATTTTTCACATTCCCCTGGCCTTTTTTGTGCTCTCGTGTTTCGAGTCTTCTTTCCTGTCTTTAACAATTTTATACATATTAGTTTACATTCTTTATCTGATGTTCTGATTATCAGAAGGGAACAATGGCTGGTTGAGACATTTACATTGGGACCCTGGCACTCACCTCTGAATTAGTCTGGGTGAAAACCATCTCCATTTAGCTGCTGTCATCAAATTTGCCTCACCAACTTTTCCAATGAGGAGTTCTTGACTATTTGGGGATTCTTCTCTTTTCATGTTTGTTTGATTCCATGCTGCCTTCTGCACAAATGCTGATAAACCCTGGTCTTTCGCTATTCGTGGTTTCTCAGCACCTGATTATATTTTGAGGTTTGTGGGAATGTTATCATTTACTTTTGTTGTAGACATATATGTGGATTTGAGGTTCTGTTCTCCTAGTTGTCCCGTCTGTTTTTAAGGGAGTACCTATGAAAATTAAAACCTATCCCATGACTGTCTTTAGATTCCTCCTGTTTATTCTTACAAAGGGAAGCAATTTGAGGATTCTGGTGGGAAAGTGTCACGATCTGATTTACACTTTTAAAAGATCACTGACTGCCCTGTGGAGAATGGATTGATGGCTGACAGGATTGGAAGCAGGGAGCCCTGAAAAGAGACTTTTATATCAGTTCAGATGAGAGATAACGTTGACCTGGACCAGCAAGGCAGAGGTGGAAGGAAGGTACAGAGAGATAAGTTTAGGCAGAATAGACTGATGGATTCCTTGTGGGGTTTCAGGGAAGACAGGAATCAATGACTTCTTCTAGATTTTGGCCTTGAGCAACTGTAGGATGGTGATATTAACTAAGAGGAGAAGGTTTGAGAACAACAGAAATACAGAATTTTGTTTTGATCTTATTAAATTTGAGATGCCTGTTTGATATTCAAGTGTAATTATCAAATAAGCAGATGAATGTTTGAGTCTGGAATTCCAGGCTTAGTTAAGGACAGAGACCCATCCGATTTATCTTTTCCCTTTCTTGTCTTTGAATCCTTTCTATCTAAATTCTAGGAGAATTCCTTTAATTAATTAATTAATTGAATTTCCTGATACTTGTGATCTGGGTTTACTGTCCCCACTATATTTTTAAATGAGCAGCCTTTCCCTCGGAATCAATTTTCCCTCACTCAGAGTATTACCTTTTCATTACTGCATATTGTTGTAATATATAAATGCCCTCCGAATTACACTGAGAATGTCAACTAAAAACACCATATAGTTTTAGCCTTTTACATTGCAGATCTGTTTCTAAGAAGTATTAGCATAGAGTTCTAAGATGGGTCCCCTTTTCTCAACTGCTATATCTATTCATATGCCCAGTGAACAAATGTTTTCTTATTCTTACAGATGGATGGCTACTCTTCACATGGTTGGGAATTCTCTTGGAGATTGCATTGAGTTGTTTAAATCTTTCATGACAAGCAAGATGGAAATAGTTTAGATTCAATTTGCCAATTTAAATCTTCAATTGTCTGTGTACTCTCTCATATCTGTGGTACCTCTGGAGGCTAAAATGTTTCTTTTATTTTCTGTGGTAACCCAGTTTTATTATTTTTTAAATTTGTTATATTTAGTGATATCTCCCTTTTCCAAATATCATGACTTTTCTCTTTGAACCAACTTATGGCAGTGGCTTCTACTTTTGATGTTCAGCCTGCTGTCCCTTGGCCTTTAATGAAACCCATAGTGAATGAAATAATGCAGTATCTTAATCTGTATAAATTCTTACACCTGGTCTAATATTTGGAATTAATGTTGAGGTTAAACTTTGTTCAATACAAATGACATCATATTTACCCTTGGATCTGATATTGACCATGTTTTCTGTAAAGGGCTAAATAGTAAATATTTTAGGTTTTCATGCCATATGTCTGTCGTAATTATTCATCTCCACCTTTATAGTGCAAAAGTAGCCACTGACCATACATAAATAAATAAGTGAAACTATGTTTCCATGCAATTTTATTTACAAAAGCAGTCAGCAGGATGCATTTGTCACACCAGCCATAATTTATTGACCTCTACTGTGATATTACAGGAATTCCACTGGAAAGCATTTCCTACACATTGACTTTCCCGAGTCAGCCCAAAAACTCCAGATTTTCACATTATTTTTAGCCCTTCCTTCAGTCTTTTTTTAGGCACTCACAGTCTTAGAGAAAATTTCCTTGATTTGAGGCAAACAGTATTTGCCACTCACTGTATCTCAGTTTTGCATTCCTTTGATCATTTGAAAAATAATTGGATAAAATGGAAGATTTAAATATGTGCTAAGATGCCCATCTTGGAATGTGTTTCATTTGGGTCTAGTTAGGAAAGCCTATTAAATGTTTCAAACAAAGAGTATATGTTTACCCTGATACTGGAATTTTCAAAGAGCAGAAGGAAAACTCTAAAGTAACCTGAAGTTTATAATTGCAGAAAGCAGCAATCACCTCTAGAGCTGGTTAAAAAAAAAGAAAGAAAGAAAGAAAGAAAAGAAAAGACGGAATTAACTAAAGTCAGGAGCAGCAAGATGCAGATCCATTAATACAATGCTTTGATGTTGGAGGTGGTGGGGGGTGGGGAGAGCGAAGCTTAAGAGGTGCTGGGCTTCTGAGGAAAGAATGGGCACTAGTACTTGGACCCTAGTCTCCCATCCTCTGGTCTGGACTAGCACGACCAGAGGATGGGAGTCTGCAATGTGCCTGGTCCTCTAAGAAGGCGTGGCGAACCTGGGATGTGAGTGCAAAAAGAAACAGCGGGCTGGAGCCAGTTGTCTGCTGCTAGAACAGTATAGTAACTGGAAAACTGGAAGCAAGTCCCTTTGTTCGCACTACAGTCTCCACTTAATTCCTGCCATTAGCATTCTCTAACAGAATGCCAGCTCACTCAGGGAAGGTGAGAAATGTAGTTTGCAGAATCACATAAAAAAGTAGATTCTAAAATAAAGATGGGCTTTGGACTTCCAAACAATAGTAAATGGCACAAACCATATTTAGCTATTTTTACCTTAAGGTTTTAATAGGCTAAATGTGATGTTTGTATGTGGGGTATAGTACAAATGACATATTTAGAAATATTGCTTATCAGAATATATTTAAAAACCTAAAAACTTTGCTATTAAGCTAACAACATCATTCAGTTTTGATGGTACTTGTCTACTACATTTTGTGTGCAAAATATGCATTTAGATAAAATCAAGTTTCATATAATGAGGACTTCTGGTACTGAGAATGTCATTATTCCTGGGCTTTTAAAGTTTTACATGTATATATGCATATATATATATAAAATATATATGTATATTATATATATATATACACACACATATTAGCATATATATGAGCATGTATATTTTAAGAAGCAGTCATAGATACTACTATATATTATATCTTGTATATATTTTACATTATATAATTACCATACATATCATTATTAAAGATATATTATGTATATGTCTGTTGCTTGAAAAACAAATATTTTATTTAAAACAGCCAAAATTGTTTCCCACATTTATTCATTTAAATATTTTTCAGTGTCTTCTATGCATATAGCTCTATGCTGTATCCTAAGGGAATCCAAACTAATATTTTTAAACTTACAGGGAAATAATAAAATTTCTGGATAATAGGATTAACTGAAAGAATCAGAACTAATTTAGTAAGGGCTTAAAGCAGTTCACATATTTGCATATACTTTAGTATTACCTCCTAGTGATATCAGTATTTTTAGTAACTCCTATGCCAATATTCATTTAACAAAATAAACAAAAATATCTTTGTATCATTTAATACCCAGTCCATATTTCCCTTTTCCTGATTGCTTCAATGATTTTTTCCAAACATTTTACTTATTTTGAACCAAACTAAACATAACTTCCCAATGCATTTGAATATAACATCTCAAGAGGTTCTAAGAATCTCTGCCTTTTATTTTTTAAGATATTTATTGTTGAAGAACCAGGCTATGTGTCTTGTACAATGTCCCACGTTCTGGGTTTGGGTGATTGCTTCCTTATGGTGAGGTTTAACTTGGTCTTCTATCCTTGTTATTTCCTGTATTAAACGAGCATTAAAGCTAAAAGGTATGATTCAACTCAGCAACACTGTTTTTGCCACAAGAACCCTTCGTGGTGGTATTTCCTACTCATCACGTGAAATTTTACAGTATTAGTGACTGGGAATTGGGAGATGTCCCAACTGGGAGCATGAAGTTTAGTTTTTAGAAAAGCATGTCAAGGTATTGTGACTGATGAAGTGCTTAATGGCATAAAATAAATTCTTAACCCAAGTTAGCATAAATTCTTGAAAAAGTGATGGATACTCCCTCTTCTATCATAGTCAACATTATTAATGCAAATGTGTCAAAAGAGTGTGATGAGGCTGACAAGGAGGTTAATGCGTAAATGATGCAGAAATGACAGAAAATTCATTGCATGTTAGTCAAAGGACCAAGAGGACACTAAAGGATGAGAAAAAAATCAATGAGTATCTTAGGGAAGGAAGAATTATTTGTGGGAAAGGATTATTCAGCTATTCATAAAACAATTATGTTATTTATAAAATACCCATGTTATGATCTCCAGGAAGTTAGACGTGCACTTTTGCATTCTACATTCATAAAAAAAACATAAATGACAGTGAATAATATTATTTTATTCATTTAAAAATTATGTTCAGATGAATGTTAAATTTAAATGAATTTCATTATATTCAAATGCTTTGAATATTAGTACCCAGTGTCCATAGGTTTCAGTTAATTATGATAATCAATACTAACTACTGTTTTCCAACTTTTTGACTTAAGCAGACATTTATGCGTTAGTCTGATTGTTCTATTACCTAACATCCATTATAAATTATTTCTAGCACACAAACAACATAGAGAACAACATTCATGTGACCAGTATACACCTATTAAAATAAAACATTATAAATTCTATTGGAGTGTTCTGGGCCCCCCTCCCAATTGCATTCCATTCTCTTTCCTAGTAACTAGATAGGTAGATAGGTAGGTAAATAGACAGATAGACAGATAAGTAGATTGAGAGATTGAGAGAGAGACAGACATGGATAAATAGATATATGGATATTTAAGGATGTGTATATATATCTTTAAATCATGTACAATATTAATATACAAGTTTTAATATGCATATGAGTGAAATCAGAATATATGTATTATTCTGAAAATTTTTGACATAAGAATATATTTGAGGATTTTTTTGTGGGGTTTTTTTGGTGAGATGCATTCATTTTGACATGTATAGGTCTAATGCATTTATTTTCAATGCTGCACAATATTCAATCATGAAAACATCACAGTTTATTTTTCCATTCTCCTATAGAGGGACAGTATTTTGTATATAATTATCCTGCTGTGAGAAATAATACTGCTATTATGAACATTCTTATGAATGTCTCCTTGTACAAAAGTTTCTCTAGATTACACCTAGGAGTTGATATTATTTACTAGAAAATTCCAAATTGCTCTCTAAAATGCTCTCAATCCATTTAAATTACCACCACACCTACTCTCCATCATTTGACATTACCAAATTTTTTATACTATTGTCAACCTGATGTGAATGGTGTCTCATCATGGTTTTAATATTAATTTCTTTGTCTATTAGTGGAGTTAAATGTTTCCCTTTTTTTATAGGCTCTTCCAGTTTTTCACTGTGAATTGCTGCTTCATATATTTTGCTCATTTTCCCACATATTTGTCTTTATTTTATTGATTTGTAAGTAGTCTTGACATAGTCTAAAGACTAATCTGCTTCTCTGCTTAGCTTCCCTTTTCCATTCACTTATACTTCCCTGGGACTGTAGTCCCCCATCAGGTGTTAGCGTCTGATATTTTGCTTCAGGAAAAGGGGAACCTGTGCAAAGACATATATTTACATATTGTCAAATTTCTATTATTTATTTTCTGCCTATATGTCTATCAGTGTATTAGTTCTCTCTTTGGTTATTTAATTTAGCACATCTATTGAGGTTTTTTTAATTAAATGATTGTATTTTTCTTTTGTAGATTTGTTTTTATAGCTGTCCATTCTCTTTTGATAATACTATGTGCCTTTCTCTTGTCCTCAATTCTATCTTTAAATGTATTCATTTTATATTCTTCATCTGATTATTTCTATTGACATTACCCAATGCTGTTGGTGTTTGAGTTCTTAATGTTCCTGATGGTCCTTGCTCACTGTGGCTTGTGTCTTCACGTATTTGATCATTTTAAAGGGTGAGCTCAGGTTTCTCAAAATTTAGTTTGTGAGTCTGACTTCTGTGAAGATTGGTGGAGGGTCTGTACATCAGGAGAATATTCGGGCTTCACTCAACCAGGCATTCTAGGTTACTATCAGCTGGGGAAAATTTTAAGTGAACTTATTGACTGGCATGTTTTTCTCCAGACCATGTGGAAATTGTAAAGTCAAATTCCTTACTGCTGAGAGTGGACTGTGATTGGGAATTTTTATGGGAGAGGTTTCTCCCCACCAGATCCTAGGCCAAAATAGGCAAATTAACTTGTAGTTTTGCCTTTGCCAGCAGGAACGATTTTTCTAGTCCACCAATTCACTTGGATGTAAGCCTTTGAGAGTCCTACTTAAACTGTGTGTGTGTGTGTGGGTGGGTGGGTGGGTGTGTGTATCCCCCCTCCTTGATGCTGTGCAGCTTACGGTCTTGTTTCCTGTCTAGAGAACCTTTATTAAAACCCAAACTGCCAGCAAATAAGCTTTTTGTTTACCAAGATCAGCAGCTCTACACTGGCTGCTTTAGTTTTCGTATTAACTTACTATTCTTGTATCTAACGCCCTCTCCTTGTGGGCCTCCAGTAATTTACATTATTGTGAGCTCAGTCAGCTATAATGTTTAAAAGGTATATTTTTATATTTTACCCAGAACATCTATTTGTCCCTTGTTTCTTCTGATCATTGGGATAGCATTGCTGCTAGAAACAGAAGTCTATCCTGACATTGAATCGTAGTGTTAATTTGCTGTGCTAGGGTTGAATAGCCTTGCACCAAGTGGTTTTTTAAATTATTATGTATGACCTCTAATCTTAACTTCTTAAAAACAAATATGAAAATAATGCTTTAAAAATTAGAAGAAGTGCAACATTTAAGAGGCAATAAAGTATGTTGGTGAAAATCATAAATTTTGGTTTATAGCCTGAGCTTGACATCTGCTTCCATCTCTTCTATAATGTTAGACCTTGGGGCAGTTGCCATTCTCCTTGACACCTTTCGCATCTATAAAATGGACTGCAAATAATGGTGTCTACTTCTTTGGATGATTGTACTGATTAAATGAACGAGTATAGGAAAAGTGTGTAGAACAGTGCCTGGTATATTAAAATGCACCATGAATACTTTCTATTATTATTATTGCTTTTTACTGTCTGTCTTCAGTGCAATTCTGAATTACTTAATATGAGCAAGAAAGTCTTTCACAGGAATTTTTTTAACCTGAATTTAATTCACATGCTTTCTCCCCTTTTCAAAAATTGGTTCACATACAGTGCAACAACAATAGCATAAAAGAGTTTGTTCATTTGGGCTGTTTATTATCCATATAAGTTTTGTGAGGATAGGAATATTCATGCAAACTGGAAATATTTAAAAGATTTAGGAACTGAGAACATTTAGAAACCATTTTAGCCTCATATATTTTACATTGGCTAATCAGTTTGTGATAAGAAACCGTATTTAAACAAGCAGAAAATCATTATATGATATACAAAGTGCTGGAAATAGACAAAGAGAATATGATATCAATTTGAAATAGAAAATGATTTGATTGTTCTCTTTAGTTGAACACATTTTTCTTGGTAAGAATTAAAGGAGTTGTGTCAGGCAGAAAATTGTGTTCCATATAGTATTTGCTGAAAATGAATAAATGGCACATTGGCAATTAGTTTTACCCTGTAGAATACAAAGGCAGACTACTATTCTTTAATACATAATTTGGGGTTTCAAGAGAATAAGAAATTATATAAATCTTTAATAATTTTTAGTTTAAGTTAACCTGTCTTTTACTGAATCAGGACAGATTCAAAGCCTCCAAAAATTTACCAGTAATATCCTTAAAGCAGAAAAAAAAAAAAAAATGTGTTGGGTAGGAGGGTGCTTTTTCTTTCAACTTTTCAAACAGTGGTTCTTAAGCCATTGTTAGTGTATCATATTTGTTGGTAAAGAATGTCCAAAAATAAAAAGCTGACTATAAAGTATTTTTATGTATCACTGAAAAAACTTTGTGATTTATTAACTGTACATAAATATATATTTAAAATAATAAAATATAATATTAAAGAAAAATAGTCCCATGAAATATTTCTTCATAAACTTAAGTATTAAAAATCTTAAATCTAGGGATACCTGGGTGGCTCAGGTGGTTAAGCGACTGCCTTCGGCTCAGGTCATGATCCTGGAGTCCCGGGATCGAGTCCCGCATCGGGCTCCCTGCTCAGTGGGAAGTCTGTTTCTCCCTCTGACCCTCCTCCCTCTCATGCTCTCTCTCTCAAATAAATAAATAAAATCTTTAAAAAAAAATCTTAAATCTAGCTCATCTATCATATAAGAATATTTCTTTTCTAGCAATAGAGAGGAAGGTTTGCTTTTGAAATTACTAAAATCATCTCAACTTCAGCTGTATATAGGCATCCATTGCTATATTATAGGCATTGCAAAATTTTTCTCATAGAAAAGACGACAACTTCGACTTTTACAATAGATATTTTGGAATTTAAAATTTATTGTGTATGTGTGTACAAATGTGTGTATGTATAAAATTATCACCACCATTATTAGGTATTAAACTCCAGCCTACGTTAATGGTCTGGTGCTTGTCCTGTAGCTTAAATTCAAAAAAATATATAACTTTAATTCTTTAATTTTATATATGCATATGTATCTGTAGTAGAAATTTGGGGCACTTAACATATACTCCCAACTGAGATAAGCCTTTATATTCAGTATCAAAATTATTTCTCATGGTATTATGTGGAAGGTACTATCATTATACCTATTTGTGATTAAACCAGCTGAGGCTTACAGAGGTTAAATACGCATCTAGTAAATGGCAAATCAAAGTTAGTCAAGCTCCAGAGCCTATGATGTAGACACATCATTGGTAAAATACCCAGGAAGGTGAAAAATAAATAAAGTAATTCTCCCATAAATAAAATTAGAGTAAACTCAGAAATAGGGAGTGTGATAGTAAGAATTAGGTCTGCCATAAGAGAGAATTCAGTTAAATATTATTAAACAAGAGAGGCAATTGTTTCTCATATAAAATTCTGGAGGCTACTGTGGAAATTGTGTTCACAAAGTCCTTAGGACATGGGAGAATTTTGGCTCTCCCCTTCAGTCCTTCTTTGTCTTCAGGGTTCATAATGGTTGCTAGTAATCTAGCCATTACAATCTATATTGTAATGGAACTAACATGAGTTAGTTACAGACAGAAACGACACCAGGTAGAGTTGTCACACAAAGGAAACTATTTGCAGCCAATAAGATCACAGGGAATAACTTCCAAAGCCGTGAGTCCCCAAGCAGGGGTGAGGGGGTTCTTTTTACTTACAGTTTAGGATGCATATTCAGAAGGGGAGCTTTATCGTCACGTATAAAGGTGGCATAAGGTTGCACAGGTGAACTTAGAAAACATGCTCTATGTGCATCCTATATTATGTTAATGAAGCTTGTGTTCCTCAAGACTTTAACATTATAAAGAAGCAGAGGTAACTGCCTGACTAGGGTAAGGGGCTACGGACATGTTCCCAGAACCAGTATAAACTAGAAGGGGTCTTGGGTTCCCATCTCAGGTAAGAAATGCAGGGTCTTGCATACTTTTGAAAAAAGCACTGGGAGTTTTTAACCACGGATTTATTGTCTCTGGTATGGCTAGGCTATTTCCTGGCCTGGTAGAGACTGCTAGCTTTTGTATTCCCTTTGTTCCCTTAAAATTTTTAACTACTGGACTTTTTGCATTTCTCTGTAGTTCTGACACCTCTTAGGGATTTCTGCAAGAAGTGTGTTTGGGCAAGTAGGGCATGGATAACAAAAAATAGCTGGGGGCCTAAAATGACTTCTCTTGTGTTGCGAAAACTATGTCTTGTCTTTCTTTTTCTGGAGACCCCTAACTCTTTCTGCTTACAAAATTGGAGCTATCAGAATGTAAAACTGGTTGGAGATGGGCAAAAGACAATGTCATTTTTTTTTTTTTAAGTAATGTTTGCTGGACATCCTCTCAGCACTCTTCTGTTTATCTATCACTGATGAGAGATTAGTCACATTCTTTATTTACCAAATAAATAAATCCTTATGTCTGGTTAAAAAGTGGGACATTCTATTACTATGAAAGATAATCAGGTGCATTCAACACTCAACACCAGAGTGGGTAAGAAGGAGCATTATAGTCATTGTTCTTTACTGAATATTCATTAAGAAGTAAAAAGAGAATAGGAATGTACATTGCTTGACTATCTAATATTTGCCAGGACTGGCTTCCCATGCTGTGTGGCTGATTTCATCTTATTCTGGCATGTTTTACTGGCTATCACTATTGAAATAAATGGTTGGTGAAATGTATGGTAGATTTTCTATTAGTTACAACTTTGACTCAACTCTATGGCACATCTTAGGTTATTTTGGTGCCTATGTGGGCAAGCCCTTCAGAGTTACTTAGGATTTGGGATCTCAAGGAAGCACAAGCACTTCTCTAGACCTCTAGCAGATAGACTGTCCCACCATCTCAGCTTGTGTAGATCCTGTGCCCCATAGGGTGACTAATTGGGCATCTGGGGTGCTGAACGATGTCGTATCCCTACTACATTTTGTGCACTGTGAAATTTCCGCTGTGCTAACTTTCATTTTGTGGAAAATTAAAGGTCTTGGAACTTCCCAATCTGCTCATAGAGAAAATAATGAACAAATCTGGACATATTTACTAAAAACACATATGCGCAAATAAAGCATTTTTACATCAATCAGATGGGTGTTTTGGGATAGTTTTAAAAAGGTATAAATTAATAAAACAATAACCTTCACAGTATCAACACATCACTGAGTTATTTTTCCCTTCTTGAGGATATATAAAGGCTTGGAATTATTTCAAATGTAAGATGTATAACAAGCTGGTCTCCTAAAACAGTAGAATATAAAAAAATAAATTTAAGGATGAAATACTGCTTGTATATATAGTATTTGTGAAAGGGCAAATGTGCAACATATTGTCAGGAGTAATGAAGTTCTTATAAGAAAAGGGCAAACATGTTCAAAATAGAAAGATATTTTTCTCTGATATTAATGTCAGAACCAAAGAAGTGGGTGTAATTTTTTTTATTTTTCCACTTCATATAGATTTTTTTATGTAAGTTGAGAAATACAAATATGTGCAAGTGTGTGTGTTCACACCTGGTTTATCTTTGCCAGTCCTCAATTTAGTAAACCAACAGCAATTTTCTGCACCAACCTATGTACTATATAAAAATGATGCCCTTTTGCATAGATTTCTTAAGTAAAATTGTCTTTAAGTAAAGTTGTAAGTTCTTATCAACACTAGAAGCTGTAAACATTCCCTATAAACATTGAGTTTTTAAATGTATTTGAAATTAATAACTGTTTCTATGCTAAAACTCATAAAAAATGAGGAAATAAAGCTAAATAGCAAGGTCTTTGAGTTTTGCGATCTGGATCCCTCTAAGCATGTAGTCTAAAATTAGTCATATTGTAGGTGGTCAATAAATAAGATTATAGTAAAAAACACTCAAATTAACAGAAGTAACTGGGAAAAACAAGAATAAACTATACCCAAAAGGGCACATCAGTATTCCTAGAATGCTCTATGAAGCTTAAAGATAAGTAGAAATTAGGACAGAAAAGTCAATGAGAAAATGCCTGTAAGAGAAGAAGTATTCTTCTGGGACCTACTTCTCTTTTGAAAGATAGGAAGGAGTAAATAAAAACAAAATAAAAATACAAAACAAAGGTAAAGCATAGGTATAACTAAGATTGTGAACCTTAAAAGTATGTAGGGATTGTAAAACAGTAGTAATCCCATTAGGATGGGATTTGGATAATAGTTTTCATTTATTTGATTATTTGAAAACAGAACCCAAAAAGCTGACTAAATATATCTTTGTAAATTTTCTAATGGATTTAGTGGCTGTCACTACTCAAGTATTGCTTCCAGGGATGAGTATATCTGATCGGTGTAGGAAGATGTTTAGTTGACTCAGCAGTCGCCCATGGCAAGAAAGTTAAAGTTTTTCAGAGTGCAGTATTATCAGAAAATTAGGTCTAGAATATTTTTTAAAACCTATCCAGAATGCATTTCCAAACTGATAAGCTGCTACTGAAATGTAAGATTTCAGAAAAATATATAGAATCCCAAACTTCAAAATATACCTGACCTTTATTGGAAGAAAGTCATTTCTCTACAGTGGAACATTTGCAAGTAATGGAAGTCTAAATTCTGGTAGGAACAGCAGGTAAATGTTTGTCTCTATGTGCACACATATGGGTTTTAATTTCTCCTAAATTTGGGCAATATACATATATATAGATTGCTATTTTAAGTGCTAGGAATGCATCGGGGGAAAAAACAAGGACTATTGTCTTCAGGTGACTTCTCCTCAATAGGAGAGACAGATAATAAAAAATAAACATAGGGGCCCTGGGTGGCTCAGTAAGTTAAATGTCTGCCTTCCGATCGAGCCCCACATCAGTCTCTCTGCTCGGCAGGGAGCCTGCTTCTCCCTCTGCCCTTTCCCCTGCTTGTGCTCTCTGTCAAATAAATAAATAAAATTTTTTAAAAAAATAAATAAATAAATAAACATAATCATAAAGTAAATTATAGACTGTGACAGAAGATAACAAATGTAATGAATAAAAGCAAAAAGTAGAGCAGGGTAAAGATCTTTTATACGGGCAGGGTGAGAAGTTTCTATTAAAACAATACTTAAAGGAACTGAGAACATTACCAGGCTTATAGCTGGGGTTGTGGGCAGAGAGAACAGCAAACACAAAAGCCCTGAGGCTGGAGAATGCTCCATTTAGCTGTAGAACTTTAAGAGGCAATTTGATAGAAATGAAACAGGAGCAAAGTAATAGTAGAGGAATGTTAACAGGGAGCTGACCATAGAGGCCTTATAGGCATTGTAATTACCTTGCAGACAAGAAATGATGATGACTCAGACCACCGTGTTAACTGTGTTGGTGGTAAAAGGTGTGAGGCTTGAGCTATAACATAAATTGAAGGTGGAGCTAACATGGTTCCATATAATGGGCTGTCAAAGAAAGAAAGGATAATTTCAAAGTTTTTGTCTTGAACCATTGGAAACATAGTTTCCATTAACTGAGATGGAATGGATGCTGGTTAAGTCAACTTAGGGTAGAGCAGTGGTCAGAGTTCAGTTTCACAGAGGTCAAACTTGTGATGTCAGATTTCCAAGTAGAGATGTCAAGATAGCAGGATACAGGCTTCTGGTGTTCCAGGATGACCTGAGGAAACCCATTTTAGATTCTTTACATATGGAAGGGACTTAAAGCCAGAGATGGGATATGTACAAAGGTGGGTGTGTAGACTGAGAAAGGTGATCAGGACTGAGCCCTAGGGCAATCCACAATAAAGAAGAGGTTGGGGAAAAGAGGGAGTGGGCAGAAGATTGGAACAAGCAGCCAGTTTGAAGACAGAATTATAGAAGTCAATTGCAGACCACATTTCAAGTAAAAGAGAGTGATCAACGCTTTCAAATGCTGCTAACTGGTCAAGTAAAAATTCAAAGTGAGAGATGAATATTGAATTTAGCAATGTAGGGCCACTGTCAAAGACTCTGATGGGAGCAATTTTAGAGACTTGTGGGTGAAATCCTAATGGGAATGGGTTTAGAAAGATTGGAAACTAAAGAATTGAAGTGAATATAAATAACTCTTTTGAAGAAATTTGCTGAAAAAGAGAGCAAAGAAATATAATATTTTTAAAGTGCACTTGAAAATATATTGTATGTAAAATGCATATTGAAGATAAAATTAAACTTAAAATGTGTTTCTGATGTAGGAATTATATGGAAATATTTCAAAATATTTGGGACATACAGAAAACTAGAAAGAAGAAAGTAAAAGAATAGAAATTGAGATCATCATTATTCTAGCACTCCATAAATAGTACTTTCCTAACTTTTGGTTAATAATTATAAAGCTTCTGGACACCTGGGTGGCTCAGTCAGTTAAGTGTCTGCCTTTGGCTCAGGTCATGATCCCAGGGTCCTGGAATCAAGTCCAGCATCGGACTCCTTGCTTAGCAGGGAGCCTGCTTCTCCCTCTACTCTGCCCCTCCCCCTGCTTGTGCTTGCTCTCTCTCTCTCTGTCAAAATAAATAAATAAAATCTTTAAAAAAAATATTATCAAGCTTCAAGGGACAGTAAGACCAGGAGTCAGAATTCTTTTTTCTGTAAAAATGATTATCCTAATTATTTTAAGCTTGTAGGTCATACAGTCTCTGCCCCAACTACTCAATTCTGCAGTGGTGAAAGAAGCCACAAACAATATGCAAACCAATAAGCAAAGCTGTGTTCTAATAAAACTATGTTTACCAAAACAGGCATTGAGCCCTATTGAGCCTGCAGGGCATAGTTTGCCAGTCCCTGTGCAAGACGGTCATGGCATTTAAGATTCTGGCCCCTAGCTTTAACTCCATAAACAAACAAACAAACAAACAAACAGACAAAAATTTGAAATGTTTGATATTTGTAAAGTTCAAATCCATTACTGACAGAAAAGATGGTTTTCCTTTCATCAATGTGTTTCTCTATATTTATAACATATTTTAAAGCATTTCCCTGGACAACAAAGAATGGTGAGGATGTTGGTGGGAATGTAAATTGGAGAAGCCACTATCAAAAATAACGTAAAGGTTGTTTAAAAAATTAAAGAGAGAACTACCATTTGAACCAGCAATCCCTCTTCTGGATATATATCCAAAGGAATTAAAATCTGATTTCAAAGAGATATCTACACTCCCATTTGCATCGTCGCATTATTTGCAATAGCCAAGATACGGAAGCAATCTAACTGTCCATCCACAGATGAATAGATAAGGAAAATAAGTTTTATTAGTAAACAGAAGTATTCTTCAGCCTTGAGAAAGGAGTTCTGCCATCTATAATGACATGGATGGAACTGGAGGACATTATGCTAAGTGAAATAAGCCAGACACAAAGAAACAAATACTGCATGGTCTCATTTATATGTGGAACCTAAAAGAGTCAAGCAGATAGAAACAGAGAAAGGTGTTTGTCAGGGACTTGGGTGAGGGGAAAGTGAGGAGGTGCTGGTCGAGGGTACAAAGTTTCAGTTACGTAAAATAAATAAATTTTGGAAATCTGTATAACATAAGGCCTATAATTACCAATACTATATTGTATACTTAAAAAAATTGCTGAGAGTATAAATCTCATATTAAGTACTCTTACCACAAAAGAAAAAGAAAGGGAGCAGGGACTTTTAGAGGTAATGGGTAAGTTTATAGCATTGACAGTGATATTGGTTTCACAGGTATATATTTTATCTCTAAACACAAGTTGTATACATTAAATATCTACAGCTTTTTGTATGTCAATCATACTTGAACAAAGCAGTTAAAAATTTCTCTAGTTAGAGGCAACTTTAACAGAAGTCTGTACATGTTTTCCTAGCCTTTTAGCTTGTTATACAAGGTTTACCACTGAACTCTACAAATATCAGATCATCAGATTTTTTCCAAAGTCTCTAAAGATAAGTAGCTCTCTAAATTAATGGCAATTGTTTTACCATATATCATGACAGCTCATCCGTACGAAAGACTTTCTGACTTGCTAAGTTAATAAAATATTGATTAGAAAAAATAGATAGTTTATTATAAATGACGAACAAGGCCAGCTCAGGCAACATTGTTATTCTATCCTGCTTTGTTACTAGTTCCTCTGTCATTTGACATTTGCAGGACCACGGAGCAGTGCACTGGGAGATATAGATAGATAGATAGATAGATAGATAGATAGATAGATAGATAGGAATATTGTTGACTTTAAAAGAAGAGCCAGATATTTTACCAGCAAAATGGATTTATTCTGGAATAGCAGACGAATTGCAACTTGGGACTTGCAAACTATGGTGAACCATAGGCAAATTCAGAGAACACAGGAAAGGGGCTTGCTTTTACTGGGGGAAAGAGGAAGCTGAGAGGGGCTGTTTCTGCCGATTTCAGGGTGGGGGCAGCTTTTCACTGGCTGGGCTGTTGCTAGGCAAAGAGAAATTCTTCCCTCCTGCTGGAGGAAGTAAAAAAAGCTTCTTTTCCTGTTGGGGAATGCCAGGTATGCTTCTTACTGGTAGGAGAGCTCCCTCTTCAGGGTTTCCCAACTCCATTTTAAGTGAGGCTTCCTTTATTTATTTTCACAATATGTATAAGAATATATACATAAAATATTATGTATAACATATACATACTGTATAAAAATACATATATAGTCTTTCATAAGAAAATTCTTTTTCCTTGTTCTTGTTTTAAAAGCACCTGGATCGGGCGCCTGGGTGGCTCAGTCCTTAAGCGTCTGCCTTCAGCTCAGGTCATGGTCCCAGGGTCCTGGGATTGAGTCCCACATTGGGCTCCCTGCTCCGCGGGAAGCCTGCTTCTCCCTCTCCCACTCCCCCTGCTTGTGTTCCCACTCTCGCTGTCTCTCTCTCTGTTGGAAAAAAATAAATAAAAAATATTTTTAAAAATAAATAAATAAAAGCACCTGGATATGAAAGAAAATAATGGCATTAGAAGCTAATACTTAGAACTACTTCAACATTGCCAGTTCCTGTTGGATCAGTTTGCAGCAGATACAGAGATAATAAATGAAAGAATTCTTAAAGAAATCTCACATGGTTCTTGGGTATATATAGCAACAACAAAAACTGTTAATCTCAGGGTTACTCACTCACTGCCTTATAACAAAAGGCAAACATGTAAAATCACAAAGAAAATCTTGATTTTAGACAATCAAAAGATTAGCTCAACTATTTCTAAAAGGAAGTGAAATCTGTAGTTCATGAACTATAAGGATTGGGAAAATGGGATTAGAAAGCCTCCTGACGAAAATAGAAGGTAGCAAATCATTTTACTTATTTGTGTTTCTCTGTCTTCACTTAAAAATTCAGTGCTTCCTTTGTTACAGAGGGCTGTGAAGATTAATTATTTGACATATACTAAGTACTACAAATGTGCTCCATGTAACTTTCTCATTAATCAAAATGCAAGGTCTTTCGATCTTGGTCGATGTATTGTTTTTAGAGGCTACTGAGTACATTCTACACATATAAAGGCACACAAAGAAACTTGTATTTTGCTCCCCAAAACCACACTCTGGATTTTTATTAGGCTGATCACTCATAACTCCCAGTCTTTACAATCTCACAGAAGCCATGTTTATGCTACTAGGAGTCCTTCTGGATCTTGTGCATTGGAGTGGTCTCAGTAAGTTCCAAGATCGTGGGCTGTGCCTGGGGTATATGGGTGAGAAGGATCCTTTGTAGTTTGCGTTTTCCACTCTGGCCCACAGGCAGTTCTGGAGCGTTAGAAATATCTAATATCTATGTCTCACATCATATCAGAATTTTCCAAAGTTTCTGACCTAATTCCATGGTTCCTGGAAGAACTGGAAAACATCCCTGACATGTTTGATCTGTGGTATCTCTTAGGATGTAGTAGCAAGACTTATCATATTCCTACACTGGGAATAAGCTAGTACCGGCCACATTTCCTCATCTCACATTTTCAGGTTGATTATAGTTATTTAAGAAGTATATGGAGGCACCTGGGTGGTGCGCTCAGTTAAGCGTCTGACTCTTGGTTTCAGGTCAGGTCATATTCTCAGGGTCGTGAGATGGAGCCCAGCTTTGGGCTCTGTACTCAGTGCAGAGATTCTCTCTCCCTCCTTTCGCCCCCCCCCCACTTGTGCTCTTTCTCGCTAAATAAATAAATAAAATAAATTTAAAAAAAATAAAAAATCTTTAAAAACAAGAAGTATATGGATTTATGTCACAGTGGACTCTGCCGCACAATTTATTGATGCTTCTATTATAAGTGTGATAAGGTGACTTGCTACATGTTTGAAAAGAAGTCCTTATATTATGCACATAAATCCATATAGAGTTATGCTCTTTTCTATTTCTATAAATGTTTTTCATACTGTGATACATTCGATATACATACTAATGCACAGGAAAATACATTATACTTTTCAGACCATCTAGGTACTAGTCAACAAATAATCTATTAGGGAAGAGAAGTAATTCTAATAGTAGCAGGGCCTGTCTTAGAGTTGCTGCATTTTGTTGTTGCCCAACCTCATTATCATTTATTTCTCTCTTCATCGAGGGGAGAAAACCTGTTTCTTTTTCTTTTTTTTTTTTTTTTTTTATTTATTTATTTGACAGAGAGAGGGTGAGAGCACAAGCCGGGAGACAGAGGAAGAGGGAGAAGCAGGCTCCTCGCAGTCCCAGACATGGGACTCGATCCCAGGACCCTAGGATCATGACCTGAGCCGAAGGCAGATGCTTAACGACTGAGCCATCCAGGTGCCCCAGAAAACCTGTTTCTTGAGTCAAGAGATAAACTGATGGAAATTTTGGTACTTTCAAATCTGTTGTAGATCTAATAATAAGAAAACACAGTCTATTTTCTTAAAGCCTCCTTTTACAGATAAAGTAGCCATTCATGAATAATTTAGACAATGAGAGAGTTATCTCAATTTCATACAACTTAAAACTAGCAAACATGGGCAATATAAATATTATGTCCATTTGTGTGGTTTTTATCCTATCATTTCTACTAATGTAACATTTTAAGGTCGTTTAGACACACATTCAGTGACATTACCCATGGTTCATTTCAATGTAGCAAAAAGAATTAATACTATCCCCCCCAAGAAACAAAAAAATATTCATGCTCATTTGTTATAAATAAGCAGAAACACTACAGTGTATCCTTCTCATTATCATGACAGTTGTTACTATAATATCTGTTCTTTATGCACTGCTTGTTTTATTCTCCAGCTACACTTCAAGCATTAGGAGAGTGACGGGGGCTGAAACTGTTATCCCATTTTTCAACTTGTGAATTAAATTACATTCCATTAGGGATTCATTTGATGAAATATTCTTTAGACTATTTAAAATATACAAATACATTGCAGCCTGTGCATAATATGTATCACTATAAATTAAAGTAGTTAACTTCTCAAATTAAACCCAAGCACTGAAGGAATTTTTCTGTCTTCCAAGGACAGTGTGAGTTCTGGTGAGTATTGTAACTCAGTGACAAGCCATTTATGTTAGATGTGCTTCTAATTAATGTTTTCCCTCGCTGCAGCATCTTTCTCTTTGAAGAATGGCTCTGAGAGAATGAAAATGCCTTTTTGCTTTATGTAAATGTCAGAAGCCTCACTGATCAACATAGTGCTAGAAAAAAGTTCTGAAATATATGGGAACAGTTCTTGGAAAGGAATCTGCATCAGACTTGAGAATGACCCTCTGAGAGACCACCTTAACTTCTCATCCCACTGCATTGAAAACAAAGCTGAAAATTAGTTTTAAATTGTGACTCCTATTATCACGTTTGAATCCTATTTGCATGTATGAGAGAACAACATACAACGCTTTTCATGACCAGTTTATAATGGTATCGTAAGTAGTATTTTGTGTCCCTGCCACCTTAGCCATATCCTCTTAGTCAGTGTGAAACATGTCATGAATTTTTGTGAAATAAAAATTAAATATAAGCCCCAGGCTGTATTTAATCTGAAGAAATTTAAAAAAATTTAAAAGCTGATTTCCTTATCAAGACTAATAAACTGACAGAGAATCTGGCTTATTTGTAATTAAGCCTAACTTTTCTGTCAAACACTGTTCTTTCAAAACTCAGTCTCTGGTAAAGTTTTGGAAGGATATGCTATCTATACTTCATCATGTTAGTTTGTTTCAACTTCAGATTTACCATGTATTGGCAGGGGCATCTCACCTATTCTCTACTCTGTAGGAAAGCATCACTAACGGTAATACAATATTATAAAAGAAATCTTTAATTTTGATGCAAGAATGTTGATCTGGTTTCCATAGTTTCTGCTTTAAACTGATAACTAGGGGCGCCTGGGTGGCTCAGTTGGTTAAGCGACTGCCTTCGACTCAGGTCATGATCCTGGAGTCCCGGGGTCGAGTCCCACATCGGGCTCCCTGCTCTGCAGGGAGTCTGCTCCTCCCTCTGACCCTCCCCCCTCTCATGTGCTCTCGGTCTCTCTCATTCTGTCTCAAATAAATAAATAAAATCTTTAAAAAAAATAAACTGATAACTAGCTAGCAGTCTAGATATGTCATCACCCATACTTTCACTGAAATACTGAAATGTAGAAAACAGCAAAATCTCATTAGGTTCTGAAAAAAAGCCAAACTTAAGTCAAACTTCTGCTGGTGTATTTGGTTTTGCTTTAAACCATAACTTGATGGAACTTATCTGATTAACTCAAATGCTGACACACTTTTGCAATGCCAACTAGGAATTATAGGAAGATCCATTCTCAGCTTTTCCGCCTTAGTTTAGAAAGTTCCTATCTGTAACAATTGACCTGCTGTCATTCTAATGTTTAGGGCTAATTTTTACGATAGCCCTCCTTCCCTCTGTTCAAAATCAGGACTTCTCTTTCCACTTCCAGTTGATGATATAATCCACAGCTATAAAATCCGTCCATCCAGACATGGATGGATGGATGGATGGATGGATGGATGGATGGATGGATGGATGGATGGCTGGCTGGCTGGCTGGCTGGCTGGCTGGCTGGGTGGATGGATAGGTAGGTAAGTAGATACATAGGTGGATATCAACTGGGTAGGACAAATTGAGGTAAGTGCAATCTTGGAAATTTAATCACCAGAAATAAAGTACTATTGGCTTAAGAACAGCAATAAAAAGTCCAGGAATGAAGAATATTTAGCCTTGAGTTTCTGTAATTCCAAACAGTAGGGGAAGAGAGCATGCCGTTTTATTACTGCTAATTCCTACATGATAAAGTCAGTTTCAACAGTGGGAAGTATTCAAGGGACTGTGAACAAAAATACACTTTCCAGCAGCAAATTTGAACCAGGCCCAAGGACACAGATTGTATGAACAAATGCATATCACACACCAACAATGTTAACAAAGGTTGGTTAGAAATGGATCATCTGGGCGCCTGGGTGGCTCAGTTGGTTAAGCGACTGCCTTCGGCTCAGGTCATGATCCCGGAGTCCTGGGATCAAGTCCCCCGTCAGGCTTCCGGCTCAGGGGGGAGCCTGCTTCTCCCTCTGACCCTATCCCCTCTCATGCTGTTTCTCTCTCTCTCTCTCTCAAATAAATAAATAAATAATAAAATAAAATAAATTAAAAAAAGAAAGAAATGGATCATCTATGTTTGAATACAGTATAAATGTTGAGATGATAAGACAACAAGACAAAATGAAAGGAGAATCAGATAAAGGTGAATTTGGGGAAACTAAAATATGCATTAGAACATTTAACATTGAAAAAAAAGAACATTTAAAATTGCATTGAAGGTGGTGCCTGGGTGACTCAGTCAGTTAAACGTCTGCTTTCTGCTTAGATCATGATCCCAGGGTCCTGGGATGGAGCCCCGCATCAGGCTCTCTGCTCAGCGGGGAGCCTGCTTCTCCCTCTCCTTGCTGCTCCCCCTGCTTGTGCACTCTATCTCTGTCAAATAAATAAATAAAAATGTTTTTAAAAAATTGCATTGAAGATAATGAAATATAAAATAGACACAATATTGAGCTATTGATATGAATGACAAAGGTTTTATAGAGGTTTTCATATTGGAAGAGAAGTATGATGTACACATGGTAAGATATCCATAAGAAAAATAATGTAGAGCTAGTTAAGAACATATTTCTCACAAATATGAATGGTAAGATCATTTATATTGAACAAAACGCTCCTGGCTGAAAAAAAGACAAGAATTATACAAAAAATGGTTCATGAGATTCCTAGAAAAAAAAATCTTTGCTGAAGGTCACATATTTAGCCATGGCTAATTTTTAGTTATTGTAAAAAGAAAAAAAAAACATATAAATATAGGCAGAAAGAGACGAATGATGTATTAAAAAAAACCAGAATTTTCCTTTATAACGTGAAACTAGAATCAGTATTTTCCCACAATGTTACACATTTATTCCTTCATACTATCCTTTCACAATGGATTTAAAGATCAATGAGAAAAGGAAATCAAAACTAAAAATCAATTTTTAGTGTAAAAAAACTGATACTCATACACTGGGGTTCAATCTCCAGGAAAGAATAAGAAATGCTAATAATTATGGGACATAATATTGGAAACATGTTCATAGAATGTATTATAGCATAGAAATGAAGTACATAAGGGCAAGGAAAGTGCCATTAAAATGACCATGTTAAACGACTTTACATTCTATATAATGTTATATTCTATGTATAATATATGATAATATATTAAAAAGATTATATGGCTAGAAGACTATGCACCAAAATTTTACACTAGGTGAAAAGAATTGGGTAGTTTTCAATTTATGGCTTATTTTACTAATTTTTTTTGCAATAGCTATGTCATAATTAATAATAAAATTAAAAAATAATATTGATTAATTATTAATGGCATAAGGAAATATTTATAACATAATATCGTAAAATTGTATGAATATGTAAACTATAATGTATTGGTGGGAAAAACCACTTGAGATACCCACCAAAATTTCAATAGTAGTTGCTTCTAAGTCAGTGTTTTACAAGCCATAATGTGCACATTAATCACTGGGGAATCTTGTTTAAAAACAGATTGCGATTTTGCTAGTTTGGGATGTAGACTGATATGCATGCCTAACAATTTCCCAGGAGATGCTGATGCTGCTATTCTTTTTTTTTTTAAGATTTTATTTATTTGTTTGACAGAGAGAGAGATAGCGAGAGCAGGAACACAAGCAGGGGGAGTGGGAGAGGGAGAAGCAGGCTTCCTGCTGAGCAGGGAGCCCGATGTGGGACTCGATCCCGGGACCCTGGGATCATGACCTGAGCCGAAGGCAGACGCTTAACGACTGAGCCACCCAGGCGGTGCCCCGGTGATGCTGCTATTCTGAGCACCACACTGCAGGAAGCAAGGACTTATATGCTTAAGGATAATATTCCTGTTTCTTTATGCTTTTCTGTGTTATAAAACTTTTCAGTAATAAATAAATAATACTTATTATATTTATATATTAAATTTATATTTAAGTTCATTATAAAAAATGGTTACACAATGAAATTTAAACCAGAATATTTGTGATCCATTTTCTTTGCCCTCCTCTAGAATCTTTAGTGCAGACCGGTAGTGGTGGTTTCTGTCCTAACAAACCATCATCTTCCAAAATCTTCTATGATGACCTGACAAACACAAGTAGCAGGGTGACTGAGAAAATCACAAACTTTGGAGATTGTGGAAGGGATTGGTAAAGCAGTCTTTGGTAAACCACATGGGATTTGTAATCTTAAAAATCATATGCTCCAAATCTTTGGATTCATCTATTTTGAGATCAAATATATTAATGTGTTTAGGCCATCAGTTGTTTTCAGGGAAATAATGCCTCAATTATGAGGAAAAACTTGCTGAATAATTGGTTTATAACTATGGCCACATGAGTCAGCTGGGTATTCAGTGAAGCCCACTCAGTGGGAAGAGATGAACCTATAATTTTTAAATATAGTTTGTATTGTAATTAGTTGATTTAATTTTTTCTATTGTTATTCTGTTGACAGGAGGCATTCGGTCCTAATCTGATGTTTTTAAACCGATGGCATGGAATAGAAAGTTTTGAATCTTTTAAACATTTTTACAGCTCTGAGTTTTCCAGAGAAGGCAAAATGAAGTGACAGTTTTTGAGGGGTTAGCTGGAGGAGAAAAGCAATCACATAGGTCAGTGGTGAACTAAATGAGCTAATGAACTAAAATGAAAAAGAAGTGCCAAGTTAAAATTTCAAATGCCTGTCAGTTCTCATACTCTGAATCACCAACCAGCCCAGTGCTGCCCGGCCTATAGTATCAGCGGCACATACACAAAAGCTGGACAGGAGCCTCTTTCACTTTGTTTTACAGATGTTAGATTTTGGAACCCATGTGAAGGTTTCTTTCTTTATCAGCAAGAAATACTGTATGATATTCTTGAACTCTATTATTCTCATGAATGGGGACAAACTCTTCAGGAAATAGTTATAAATGTCATAAACAACTACTTTTGGATTTATTTTACCTGCTTATTATTTTTATATGGTTAGAACTTGAGATATTTAACAAAGTCCTATTCAAGCCTAATTCACGTTGTAGGAATAAATCTCTGCTTCTCTTTTCTTGCCACTATAAGAGCCGTAGTTATAACTGATTCCTTATTTCTCATCTTCCTTGTCTTGAGGAGAATTCAGGAGAAATATTCTAATACAGTAAACTCTATTACATTTAATGCTTAGGGTTGGGCATAATAGTTAAATGAATATTTGAAATACTGGAAAGCTGTTTTTATATCATTAATGAATTTTCAACTTTCATTGAATTGTACTAAAATAACATAGGTAAAAAATTTAATAAGCATTTCTAAAAACCAGTGCAATATATAAATATATCAGTAACAGTTTAGATTGGAGAAATTTTTGTTGTTGGAGCATTCTGATCACAAGAAAATCAAAGCTCAAGTTATGCAATTATGTAGATTATAAAGTTCACAGTGGGATTGCATATGTCATTTTTATATCATTTGTTAAGGTTTGTTGGTCTTGAAGGCATAGGTCTCCTCAAGACTTTTTGTGAAAAATTCTTTATACATCTGTACTTACCTATGTACACTATTCCTATAGTAAATGTGACCTCTAGAGTAAAAAATGAGAATAAAATATTAGACATGCACAGAAAGTAATCCCTAGGCTCTGGATAGTATTAAAGCCACTAGATTCTGAAGAAATATAATCATTGCATGTTAAAACTGTTCTTTAAAAAATTTAGTTTTTACTAATATTTTTTTAAAGATGCAGTTGTACAATTTTAAAAAAATAATAAAAACAGTAAAATGAGTACATAAAAACAAAATTTTAGTGATAAATTAATAGTATTCTTTTAATTTGCTTTTTTTGCATAATAGAAAGATTGGATATTTTTAATATGTAGTTTGGTCATTTGTAGTTTATCTTTAAAATATTCTATATAGAGTGACATCAGTGAAAATGGCAGAGTAAGGACCTCTGAAAATTTGTCCCTTTATAAAATCAACTCAGAAACTCAATGCAGGGGTGCCTGGGTGGCTCAGTTAATTAAGCTGACTTAGGCTCAGGTCATGATTTCAGGGTCCTGGGATCAAGCTGCTGTCAGGCTCCCTGCTCAGTGGGGAATCTGCCTATTCCTCTGCACCCCCCAACTTGTGCTCTCTCTCTCTCTCAAATAAATAAATAAAATGAAATAAAATGTAAAAAATTCAATGCAAAAATTATTCAAAGCAACATTTTTTTTTCAAAGCAATGTTTTTAAGACTCTTGAAATTAACCAAAGGCTTGCCTCAACTCATGGAGCATTTATTCAAGAAAAAATGGCAAACTGTTAATAATTACAGTGAGTTTTGCAGCATTTTATCTCACCCTAGTCCCATCCCCTGTTCTCAAGCTCAGCAGTAGTCTTTATAAAAATAAAACAGCATGCATTCTAGGAACTAGAGGGAGCAGAAAAGAACCTGAGTTCTTTCAAAGCCTCATTCCCTAAGAATTGTTATCCGATCTGTCTGGTGCTTATCTAGGAGTCTCTACTCGGAAAGATTGTCTTTATATAACCTCACCCCAGCTTGCCAAGACTAAAAGCTTTTCCCAAGGGGTGTGTCCAAAAACTTTTACAAGCAATTATTTTAAACTTTGCAACTGCCTGGCATATCGTTGGGACAAAGCAGAGAATAACCAAAAAGCTTGAAAAACTACCACATATTCCTGGGAATCTAGAAACCAGCCGTTTGTATAGAACAGTGAACATGCTCAGGAAAGATTTAAGAAGACCCTAAGGTTGCATTGCCCACTGACTATGAGGCTTTGCACAACCAGCAAGTGAAGGCTGAACCAGAGTTGTGAGCTAGCTGGTTGATTATTAAAGGCAAACCTCAACAAGCACACAGAGACCACTGGCAAAGCCGGGGAAGTTTATTGGTTGCAGGTATTTAAGAAAATAGAAAACTATGAACCAACTACACCTAAAATGCATGTATAGGACACTTTACCCAACAAGAGCAGAATACGTATTATTTTTGAATGGACATGGATGTTCCAGGATAGACAATACAGTACACCAAAAACACAAGTCTCAATGAATTTTAAAAGATTGAAACCACACAAAGATGTTCTGGCACCACAGTGGAATAAAATCAGAAATAACAAAGAAATTTGGGCGAGTCACAAATACCTGAAAATTAAACACAAACCGCTGATTAATGAATGATCAAAAAATAAATTGCAAGTAAAATTGGAAAATACTTTAAAATGAATGAAAATGAAAAAAATAACATAAAAATTATGTAGCAAAAGCAGTATTCAGAAAGAAATGTACAGCTGTAAACTCCTACATTAAAAAAGAAGATCCCAAATCAATAACCTAATTTTGCCTAATTTTAAGAAATTAGAAAAAGGGTAGTGAGTAAAACACAGTAAATAGTAGGAAAGAACTAATAAGGATTAGAGCAAAACAAAACAAAACAAATGATAATAGAAAACCAGTAGTGAAATCAATAAAACCAGTAGTTGGTTCTTTGAGAAGATCAACCAAAATCACAAATGTTTCACTAGATTGACATAGAAAAAAGAGAGAGGGAAGACTCAAATTATGAAAATCAGGCATGGAATAGAAGATAAAACCACCAAGCTTAGAGAAATAAAAAGGATTATAAAGAATACTGTGAATACTTAAACATCAACAAATTAGGCAACTGAGAGAAACAGACAAATCTCTTTAAAGATACCAAATACCAAAACCAGTCCCATAAAGTAATAGAAAATCTGAATAAACTTACAAGCAAAGAGATTGAGTATGAAATCAAACTTCCCAAAATGAAAAGCCCAGAACCAGATGGTTTCACCAGTGAATTCTACCAAATGTTTAAAGAATTGATACCAATACTTCTCAAACTCTTCCAAACAATAAAAGGGAATGCTTTCTAACTCATTCTATGAGACCAGTATTACCAAAACCAGACAAAGACATAAACACACAAACAAAAAACAACTTATTAATATCCCTTAGATGCAGAAGTCACCAGCAAAATACTAGCAAACCAAATCCAGCAATATCTAAAAGATCATATAGTATGATCAAGTGTGATTTATCCCAGGATTGCAAGGTTTATTCAATGAACAGAAATTTAATCAATATAATATACCATGTCAATAGCCTAAAGGACAAAAACCATATGATCATTATAATAGATGTGGGAAAACTATTTGACAAAATCAAATACCCTCTCTACTCAAGTTTTATTCATGAACACCCAACAACCTGATAAAATACTTGTACAAAAAACACAGAGCTAATATCATACTTAATGGTGAAAGACTGGATGCTTTTCCCCTAAGATCAGGAAAAAATAAAGATGTCTGTTTTCCTCACTTGTAATTTGTATTGGAGGTTCTCATCAAGGCAATCAGGAAAGAAAATAAAATAAAATACAATATAATTTGGAGTGGAAGAAATAAAACTATCTCTATTTGCAGATAACATAATTTACGTATAGAAAACCCAAAAGATACACACACACACACACAAACACACACACATACACACACACACCCCCCTCTTAGGTAAAATAGTGAATTCAGCAAGTTTGTGGAATATAAGATCAAGATACAAAAATCCGTTGTCTTTCTATACATCAGCAATAAACAGTCTTCTAATTCATAAACCTTTTTTTCTACAATATTTCATCTGATCTTTAAGAGATGCTTTAAAACTTTAGTTTAGTTGTACCATGCGGCACCTGGGTGGCTCAGTCAGTTAAGTGCCCGACTCTTGATTTCAGCTCAGGTCATGATCTCAGGGTTATGAGATGGAGCCCCGTGTCATGGCTCTGTGCTGAGTGTGGGGTCTGCTTAAGATTCTCTCTCTGTCTCCCTCTGCTCACCCCACACCTCCTCCCCACCCCACCACTAGTACGCTCTCTCAAAAAAAAAAAAAAAAAAAATTAATTGTATCAGTACATAACTCCTCACCCCACCTCCCCATCGCTCTTTGTTAAAGCCCTTCTTTTTTATTGGTGCCAATGATCCTAATCAGAAGTTGTTGGCTTATTATCTAGGGGTACTTTTTTCAATTGAGTATTCCTTTCTTTACTCAATAAACAGTGAGGCCTTTAATTCTTCCCACCTTCTATCCTTTCTTACCTGCATTTTATCTTTTAGAAGTTCCTCTCATTTTCAGGATTTTTTCTTAAACTCTTTGAGAGATTTATATGTTCTCTATTATTTTCTTCCTCCTATCTTATTAATAAGAATTAGGAAAAGATGATGTTAAATTCAGATTATCTCCCAACAGACATTCACTTTGCTTATTTCTCAGGATTGTGTTGCAATAGGCAGTGAAAAACACCCAGAATGGTAATGTTTCCAGTCCTATTGATGCCAAATTACAATTATAATGGAATCATATATTTGATACATGTAATCCAGAATGTACCAAAAACTATTAAAATACAATGATTAAAAAAAAGACAACCCAAATGAAAAGTGGGCAAAGGAATCAAATAGACATCCAAAGAAGACTTACACATGGCCAAAAAACACATGAAAAGATGCTTCAACATCATTATTAGAGAAATGCAAATTAAAACCACAAAGGAACACCACTTCACACCCACTACGATAGCTATAATAAAAAAAAGGGAAATTTTAGATGTTGACTATATGGAGATGCAGGGAAGTTGGAAACTTTAGGCATTGCTGGTGGGAATGCACAATGGCACAGCCAGTATGGGAAATGTTGTGGCATGTCCTCAAAATGTTGAACATAGTTATCAGATTACCCAGCAATTTCAGCAACCCACCCACTCTCACCCCAATATATTGCCTTTGAGTAAATTTGGAATTTCGCGCTCTTCTCAGGAGAACTCAGGCAAGGCTCATATGTTTGTGATTAAATCAGATCATGGGCTGGAATTCAGCCTCCACTCACCCTGTGAGCCAGACATTTGTAATGGACACACTATACACTCACATTATTACAAGTCATCCTTGTTTGAGAAAACCCTTAGTAATTCCTCAAGTTGCAACCTAAACAGCACATCTTCTTTAATTCTTTTTGTTATAAAATGCCCATCTTCAGTGGTTTCATGTTATTTTAATATTTCATACATTCCTTTTATATTTACTTTTGTATTTGTCTGCATATCAAGTGCCTGCATGACAAGGAGAGCCTTCCAATTTTTTTCATGTTAGTATTTAATCACAGTAGATGCTCCAATAAAGGGTGTCAAGCTTTCACATTAAGATCCTTATTCCCATCCATTAATATACTTCCTTTGTGCCTTAGTGACTCTTGTCACAGCTTGAACTTTAAAATGAATCAAGTGAAAGAACTTGAACTTCAGAGCATGAATCTATGGCTACAGGTGGCTGTCCCCAAAAAGATGATGCCCATTAGTCTCCCGTCTTTAAGGTGTTTACTACATGCCAGTGCTGTTCTAAGCCCTTGCCTTGTTTTATTCATTTCATACAACAGAACTGGCAGGTCCAGTACTACACTATTAACCCGCTTTCATAGATGGAGGAACTGAGACATAAAAATTTAAGTAACATATTGAAGGTTACGAAATAGTAATTGATAGAGCCAGGGTTTGAGAAAAGCAATTTAACTCAGCATCTGAGCTCTTAACCAGGGTGCTCTTCTGCCTTTCACTTGTGCATGTTGTTACTGTTTGCATTGTGGAATCCAAGAGAGAAAGCTTCACTACACCCTTTTTCTCCAGCTTTGAAAAGCTTTATCTTCTTTCATAACACCTGCGATTTACTTTATAGAGATGGTCAGACTGTATAGGAAGGATCTATTAGATCTCATTTCACATAAACAAACATTTATTAAGCACTAACTACGTGCCTGGAGCTATAGTTAATATCTTATACTTATGATTTAATTTATATGAATTACATAAGGCTAGCATCATTTTTTCTTTTTACTAATATAAAATAGAGGCTCAGGGTTTATGTCAACCATGCAAATGGTTGATAGGTGAGTTGGGAATAAATTCCATTCTGTTATCAAATGGGAAGAGAATCAGATGATAAGATTAACAGAGGCTCTTGGCTTTGGACCAGGAATTCACTGAGCTTTAGCCAGATGTTTTGTTCCTGTGTTACACCCCACCCCCTTGCTACTGAGTCTGCTTCTCCTGAATCAAAGCCCCAGGCTTTTCCCAGTATTATATGCGGTTTCATTTCATGTAATCCAGAATGTTATTCTGTCAGACTATGTTGTTATAAAATATGATTTAGTAGCATATAGTAGTATTTATTTACTCATTCAGCAAACATGTATTTAGCATCCTCTATGGGAAAGATGAGATGCTGAAGATTGTAAAACCCAATAATAATAAAAAAAAAGGTCAACAAAGAGCATGTCGTGCATTAATTTTACATTGTATTTTAAATATAGTTTTCATAATTAATCTCCATTCTTATCATGTGAATTCTCTGGGGGCAAGGACTGTGTTTTATCTCTTTGACTTCTGGTTCCATCACTGGGAATTAATAAAAAGATGGAAAAAAAATTATGGCTCCAATTCCAGCAGATCTGTGTAGAAAAGCAGTTCTGCCACCTAGTTAGGAGTCGGTAAATAATAGTTAAGTTCCCTGTTGAATAAGTGTAGTAACACTTGAAAGGATATTGATGAGAATTAAAAGAAATAATGCTTACAAATTGCCCACTGTAATACTATTCACAGAGTTTTTCAACAAAATAATAATATTATGGGGGGCGCCTGGGTGCCTCAGTTGGTTAAGTATCTGCTTCTTGATTTTGGCTCAGGTCATGATCTCAGGGTCATGGCATCGAGCCCCATGTGGGGCTCTGTGCTCAGTGTATAATCTGTTTGAGATTCTCTCTCTCCCTCTCCTGCCCTGCAACCCTGTGCTCTCTTGCTCTCTCAAATAAATAAATCTTTAAAATATATTAATCTTATGAATTATTATTGTAGGTGTTAATATGTGTTAAATGAACATGCAATGGGTATTATAACATTAATCAACATTAATTATAAAGTTTTATCAGATCATAGAATATTTTGGGACTGTTTGTGCTTGAATGGTTTCAGAATGTAGGTGACATCTTAGGTAGGTCTCCAAGAAAGGGTTAAATCTGCCAAAATGAAAAGGCAGTGGGAAGTACCAAGAAAGTATAGCCCAGATAGAATATTCAAAAGTTTCCTTTGTCTATGACAATTTTTTCCCCAAAGGGCTGGATAATTTTATAGGCATATACTCCTTAGAGAATTATGAAGAAAAGGCATCAAGCAACTCTAAGATGCCATTCATCTTGTGGGAGAACTGTGCCGAACAATACACTTCTGGCTCGAGTGACCAAGCATAACCTTGTTTGCAGATAAGATGGTCCTCTCTCTAAAGTATGCACATACTTCAGTGGCCTGAAAAATGTGGCTGATAGCTTTGCTCTCGGAAATTATTTTGGCAGGTGACTTTCAAAGGATTTATATCTGTGTCTTCTGTCACAATTTGCCTGAAACTCTCAGTGAGGGAGAAAATGTCAACTTTGAATCTACTTTTAAATTAAGTTTTTAAGATACTCTTTCTTAGACTCCTCTGTAACCTCCAATTATGAGGTTGCCCACTGATGGCCTATTTTGAATAATACATAATCATACTGTTGCAACACATTATTTTACAGTTATCGCTTTCTTAAGATTATGCAGTATCTTCTAGGGTGGGAGTACTTACTGAATAAAATTAGAGTTCCCCAAACTTTTTTCTAAGCCAAAGCTGAATCAATTTTGAGATGAAAAATGTTAACTGTTTTCCTAATGCATTTCTTTCGAGTTACATTTCCACATTTCATGAGTACATTAAAGAAAGGAACAACTTACAATCTTCCTTAAAAGGCATGCTTTAAGTATGGATACACACACACACACACACGCACACAGCCTAATGTTGCTCTCACTATTACTTTTGAACCATTTTCCTTCAAATAGCTTTAGTCTCCTTCAGAAAAATAATCCAGGCCATCAATAATCTTTATTTTAGGGACATGTGCTAGATTTCCGGTAACCATAGAATGGAGTTGATTGAATTGGGGAAAACAATGAGGAAGGAGTAAACATGTTTTAAATTCAGCATTTTTAGTTTATTATAGCAAGCATTTGACATTAAGGGGCAGTATTTGAAATGGAATGTTTCCAAACTCTGCTCAATTTAATTTTGACCAAAAATAATGGACAATTTTTAATGTTATTAGACTTTGGTATGCTATAAAATGGGTCGCTTTGGTTTTGAACTTGAATGATATTTGCCCTTTATGTTCCGTTGCATCTTCCAAAGACTTCTGGAGAAGAAAATATAATTTGGAAAAGAATACACACAGGTCTTCTATTGACAAAGCAATTACCAAAAAAAGAAGACACTATATTTCTTGTTTTATATTTTTTTTTTCCCAGAACAGTAATTGTACATATAATTTGGTAGAAATATAGAAGCGTATGATATAATGGCCCCATGGCTAGCAAATACACAAGGCTAAAGAGGCGCCATTACGTTATTCTAAATAGGATGAACTCAACAGATGTAAAACAAGTCTTTGGAGATCTTACTGTGATTTCAATTGTGAACACAACGATGGCCAGCAGGTTATGGTACCATGGAAAGGACAAGAAGAACTAAACGCAGAAGAAAAATTGTCAGAATGTCAGAGGCCTAGAATTCACAGTGACCGTCAAGGCCCACCTCTACCTTCCAGCATCTGTGCTGCAGAATGCTGTATCTTGTGCCACCATCACAGGGTGATGAGGCTGAAGAGTGATTAAGCTTTGGAGATCTGGAAGCCACCTGCCCCAGCTGCACTTCATTGGAGGCAACAAGACATCACGAAAGATCCAAGACTATTCTGTGTTAGGGAGAGGAGAGAAAGAGAGACAGAGAAAGGGGAACAAAGAGACGAGAGAGAGAAAAAGAGAGTAACTGAGTTACAGTCTGAGTCCTGTATCCACCCCTCGTTTTTAAAGTATCAACATAAACACTACACTCATTGAGTAGGCAGAAGAACCAGGTCATTTTCCAGATTGGGCTTCATTGAGTTGGAAAACTTGTAATAATTACCAGATCAGGTTACTCAGTCAGGTTAAATGCTGATTAAAATTATTGTTAGCTCTAAATTGATGGCATTAGGTTGCAAGTATTAGTTCCTTTCCTCAAATCTTGAGTTTTATCATTTCTGTGCAGAGAACAGCTCTTTGTTATGTAGGTCTCAAGCATTTTAAATGGAGAAATTCTTATCTACTTTTCTATCTGCCATGTGCTTTTTGATTATTCTAGTTTAGAAGGTAAAATAAACTCAAATACTGATGTTTCCATTTGGTTTAGATCTTGGAGTTATTGCCTAATGCAAACAGGAATTTACCAGATTGGAGGTATGGCCAACAATGTAAATATGCAGAATGCGATGCAGGAAAAAATTAGTGGGTCTTCTCCAAGGGTTAATTCAAGCCAAGGATGACCAATGACACAAACGTATCGGACCCCCTCTCATCTCTTTGTTCCCCTCACACATCATTCACAGGCCTATCCTGGAACACTAGCTATTTTCATTTACCATGTTTTATAAGGTCACTTGTGCTTTACACATTCTCAAGGAGCCTACATAAAATATTTTGTTTAATTGGTTCATTAACCGCTATCAACTATTAAGTACTGTGTAGATGACTTTGAAAGTCAACTTGGGTTCAATTTATTCATCAGGCAATGATGATCACACAGAGTGACTAGTTTGGATATATATGAAGAGAGAAAAAGCTAGTTCAATTAATTCATGATTGTTCAGACTAATGAATCATAGTTTCATAGAATTTAATGGATAGAAGTTGTGTGGTAGATTACTCGAATGGTAGATGATGGAAAATCATATTTGGGAGTTGGTTTGGTATATGAAAGAACATAATATTTTATACTAATCTGAGAATTAGCAATGCTGCAAACAAACCAGGGTTAATCATGCCCATCTGGCCCCCACGCTGAACTCTTTTCCTGGAGGGATTAGAATGTTTGTCATAAACCCTCAGACTGATGCAGTAGACCAGCCTGGAGCAGAATTGATCTCACTCTGAAAGCTTCTGCATAACATTAAGTGAAAAAGCAATTAATGTGTTGGCTCTCGTAATCTCAGCAGGTTTATTATTTTGATTTTGAAGACCACTTTTTTCAGATTCTAGTAGACTAGAGTAAATTAAAGAACAGATGAGGGCAACCTTAAAACCTTGGATTTAACATTTGGATTACTGACATTAGCAATATGAACTTGCTTTTAAGATTTGCCAAGTATGATCATAATTAAAATTGCTACTACTATTTATAATCTAAAGGTTATTGCATTATCTAATTTGCTTTCTGACACTGTAATTTAAGAAGAACAACTAATATGCACTCATTTTATAGATTTAATGAAATTAGGATTAAAAGAAATCTAATGGTGTCTCCAAAGTTATAAATCAAGAAAGTGTAAAACTGGCACTTGAACTGATAGTTTCGACTCTAAGGGACATGGTCCTTATAATTTTCTAGTAAATAATTGTTTGCTGCTCAATGATGTAATTTTATGATTTGCTATTGTTTTGCACGTACATTGGAAAATAAAGACACACACATAGAATAAATTTACATAAATTATTGAGTGATAATTAAACATTAATGTCCCAGGCATTGTGCTAAAATCTCTCCATGAATTATCTTACTTAGGCTTCAGAACACCCCTATTAAGAAAGTACTGTATTTTCCCTGATTTGGGGGAAAAAAAGAAGTAAACTGAATCTTAGATAAATTGTAGTTTTCTAAGATAAGAGCTATTAAATGGCAGAAGCCAGATTTGAATTACAAACTCCAGATGTACAACTATTTAGCATTTATAATAGCATATATACCACATATAGATATTCCCTTTTCTTAATATTGGACTTCCTATATTTTACCATGAATTGAAAATAATTGTTAAATTATCTACTATAATCACATGTTTTCATGCATGGTTTCCCCAGATGATTTGAATCATTTTTGATACAAATAAAATATACAACTAAGTTTTCTTAAAGTAATATTTACATATTTATATAAATCACTTTTCCCAAGTTGCTAATCCACTTTCTCCAAGGACGTTTATCCTGTAAACCCTTCATTTACTGCTTAATAATTTCAGTAGCATCTTTATGCTATAAAATATTGCATCTTTATCGCAGAAACTTTTTGAAAATGCCCCTCTCCCCCCAAAAAATCACATGGAAAAAAGAAAAAGTCATCAGTAAGTTTTCCACCAGACATTATAATTAACATTTAGGCATATGCCTTTATAGACATTTTTTTCTAAGCACACATGCTATGAGGAAGTTCAGACATTGAGAGAGATTGCATGACAGGTCTTAGGTCATATGGTCAAACTAAGACGTAATTCAGACAAACTGATTCCAATGTTCCCTATCATCAAATTGACTGCAAATATTTATCTGTAGAAAACACTCTTAGCTCAAGTATCCTACACAGAGGGCAATATTGGGCCTATGGGCCAGAGTTTGCTAACCTCTGCTCTTGACTCTTACTCTACCCTGCCTCTCAAAACGAAACAAACAAAACAAAGAGGTTTATTTTGACTGCGTTATTCTTTGAGATGTCTGTTTGACTATCAATTGGAGATATCAAGTCTGAGGCTCTTGGGAAGAATTGGAGATACGATCTGGAGTATAGCAGAATTGTATGAGGCATTAGAAGATGCGTTTAATATATGAAGTGACCTTAAGAAATGGGCAAAATATCTTTTGCTTTATCTTCCACTTCTCCCAAAAGGGAACAGGTACAGATCACTGAGCAAAAATTTATTGCCCTTTATGATTGCCTGCTGTAATGCTATTCTTTATGGGTTAATCACTTGGTAGAGACCATGCCCATAAAAGACAAGTGTTGTTCAGGTTTAAGAAATCCCATGTAACTCATTTGAAAAGGAAGCAAAATTATTGAGTCTCTTGCCAGTGACTTGATTTTAAACAAATTATTCTGGTCAGGCATATTGAATGTGTTCCAAACGATGATTAAGAAGGAACTGGCACCTCACTTGCAGAGCTTGTGTTGATTCTAGGCCAAAACATGAGCCATTATGTTTAGTTTCTTGCTATTTCATTTTAATATCTAAGTGCCAAAGCTATCCAAGTGAAAAAAAAAAAAAGTAAAGAAAAAAGACTTGGGAAATATTTAGACAACTCTACGGAAGGAATTATCCCCTGTGACAAGATAATGGTTTATTACAGCAAGACAAATGGCCTTCCAAATCCCAAACACATTTGTCAGGAAATAAAAATTGAGACAAACACAATATATTTATTTTGAAGTACATTGTTTTAGGATGATAGTCTAGTTCCCTTGATTCAAGTATGCTAAATAGCCGTGTATAAAAGAATAAATTTAGCTGCAGATCTGGAAAACCATTGCCAAGTTTAACAGATTAAAAAAAAAAAAGGATTGACAAAGTTTAGTGGGAGAAGAAAAGGATTTTGTTTTCAAAATGACAACTTTTTGACTGGCCTAAGTAATGAAGAAATTCACAAAAGTTGCTTAGAAAATGGTTATTTCAACTGAATCAGAAAATTTTCATTCCTAAATACATTGTAGGCATTCAGTGAAAAGAAAATCAAGTAGTAAATATCAGGATTTACCATTATAAAGTTCAAAGGAACTAACTGTGCAATATTACCCATATTAAATTGATGTAAGAATCCTACTTAGAATAATTATCTAAACAAGATTGGGCCATATGCCTAATGTGGAGAATCAAACAAAACAAAACAAAACAACAACAACAAAACAAAAAAAACTAGTTTTATTAGACATTGGGTATTAATTTTCATTAATGTCTAGTATATTTTAGCTATTTAAAATTTTTCCTTATATTATTGTGTGTTTTCATAAAGAAAACTATTCTAATTCCACTCAAAATGTGTTAGAAATATAAGGATAGTTAGAGGGGTTTTTGTTTTTTTGTTTGTTTAGAGAGAACAAAAGAATAAATGGAAGAGGGAGAAGGGATAAAAGGGGAAAGGAAATATTAAATGAGGAAGGAAGGAACCAGGAAAGAAGTAAGGAAAGACAGATGAGAAAAAAACGAGGAGAGAAGAACTAATATAATGTCAGTTTCAGGTATGCAACATAGTGATTCAGTATTTGTATATTTTGCAAAATGATCACCATTTTAACTAAGTTTAGTTAATACCACACATAATTACAACTTTTTTCTTGTGGTAAGAATGTTTAAGATTTACTCTTCTAGCAACTTTAAAATATAAAATACAGTACTATTAACTGTAGTCACCATGCTGTATATTAAATTCCCAGAACTTATTTATAACTGGAAGTTTATACCTTTTGACTCCCTTCACACATTTCACCCACCCTCACCCCTGCCTCTGGCAACCACTAATCTCTTCCCTGTATCTATGAGTTTTGTTTTGTTTAGAATCTACATGTAAGTGAGATCATATTTGTATTTATATTTCATTGTCTGACTTATTTCAATGAGCATAATGCCCTCAAGGTCCATCCATGTTGCAAATGGCAAGATTTCTATTTTTTAAGGCTGAATAATATTCCATTGTGTCTGTATATCTATATACTTGTGTGTGTGTATATATATGTATATATATACATATATATATATACACTTATTATTTCTTGTATTTTTGACAATTGCTATTCTAACAGGACTGAGGTGATATCTCATTGTGGTTTTGATTTGCATTTCCCTGGTGATTAGTGATGCCAAGCACCCTTTCACCTACCTGTGGCCTGAGCACTATTTGATTTATTCCCCATCAGCCAGAAACACTTGTTACCTGACCAAAGACAGATAATTAAAAACAATGCCTAGTAAGTAACAACCTCTGGTCTGTGACCGACAATCTACTATGAAATATGAACAGATTCAAATAGACTATCTTTCCTTGAGATTTTTCATTGGTTAGTTTTAGTAAGATAACTGAAGGAATTAGGGATGGGAAAATAAAAAATAGTACTGTGAAATGTTATCATAGGGAGGAACTGATGCCAGAGGCCTTTGAAAAATCTAAACCATTGACCAACAATTTGTGGAGGAACAGAAACTTGCAGAAGCCAGTTGGTAGCAGGCTATGAAAAGCTGACACGGGAAATGGGACTGAGTCACATTTATGTGCTTATATACTCTGTGGGAACTTTCTTAGTTTCCATGAATCTCTCAGCTAACGTGAGTCTTATTCTTAGCTTCCCATGAAATTCACCTCCCTACTCTATATCCACTCAAATTATAGGCTGCTTTTATTTTATTTTATTTTATTTATCTTATTTTTTTTATCTTATTTGTTCGCTCATAATTCTTGAACGTGGCTGTACATTAAAAGCATCTGGGGGGGCTTTTAAAGATTACCAGGAGGTCCTGATTTAATGGGTCTGGCGTATGGGAAGGGCACTGGTATTTTGTTTGAAAGCTTCCCAGGTAACTCTAATGTACAGTCAGGTTGAGAACCACTGGATTAGCTTGGTTGGTTCTCAGTTGCTTGAAATCAGAACAGCCAGACTAAAATTCATGTTATTAATAGTAAGGAAAGGTAAAATTAACCACTGCCGCACTATGATTTAACAACTAAATTATACGGCACTCTACTGTGAACTAGTTATTCCTCTAATTAATGGTCTTGTGGCTAGTGATAATCCAATTAATTTGTTTAGCTTGTTCCCGGTTTCAAAGCATTTTCACATACATTATCCCAATTGCTTTCAACAGTAAACGTATATTATACTGTTAGCCTCCCCTGTTCTTCAAAATTTTACGTATACATAGGTTTCATCGTAACATCACAGTTATCTACATTTTATTCCATATTTTACAGATTTTTTTCCCAAAATTTATTTTATATAATACCTTTATGGGAAGTATAAATGTGTGGTGATCTTTCTGAATTATTATTTTTATTTATTTATTTTTATCAGGGGCTAGCAAATTTATGAAGGGTCGGTAGAGATTTTCTGTAAAATGCCAGATGGTAAATATTTGCCTTTGCAGACCATACAGTCCTGTTGCATATAAACCAATGGATGTGACTATGTTGCAGTAAAACTTTATTTACTAAAACAGGTGGTGGACCAGATATTGTACATGGGCTGTAGCTTGACAAACACTATACTGGAAGAACTATAGTTTGGCAGTGTAAACAGTTCTTGTGCTACAATAATTATCTTTCAAAATTGTATATATGTCGGACCTTGTCTTTAAATATTTAGAGTGTGATGGGGCACCTGGGTGGCTCAGTCGGTTAAGCGTCTGCCTTCAGCTCAGGTCATGATCTCAGGGTCCTGGGATTGAGCCCCGCATTGGGCTCCCTGCTCAGTGGGAAGACTGCTTCTCCCTCTCCCACTCCCCCTGCTTGTGTTCTCTCTCTCGCTGTGTCTCTCTGTCAAATAAATAAATAAAATCTTTAAAAATAAATAAATAAATATTTAGGGTGTGAAAGGAAATTAGATAACAAACAGAATTTTTTCTCCAAAATAAGCAACCATTTTTGGGGGGGAGGACAATCTGATTTTTTTTCTTCTTAGGTTCAAAAACTTAGCCAATAATATACTCCAGTATATACAATTTAGCCTGGTACATAGTAATGTGAAATCTTTTTTCATCTTCTACTGTATTCTTATTTTATGTGTAATTATCAATGACAGTCTTTTTTAATTTTTTTTATCTGTTCTTTACTCTTTTTATCATTTTCTATTGATCATGAGCCTTTAAGTCATTCATTCTGTTTTCTGTTATAGTTTGCCCTCTACTGCCCAGTGTGTATTTTTAATTTATGTTAGTCTTATTCCTATAGTTGTCCTTGACATTGGATTATGACCATTTCATTGCTACTAGTTCTCGATGTATAGAGGTGCTATAATTTGAATCTAGTGTAAAATACAAATTTAAGACTTTTTTCAAAAAACTTTCTCATTTCTTAAAGCAAGTCGATTTCACAAGAGAACGTCTTTTCCTTCCTTTTTCATGTTGGTTTTACAAATAACGAGATGTGTGCCCAGAAGAAAGAGCATAACTGATGTCTGTCCACAGTTGGGCATGTTCTTCCTTGAGGATCTCAGGCCTGGTCACAAAGAAAAGGAGCAATGTAGATGCTGTGTCATTTTATTTTGCTTCCTCAGGTATCTAGCACCCAAGGGGAGGTAATACAGGGGAAGCAGAGAAGGAGGCAGTCGAGGCAGGGAGATCACCTCTGAGCTGGGTAGTTCCTTTCCTGTGTTTGCTGTAAACACTCAGAGCTAGAGGGGTCAGTGTCCTCCTATTATGTCAAACAGGTCCTTTGTGGGGAACCAGCTACCACAGGGCCTCTGCTCTTGGCCGGGCCTTGCCCTTGCGACAGGAATAAATGTAGCTGTTCTGTTCTTACCATGTGGAACTCAGGTGATCTAGTGTGGACAAATTGGGAAAAATGGTTGCAAATGAATAAGCCAAAAACAAACTTGTTGAAATGATAAATTGGTGAAAAATGAATTTTTCCAGTCACTGATTTTGCAATTTTTCCTGTCACTGATGCCTGCTTTACTTTTAAAAACAGCAATTACTCAAACTAAAGAAATAGCAATCTGATTGTTTCTACTTTTAAAAACAGTGGTCAGCCAGTGGTAACCTCTCTACTCGTACAAATCATGATTCCTAAAAATAAGTGTATAGCTCTAACTGTAAGTGAGTGCATTTAAGACAAAGGTTGTAACAATATTAGTGCTTACTAGGAATGCCAAATTAATGAGAACTATCTAGTTTTGGAATTTTTCCCTGAATAGTACCTACTTTAACTGTTTAGCCATGTTTACTCCATTTATCCTGTAGAGTTTTTAGTTCTTTTATTATTACATACCTTTGATCAAATCTTATTAAAAAAAAATGCCCAGTGAAGCAAATAAATACAAAGTTTTTTATTGTGAAAAATATTTGTCTACCATCCCCCTCGCTGATCATTACATCAGGTAGTCTGTATCCCCTGGTTTGCCTACATTTGCAAAGTTAAAGTGGGTGCCTCTGAAAAAATGTTTCAAAATCAGTGATTGGAATATTCAAATTCTAATCATTTGTCATGTTGAACAATGTGCAATATATCTTTTCAACCGATTTTTAAGGGTTCACTTGGAAACATTCCTTGTGGCTTCTAACCATGTGTCCATTTGGATGGAAACTTGTAGAATTGATGTAGGCACTCTCTCCCAAGGTCCACCTTCCCCATGGCTGCCCTCCTATTGACTTGTCAGAAGAACCTCCTGAAGTAGGTGCTGTCCTATTCCCTTCCTACAGACAAGGAAAGTGAGGCAAAATCTCACAGGTAGAAAGTGGGCAAAGCCCAGTTCAGTTGCAGGCATGGTGACTCAGGGTTGGAACTCTGAACCTCAGCATACAAGAGCTACCACAGAAGAATTATAAAAAGAGAAAAAAGTCACTAAGTAAATTTCTAATTCAAAATCATTATATTTGAACTAACTGTTCTGCCACTCATATTAGCACAGGATAGTTTGAAGATGCACTAGTCAATTTGTTTAATTTTCTTAGGCTATTGTTTTAGTGTCATGTCCATATTTAACAAACAAATTAAACAGAAAAATTATATAAATTTATTTTAGCTCAAAATTTCCATTTGATTTTTCTTTATGTTTTTTCAGTTTCATATCGTGACCTAATTGTGTACTCAGTGTTCCTGCTATGTTTGGCAAAGACACTCATTAATTCTATTACCTCTAGCAGGATAAAAGGGGAATTTTGAAATGGCTAGCAACTACAGATCAATACCCTAACTCAATAGAGATAATTATTGAAATCACTAGGAGACTAGCAAGCTGTCAGCTGTAAGCAATCATTTTAGGCCTGGGATGAATCTACAGAAAACACAAAGCAAACTTTAAGTGTATTATTTATAAATTGAAAGTCATATGACCACGATTGTTTTTCTCTTATCCATTTCCACAGATCTGTTATCATTGGCTTCTGATAATATATATTGATTTTTAAATACTTCAGCCCACTAAGCTTCCTGTTGAAGCTTAATTCTCCTGTCTGCTTTTTTTTCTTATTCATTATCCCTGTTTTTCTGTCTTATTGAACTATTAAATTTTGTTCATTTACTTTTCATTTTTAAATATGGATATCTTATTTGGATTCAAGCATTTACAGTGGTCAGTCATGGAAATTTACAAATGAAAGTAGAATTTCCTGTAACATAGTATTTCTGCACTATCTGAATTCTGTCTTAATGATAGATTTGTATTTTGTTTTCTAGTTATGGTTTCTTTGAACTAGTAAGGTTATAAACATAATCATCGAGGACACTCTTCTTCATATCCTTCAAAACAAGCTTTCTGTTTCTCCTAAATTATATAATAAAATATCCCTTTGTTTCATTTGATTTTTCTTTTTTACCTTCAATCCTGGGATTCCTAACTCCTTTTCAAAAATTACTGAATGGGGCCTGAAACTTTGTTATACTGGTGAATTCAAATGGAAAGCTATTCTATTGTATATGCCCTGAAGAAAATCAATGGGGCTAAGCTTTACATCAAGCACATTTTTCACTTTGGTTTTAAATTCCTGTGTCAGCATCCTTGGTATTCTAAGAAAATAATTAAAATAGAAAATTAATAGACTCTTTCACAAGAATATTTACACACATGTGCACCCAAACACACACACACACACACTCACACACACACACACTCCTCCCTATTATAGAGAAATAAATGCAATACTTATAAAAATGTTAGAATAGAGCCTATTGTGTACATTCTGAACACAGTTATCATTATAAAACATGGTAGTACATGGCTTCTTCCTTCAGTTCAGTAAAAATATAAAGTAGAAGACAGGAGGAAACTTTATAACTTACTAGGTAAGTAATATGGCCATAAATGATCCGTTATAAGTGTATGATTCTCTCTTTTGTAAAAAAGATGTAACCATATTTCATTTTATATTTTTTTCCCCAGATTGTGAAGACCGTTGCTTTTCTTTTATCAATGTCACTTGTGGTCAAAGGTTAAGAATGTCTCCAAACATAACATACCTCCCATCTACAAATAAAATACGTTTTTTTAAAGTTACATATACATCACTGCTGTTCCTTGAGGAAAAATGGGAATAAAAGTATAAGACCCATGGAACAATTACATTTTCTAAAAACAGTAACATACTGGAGGGAAATGGATGGTTGGTTTTCATAGATGCTTCCACTGTCATGAAAACCATCCACTGCTTTTTAGTGTACTATTTGACAAGGTGAGACAAAGGCGGGGGCGGGGGGGGAATGAAGTCTTTATCCAAGTGCTCATATTGCAAATTTGACAATCAATTTACTCTTTATGTAAATAGTTAATGCTAACAGATGACAGCCCTATACAAAAACTGGTTTTATAGATGTCTAGGGACCTTTAAAAGTTTGGTGTATTATCTATCTCAGAGAAAAAGCATGGAAAGTAGTTTCAAGCCATGACATTACATGTATTAATTTTAGGAGCAGACTCACACATGTGGCTAGTGATCCACTGGGGGAATTCATTTATTTTGGCTTCAGTAGCTTAGTCCTGGGCATTAAGATGATAGATTTATCCTGATCCTAAAAGCTTTCTTTTGAAAGTCAAACTTCTGTAGTTCAGAGAAAAGCATTTGATTCATCTGACAATGAAAACTTCTTTGACGAGTATATGGTGCAAATGGAAACAATTCTGTGACTCTTATTTGTCCTTTCTCTTGACATACTCTCCTTTCCTGATTTATCTTTTTTCTCACTTTTATAACAGTAATTCTTTAGTTTATGTTAGTAAATGTCTCTAGTGCAGGGTTTCTCAAATCCCACAATACTAATATTTTGGACCAGATATCTTTTTGTTGTAGGGGACAGGACTGTGCACTAAAGATGTTTTTTGGCAGCATCCTTATCTTCTATCCACTAGATGACAATAGCATACACCCCAGTCTTGATCATCAAAAACATCTGCAGACATTACCAAATGTCTCATGGAGAACAAAATCACCCAGAGTTGGGAACCATTGTTCTAATATTTAATGTTTTCAATTTTTGGTCTAATATTTAATATTAGATATTTAATATCAGTAGTAATTATGTTAATATTTAATATTTGCTCTGATATTTAATATTGTCTAATTTTTCATAATCTGGTTGACCTAGATATGCACAAGGAAATTTCCCATTTGTTTGAGTCATTTGAGAATATAAGACATTGACATGATGATTATTTAGAGAATGGGTGAGTGGGTTATCAAAATACTGTAGTGAAAATAACAATAGATAACATTAAACATTAAACATTAAACATCTATTTAATGTTAATATTAAATAGATAACATTTAATGAGGGATTGCTCTAGCAAACATAATTTTAAGCAGTTAACATGTATTGACTTTTTAAATACTCACCTAAGCTTATGAAATAAATACAATTACTTTTTCCATTTTATAGAAGTGGAAAGTGAAGTTTGGATGGCTTAAATAATGCCAAGATCATATAGCTAACCAAAAGAAGTAGGTAAGAGACGCATTTTGCAATATTCAATATATCAGTATAGATCAGAGACCTAGTTTGTTTCTAACAGCACCAAGAAATTCGTGGCAGTAACTTGTTGAATGTGTGACAGGTTCTTGTAGGTTCAGGTTCTTGGCCTTTAATAATGATGCCTTCTATTTCTTGTCCTATTCATTATAGATGTATTCTGGCACGTGTTTCTTTAAACTTAGTTGGTTTCCTTCCGTAGATTTGAGTTTTATGTGGAGATGGTAAACCCATATGCTATCGATAGTATTGTAAAATTGATGGGATTGGGCTACAATGAACAAACACAAACATAAATAGCATCTAGCATTAGGCCACAGGGGAGAAAACTGTCCAAGGTGAAGCCAGTGACCTACTGAAGCCATGTACCCAGCCAAAGGGGCCATAACTTCTGAGCTCCACCTGATGGCGGCCATCCAAGAATGCAAGGTCAGGGATCCCAGAGCTGCTGATTACTCAAGAAAAGCAGAAATCTCCCCAGTTTTTAAATGAAATTTCCTGATTTTATTGCTTGTAATGAATTTAAATAAAGAGAAAAGGGAACGTGTTTGGTCAACATACAGTTGTGGACAAGTAGTCCTTTGGGCACTGTTTTTGAACTTTTCTCCAAATAAATGTCTTTAAGTTAGAGCATACCATGGGATCCATTCTTCATCCCTAGGGGGGAGAAAAGGAATATTGCTTTAGTATCTATTCAATTACTAAACTTTCAATCATTTCACTGCTATTTTGATCATTTCTAGAAGAAACACGAGTCTACCAAACACTTCTAAAAACCTGCTATCTCGTTAATTTTTTTTTTAAGATTTTATTTATTTGATAGAGCACAGCAGTGGTGGGGGAGGGGCAGAGGCAGAGGGAGAAGCAGACCCCCCGCTGAGCAGGGAGCCTGACATAGGACTCGATCCCAGGACTCCAGGATCATGACCTGAGCCGAAGGCAGAACCAAGGCTCCCAGGCGCCCCTTGTTAAATTCTTATGAATAATTTTGCCAACTTATAGGATATTATGCTTATTTTACAGAAAAGAAACCTGAAGAGTTAAGATTTGCACAACTAATCTAACTTGGTTATATGCCTTGTCAGAGAGTCATTTGGGTAAGAGATAATGGGACTATTTGCCAAACAACACGTACATTTCTTCTTTCTTTGCACCTTTTCAAGGCAAGCAAAGAATACCATATGCACATCATAAAGATTTACGGAGAGATACGCTTTAAAAAGACTTCAAAAGCAAATGTACAAAGAACAAGGGGATTTTTTTCCTTTTACATCAGTGGAACTTATTTAGATCAGTCTTTCGAAGCACAGTTTTAATCAGATACATACAGAAATTCTCCAGTTGAATTTCTAGTTTTCAGGAGTTATGTTGAGCAGCCTTAATAATTTTACTGCCTATTTCTAAAAATAAATAATAGTAACAACAACAAGCTGTGCCTGCAATGACTAAGCCTTAGCCCACTTAGCAAGGCACTCACCTAACTAAAGGCATGTTATGTATGAGACCAAACAGATAAATATTTCACCAAAGGTGAGCCAAAATGCAGTGGGTATGCCAGGAACAAGGCTTTTTTCTGTAAAGTTTTCTCCCAGGCTGAGATGTAACATATTTCTGAACCACTGAATACATTTTAACTCCTGAATTGTAACAAAATGTATCTTATGTGTTGGATGGTTGTTCTGAGATAGGAGCAGGACATCTTTCTGAAGAGTAAGTTAGCAATCAAAATAAACAACTCAAGGATGGACCTCAAGCCCTCTTTATACAAATCTCTCTCAGTCTTATGAGTGCATTTCTAAATATCACACTTCTATTTCCCTTTCATTCATCCAGCTGGAGTCACCTCATTTAGACTGAGGATACCGCCAATGCAAATACTTCAAACCATTCAAAGTCATCTTGCCTTTTCCTAGATGACAAAAACTCTGCGTGTGTGTGTGTGTGTGTGTGTAACTGGGGAGCTGATCTTTTGCTTTGTTCCCTATGATTCATTTCTTTAAAAAATCTTACTCCAACCATTTTTCACAATGTGAATGAGGCAAATGCTTCCTGGGAATAAAATGGATAATTTTGTATTGCAACCTCAAGGGTGCATGTGTCAGACGCATCCATGTCTCCCCGCTGAGCGGTATCTAGCCTAGTCATTCTGGCAAAGTCTCCACTAGGGACTGCGTCATTGAGACTGTCTCCCAGGGCTCTGTGGCAATTGAATATCAGATTATTTCTCAGTATACTATTGGGTGGAATGAGAGAATATATAGGTTGGCACTAAGCTTCCATTTACCAAAGGTTTATAACTATTTTCCCAGGGGGGGAAAATTCTGCCCATTGCACATCTCAAACTTTGGTTGTCCTTTTAGGTTAGCAATTGACCCCAGGAATGAAATTCATAGACTAGTATAAAGTAGGATAATGTGTTGCATTGGAAAACACATCATTTTATATTCAGATACTCTTTTTTTCTAGTCTGGTAGGGCTGGCTCTATGCAATGTAAAGCTAATAGGACCACCTATGAAGTATTTTTGCCTAAATAGTTGAACTACCATCAAATCAAAACTCTAGACTTAGTTGGATTTATAGCAAATCTGAGAGAATATAGAAACAATTTAAATGACACAAAAAGGAACCAAACAAATATATAGTATGAAACTTGAATATTTAAGAAGAAAAATAAATATGAACATAGAGAAGAAACATTCAGATAACATATATAAATCATCAGGGAAATTTTCTCAATTTTTAATTTTTTCTTGCCTTTGTGTCTTTCCACATTTTGTGTGTGTGTACCCATATTCATATATATATGAGATAAATGAAAGGGTATATGTATATATTCTGTATAAGCTCTAGTCACATTTTGGGGAAGCATGAATGGTGTTATTAGTATTTTATCCTGATGGCTTTTCTTTAAATGCAAATGCTAAAATTTAACTATTTTTTAAATAGTTATTTTGAAAGAAAACCAACCCTATTTGAACAAAAGTAAATACTAATAAAACAGCAGTTAATGAAAAGGTCTGATTATAATATACAAGATGTTCTTGGAGGCTTTTCATAGAACATTAGACTTATTTGTTATCTTGTCCATCATCTGATTAGATGACAAACACTAATCAGGTTTATATCTTCACTGCATCAGTCAATGGAGATTCACTCCCTCATGAAAAATACGCTTTGAATATATTTACATTGTATGTCACATTGAGGGCAAAATCTGATCTGTTTCATTTACTATTTTATTTCCAAAATCCTGTCCTATGCATGGCACATACAAGGCTTTCAATAAATATGTATTTAATTAAATAAATTAGTAAGAGGTTTCAAGTCATTAAGAGATTAAGCACATAATCAAGGCATAACTGATACATTAATAAATTACCTGATATTTCAAAACTAGATTGAATAAAAAATTATATAGGTAAGAAGGAGAAAAACAGAAGCAAGTCCTGAGAACACTTTCCTCTCACAAAATTAGAGGTCAATAAAGAGCAGAAGTGATAGCAAAGGAAACTGAGAATTGATTTCTAGGACACAAGAGGAAATCCAGTAGATTGCAGAGTCCTGGATTCAACCAAATGTTTCAAGAGGGAGAGGATGTCAGCTCTGAGGAAGCCTCTGAGAAGTAGGGTTAAATCAGGACAGAGGAATGTCAATTGGATTTAGCCACATGGACATTATTGATGACCTTGGAAAGGGCAAATTCTGTGAGATGATGGAGATTCTTTTAAATTTATTTTACTAGTGGTAAAGGTCATTTTGTCCCCTGATATGGTGGCCTCATATTTTTAGACGCCAGATTTGGAATAGGTTAAAGAGTGATTAAGAGATTGGAAATTGGGCGCCTGGGTGGCTCAGTTGGTTAAGTGACTGCCTTCGGCTCAGGTCATGATCCTGGAGTCCTGGATCGAGTCCCGCATTGGGCTCCCTGCTCGGCAGGAGTCTGCTTCTCCCTCTGACCCTCTCCCCTCTCATGCTCTCTCTCTCTATCTCATTCTCTGTCTCAAATAAATAAATAAATAAATAAAATCTTTAAAAAAAAAAAAAGAGATTGGATATTGTCTTTTCTATTTAAGTAAGATAACTTAGAAGACTATTTTTAAATTTATACTTTTTAAATTACCTAACACACTTATCTAATCCTCAATAGACCAGATATCTTTTTTTTTTCTCATAAGACGGACACCTATCATACAGTGTAGCACAAAAGAGACAAAATTTGGCTTTTCTGGTCCATAGCCTTGTGTTTTTTTTTTTTTTTTACAACAAAATACAATATTCTCTGAAATACACCTTAACTATAAGATGACATAAATATTTAATACTTTACAAGAGTGTGAACTAAAACTGGCATCTTCTACCTATTATCAGGGGCTTTTTCAAAAGTCCTTAGACTTTGACTAGATTAAGCTCTGTGGCACAGCCTATGTGGAACAGCCTAATGTTTTGAGATTCCATACTTCAACTGTAGCACCCTAGGGTGTTAGAGTATCTTACTCTCAAAGAATTAGTTTGGACTTTTAATTAATTAAGACATATTATTCCCATAGCAATGTAGGTGTTGCCACACAAAAGCTAAAGAATACAAATTGATAGTTTATTCATAGGCAGGAGTAAAAATGGGTCGCCAGCTTAAAGAATTAATGAAAACCATAATAGAAACATCAGACGAAAGCACTATGTTGACATGAGAAACCAAAGTGAGAGAAGAGATTGAAGAAAAAATTGCAGGTATGGGACAAGATAGAAAAATAGAATAATTACAAAATAAAATTCATTTGGTTGGAGGTAGTATTTCTGGCATTAAGCATAATTCTATATAGAGATTTCATAATTTTATAGACTGAAGTGTTATTTTCCTAGTATAAATCCCTTTGTTTAGGCTAATTTTCAACTGTTTGAACAGCATTTTTTCAGGAAACAAAAATCTGTCTCTTAAAAATTCTACTTTGAGGATCCTGCTCAGATATCTCATTCTCATCCCTAAATAGCCCAACGAATGTGGATCTCTACCAATGCTTAGGTTCCTGTAATTCTTACCTTCCACTGACTTCTCGGCATTCTCTAAATGTTACAATTTTCTTTTCACACTGATTATCTTATGTCTTAAAAAATATCATGTATACTATGGAACACTGATGTTATTTCTTTATAAATTCCTAAGGACTCAGTATAGAGACTGTCAAAAACTGTATATACTGGACCCAATGAGTCTGGCTTTTGACTAATAAGCATTGATATTGCTGAATCTCTAGAAGAAAGTAGTCTTTTCCAGTTGACCCAATGATAATGACAGAAGCAGGAAGATAGTAAGAGATATTTTATCTAGGCCCCGCTCCTACCTCAACTAGGGATTTCTTAAATAAATCTTCAGTCAATCCATGGAAGACATGGAAGCTTTCTATTAGCCTAAGACTGTGTGCGGGGAATGACCTAAAAGTTTCTAGACATGATTAAGCCCTACTTGTCCTGCAGAAATTGTTGGTTACTCAGATGCTTAGACTGAGTTAGGTTCTAGGGACATCCCTACCAATCACTTGGCATTTCCCTAGGTGGCCTCTCAATGGGACAGAATTGTGAAATTCAATTTCACTCACTTCCTTCTCCCCCAGAATCAGGTCATGGAGGCAGTGGGATGGGATTCCACTGGTAGGCTGTAATCGTCAAAGAGGCTGGGAACATAAATGTGTTTATATTTTATATTTATATAAAATATTTTATTATTTCCATAAAATATATTTTTATGTTTATAAAATATATTTTTATGTTTATTTTTATGTTTTATGTTAAAATATATTTTATGTTTATATTTTGTAAAATATATTTATATTTTCTTCAGTATAGAAAGAGACCCAACAAAGGTCTTCATCCAATTCAAAGAATGTTAATAACTTGTACAAACTGTGTTACTGAAAACGTTCTTAAAGTCATCTATGATATGGTCTCTTGTTATCTTTTTATGAGTCCCGAATTTCTAGGGACCTCAGTAACTGAAATCTCCAGAGGTCATAATATTTCCTTCTATACCCATTGTTTAATCCTGCCTTGAGGCAATTTCAAGCACTGCACAGCTCCTAAATGTTCTGTTTGTCTTTCAATGCTTGAAACATTACTTGCAAATATAACCTTTCAATAACTTCTCTCATGGCTGTTTTCTTTATTCCTAAGCTAATCAAAGAAAAAACTCACATTCATTTAACATATAGTGGCTTACACAAACAGGAAACACAAATCTCCATTAAAAAAATGTGAAGGCTCAAATCATGAGAAGGAATATTTTAATTGTGTTTTAAGCATTCCATTTGGATATCTGTATACTCCCCAGTAGACATATTTTGTTTGTTTTCTGTTCACAGCATCTACAACTAGAGTTGAGTTTTGCTCACAATTAAATTATTACAGATTCCAAGTTCTCTCTCAATTTTAATTTCACAATTTAAATTGGTTTCATATTAATGCACTTCGTGGGGAGTACACATTTATCTGGTCCACTCTCTTAAGGACTTTAGGAATGAAGTACGCCTAGAGGAGGCCCGTGGCCAGTGAAATTGTCAGAATGCACAGGCTCACATTATTACTGAAGTCCAGCTGAGACTAGTGATCTTCAAAGTATCCATATAATTACAGTAAGCAGATTTTCTCTGAAGTGTCCATCTGTTTCTTTTTTGGACCACTTATATTTTCTTCCTGAATATTTATTGATAAGTCTACACCATATGAAAATCTCTATGGATTTTTGAGTAGAAAAATTGCAAGGACTAATTCAATATTGTTACTGTGGCTTTCAATTATTCCTTACAAATCCTTTAAAAAGAGGCAAATGAAGACCGTGGTTTAATTACCATATTGCATTAAAAATTCATCATTTGAAATTTTCCTAATAGATTATTATTTGCCATGCACAGTAAGGCACAGCTTTGCTCTTAGAATTCACTTGACCTCAGGCATGTTAATTGCAATCCTAAAATAGCATCTATTTTGTTTTGTTTGGATTTGGTTTGTTTTTTATAAGTTATCAATTTATATTGGCTAAAGTTCTGTTCAAATATTAGAAACTATTTTTTAGATTCTATGAAATCATGTTTCAGCATATTTATGTCACATGCCAAATGCTGAAGTGATGCAAAATGCTGGGTTCCTCTAAATATCATTTCTACCATTATCCCCAATTGCATCTGTATGTTGTCTATAAGATTTACGTTACTGGTAGAACTGAGCTGTTAGCAAAGCAATTCCACACTCACCCACTCCCAGTTTTACTGTCCTTCCACCTTTTGCATACTCAGTCCTCAAGAAATCATCCTGACAATACAATTAGTTAAGGGTTTTCTTGATGACCCAAGTTATCATTCAACACAATGTTAATAGGGGAGTCTGATGGCCAGTTTCTCTCTCCTTTGCCCTACTGTTCATAGTACTAACCATTTCATATTGAATTTTATTTCTTTGCACACCTGACACCCATATCAGATTAAAAAATAATTGAGTTTAGGGACTTTATTATAAGTAGCATTGCTCCTATTACATAGTGAGTGGTTTAAAAACCTGTAAAATAAGTAATATAGTATCTGCAGTATTACAAGTCTAACAGAGGTCAATAGATTTCTAAAACCCCATTCAGTTCATAGGAAATTTGAATTAGACTATATATTTCCAGTATAACAACAAATATAACAATGAATGCATTAATGACAAAAATATCTATCAACATCTTTCTCTGCTCAAATAGAACAAGAGAAGTAATTAATTTATAAAATGGTAAGGTAAACAAAGATACAAACTATTTAAGATTTAACAGATCTGGCATCCTAGAACAAGAGAATCACAAAACAGCTTCTGAGGGTAAAGAGACAAATAGCAGCTAGGTGTTCTTTGTAATGGAGGCTTTAAGGCCAAGCTGGGGACATATGGTGAGATGAGTCAAAAATATTTTTCAACCAATTTTTTAAAAATTATAATAATTATTACTTTTTTATGAAGCAAAGTCACAGGATAATATGAACTGAGGTCCAGGTGTACTTGTTTTAATCGAGCTCTGTGTTTTCATCATTAGTGTCAGTTTCTTCAGTAACAATGTGTATTTTTGCTCACATTCTGTTGTCTCACATATTTCCGTTCACTTTCAGAGGATGCATTTAGGACTAGCAGTCAGGGCAATTTTGAGGTTAAATTATATTTGGTTTCTATAAAAAAAAATACAGCACCCCTCCCCCTCCAACACACACACACACAAATCTGTCCTCTATTTCTTTTAGGAAATCATACTATTTTAAAATAATAAAAAGAAGTCTGCTTTTTATACTGTATCAAATACTATTAATTTAATGCCATCTTGTGTTTATGTACAGACACAGACTGTATTCTAGCATTAGAATATTCTTTTTCAGGTTATTCATTCCAAGAAATATTGTTTGATTGTTTTATATTTGCCTTAGTCTTTCTGTGAAGTCAAAACTGTTGCAAAACCCAGTAGAACAACATGGAGCTCACAAAAGGGAAGACTATCTTTAAATTATTGTAATAGAATCATTTTGCAGAAGAAACAAAATTCAACCTGGTAAATTTCTCATTAGATAATATTAATGAATTATTTTTTAATAATTATTTTCTTAATTGTTAATTACTTGAAATTACAACGAACTCTCTTTATAAGCAAGAGTAAATGGATTTTTGTTGTGTCTTATTGGCTAAATCAAGTTACCCTGATGTTTAACTTGGTATTATTGGACTGGTAGGCAGGGCAGCAGAAAACATAAAAATAGAGTGGTCTGACTGATGTCATTGTGGTCCAAACCCATGAAAACTTATAAAACTATAGATTTTTCCATGTTTTTTTTTAATTTGGTATAATACGAATTAAAATATAATTTCTCTTCCCTTAAACAAGACATGTATCTTGATTCTTCCTTATGTTCTATATGTTTTATATAATCATTATGTATCCAAACTACTACTTTATTTATTAAATGATTTTGACAAATGCTACACGTGTAATAGCTAAAAATAAACAAGTCTTGTTTAATCTACTGAAACTCTAAATGAAGCTTGAATAAGGTTGTATCATTTGAAGCTGAAAGAGATTGTCAAATTGATAAATTTCAAGTAAGCCTCAGTAAATTCAGTAAAAAGTTAAAAAAAAAAAAGGAAAAAAGTCATCAAGTTCATGATTCAGTAGCCCTACTTAGAAGCACTATTAAATGGGTTTCTCAGCAGACTGAAACACTCTGAAATCTTGGCATACGGCAGTTGCAGAGGTTAAGCACTCAAATCCAAAATCATATGCCCTCTTCAAGGCAGGAGAGATGCGTGGTATATTGGACTGAGAATGTTAAGAAACCAAAGACATAGATATTTGGATATTGATGTGGGAAACAAAGGCAGAAGGGAAGTAGATAAAATTAAATCTCCATATAACCTGCAGCCCATCAAACAAATCCTTGAGATAGGCAGATTATAACCTTCCTCCAGGATCCTGGCAACCTTCTTTAACAAATGAAAGTCCTTTTGGAACTTCCCTTTTCTTTACTTCTCCCAACCCTAAGGTATAAAATCACTTGTTCCTGATAATCCTGGGGCAGCAGCAGCTAAAGCTCTTTCTGCCCACGAGTCCTGTCCCCGTGCTTTCATATAACCATCATTTTGCACCCAAGACATCTCAAGATTTCTTTCTTGGCTGTTGGCTCTGGACCCCACCAAACCTCACCTATATTCGAAAACCACATCAGATACCAACCTAGTCATTTATTTCTTTTGTAGTCCTAGAGAAGATAAACTGTGAGTTCACTTTCTTTGTCTCTGTAGTGAGACTGAGGAAAGTTCCAAATTAAAAAGAGACCAGAGAGACATATCAGCTGAATGCAATGTGTGATCCAGGATTTTTTTCTTTTTTCTATGAGGACATTATTAGAAGAAGTGGTAAAACCTGAATAAAGTCTGTGGTTTCGATAATAGTATTGAATTACTCTGAATTTCCTGATTTTGACAGTTATACTATGTGTATATATATATATAAGAGAATGTCCTTGTTTTATATGAAATAACTGAAGTATTTGGAGATAAATACTCATTATGTCTGCTATTTACTCTCAAATAGTTTAGAAAAAATAGAAAGAGGGAATATGATAAGCAACTATGGCAAATGGTTAATATTTGAGGAATAAGGGTAAGGGGTGTATGGGAATTCTTTGTTCAATGTACTTTTCTATAAATCTCAAATTATAGCAAAATAAAAAGTTAAAGTTAAAAAAATGTTATGAACAAGAATATCTTTCCTTATAATGAAATTTAATTTGATGTATGAAACATAGTAGTTACTTAATATCTGTTGTTATGGGTACTCAACCAAATCAGAATTATAGCAAGACTGTAATTTATGTGTGAGATAGTCTAGAAAAAAATATGTGGTTTTCTATGATACAGGAAATATTTTTTAAAATAAAATCTAATTTTACATAATCCTTATGATCACATGTAAATGATTTATTTGCACATCGTATAATTTAATGTTACTAATGGTGTGTTTATAAACTTAGATTCATCAAGAGCATTGGGCAAGGGGCATTTGTAGCTCGAGGGGCATTTGTAGCCAGAAGGGCATTCGACTTCTGCTGTAATTCTGGCCCCTCCCACTCTCCTTGAGCAAAGCCTTTGGAAAGGACTGCAGGGGTGAAAGATAGATAGGGCTCTCTCTGTGCCAAGCAAAGGGATCAAAGCTCAATTCAGTGTTGTGGCCAGGGGGTCTTCTTTGGGCTCTCTCTTCTATCAAGATAGAAGGCTTAGGAAATAAGCCTTGCTTTCCCATTCCTTGCTTCTTTACTTCTTGTACTCACCTCTCACTGATATTGGTGTGTAAATGGGTGTGTTTCTGGGAAGAAAAGAGGCCACTTTGTCTAATTTGGTTGTAGGTCAAAGGTTGCCTCTAGTAGAGGCATTCATATTTAGGGTTAATGTTCCTACTAACAACCGACCTTCTGCATGTTTAAATTTTCTCAGTATCTGTCAGAAGAGTTTTCTATAAGAGGATAGAAAATGAAGATTGAGAAATTGTGGCTTCCCAACACGTATTATCTTCCAGTTCTAACACAACACACAACACTGCAACAGGAAGCACTTCTGAGAAGTTTCTAATTCCCTGAAGGATCTTCCTGTAATACAAGCACAAGGGTATTTAAGATGCCTAAATTAATGCTGCTATGTTCAATTTATGTAGTCTACTGAAATCAAATTTAAGCCATAATCAACAGTGACATTGTGAGAGAGAAGAGAGAGAAAGAGTTAAGCAAGTGCTGTCTCATTCGAAAGGGATGAGATGGGAACATTTAATCATAACTGGAATATTATCATATAAATGTGCAGATTACAGCCAAACTTTATGAAGGATGATGAATCAGGACCAGTCTAACGATCCTATAATCTGGCAGAATTCCTCTTGCAAACATTCTTCATCTTAAAGTGATGAAGGATTTCTACTGGAATAATAACTAATAGATGTTAAGCTCTATATGTCAGATAAAAAAGAAATCTATTATAATTTATTTGCAATTAAAATAGCAAACTAGTCAATTCTGCATCCTACAAACAGGCAAAAACAACTTTCCGCCCACAACCTGGGCAGAAGATTAGTGAGCATCCCAACCAAGAAGATGCCTGCACACTGATTCCAGGAGGCACAATGCTTCAGTTGGGAGGATTTCCTCATTTCCTCCTTCATTTCTGTTTGCTTTCTTCCACATCTTCTTCCCAGATAATAATAATAATAATAATAATGGAGACAGAAATCATAAATGCATTAAACCTTCTAGGTAAGTCCCTGTAGGTATTTTAATGATTACTGCAGGAATTAGAATATCCTTGCTCAGTCCTCACAATATGGGAATACATACCTAAAGGACATATTGTCCTTTATGCTTGAGTACCTTGAACCTATTTGAATATAAAGTGCATGAAATTTGTAAAGGCAATATTATTTTACTGGAATTAAACATACATTACTTAAATAAAATGGTTCAAAGATTATCTGTAAAATATGGTGCTTACAATGTTTATTTGAAACTCTGCCAATTACATCAAACACTCCAAATATTACTTTGTATGGAAAGCTCGAAAATGCTAGCCCTCATCCTGTTCTCTTTGAGAAGAGAAATATTTTAAAAGGGAAAATTCATATAGATCTTAAAGTTGACATTAAAAATGTTTCTTGCGATAATGTATTTTCTAAAGAAATGCAGGTATTAATTAAGGGTGTGTGTGTGTGTGTGTGTGTGTGTGAGTGAAAGAGAGAGAGAAGGAGTGAGAGAGAGGGAGGGAGAAGAAGATGGAAAGGAAGAGAGAGAGATTTGGGAGTGTAAATTTTATTTGATGTCCTCTCCATGATTAATACTATTTTGGCATCTCTCTCTCTCTCTCTCTCTCTCTCTCTCTCTCACTCACACACACACACACACACACACACACACGAGAAAGGCTGGCACAGCTGACACATATACTTGCAAGAATATTTCAGTGGCGAAAATCTGTGAATATAATAATCAGTTAGCAAGCATTAAATATGTTATGTACCTACATTCTGAATATGCTATAAACTGCCTTTATATGAAAAGGTAACATGGCATTTTTAAAACAGAACATGAGAATGTGGTTAGAAAAGTTAGTAAGTTAACACTGCACAAAGCTAGTAAGTCTGAAGGATAGGGTGAAATTTTCACCCACAAGTGCGGGAATCTAAAATTGGCATTCTTTTTTATTTACAGTTGGTATTCTTACTTTTTGTGTTTGTTCAAAATTTTTGAAAATGTCACCAAAAAGTAGACAAAATCTCACAAATGAACTCCAATGTGCCATCCCTCCGTTTTAACAAGTATCCAGATTTCTGCCTCATTTGTTCCATCTATCATTTGTTTTTATTTTAATTTCTTCTTTTTGCTAATAACAAAGCTAATACCAGGCATCATGTCATTTCATGGGCAAATTGCATCTGCACTCCTCTTTTTCAAAAACATGGACATATTTTACATAAGTCCATTTTTATACCTCACACAAAATTGGCAATTACTTTTTGTATCACCAAATGTCCAGTTCATACTCAAATTTCCCTGATAGCTTCAGAAATACTTTTTAGTTGGTTTGAATCAAGATCCATTCTATATATATTGCCTTGTTTGCGATGTCTCTTAAGTTTATTTAATACAGTATGACCCCTCCCTTATTGTCTCGTGCCATTAACTTGTTTGGGAAACACAATTAGCTGTCCCCTAAAATGTCCCATATACTGCTTAATAATCTACTTTAATTAGCTAAAAATGAATCAAGAACATTTTCTCAGGTTAGTAGATGGTTTTGTCAAAGTGATTTTTAATTTATACTTTGTATTACATCTTGAGAATATACCATTTATATGTTCTATATCTTTTGTCCTATATCTTTTGGGGTGAGCACTATTTTTTTTCTTTTTTTTTTTTTTGTAATTTAGAAGACATATTCTGGTGTTAATTTTATTAGTATATATTGTTACTGTTTTTAATTACAAATGAAAAGACATTTCTCACATTGCTAACCTAATGAGCCAGTTTCTATATGTTATTACCTTCATGAGTATTATAGAACACTTTAAAATATTCATACGTTTTGAGTAAGAGATGATCAGTTTTGTGGTGCATTTTGTTAGTTTAATATTCTGTTTAACGTTTCAGTATGATTCTGGGGCTTCTGAAAGGGACAAGATGAGGCCTAACATGTTTGCACATGTAAATATGTGTTTTTGGTTTTTTGCTGGCACAAAAGGAAAAAAATCATGTTTATTTTACAAGGTAGTATTTTCCTCAAGTATTATACACAAAGGAAAGTTGAGCTGTCTGTAAGAAAACAATATAATTTTAGGAAATTACAGAAGAGTCAACATTGTGCTTAAAACTTTAAAATAGACAGGTTTTAAAAAAACAATAGCGTTGGGGTGCCTGGGTGGCTCAGTCGTTAATAGTCTGCCTTCGGCTCAGGTCATGATCCCAGGGTCCTGGGATCAAGTCCCCACATCGGGCTCCCTACCCCGCGGGAAGCCTGCTTCTCCCTCTCCCACTCCCCCTGCTTGTGTTCCTGCTCTCGCTGTCTCTCTCTCTGTCAAATAAATAAATAAAATCTTAAAAAAAAATAGCGTTATAAGCAAATATTGCAAGGTATGAGCAGCCTAAGAAAATGTATATGAGCACAATGATATAGAAACTCAATCCTAAAACCCCTTAGTGATCATTTACTTTCAGACTCATTCAGACTATTAAGAGAGCACTGCTTCAGTCTTAATAGAAGAAAGAACTCAAAGCACATGGCCCTTTTCTAATACGGTCAACTCTCAATTATCCATAATAATGAAAAGGAGTAGTGACATGAAATTTTTTTAAAGATAAATAACTCCAAAATTAATTTTGAGAAGTGCCCTTGGACTTATGGTAGGATGTGAAAAATACTGATATCCCTAGAATTTACAGCACTGGTAAAGTGAATAGAACTCCCACTTCTTTCTCCCCTCCTCTCAATGGGAAGAGACACAATCCCTCACACACACACACACACACACACACACACACACACACACACACAACTATACTTATGCAGTAATCTTTGGAGAAGTTCCTGAGGTATGTATATATCCTTGGTTTCTTGCTCTCTAGTAATTAATACCACATTGCTTAAGAAAGGTAAATGCTTAATATGTTTGGCATATCTCATGTTATCTTTTCACTAGATCAGAGCACCTGGGTACTCAAACTCTCAAATATAATTGTCCAGGAATCTTGAGATAATTTTAAAATTTGGCAGAACCACTAAACGCTAAGTAAACAATTTAAAAATGACAGTTAATGGAACCATAAAATATCTTATCCCTCTTCATGATAATTAATAGATCACAGCATGAAAACTTGGGATGGTCACTATGTAGGATCTGTTTGCTTTAAAAATAGAACAGGTTGATTTAAGGCAAAACCAAAAAGAAGACACTACAGCACATCAGAGAAAGAATAAAAATACAGCTGTAACAAATAGGAGGCTGTGTTTACTAGTCACAGTTTGCAGTTTGTGACAATGAAAAAGAACTATCCCTTATATAATGACATTGTCTTAGAGTTTATCACCGTGCTCATAAAATCAAACTCCTCGATGAACAGATCTTGTCTATAGTAACTGGAAGATAAAGCTCATGCTGTGCTTAATTATTGACAGTGATGGGATCTGGGACTAGCTCATTTTACCTGTGAATAATTCCAGTTTAAGAGGCAGTACAACAGAACACTTAAGAGCATAACTGCTTAAGCCAGACAACCTAGGTTTACAACTCAGTCCTAGCACTTACCTCAAGTGATCATGAGCAAGCCCCCTAAAAAGCTTATCTCTTAAGCACTTGTAACGGTTCTTGACATAGTACCTGCTCTGTAAGGGTTAAATATCATTAATATTCCATTGTTTGAGTTATTTATTTATTTTTTTAAAGATTTTATCTATTTATTTGACAGAGAGACACAGCGAGAGAGGGATCACAAGCAGGGGGAGAGGCAGAGGGAGGAGCAGGCTTCCCGCTAAGCGGAGAGCCCGATGTGGGGCTCGATCCCAGGACCCCGGGATCATGACCTGAGCTGAAGGCAGATGCTTAACGACTGAGCCACCCAGGTGCCCCTCTTTATTTTTTGAGATAAACCATCTTCTATACAAAAACTATTCAAAAATTAATTGCTAACATTAATTTAACTCTGACAATTGATAACATCCTTTTTATGCATAATTGTAATTTTTACTAGAGTTTGGTCCTGTAGAATACAAAGTCAATAGTTTTAGGCATCACTGCCATGAATCATTCCCCTGAGTGTGTCAAGGCAAGATGAAGAGGCAAATATAAATCAACTACCATTATTCACCATAATTTTGATATAATTCCTCAGCTAATTCTAACTCTACCTAAATCTACTGTCATCCTAGTTTGGCCTCCTGGATAATGAAAATCTTATTTGTTCATTTTAGATACTAATTTTACAGAAAAACTTCCCAGTTATCATTTTCCAGCCAATCTACAACTCCCCTAATTATGTACCATTTTACAGGGTGACATCATCGAAACATGTATTTCTATTTCAGAGATGTTACAAATATAAGGGAAGAAGATATTTTTTTAATAAGTGAAATGTGCTTGTTTTAGTACTTAATATTTTTCCTTAATATAACTTACTAAAATTGTGCTTGGCTATGTAATTATTTAATAACAGGTATCCCTGTCAGAATGTTAATTCCATGAAAGCAAAGTCTCTACCTGACTCATTGACTCATTCATCTTTTATTCACAGAGCAAATAGTCACTGAGCTCCTGCTATGTGCAAAATAATCTTCTAGGCACAAAGAGAAGCAAACAGGCCCTCTCTCCCATAGAGACCTCTGAGGAATCACAGAATTGATCACTATTTCTGATACCTAGCAAATATATACAGTTTGTAGGGATTTTGAAGTAAATGAATACATATAAATATATATACATAAATATGCATATATGTAAGAACATATAAGGATGGTCCTCAAACACACATATTTGAATATAACAATCATGTATCCCATTATACTTTTTTTCTAGCCAAAGAGTTGGCAAATAATTTTCTGTGAAGGACCAGAAAGTAAATGTTTTAGGCTTTGTGTCCCTTAGTAACTGAACTATGAACTATGCAGCCATAGACAAGACATGAACAAATAGGAGTGATGTATTTCAAGAAAAGTTTACAAAACAGTTGGATTGAACCCATGAGTGTGTTTGCCAACCTCTGTTCTGGACCATGGCTTGTACCAGCTGCTTTATACAGATGTGTTAAACAGCACCAAGGTATTCCTGCCAACCATTTCTTATATTGCATGGTATTCAGAACCTCACTATTTTGGTTGTTTTTCTTTGGGTATATCTTAGCTTTTGTAGTCCTTTTTTAGACATACTCCTAATCTAAATATAATATTCCAGAATGTATCTAGCCAGTGGAGTCTATGGTGATGCCTCTCTCCCATTACTGGACACTATCAATCATCAGTTTTAAAATCTGGATCATAATACTGATTTTTATCAAGTTCTTGCTCAACTAAAACCTCTGGTGGCTGCTAGATCTCTCCTATTCCCTATTTGTGCCGTTTTGAACTTTAATGTTTATACTATTAATTTTTATTTTCCTGTTTATGAAAGAGCACATTAGTATGGTAACATTTATTGTTAATTTTGTGAACTATCCTATTAGTTTACCTTCTATCATCTGAAAATCTGGTAAGCTTTGCTTCCATAATTTCTTTGAAATCTTTAATAAAGAGACACTAACACTCCTTCTAAAGTGCTACAAAGTTATTAATCAACTCCATCTAGATATAAGTATTGAACCAGCTGTGACTCTACATAATCTTACTATCATTTCCAAAGGTATAAACCTATTTCCACAAAATTAGTATCAAACATTGTCATACTTGGGTAAAATCAAAACACCATGTACTTGGCATTTTTGGTAGGGTCTGTCAATCCAGTAATCTCATCAAAAAGTAAATTATTTAGGGCGCCTGGGTGGCTCAGTTGGTTAAGCAACTGCCTTCGGCTCAGGTCATGATCCCGGATCCCAGGATCGAGTCCTACATCAGGCTCCCTGCTCAGCAGGAAGTCTGCTTCTCCTTCTGACCCTCCCCCCTCACATACTCTCTCTTTCTCTCAAATAAATTAATAAAATCTTTTTTAAAAAGTAAATTATTTAGATTTACATGTCTTATTTTAACCAAATGTATTCCCACTTTTTCAATCTTTGCACTTTTTTATTAAGGTGAGAGATGCTCGGTTTTGTAACTCAATTTAAACTTCTGCTAGAGTTAGATATTCTGCTGGATTCCAGAATTTATACTTTTTAATTGTTTAAATATATATTTTTATCTCCAGCTTTCTAATATTTAACCTACTTTAAAATTTCTGGGAAAGAATTTTTTTAATCAATAAATTCCTTTAAAATTATGGATTATATACAAAATTATTTAACTCACAAACTTTTTAGGTGCCAACTTCCTACCCCTTCGTATGTTAAGCTATGAATTCCTTTTTAGCTTGATGCTTTTGACCTTTCAAAACTGCAAACAATTTTCCATTCTGGAAAATACACAGGCAAATTTGGAGTTGATTTTTTTTAGACCAGTCTCTTCTTTCTGTTAATGTCACCTCACATTCACCATGAAGCAGCTCCTAACCTTTACTGTCTTGCTCTTAGACAAAAGCCCCTTTCCTTCAATTTATTATAGCCCTGAACTGTACATAATATATGCAGTGTTGTTCACTTCCATTGTGAAATGTTGAAGAAATTGAAATTCTCTTTCTGCAGCTAGCCTGCGAGAGAGTCCATACAGTCTCATTCTCCCTTCTTGGTTCATGCATCAGTGTTTCTTTTCTTTTTTTTTTTTTATTCCCACAGCTTTGAATTTTGATGTATTAAAATATATTTAAATTATTTTTGAAATATTCTTATTCCAAGATTATTTTTTATTTCCATAAATGTATAGGGTAACATACTAATTCTGATAATGCTGGATTTTTCCATATTTTGTTAAAAAGAAAATCACCATCTCTTTCACACTCACTGAAACCCTCATTCACCCTCATCTCACAGATAAGTCCTCTCTCAGAAAAAGACCTGTCAGGATAGGAATGATCCCTACACTAGTCTTATTTTTTCTTTTCCCCTTCGTGAAATTGGCTATGTGAGAGAGGGATAATTAGTAGGGCAAGGAAAATAGAAATGAAGAAAAAGGCTTCCAGATAAAAGTGAGGGAAGAGGAGAGCCAGGAAACCTCAGAAAGTGAGCTGCCATATTCTTGAATTCTACTGAAAAATCACAGAAGAGAGAATAGTGATGTTAGAAAAAATATCCTGGCCACTCTTTCCTCCTAAAAGTTGAGGCATCTTCCCAAATCTCCACATAACAGATCAGCCCACAAAACTATATACTACAACCTCCTATGCAAAATGACCTCAAAACATTAAGATCAAAATATATGACAGGAGTGGGAGATGCAAGCTTCCAGTTATAGAATGAATAAGTCACAGGAATAAAAGTTAGAGAAAATAGTCAATTGTATTATAATAGCACTGCATGGTGATAGATGGTAGCTACAAAGCATAGCTTAATGTATAGAGTTGTTATTATTATGTTGCATACCTGAAACTAATATAACATCATGCGTCCACTTGACTCAAAAATAAATAAATAAAAGATATAAATTTGACATACACACACACACCCGCAACATGAAATAACAACATAAAACAGAGTTAGAAAAACCTAAAGAAATTAGACAATGCTCTGAAAAGCATTAGAGTTCAAAACAAACAAACAAAAAAATCACTTCAGAAACATAGATGAAACTAGGAGGGACACAAAAGCAAATAAACACAATAGATAATGTCTTGACAGAAATGCAAGATAAAAAGAAATTAAAAAGTTTAAAATTTCAAGAGAAGATGAAGAAAAAGCTAAAATATTTAAGATAAAGGGACAAATACTGAAGGGAGAAAAAGATAAATCCAATATATTAATAACAGCACACAAAATTTAAAAACACATCATGTACCTGAGGGTAATAACCCAAAATAACAAACACCAAGAGAATTATAGTAAAATTACTAGACTTTATTTTTTTTTAAAGATTTTATTTATTTGATAGATAGCGAGCACAAGCAGGGGGAGCAGCAGGCAGAGGGAGAGGGAGAAGCAGGCTCTCCACTGAGCAGGGAGCCTGATGCAGGGGCTCGATCCCAGGACCCTGGGATCATGACCTGAGCAGAGGCAGCCACTTGGCCAACTGAGCTACCCAGGTGCCCCTAAAATTACTAGGCTTTAAAGGATAAAAGAAGAAAATCACTTGTGAATGCAGACAAAAAAAGAAAGTGAACTGAAGGGAAAAAATGATTATCATAAAAAATTTCAAAAGCAATGGTATATTCTATGAGAAAAACTATATATATTTAAGATGATAAAGAGAAGAAAATGTGAAGTAAGAGTTTTATATTTACCCATCTTGATATTCAACTATAAAGAACATAGTCAGATTTTACCCAGCATGCAAAAACCCAGAAAATATTGTTCCAATGAGCCCTTCTGAAAAATCCAATAGAGGACATGCATCAGATGACCAAATTATTCAAGAAAAATTGACATAAAACCGGTGGTGAACATGAAATGTAGTTGTTTACTGTTTCTCTCTTTTTTTTTTAAGATTTTATTTATTCATTTGAGACACAGAGATAGAGAGAGAGAGAGAAAGCATGAGCAGGGAGAGAGGCAGAGGGACAAGCAGGCTCCTCGCTGAACCAGGAGCCCGATGTGGGACTTGATCCCAGGACCCTGTGATCGTGACCTGAGCCGAAGGCAGACGCTTAACCATCTGAGCCACCCAGGTGCCCCTACTGTTTCAAGACTAAAAGAGGGAGAGAGGATAATTACACCAAATGACACAGATACAGCACACTTTTAAAGTCATGTCAAAGTAAGTCAGTGTACACTTAATAAGTCTCCTAATAATTGAAATGGAAACCATTTGAATTTTATTAAGGATAAAAAATGCAATTGATTGAAATCCATTAAATATGGTTAAATGAATCATAATATAGTTTTTAAAAAGAGATTTCTTCCAAGAAAATGGAATAGTTCTATTTTGCCCTATTCTTTCCACTAATTACAACTAAAACCAAGGACATTATCTATAAAACAAATGTAAGAAGACTTTGGAATCTAGAGAGAAAAAGACACACCAGTGAGAGATCTTGGATTCAAGGAACATGGTGATGAGTTTCTTGGGTTTCTTTTTGTCTCTTATACCCCAAACTTGAAGGTGAAGAAGCTGGTAACCAAGAAATGCCAATATGCACAGAAAAAAGAAAAAAAAAAAACAAAACAGAAAAAGCCCTCGTAAAATCAGCTCTTTCTAGTCATGGGACCAGGAAAGGAACAATCTAGCAAGACAGAAAACCTTTACAAGATAAATGCTCTTTAGCATACAACCACAGAAAAAAAAAAAAAAAACAGGGAAAAAAACAGGGCCCCACTCCCACCCACTCCAGCAACAGCTGAGTGGGGAACTTAAACTTTTATCCTCTCATACCTGTAATGAGGCACCTCAACACCCCCAGCAGGGTAATGTCAAAGAAAGTAAAGTATGGAACCAGAACTTCACTGTCAGCAGATAACAAGGCCCTCTACACCACAGTGGCAGTGGAGACCATGTAGGTAAACGTGGACTTACACTCTTACCCAACAATAATTAGGTCCCCTTCTCCTTCCCTGCTGGCATGGTATCAGAGGAAACCAGTGGAGAGGTAGGACTTTCACCACCACTCTGGTACTGACTAGGTGTCAGTAGAGATCACATGGGGAGCTGAAACTTTCACCCACCATGATTCAGTAGAGACCACATAGGTATCTAGAGCTTTCATTTGCATCCATCAGTAATCAGGAGCCACACCCTTCTTAGATGTCAGTGGAGACCAATAAGGGTACCTAGACTTCTACACCCATCTGAAATGAGGAGGAAAAGCAATACAATGGGGCAAAGATAACCTATTCAACAAGTGGTGTTGGAACAACTGGACATCCACTTAAAAAATAAATCTAGACAGACCTTAAACCCTTCACATACACACAAAAAATAATTCAAAATGGGTCATAGAACTAAATGTAAAATCAAAATTATAAAACTCCTAGAAGATAACATTGAAGGAAACCTTGACGACCTTGGATAAGATGATGACTTTATTTTTATTTTTTTAAGGTGATGACTTTTTAGATATAACACCAATGACAATCTATGAAAGAAATTGATAAGATTGTACTTTATTAAAATTCAAAAAACTTCTTCATAAAAGACAATGTCAAGAGAATAAGAAGACAAACCATAGAAGAAAATATTTACAAAGGATACATATGATAAAGAACTCTTCCAGAGTATACAAAGAGCTCTTAAAATTCAACAATAAGAAAGAAGAACCTGATTTGAGAACGGGCCAGAGACTTTAATAGACACCTCACCAAAGAAGATATACAGACATAAATAAGCATATGAAAATATGCTTCACATCACATGTCATCAGGGAAATGTAAATTAAAAGATACCATCACACATCTATTAGAATGGACAAAATCCAGAACACTGGCAACACTAAATGCTGAAGAGGATGTGGAGCAATGGTAACTCTCATTCGTTCCTGGTGGGAATGCAAAATACAATAGGCACTTTGGAAGACAGTTTACCAGTTTCTTACAAAACTAAAATACTCTTACCATATGGTCCAGCAATTGTGCTTTTCAGTATTTACTCAAAGAACTTGAAAACTTATGTTTATACAGAAACCTGCAAATGAAAGTTTATAGCAGCTTGATTTATAATTGACAAAACTTGGAAGTAACCAATATGTCCTTTAGTAGGTGAATGGGTAAATAAACTTTGGTATATATAGACTGTGAAATATTATTCAGTGCCAAAAAGAAATGAGCTATCTAACCATGAAAAGACATGGAGGAATCTTAAGTGAATATTAGTAAGTGAAAGAGGTCAATCTTAAAAGGCTACATACGGTATGAATCCAACATTTTGGAAAAGACATTCTGGAAAAGGCAAAATTATGGAGACAGTAAAAAGATTAGTGGTTGCTGCAAGAGTTTGGGGGAAGTGACAAATAGAACACAGAGGATTTTTAGGACAGTGAAAATACTCTGTATGGTACTATAACGATGGATAGGTTAAACATTTGTTCAAACTCATAGAATATACAACACCAAGAGTAAATCCTAATGTAAAGTATGGACTTTAGGTGATTACTATTTGTCAATGTAATGTGTAAATTCACCAATTGTAACATTTTTTTTTTAAAGGAATGCATTTCATACTGAAAGAAGGGCAGCATTGGATTCATGCCTACAGTCTCAACTTTCCTGATGGAACAATTGCAATGGCCTTCTAAAGATTTAGTTGTTGTACAGAGACAACAGAAAAATGTTGGAGTCATATCTTGAAAGAACTAGTATACATTTTGAAACTATAGTAAGTGTCATTCTTTCCTTTATAGACAAAAATCAAGAGGTAGAAGTTAAGAGTGACTCCTTTTGAATTTTATCTTCATTGAAGAATAATTTCTGTGCAATAAATTGTGCCCCTTTATGCCAAAAAGGAAACAACAAAAAAGAAAATAATAGAAGCAGATCAATAAAATTGAAGACAGATAAAACAATGAAAAAACTTAATGAAACAAGGAGTCCTTTGAAAAGAACTCCAGACAAAAAGTTCTTAGACTTGACACAAAAACATAATCTATAAAAGGAAAAAAATCTACAATTATCTCAAAAGCCTATTAAAAAAAGAAAGAAAGAAAGAAAAAGGCTAGTCACCTTTGGAGGAGAACAGAGAACTGATTTTTTTTTCTGTGAAAAATAATGAATAATGGGGGGAAAAAATCCTACCTTTATCCTGCCTTTCCTATATGAACTACAACTGAGTACCCTCATAGCAGAAGAGTAAAAGCTTTTCTTTATAGAATTATTCCAACTCACAAAGAAAGTTAGAATTAGAATATCACCATTTTGCAACCCTCAAAAAATTAATGATTCCAGGCATTGAATATCAGCCATTGTGAACATCTTCAAGCAAGCAGGCGTAATATACTTCCTGAAGAAAGAAAACATCATCTGTAGCCTTGACAGTCATTAAAAAATAAGTCGAATCAAGCCTCTGGATTCAGCTGCCCATTCTCAGGAAAAACAGAGACACATGTTGAATGGCACCATGATTATGAAATCAGCAAAATCCAGGTTGTGAGAGACCCAAATGCCCCAGAATCTTATACTGATAAATAGTGAGAGAAAAATAAAAGATGAAGTGAGAATCTGCAGATTTGAATAGTGATTTAAAAGACACACCACATTTTAAGGGGCGCCTGGGTGGCTCTGTTGGTTAAGTGCCAGACTCTTGATTTCCGCTCAGGTCATATCAGGGTTGTGGGATAGTGCCCGTCAGGCTGCACACGGGGCATGGAGCCTGCTTGAGGTTCTCTCCCTTCCTCTCCCTCAGCCCCTCCCTGCTCTAAAAAAAAAAGACGTTACATTTTTAAAAACTGAACAAGATTAAAGTATAGTATCTAAGTATACTTTGATATTAAAACTAGAAAAACTCACAAGAAAGCAATTGCTGTGAATGTCAAGAGAGCACTCAATTTTACAGGGAAGGAGGGAGTTGTGACAGAATTGGGACTCTTGGACAAGACTTCCGGGAACTGGCAGAGTTCTGTTTCTTGACTTGGGTTACCATTACAAGGATGTTCACTTTATAGTATTTCATTAAGCTTTGCATATATTTTCTGTGTGTTTTTTTTCTTTAATTAGGAAAGGATTTCATATTAAACATTTTCCCAAATTTAAAAAAGCTTTGAAATCCTTATTTTAAAAGTTTTACAATAGGGGCACCTGGGTGGCTCAGTCTGAATCTTGGTTTGGGCCTGGGTCATGATCTCATGGGTGGTGGGATCAAATCCGTGTCTGGCTCCGTGCTCAGCAGGGAGTCTACTTGAAGACTCTCTCCTTCTGCCCCTTTCCGACTCGTGCGCGTGCTCTTGCGCTTGCTCTCTCTCTCAAATAAATTAAAAAAAAATTTTTTTTAAGTTTTACAGTATACCATTATAGGATATGCAATATTTATATATAACTATTTACTATATTAGGACATTTTCATTCTTTCCAGTTTTTAATTATCACTAATAAAAGTACAGTAAGCATCCTTTATATTTTAAAATAATCTTGAAATATTGTGTTACTGCTTCAACCTCAGGCATGCTGGTCCTTTGCTTACTGCCCCCAAAGTAAGGAAAATATAAAACTGTAATGATCTGAACATTTGTAGTGTAAGTCTTTAACATTTAAGAAATCATCTCACACTCTATAAGTTTGTTATTTTGGGGGGGGTATTTACATTATTACATTTTGAGAGACAAACAATAAGCCAGCTTTATAGTATACAAGTAAAGAGCCCTGTTAATTTTTGAAATGAACTGAGGAGCAAATGAAAAGAATGGTAAGTCCTATCTCTAATGTTGATCTGCCTAGCCTAGATAATTATCCTCCACACCCACCTATTCAAATATGGGAAAGTATAATGTATCTTCAGATTCATAAGGAGAAGAGCTCCTTGCAGATTTGTAGTAGAAGAATTAAAGTTTCCCATGTTTTAAAAATATCTGTTCATTCAATTAAATTGATATTCAGTATACAGAGAGATGGTGATTTAATTTGTCAATATTATTTACATCTTCATGGCCAATATTGTATACAATATTAATATATTAAGAATAAAAAACTAATTATGCATTTATTGCTTGAATAATTATGAGCTAATTATACTACTAATGGAAAATGTCTTTCATTGCTGTTAGACTTCAATAAAGATATTTTTTATAATCTTTACTTGGCATTTAGTGTGCAATAAATGTCTTCATAAATATAAATTCAATGCTTTCTTGAGAGAGCCCATTTAAAATAATAAACGCATGTGACAATGATCTTATTTAGAAAATATGAGTTTTAAATACTGAATAGATTACAACCTATATTGGTTCCTTGGAATTACTGTTCTTTCATTGTAGCTGAAATTTAAAGCCCTTCTTTCCAAGAAACATTATTTCTGTTACAGCTTCCAGTTACTTTTCAACTTAAAAACACCAGGTAACCATACATTGTAATTGTCTCAAAAGATATTTCTTCCTTTTCATCTGTGTGCTGTTCTATTGGGAGTTTGAACATATTATTAAGCATAAAATGTGTTAGGTGGATACCTCTTAGGATAATTGGTAGAAACATGTTCTGTGGCATACTAGGCAATTAGAACCCAGCAAGAAAGAAACCTTGTATACTATAAATTCCCAGAAAATCAATATGACAAAACTGGTGGAAAAATGAATGAGTATTTTCAAATGTATCATTATTGCTATATAATTACTGTAAACAAATACTATCCATAAATCAGGGGGAAAAAAATTTCCCCTCCCGCCACCCTCCAAATCAGAAAAATTTTAAAATAATTAAACAGGTAAGACTTAAGAAGGTTCTAATGCAGCCCTTTAACACATAATAAGGAATAACACTCGAGTATGTAACTATACAGCATATGTTAATAATCAACTTTCTTCAAAAATGAACAACTCTTAGAAAAGAAATGGGAAAAAATACAAACAGATCTTAGTGAGTCAGGTTTTCTTTCATTTATTCAATCATTTATTTATTCATTCAATAAATGTATTGAACTTCTTTGTGTCAGTGTCTGCTGTACATGAACAAAACTGAGCCTGTGTTTTCATGGATGTTACAATCTAGTGGGAGGAAAAGGAAATGAGCAATGAAATGGACATGTAATAGCCCAGTTGTAAGTGCTATGAAAGAAACTAAGGCAAAACTAACAGAGAAATAAGACACGATTGGGGGGGTGCTATTTTGTATGGGATGATTAGGCCAAATTCTCTGATATGGTGAAAATTGAGTAATGTAAATAAATGCAAAGTAAAAAATAAACTAAATGATGGTGTTAGGTACATGGTTTGAGGGAAAAGCTTCAGGAAGAGGAAATGGTAACTAAGGCCCTGCAGTCTTTGAGGGATAGTGAGGCCAGTGGATTAATGGCTGATGAGGCTAGGGAGGGACAGATCTCAATCATGCTGGGTCATGCTCTGCAAGTTGGACTTCACTAATTAAGATGGGAAACTGTTAGAGATTTTGGAAGAGAAGATACAATATCAGTCTGACTTATGTTTTAGAACTTTCACTCTGGCTTTAGGAGGAAAAGTACTGCAGAGTTGGGGAGAAAGTACAATGGTGGAAGTAGAGAGTCTGGGGTTAGGAGCCAAAGGCAATAATCTAGGCCTAAAGTAATGGTGGTTTGTACTACGGCAGTTGCTTTAGAGAAAGTAGAAAGAAACCAGATTCTTGAGATCCTTAAAAAGTATTTTGATTTGCTGAGGTATGAGATGTGGGGTATAGAAAAATGAGCAATTGATAATCATGCTAAGGTTTGGGGCCTGAGCAACAGGATGTAAAGAGATACAATTGATATGGACGAGTAGAAGGAGATAGATGTTCCAGTAGAGATGTCATGGAGGCAGATAAAAATAGCTCTAAATTTTTTTTTTATTAATAAGTATATTAATTCACACACACGTAAGAGGAAAGAGAATTAGGAATGAGTCTGGTATTGTCTGCAGACATTCATTTGGGGATCATCAGACATACGGTATTTAAAACCATGAGACTACATGTGATTACAGATACAAACATGCATTAAAAAGAGGTCTGAAGAATAAACCTTTGGGTTGTGCAATATGTCCTGCCCCCTGAGTAATACATGATCTATAGTAAATCATCATCTACCCAATGTCTTTTGCTATAACAATGTCTAGTACTAACCACGTGGGAAAAATTAGAGTGTAAACTAATAAATGGCCCTAGGATAATCATGATCTACTTGGAAAAGGAAGTTAAGTACCTACTTCAGATATTATAGCAAAATAAATTTTGTGTAGACTAAATAATTAAAGATATAAGACCATAGGACAGCTCTAAGAAAATGGCATAGTAGATTTAGATACATAAAAATGGAAAAAAACTGGCATGTCAATGAATATCATGAAATTCAAAGTAAATGGCAAACTTAGAAATATATACTTTGTAATACAAATATCAGAAAAATAGCATTTTATATGTTCTACATTATACATTATGAATTACACTCATATCTGGAGGAAAAGACAAATACCCCAATAGAAATATGGGTAAAGAACATTAATAGTTTATTTATAAAGGAAGAAATGAATAGCATGGTCTAATAAGCCTCTCAAAATATTTACATCGATAGTTACCAGCAAATTGCAAATTGAGAGAGATGTCACATAAGAAAGTGGCAATATTAGAATCTGGATGGTGTCTGAGCTTTGACAGGGTAACAAGAAGAGTTTATGAAATTGCTAATGGAATGTATATTGGTACAAGTTTTCTGATAGATAATTTGGTATTACTGATCAAAATTGTAAAGATTGCTGACAATCAGTGGCCCAGAAAACATCTTTTGGGACTTTATTGCAAGGGGATAATGTTATTTTTTTTAAGGCAGCATTTGACTGTTGTAATTTTATTTTCATAACATCGAATTGTTCATTATCAAGGATTCATTTTTGGTTATTGTTTGCTTTTTAAAAAATGTTTTGATATGTGGTCTCATCTTTTTTTTCATCCTCTATCAATTGAAAACTATACATCCTGTTTTAAATACTTATATTTATCATCTTTAAGATTTTATAAATTTAAAATTAACTTCTAAACATTATAATAAAAACTTTTCAGCAAGTATTTACATTTTATTGCTTTGTTGTTAAATCTGTGATGTTTGAATATGAGTGTTCATTGTTTCATATTACATTTTTTTAATGAAATGAAATTAATTTTTTTAACAAAATGAAATTTGAATTTAGGATTGTTTTATGAATGAATTTCACATACTAAATTCTAGGTACCAATTATTACAACAGTCTTTATTATACATTTATACTGTAATTTTACAACTCTTGAGTTGTTCATTTTAATCTCATTTTGTTTGATGTGTCCCCCCTCCACTGCCCATCCACATACCCTCAAGTCTCTAGGGTTCTTGGTCACCACTGAAACCTGCTCTGTCTTATGGACTTTGCTTCATTATCATTGGCTTCCTTTTCTAATGTTTGAAGGTAGATGATGAAACAAATCTTTCTTCCACTCTAGAATGTTTCATGTTATTATATTTTTGATTATTGCTTGTTTATAATTTATTTGTTCTCTTCTTCAGGAAGTCTAATCACCATAGATTAGACTTCTCTCTTGTGTCTTCCTTATCAAATAAAATCTCTTAGAATTTTCATCTCTGACTAGTAGGGTCATCAAATTTGTGCACTAAATCACATATTCTACTGTCTGCATGAATGCTCTGATTTTATTGATTATGAATATTTTAATTCTCTGTGGTTTTCTTATGTTTTAATCTTTCCCTATATCAGCAACCAGGTTTTATTGTGTTCCTTTTTCAGTCTGCTTTCTTTTGATCAACGTTATGGTCATTGTTTTCCATCTTTGATATTTTCCTCTTGTTTTCTTAATTTATATTTTCTCATTATCATTGAAATTATGAGAGGCTGACTTGAGAGGGAGTTTCTCGTATCTTCTTTCAATCTCGTCTCATAGAATCTAATATCCAAGCAAAATTCTGGAAGATTTAGTCATGTGAATGATTCCTTTTTATCTTACATTCCCTTGGGTTTTTTCAGAAGACCTTTAATAGATTGGGGGAAGGTTAGAAAGTTGATCTCAACTTACATTTTTTTTTCCCTGGAAATCCTCTGATTAATGTTTTTAAGTGGTTTCTGACGTTTGATTTCCATTCATACTTTTGGCTTCTGATGTTCTACTTCTGCATCATTGAACACTCGCCAACTTTCTTAATCTATGTCCTTTTCATTTCTCAATGAGTCATATGTTACCTTCTGATATCTCTTCTTTCCTTAAGTTTGCTTTGGACTTCAGATTTAAGTGTGTTTGCCTTTCCTTTTCCTAGCTGAATGCTAAACTCTTTGAGCCAACACCCCTATTATTCATGCAGAGCTTAATATAGGTAACACCATAAATAATTGCTATCTATTTTGAGTAGATTCTCATCAAAGCTGATATGGGTGTGAGGTGAACAAGAGTTTATTTTATATTTTTACATTATTGCATGTTTATGTTCTATAAAATTGTGTAACGGTTACTAAAAAGAAGAAAAATATAGGAAATAGTTGAAAAACTAATTTGCCATTAATTCTATTGATAATTTTTATTCTGTTTATGAGCAGTAATGCTGTTTCTCAAATGGAACTTCAGTGAACTATCCTTTGGATATTGGAAATAGATTTTGTTAAAATCCACATGGTATGAATTGGCAAACATGCTAAAATTAATGCAATGCACTTTGTAATTCAAATGTCTTGATATTTGTAATGTTTCTTTTACATGTCATTTTAAAAGACAAACAGTTGATAAAAGATCAAGCTAGATGGAATAATCCTTTAGACAATTTACTTCTAACTATAATCATTTAGAAGGCTCTTAGTGATTCAGAAAGCACATTATGTACTCAGAGCTGATATTCACTGCTAGGATTGATACAGTCATGCCATTTGTTAAAATATTAAACTGCCTCTATCCTGGTTTTTACCATGAGCTTCCTGAGTGGCTACCCACCCATTCTGCTTCTGCCACCTGGCTATTGAGATTAGGAGCACTTCAGTGCTTCTAAAACCTTTTAATCACTGATGCATGCATGTATTGCAAATTAATTTTGGCATGCTGTGACTATTCAGTCTATTACATAAGCTATTTTTAAAAGCATTTATTATATTCTTTTGATATTCAATTCATCTTTTCCAATTTTAATATCTTTTTTAAAAGCCTCAGATTAAAGCATGTACCCCCCATTAAAAATTGAAATTTGCTCTTTCATAGCATTTTCTTCACTATGAAGAAGCATGGGAATAAAAAGAATTGACCTTACATTGTCTGTGTCAGAAAGGGAGCTTTACATCTAGTGGTGTAAACAGTCCATAAATAATGCAGGGGAGAAGGAAAGGGAGGAGGGCCAAGGGGTGGGGGGAGGTGTGAGATATGGGCATTACAGTGATTACTATCATTTTTCTAGTTCCAAGTAATGTGACAGATATCAGAAGATCAACGTGGTTAGAATTTTAACAGAGAGAGGCTTTTTTCCCTTTGCTTATCTTTCATTAAGTTAAACTATATATTTTCCTTCAAATTAACATTTCCTGGAACATTTACTAATATTCACAGACATATCTAATATTTATTTTCATTATATTTATAAATATTAAAATCTACTTTTGAATACTTATATATCCCTACAGTTCAATATTATATTGTGAATTGCCCCCAAAACATAATTTTAGTTCCAACAAAAATTTTTAAAACAATACTTGGGTTAATATGTGTGTATGTGTACATGTGTGTATAATACACAAACAAAAATGCGAAGAGAACTTTATCCACTCAAAATTTTAATTTTTATATGATAAACTGCTTTTCAGGTTTTGTAGAAGACTTTACATTATATGGCATAATAATTAAAGTCGAGTTTGATACCGATTTTTTTTTAATTAGGTTAGGCACTTAGTATTACTTTGGTTGTAATTTTGCAATATAATTTAAAAGATGGCAAAATTCACTTGCTATAAATCATTATAATAATTTAGGTTTTTTTCAAATGCATTTGTTGTATAGCAGCTACTCTCATCATCATTGATATGGTTAAAATCAAGCATTTAGGAATGCCTGGGTGGCTCAGTGGGTTAAGCATCTGCCTTCGGCTCAGGTCATGATCCCAGGGTCCTGGGATCGAGTCCCGCATCGGGCTCCTTGCTCAGCAGGGAGCCTGCTTCTCCCTCTGCCCCTCCCCCTGCTTGTGCTTTCTCTCTCTCTCTCTCTGACAAATAAATAAAATCTTTTTTAAAAAATCAAGCATTTAGAGTCTAGCATACAAGTAGTTGATTCTCAGCTTCACTTTCCAAGCTGCACAAAATTTTCAATCTCTCTGAGCCTCATTTCACTTATCTGTAAAATAAGGAAAACATATTATCTGCCTCAACGGGTGCTAGTGGGGATTGGAAAGGATGATGCATGTGAAGTGCTTCAAATAGCCCCTAGAACATAAATGTTAGCTATTACTATTCTCAAGTAAATCAAAAAATTCTTTCTTTTGTAGTGCTAATTACTAAAGAGCATTCCACAGAGCATGCACTAACATCATTTAATCCCTAGTGGCATTACTTATCCATGGCAAAGAAAATAAAATTTTGTTTTAGGCAATGTTTCTAATGCATGGCTTAAGTTTTAGAGCTGGGCATTTGTTGTTCCCCATTATATAGCCTATATTTTGACTTAAGTATGGGGGCATGAATGGTCATAGCTTGCTTATTTAGCAAGATAAGTTATCAATATTTGTGAGAAGTGACTTTAATCTTTGGGAAGCTGGTCTAAATAGGGTCTCCTGCCAAGTATGTGTAGAATACGTGTTGATGAAACATTTAAAATAAGAGAGGAAGAAATGATCATCACCATGTATATGCAGTGGTATGCAGTGGAGGTGGTTAAGTCTCTGTAATATTATATTATCCCTAAACCAACATTCTTCAGTGGCTTTATATCTACTTTGTACCATAATCTCATTCACTCTGGCCCTTTGCCTTTAGTCATTCACAAAGCTCTTATACAGTAGAGAGGAGAGAACAATTTCAGTCTTTTTGGCACCCAATATTGCTCAAGTTCTGAAACATAGGATCTGTTGAAATATTGCTGGAATTTATTTGCATTCTGATTGTCCAGGGGGAAAAAAGGAACACAGATTCAGAATATGAAAAATAAGAAGGAGGAAGAAGAGGACGAGTGGGAAGAGGAGGGGAGAAGGATAAACAGAGGGAGAGAGAAAAAAAAAAGAAGGGGGAGTGTGAAACTCGTTGCCATTTCTAAGAACTACATTGCAAGAAAGAAGAAGGAGATTAACGGTCACCACTGTGTGAGTGGGGATTGGGTTTCTCTTATACCCAAATACATGCACTGAACCTCCTCCAAGATTTTTCCAGTGCTCATTAGAGGTAGAAGGGCCTAGTGATATTAAAGTAGGAAAGATTCAATATTGTGATAAACAGCAGTAGAGGGGAATTGGATCTTGTAGTTATCAATAAATCTATTTCAAGAGATTATTTGAGACGATGGACTCTGAAAAACAAACAGGGTTCTAGAGGGGAGGGGGGTGGGAGGATGGGTTAGCCTGGTGGTGGGTATTGAGGAGGGCACATTCTGCATGGAGCACTGGGTGCTGTGCACAAACAATGAATCATGGAACACTTCATCTAGAACTAATGATGTAATGTATGGGGATTAACATAAGAATAAAAAACTAAAAAAAAAAATCTATTTCAAGAGATTATTTGAAAGGTATTACTGATAGCAAACATTTGAAAGAACTCATAGTATTTTTTCTAGGAAAATAGTTGTGATCTATTAAGGGGTCATGAGTTTTGCCAGGGAAACGAAGCATTATAGATCTTTTTGTTAGCCAAAATTTTTAACTTTCAGAACGTGACATAAATTTCTACTGATTATGGATGGACTGATTTCCTTATCACAATTCAAAATGTGAAGATATCCATGCCTTAAGTTGTTGTAAGCCTTAGAATTTCAAAAATATGGATCAGTATTCTTTTCTATTCTATTTGAAATGTAAAGGTATAATTTTTCAAATTGATTACTTCTGGCAAAGATTCAAAAAAATATTATCTGCTTGCATTATCAGTAAAAAAGCTCATTACATTTCAAACAAGCTATATTCTATGTTTGGCTTTCCAAACATCCTTAGGGAACAATGTGCTAGACTAAGTGCTTAAAATATGTCCCCATTAATGGAATTCCTGCTATCTACATTTACAAACATGTGAAATCTGGGGTTTTATATTTTTTGGAGTGGCTCGTCTATATTAGCTCATTTAATCCTCAAATGAGAAAAATGTTAAATTAGTAGAACATGTTTTATTACTCCCTAGGTGAGAAAAATGATCTAAAACAAAAAAGAAAAGAGGCTACATGGGTTACTTGCAGTAATCAAACTAGTAACAAATACATGTGTTTTTCCGTTTTTCTTTCTCTTCAATTTTTCTTTCCTTTTTCTCTTAAGAACTTGGATTTTGTTCTTTTTTTTTAATTTTTTAATTTTTTTTTATTTTTATTTTTTTTAAAGATTTTATTTATTTATTTATTTGAGAGAGAGAGAGCACGAGAGGGGGGAGGGTCAGAGGGAGAAGCAGACTCCCCGCCGAGCAGGGAGCCCGATGCGGGACTCGATCCTGGGACTCCGGGATCATGACCTGAGCCGAAGGCAGTTGCTTAACCGACTGAGCCACCCAGGCGCCCCAGATTTTGTTCTTTTTATTCTAAGATCTTTGCAGCCCATGGCATGAATCTGTGTGACAGGTCACTGGTATTAGAATTTATTGCAGTAGTTAAGTGCACTGGTTATCTATACTGTATAAACACTCTTAATCCTTTAGAGGATTAAACCACAAAATATATTTTTCATCACTTTGCAGGTTAGGAGAAAGTTTTTTCTGCTGATCTTACCTGGCTTTACTCATGCAGCTGCATTCATCTGGCAAGTTTGGTTAAAGGCTGGCTTAGTCGGGATGGCTGGAATAATTGGGGATCTTTCTTCCCTGTGATCTTTTTACTCACTGTGTAAAAAATGTTATCTTTTTTTCACATGGTGACGACTGGCAAGCCCAGATATGTAATCATTTATCATGCCATGCGTGTTGATATCCCTGTAGCCACGAGAGTGTGATTCTCAAATCCTTTTTCTTCATGGTGACTCTTGGCTCCACCCTGTGAGACATGCCTCCTTTACCATAAGAAACCAGCCTTGTTTGAAGCTGAGGGTCTTCTCAGGCTGCTGCCTCATGGTCATAGAAAACTGTGGGGATAGAGGTTTTTTTGTTTTTTTTGTTTTTTTTTTTCATTTTGAACTGCTTCTGCCCCTTTTAATTCAATCTGATACTACTCCCTTAAAAATGTTGTGTACTTCATAGGTTTCTTGTGACTGTTGTGTATACCGTGCCTCAAAAGCCGTATCCACAATTATTTCTGAAATAAACCTCTCTCTATTTTGGGTAGAGTGTTGAGATGATAGAGCCTTTGAGATTCCTAGAAACTATTTTGTCTAGCTAATGGTACCTCCATAGTCTTTCTACAGTATTAACAGAGGATTATAAAGCCATACTAGCTTAATCCTTACTGTGAGTCCATTTTGTGAATCTTACTGGTGGGAGAGACTGGAGGAAATACAGTTTTCTTTTTGAATAATTTGAGTCCTGTGCCCTCTATTTTTACTCTTAATACCACATAGAAGTTGAAATGTCTACCTTAATTCAGCTTTCTCTCCTTGTACTTTAATACATGCAGCTAAAAAGTTTTACAATATCGAGCCTGGAGGTCTTAGAGTCATAAGTTCATTAAGCACATTTTATGTTTTCCAAGTAACCACAGGATATGGCTTCCCCAATTATTTCACTGCTGAAAACACAGATCCACCATTTTTGTCAGTCTCCAGTAACAATTTCTTCCCCTTTTTTCCAGCTGCCGCCATTTTGCCTGCCATTCTCCCAACCTTCACCAACAGCCTCCTTGACAACTATCTAGCCTTTGCCCACCCACTACCTAGTACCAAAGCCCGTACTATATCTTTTTAAATTTCTATTACATTAGAGACTCACTTCTGATAAAATTTTCTGGTCAGTTTTTCTTTTGCTTCATAATGAGTAACATTAATGTAATCATCGATAATTGTAACCGAGTTTGTCTCTCTTAAAATTGATTTGCATGTATTAGAAACAAGAAATTGGCTTTATCTGCAACTGATTTAATATTTATCACTAGGTTAGCAGTATAAATACATGCTAACCCTTTTAAATAATTATAGTGTGCCAGGCATTGTGCCAAAGATATAAATCCATTTTCTCATTGTATCTTCAGAATAGTTCCTTCAATGAGACCCATAGTATCATTTCACTGGTAGGGTGACTGAGGTTTAGGAAAGGTATGTATCCTTCTCGATGTCAAATAGAAAGTAATAAATTCGGGATTCAAACCTTATTATTCTGACAGCAGAAATAGTACTCTGTTTGCATATTTCATTAAGGTCTTTGGGGGCTTAATAATGATAAGGGATAACTATAATCAGGGTCAGTACCCTATGTCTTCTTTATTTGTGAAAGGGACAAGCTTAGTATACAGTCGTATGTTCTTGAATAAATCCTATTTTATAAAATTCAATACCATCCATTTGTTAGTGGAGCTATCTTCTGACTATACATGTCTAAAAATTCAGTTTCCATATTTCATTCAAGAAGTTTTTCACATAGCACTGTGAAATGAACAGCAGATTGGGGCCTTCCAAGGTGTGAGATTCAAGACTGGAGCTGCAAATTCACTCCATTTCTGTGACAAGGTTTTCCTCTTTTTTCATTTAGAGACTCAGATGGAACAGGGTGGGGTGGGGGTGGGGGACGATACACTAAGTGAAAAAGATCAGAATTAAAAACACTTAGAGAAATTATGCTTTACCACACTCAAACACAAACCAGTGTTAAAATTAGACTAAAACATTGCTACTCCTTATGAGTCCTTAATTTGCTTTCTTGAAAGGAAAAAAAAAATTATAATTATCATACCAATTGTTTATATGCAAATTATAATTTTTGCACTGTATCAGAAGTCTTAAACCTTTTAAAGGGCTTTAAATCTTCTCCTAATAATTGTATTTTCCTATTTAGTTAGAAAGCTATCTGAGTTAAGGTGTATCTTCAACCTAACTTCTTCTGAACTATTAGCAATTCAGAACTTAACTTCAGGAAAGAAAATGCACATATTTCTTAACATAATCAAAACCAAGTGATTCTAGAAATTGGCCTGGATGCTTGGCTTGCCGTTTGTGTAAGGAATGGAAGAGTCTGATTTTTCCCTTCTGCTCAGAGGAATGCTGTAAGAAGTCTGAGTGAATAACCATCATGAGTTAATCCATACACAGCAGTCTAGCGCAAAAGGTTATCCAGACACAGATATGATATGGCAGCTACATGGTTTGTTCTCTGAAATGATGTAAATGAGAAAATTCCAGCTATCAACAAATAAAAAAACCCTCAGGAATCCTTCAGGTATCAAAGAGGGCTTTACACCCCTCCTGTTCTCTTTTCATCTGCTCACAGTCAGAAAAAAAATCAAAACAAAAAACAAAAGCAATTGAGAGCTCAGAACTCTACGGCTAAGTGATATACACTTTTGAACAAAGAAAACAAAAGCATTTTTCTGTAGGGGAGCTATTTTTCATCATATAACAGAAATTAAATGTTTAAAATAAAAACTAGATTTCAAAAACATCAAAATGCAAAATAGTTCTTCCAGTGGTTTCTTACACTAATCAATTTGTGTATCATATCTGTAAGTAAAAGTCAGGTACATATTAATTTAAACATACATGTAGATGAGCCAGATATTTAAACTTGCATTAATTATATGCAAAATATATTTACATATCAACATTTCATTATGATTATCTGTTCACGTCTTCTCTCTATTGAGCTAACAGTTCTTTTTTAAATAAAGACATTTCCTGATATGTAGTCTTTTGATCATTATGCAAACTTGCTGAATATAAGTAGAGGGATTCTCCTATTCTGCAAACTGTTAATCAAATAATGAGATTAGAAGACTGTTCATAGAGTCATTTCTAAAATTGTCTTTTACACTCATCATTTATTTTTCTTGTTAGATGTTTTTATTTTTACCCAGGGTTGAGGGAGGAGGAGCAGAAAGAGAGGAGTTATTTACATAGACAATGTATTTAGTATAAGTAGGCTATGACTGTTGTAGGTCAACCAAACTATCCTTACTGGTAGGAAGTTTCTTCCCTGTAGATGGTAGTCAAGCACATGAGAGCTGTGGGCACTACTTAGCATCAGCAAATGGTCTCTTTACCTGTATTTGTCAAATCCTAGGAGGTACGGCTAGGAAGAAAAAATTCTTTGGGACACCTGGGTGGCTCAGTCAGTTAAGCATCTGCCTTCGGCTCAGGTCATGATCTCAGGGTCCTGGGATCAAGTCCCATATCGGCTCCCTGTTCAGCAGAGAACCTGCTTCTCCCTCTGCCTACTCTCTACTTGCTTGTGCTCTCTCTCTCTCTGACAAATAAATAAATAAAAACTTAAAAAAAAAAAAGATTCTTTTGTATCTTCCCCAATTTTAAAAAGAAAAAAAAAATGGAAAAGGGGATAGGTAAGGCCAATAAGTATATTTGTACTACAAAAGATGTTTCTAGTAGATCATTATTTTTAGTAGATTGTTCACAAGTGTATTTACTAAAATGGGATTTAATTTCAATGTGACTTTTAGGGAATACAGGTATTATTTAAAGATTTTTTTTTTATTATTTATTTATTTGAGACAGAGAGAATGAGAGAGAGAGCACATGAGAGGGGGGAGGGTCAGAGGCAGAAGCAGGCTCCCTGCCGAGCAGGGAGCCCGATGCGGGACTCGATCCAGGGACTCGAGGATCATGACCTGAACTGAAGGCAGTCGCCCAACCAACTGAGCCACCCAGGTGCCCTGAGGGAATACAGGTATTATTTACAGAGGCAGCACAGCAGAACGATAAGAGAGCAGACCTCAGATAAAATCCTGTTTCTGCCTTAAATATTACATTTAATTTCTACAGCCTCCAGTGTCCTCATCTATAATGATACCTGTCCTGGAGAATTCTTCTTGATGGCATTTAAGGGATATCAAACAAGGCGCAAAGTCCCTACAGCCTAGTGTTGCTTTTTTTTCCCCTGAGGCTTTTTTAAAATGAGTAACACCCAATGTATTTTAGCTGAGCCTAACTGAGAAGGAAGCATGGAGTATTCATGGTTTGCTACTATGAAATAGAGAAAACAAGATATGACGCTAACTACAATCAAATAGAGAGTGCTACTATACATTTCTCTGCTGGCTATGTCTCCCTTATTTAAAAAAAAAAAAAAAAAAAAAAAGTCAATACAGCATCTTTGCAAATCTCCAATTGGCCTTGCTTCCTAATCAGTTTCTGCAGCCAGAGGCAGCAAATGTTGAACAAGGCAATAGGTGAGAATGCGAAGCTCCCAGAAATAGAAAAGTGTAATTCTAATATGTAATTCACTAGAGGAAACACTTTAAGGCCTCCATTTATCACTTGTGAGCAGGTGTCTCTGTGGGGGTAAGTTTATTTGCATTTTCAGGGGCAAAATGTTCTGTCTTTCATCAGAAATAGGAACCGAGCATGAGAGGAGAGAGGCAATCCATGTGGTCTAGTTGCAGATGGGTGTGGAACCTTTCCAGCTGAGTTTGCACATCAGCATGGCGGCACTGCTCTTCAGGCTTTCTGGTGCCAGGAGGAAAATCTCGGCTCTTGGTTACCCTGACACTGAATTTGAAGGGTTTGTTTATATCCACCAATTAGAACTTGTTTGCTTTTCCCCTTGTTTCTCACTCTTCTCTCATCATTCAACAAAACAAAGCTAGGTTTGCATGGTTACCAATCACCTTGGCACTTGTGTTTCTTTGACATTTCAGATCTAATACTTACAGATATTTCTGACAGATTTCAAATTTCCAGTTTTTTGTTGCTGTTTTCCTGTGTGCTGCATGCATGCACTAGGCGCATGAGCTTCTTTTTGTAGGATTTATTTTCTACTTTTGAATACATTCTGTGGCAATATTGTTTCTAAAACATGGAACTTCCTCCCTGTATCAGTGAAGGTTCAGCCAGAAATATAGAATATATATCAGTAGGATATACCTATTAAGAGATAGTGCAAGGAGCTGGCTTCTACAAGAGCAGGGGCTGCCTAGGCAAGTCTGAGGTCTGTAGGGCAGATTGTCAGGAACTCTGGGCACAGGCAAAGTTGCCGTCACACAGGGGAAGCTTCAGCTCGGTTCTTAAGACCTTTCAACTGATTATATCAGGCCCACCCTGATCAGACAGGATATTCTCCCTGTCAACTGATTATGGACTTTAACCACATCTATAAAATACCTTCACAGCAACTCTAGGTTGGTGTGTGATGAGTAACTGGAGATGGTAGCTTTGCCAGGTTGACACATCAAAGGACTGTCACAGTCTCCAAATAATGAAGATCTTTGAAAGAAATAAAAGTCAATTATAGTACAACTATCTCATCAAATACTATGTAGTCATTTTTGTATAGTCATTAAAGGTAATGTTTATAAAAAGTTTTATGAGATGGCATAAATTCTTCTGCAATGTTATCGAGAAAAGGGATAATGATCATATAAACAGTGCTTATTAACTATGTAAAAAGTTCTAGTGAAGAGGGGTAGGGAATGATTCATATTATAGGATGGGACTGTCTTGTTTGTGTTCTATTATTTTGAAATGTTTAAGTGGAAAGTTATTTTTCTAATAAGTTAATATTTAATTTATAAGTAGAATATGTACCCGTATCGGGCTGCATTCTAAACATACTTGTGTTCACACGGGCTATGCCTTGACCATCTGCTTTTTCCCAGTTTTCTTTGTTTCTTCCAAATTTGGCCTTCTCAACCATTAGCCCTCACACACCTCTTTCCATCTATTCTCTCTATCAAGCCCTACTAATCCACAGCCTGTAGGGAGAGCAACAAAAACTATTCGTGTTCACATTCACCATCAAACTTGATCATATTCATTATATTCCCTATCGTACTCATAGCACAAGTTTTAGAATTTATGCACTTTGATTGCCACATGGGGGAAAAAATTAAGTGTATTTTCCATAACTCAACCCCATCTTACCATCAAACTCCCTAGAAATTAAGTATAATGATCCTCGTTTTACTCAGAGGAAATCAAGTCACTGAGAAGTTAAGTAACCCACTCAGTTGAAGGCAGCAGACCTTCCCAGTTTAAAACAGCCTCTTTATTATTAACACAATCTCATTGGAGTAAATATAGAACTATTTCAAAATTCAAAATCCCTACCTGAGTTATTTCTCTCATCATACAGGGTGTTTCTTCCCCTTCTTCTGTCCAAGGCAGGATGTAAATTTATTGGGAATATTGTTACCACTCTTGGCGTTGGGGCGGCATTGACCTCAACCCCTACTGTTCCCACTGATGAGAGGCCGGAGGCTCCTGTAACTCGTATTCTGTTCTCTTAGCATAGGCTCGCCAGGCAATTGTTCTGGAAGAGCCATTCTATGTCTCCACGGATACTGATATTCTTGCCCACTTCAGTTGTTACTAGATCCTCTCAGGCCTGGCTGGGACTTCTACTTGACTTCCAGTTTGCCCTGCGGTGTTTGCTTTAGGTCCACTTTTTCCTCAGTGCTGACCTCACAGGCAAGCTTGCTCGACAGGGAGACCCCCTCTGAAAAGCCTGGGAGCTGGGGGAGAGTGGAAGGCACTTTTCCTCAGACTCTGCCTTTGCCAAAACTTGTCACAAGACCATGTCTACCTCTCTGCAGCCAACTCATAGGAGCAGAAAGAACGGACTAGAATCAAGGCACATGCCTTCTCCCACTCTCTGCTTCTATCTCAAGTGCTCTGAACAGTTCTACCTCTTCCCTTGTGTAATGATCTCTTTCAATGGGGAAGCTGAGAGAAAAAAGAAGGTAAAAAGAAAAAAAAATGAGAATGATGAAAAGTGGGGAGGCTATCTAACCTTAATTGTATCTGCTATATTCTATTTAATTCCATTGCAATTAAGAGTATACCTCTTGAACACATTGTTTTTGTTTTTATTTTTTCCCTTGATGAGAAGTGCCTTGAGCTCACCACTTATAATAATATCCTGCATCCTTTATACAGGTAAGTCATTAGCAGTACTGTGGGTAGTAATTATAGATAGGTATTATGTATCTTTGGTGAGTTAGACTTAACCAGGAAAGCAATCCTTGTTTGATTGAATGGCCTTATTTGCTTTTCTCATTTTATTTCAGTTATAGTATATTGGATTTCTAGAAAACAGAGTCCTACTTTTTGCTGAATTGCTACATAATCAAATGATTTGAGGTTTACTCAATTTATGTTTCTGGGTCTCAGTTCCTCATCTAGAAATTCAATCTGATAATTTGAAAAACCATTTCTAGTTCTAAAAGCCTATGATACTTCTACTTTAAAAATTACATTAGAACTTTGACTTTAAGTGCAATTAGCACTAATCAATCCTGCCTGGGTTCTGTAGGTGATGCTTTATACTCTTTAGGATTTCTGCAGTCAAATGATTTTGTGTCAATGTCTACAGTTTCAAATTAAAAAAGAGAAGAGGAAGCAGCAGAGGAAAGGAGAAATATACCAACACAAACTCTGTAGGTGTTAATTTCTCAGTGTAAAAACTCTCTGCACTGTGGGAGGTTTCAATAGAAACCCCTGTGTTGTAATACTATTGAGATGATATTTCCAAAGAATAATTTAAATTTTGGTAGGACTTGAAAACACTGGAGTAAGCTCTCCTACCTGCCTGTGGTGCATTTATACTGTGCCAGTTTAGTTCAGCTGGAGCTACATTTCCCAGAATTCCTTCCCTCTATGGTTTGGGGTTTACACTGACCACAAAAGGCATTTTGCATGAGATTTGAAAGGCAGTGGTAAAGCAGTAGCCATAGTTTTATGCTCTAAGTTTGCTGCAGGGCTTCAAACAATGTGGCAGTTGGCACACATCACTGATCTGTTATCTCACCTGGTAAGTGTGGGGCAGTGTCTGAACATGTAGATTCTCCACCTCCCACCAGTTCTCTTCCTTTGGCAACTCTGAGTTTTGGATCACATGAGTGGGTGGATCCATGGTAAAAGGTACCAGTCTATCCTCCAAATCACCTTTGTCATCTAGGTTGGAGGTGGTGAGAAACATACATATGTTATCCTTTTTTTCCCCGTGTGTTCTACTTTTTCTTCATTCTTGTCCCCCAAAAAAAGTTTCCTCTCTGTTTCCAATCAGGCTGACTTTTGGAGACATCAGACTTGACATTAGGGATGCCTGGGTGGCTCATCAGTTGGGCGTCTGCCTCCATATCAGGTCATGATTCCAGCATCCTGGGATCGAGACCCGTGTCTGGCTCCCTGCTCAGTGAGGAGCCTGCTTCTCCCTCTTCCCCCTGCTCATGCTCTCTCTTTCTCTCATATAAATAAATAAATTCTTTTAAAAAAACCCTTGACATTAAACACAGAAGTTAAATCTTACGGACTCCTTCATCAGTTTGCACAATTAGGTAGGGTCTAACCCCAATAGTAAATCTTTTATTCTAACCCTATTCTGTCCCATATGATGGAGCTATTGAACATTTAAGTGTAACTAATCTGAATTGAGGTGTGTGATGAGTATAAAATACACACTAGATTTTGAAGACTTAATGTAAAAAAAAAGAATGTAGGTAATCTCATTGATAACATTTTTATATAATTATATATTATAATCATATTTTGAAAATACCTCATTAGGTAAAATATATTAAAATTAATCCCATCATTACTGTCTTAGTCAATTCCATCTGCTATAACAAAACACTATAGACTGATTGGCTTAAACAACATACATTTATTTCTCACATTTCTGGAGGCTAGGAAGCTCAAGATCAAGGTGTTGGCAGATTCAGTGCTTGGTGAGGGTCCACTTCCTGGTTCGCAGTGGGCCACCTTCTTGCTGTATACTTATATTGAGGAGAGACAGAGAGCTCTAGTCTCTTCCTTTTCTTAAAAAGACACTAATCCCATCTGGAGATTCCACCCTAGTGACCTCATCTCAATATAATTACCTCCCAATGCCCCAACTCCCAATACTATATATTGGAGGTTAGTGTTTCAACATACAAATTTTGGTGAGGGAGACATTCAATCCATAACATTTTTCTTTTTACTTTTTTTAGTGTGGCTGCTAGATAATTTTAAATTAATGTGTGAGTCACATTATATTTTTATTAGATAGTAATACTCTAGATTACTCATACACTTCTGATGCGGTCATAGAAAACTGACTAATTCATTAATTTTAATATCCCCAGGCCCCTGTATGGATTAGTGATGTTATTAGAAAAATCCCTCAAATAATATTTGATGTTCAGCTGATCAATTCTGTTTGAGCATTGCTTTTACATGGTGAGAAGGGTGAAGTAGCTTTATCTTCCATCCCCAAAACACAATCGCAACTTAGAAAATCACCTGTGGGTAAGACTTCAGTTGACCAACTTCACTCTAAACAGTGTGTTCATTTATTCATTCATTCAACAAATACTCTTCATTTTTTTCCCCTGAGAATTACTTTCTTTTTATTATTATTATTATTATTATTATTATTATTATTATTATGTTCAATTAGAACAAATATTCTTTAAATACCACCTAAGTATCAGTTACCTTTCTAGGTCCTAAGGGACGAAGGATCCAGATTTGAACATCTTACAATAAGGTCTTGTGCTGTTGGAACTTAGAGTTTAATGAAGGGAAACAGATGAGAAACTAACCAAAAGGATGACTGGAGAGTTCGAAGTGGATCTTGAGCAAAATAAGAAATAAGGTGATGGATAGAGACTAGACGTTGTTTCCTTTAGATGGTTTGAGCATTGATAATTTTTTTCTCAAATTATTACAGGATGGCAGCTTACACTGTGTTAAAAGGAATGACTTTATTCATTAAAAAAGTGTACAAAAATACAATAAATAATTTCAATTTTATTTATTTGAAGCAACAATGGGAGAAATTCTAGAAAATCATGAATATGGAAATAGAAGTTGATTGCCATTGATATTCCATGTATGGCTACTGGGATTTTAGAGCTGGTGTGTTCAAGTTCAATGTTAAAAATTCAAGGCTTACCAGCTTCTTAACTTTATTTTGAATTGCAGACATAAAATAGAGGATCAGTTACAGTTTTGTCAGTGAGCACAAAGGAATCATACCTCTTGACACTTATAAATGTGTTTATTAATATTTAATGTGTCTGTAGGATGCTTTGAAGGGTGTAGTTTATACAATTAGAACATTTATGAGGGATGAGTCATAGTACACGAATCATGTTTGTTATCTGTTTTGAAATTTAAAATCACCAGCAGGTTTCCAAAATGCATGTTCAAGTTCTAAGGAAGACAAGAAAGGATAAACCTCTGATGGGGGAAAAGAAAACAATGCCACAGAACACACTTCAGAGAAAAATAGACTTCAATCTTGAAATCATACAGTAATTGCAAGGAAAGAAATTCAGTCGATCTGACATCTTTCTTTTGTGTTGGCCCATGAGTTGTCTATGAATGGTGTCAGCTTTCCACTTATGCCGAAAACATTCAGTGGTTCAGTGCCAAAACAGTTTTGACAAACTTTTTCATTGGTGCCAATTCTCATGATGTTGTGCTCTCAGCATTTGCCTTTGAATTTCAAATGGTTGTAAAACTCCAGGGGTTCACACTCTGTGAATGAAATGAGACAAGAAGATGTCAGCAAAACTGTTTAGCTGCATTTCATCATTTTTTTTTTTCTTTCTTGGCTCCAACGTGGCTTGAGACCTGGCATACTGTATAACATAGTAAAGTGTTAGACAGAAAGTGCTAACCCAGTCAGAAACAGTGAATCCTACAAGGAGAAAGCAATAAGCTCCAGAAAGGCATTGCTGACGCCTTGCCATGCCTTCAGGCCTAGAAAACAATTATAGAAATGGTACACTTGGAAATCACCCTGTCCCAGGCAGAGGCAATAAATTGACTGAGTTAATGTACATGATTTGACTACTGATATAAACATGAGCTATATGGCAAGCACACCTCAACAAGAAAAACAAGAGTTTAGTCTGGTACCCAGATGTTATTCAAATACACAGCTCTTAGGCACTGCATTGTCAACATTTAGTGAATGTAATCCCCCAGCGCCTACATCGTTTACATAGTGATAACAACAGCAACCTTCTTCAAAAAGCTTAACCAGTATCACTTCGGTAGTGAGTTCAACAGTTATGCTAGCTTCTGAGTGAAGCTACATTATGTTGAATAATCTGACCCATATATTCTATGATATCTCCATGATTCTGCTTTTAGGAATGATTGAGTTCAAGAAAAATAGAACACAGATTAGATTGGATTATAAGGTAAAACAAGATGAGAGGTGTTATAGATCAGCTTTCACTTAGGATGCTGAGATAAACATAACTGTACCACCAATTCATGTGGCTTTTCTGTTAGTCAGTTTGACTTAAATGCAAAGAATGCCATCCAGACATTAATTTACATTATTACCATACCACATCTGAGGTATTCATTTATGTTCTTTTTTCGTTCTCTTCTCTACCACATGTATGTGGTTGGCCAAATAACCGAATTCTACGATTGTTCACACTGGTGTGGTTTACATTTTCCTTCCATATTTCAATTTGGTGCAGTGGAGATTAATACCTAGATAATCTATCTGGGACATAGGAAAAGTATGTATTTTCAGTGAATGACTCAATTCATTGAAGGAACAATGAAGCTATATGAAAGCTGTCTTGGATGCCGTACAAAATCGCTTAACCTCTGCCGTGTCTCTTGTAGGGTGGTGTAGGTTATGGAGTTGCACTCTGCAGCTGATCCCAGGAGAGTAATTAGGAAAAGAGCCAATTTGCTATTCATAGAACTCTCTCTGAAGCAGAAGAAAAGATGTGCAGCCTTTCTTTTCCACTGACCCATTGCAAGAACACTGGAAATACCTTGCACTATTCTGTCCCCTTAAGAGAGACCTGCATGATGAGATTTAGTTGTAAAAATATTCACTAATATGCCAGCCAAATGTACAATTTATGAGCATATTCATGTTGCCATTTTATTAGGTAGAGAAAGGACTGTGGCAGATCAATGCTTTCTCAAACTTTGTATCAATTTTTCCTTGGCCCTCCTGTAGTTGGAAATGACTATTTCTATTTATGGACTTTCATTGCTTTCCAAATATATTCTTTCACATGGCAATGGAATTTGATCATATAGCCAATATATCTCAGCAGATTTTACCTGCATGACTGCTATCTTCATATTGATCTTTTTAAATTGCTGTAATACTTTGCACTGTGTCTAAAGGCACTCAGTGTTTCTTTTATTATAATGCACAAGGGAGCCTTGATGTTCACTTCTTCTTTTCACTCACATCACCTCTGTGAGTTCTTAGTCTTACTTCCCTTAGATAACAGAATTGCAAATGTACATATCCTACATCTTGTGGGCACAAAAAGCATGTTTCTCTTAATTTCGTGTCAGAAAAAAAGTTCTAATTCTCCTGAGTTTCCATTTTGCTCCCAAGATCTCCCAGGTCTCCCAAGTTGAAACTGGGTCTTTCATACTAACTCAAACTCTTCCTAATAAAAGGTCTTTGGAAGGTAAAAACAATCAATGTTTAAAATCATACTGGGGTATTTTTCTCCCTGTAAAACTTACCCTTTGCCCTCCTTGAATCTGTATATAAGAGGAAGTTTGTATGTGTTTGACTAGAGATATTTGCTCCAACTGCTGTCCTTTGGTCTTCAACTGGTCCTCAGAGTCTAGGTCTGCCCAGGGCTTCTTCAGTCCCTTTCAGGGTCTGGTATCCATTGAGGGTGGGTTTCCCATTTCTTATGGGTGTCTTGTTGGCACATGTCAGAAACCCCTGTCAAGGAGTCCATCTTTGCAGCCCCTATATTCTGATCCCAGACCTTTCTAATCCCTCAGTTCTCTTCAGGTATACCATGGACTCAAAAGTCCAGCATATCTAGGCTCATCTGTCTGCATCATGTTGGTATCTACAGACCCTGAGATGCTGCTCTCCAGCCCAGCAACCTAGACACCTCCCATAATGCTTGTGTCTCTATACCTCAGAATGACATGTAGATATGGGACTTTGCTAAGGTCAATAGCCCTTAATGTTAATGTTAAGCTTTTCATCTCTTTCCTCTACCCCCATCCCTCAAAATAAAATTTTCTAGAGGCTTTACTTTTGGAAGGGGATATTCATAGGTAATAGTCCTCAACCATTTTCTTTCTTTTTTTTTCTTTTTTTTTTTTTTTTTTTCTGCTGTCACTCACTGCACATCTCTTTGATATCTGATCTGAGTCAAAATGAGCTTTGAGAATTTAGAAAAAAAAATCTTTTCTCAGCAGGGCCTAGGTTTAAAATTATTGTAATTACTGGTATTCCCAAAATGTTAGGTTGGAGATTCAAAAATGATCAGTAACTCTTTTATTCTAGGCTGTATTTTTCTTCCCCTAAAGGAATGAATGCCTTTTGTTTAAGAGCTAGAAATTCTCAGAAAAGCATGATTGAAAAGAAATGAATATATGTGGAAATATTTTAAATATATGTCATCTTTGGGTTTTTTATCTATTTATTCATTTTAAAGCTTGGACCCTGGATACAGACTGCATGGATTTGGGTTTAAATCCTGGCTCTTCTGTTTACTACCTATGTGATCATGAGCATTACTTATCCTCCTCTTGTGCCTCCCTCTCTCTGTGTGTAAAATAAAGAAAATAATAGTATCTATATAATCACACAAGGATGATAATAAATGACCTAATGTTTATAAATCTCTTAGAATAATTCCTGGCAGAGATGCCTGAGTGGCTCAGTCTGTTAAGCATCTGACTCTTGATTTTGGCTCAGGTCACGATCTCAGTGTCGTGAGATCGAGCCCCATGTTGAGGCCTGCATCAGGCTCCACACCAGGCGTGGTGCCTGCTTAAGATTCTCTCTCTTCCAGGGCACCTGGGTGGTTCAGTTGGTTAATCATGACCTTAGGGTCATGATATTGAGCCCCACGATGGGCTCCATGGTCAGCTGGGAGTCTGCTTGAGAGTCTCTCTCTCCCTCTGCCCCTGCCCCACCCCTTGAATGGATAGATAAATCTTTAAAATAAATAAAAAAAAAAGATTCTCTCTCTCCCTCTCCCTTTGCCCCTCCCCACTGCTTGCACACACTCTCTCTCTAAAAAAAAAAAAAAGAATAATTCCTCACACAGTATAAGTTCTATATTGGTAGTTAATAATAATGATAATGCCAATGATAATAAACAAATAAAAATAAGCTGGAATCTTAACAAGTACCATGAACTAAAAGTTTAGTTGTAAACACATACACAGAGAAAATTCTATCGATAGGGGAAAAAATGACAGAAATAATACATAGACAGCTGAGGTTGCAGCCTAAGGGACTCTGAGAGAAGAGAAATTGGATATATTCTTACTGCAAAAGTAAAAATTAGACATAAAACATTAAAAATAAATAAAAATTCAACCGAGTATCCACTATATGTCAAAGTCTGTTCTAGGCACTATAGACAAAACAGATTTTTGATTCCACATAGTATAAATTCTTAGTGTGAGTGAGATAGCTAATTGAACAAATAAAAATGAATAAAATAAATTAAAACATTGACACCTACTTCAAAAAATAAAGTAACTATTTACATTTGATATTCCCAGGGACACCCCCACAGGGGGACTTTTAAGTAGAGACCTGAATGAAGAGAAGCTAGTTGTGGGAGGATATGAGAGCAAGGACACCAAGGGTGCATCAAGGCAGAGAAAAAATGAGCATCTTGTTTCCAGGAAACACAAAGGGCCCTGTGGCATGAAGCCTTGGGGGTTTAAGCAGAGGAGTGACACATTGTGTTGTATGTGTTCAAGTGGAAAGATCTAACTGCTATGAAATGAATAGATTGCAGGGGGCTAGTATGAAATCAAGGAGACCACTTAGGGGGCAATAGTTATGGTTCAAATGAATTGTGGTTTCACCTGGGACAAAGGCAGCAGTGGTGATTATGGGGAAAAAGATTCACATACTAGGAATTTTGAAATACGGCTTTTGGTGTTTGCTGAGGATCTCCATGCATGAGCTCCTCCAGCCAGGAATTGGACATCTAACATACGCCTCTCAGCCACACACCAATTTTACAGTCTTTGTTTTATACACGGGTAGAACCCCAATTTCCACTCTTTCCCAGAGTTCCTTTGGAATTTCCAGCAAAGAGACTTTAAAAGGTTATTTGAAAAAGCAAACTAAGATATACATTTGAAAAGAGGCCAGATATACACTTGAAAAGAAGGTGAGTCACAATAATTACCTCAGAAGAACACAAAGTCGGACACTGAAGATCTACAAAAGCGTAGTGATTTGATTCTAAGGGAGTAAAATATTAAGCATGTATTTTATACGTTGTGTGGAAGAAAAGTCAATCAAGCATCATTAACATAAATCTTGATTTGAAAATACCAGGCATGAGAAGTTTCTGAAGGAACACTCTAACCTGGTGCAGGAGGGTAGAGAGATTTAAGGAGGGTTAAGTAGACAGGGTGAGTGGCAGTTTGGTTGATTTCAGGAATAGGTGATTAAGGGTGGTTCTTGAAAAGAAAGAAATTAAATGTGTGGACAATCTGGCTGCAACATCTATCACTCCATTGATTGCCAGGGTTGATTCAGCTGATCTGGCTGGTTAAGTAGGTGTCCCCTTCAGATTCCAAACACATCCACATGAGGCACTGCATGTGGTAGTCTACCTTTCTTAAAAAAAAAAAAAAAAAAGGAATCATCTGTGCAGATCATGATTGTTTATTGGGTATGGGTTGAGTGGGAGGGAGCCATTAGGAGCTGAGGTCATATACGAGAGGTGGTAGGAGAAATAGTTGCTGGGACAAAGGCATGCGAGGCACTGTAGAAAATGCTCAATCCTTCAATCTCTCTCACGCTGAGTTTTAATTTTTAGAGCACATTACATGACATCTGTTGTATATGGAGGAGCTGATTTTGTAGTTAGTAGAGTTGGAGAAAAGTGGCCATGAGAGAGAGGAAAGGAAAGGAAAGAGAGAGCTCAGGGATGAAGCCATGTTTTGGCTATTACTGATTCTATTCTTACCTCTTGTCTCCAAAGAAGTATTAATGAGAAATTCTCTCATGCAGAGGAAGGGAATGTTTGACCCAGTGATACTCCACACCCACTAAACCCCCTATCACATATACATGCTTAGCTTAGGAATGTTGTACTGCATTCTGATAAGGTTATCCTATTGAGGCAACAGGGTATATCACATTACTGGGAGTAGGGACTCTGGCTCTCCAGTGCATATTTGAATCATTCCAGATCCCCTGCCAATTATTCAAGGAAAAAGTGTGATCCAAAAACAGAAAAATAGGAATCCACAAAGTATGTCCACGGCAGACTGGTGAGGAGGTGACTTCTCTCTCTGGCCTCACTCCTTTGAATGCAGGTTTCAAGGAGGGTGGGTATAGGCTTCCCTGAAGGTCACTAAGGCAATACCTATCATTCCCCAATAAGTCATCGCTCCAGTGGGGTTGGGTCTACAGCCTCAGAGAACAAGGTAGGATAACATGTATTAATTAGCTTGAATATACGGCACACATATATATATATTTTTTATTATGTTATGTTAATCACCATACAGTACATCATTAGTTTTTGATGTAGTGTTCCATGATTCATTGTTTGTGTATAACACCCAGTGCTCCATTCAGTACATGCCCTCCTTAATACCCATCACCGGGCTAACCCATCCCCCCACCCCTCTCCCCTCCAGAACCCTGTTTGTTTTTCAGAGTCCACACATATATATTTTTTAATCCCCTAGGTTTAGGAATAGTATTTTGTTTCTGTGGCTTAAATTTTATTATCATTGTTTAAATGTCTCAATCTATTCTCTGCTGAAGCAGAGGCAGAAGGTGGCTGCTCTTAGAACAAAGTACAAAGGGGGACAGTGCCTTCTCAAGGACAAAAGGATTCCCAGGGATCAAGAATAAGGGGGTTCCCATATAAAACTTCCCTCCACTGCCACCATGGAGGGGCATGGACCATTTTCAGGAATGAAAAATTGGAAGCTTCCTGAGACGGAGAACAGAACCCAAATAATGGCTATGGATGAAACCAAAAAGAAGATAAAGGAATGGCCAGATAAATCTTGCTATTCCATTACTATTAAGATTCGCAAGTTTCCAGGACACCAAGATAAGCACCTCTATTTTGTTCCATGCCCTACAAACCACACAATGATGGGACAGGAAAGTGATGCCTCCCACTTTCTCTCATTCTATAAACAGGCAATGCTGCCCCTTTGCAGCCTTCTGACCCCAGAGACCATGTGAAGTTACACGTTGCTCCCCTGATCCCTCCACCCCTCAGAAGCCATAGATTCAAGCAGCAAGACTGAGAACGTAATCATGCTCACCCCTTCCATTAGCAGGTCTGCATACTAACCTTGTCACATTCTCTCCCAACCTATCATTTAAGATAGCCCTTGAAATTTGAAATGTTAGCCTCCGTGTTGTGGAAAAAAACAAAAAACAAAAAACAAAACATACAATTCCTTACACTTTATTTCTCCTAGAAATCCCTTAAGCCTGAGAAGAAGATGGAATGTATGCTCAGTCCTAAAGAGGAAATTGCTCCCGAATTCTCCTGTGCCTCCACTACCCCCACAGGCTCGTTCACAGTTTGATTCAGGGTCATGCTTTTCCACCAATGGACACACTTTCCCAGTCTTTCTCCATCTCAGCTACTGTCTGTGGCTTTTGTCAATTCATCAAGTTAAATGAGGCTCAGAAACCAAAAAAAAAAAAAAAAAAAAAAAAATCACGTAGGCTGTATTTTTCAGTCTACCTTCAGTAATGTGTAAAGAAGAACAATCTATTGTACAGTTTCCTGGCCGAAAGAAGCCATTTTCATTGTCACTGAGTTCTTTCCACAGTATATAGAACTGTCAGACTGCCCTTGTACACTTTTAAACTGTAACAACTTAGTTTTAAGGTACAATAGAAACCATCTGAAAATGGCATTTTGAAGCAGTTTTATGAAAGTTTGGAATCTATACTATATAATTGTTCAAAGTGCTTTCTTGTTTGAGACCCTGAGACAAATGAAAAGTGGATCCAGCTACGGAACCTCTAAATGGTGTGCTGTGGAAGACAAAATTGAATTCCGTATTAGCTGGTGAAGGAAATTCAACGCACCAGATATATGCTGATTGTTTGCACTGTATTAGCAGCTTAAGTAATTCAAGTTTTAAAAGCCTGAAAGTCAAGAAAAGGTAGGGAAACTTCAAATGCCCTTCTGTGATTCTCATGATTTAAAACGAGTCAATTCTGTTTTGACGTATGTAGGCTAAATATATGTTGATTTTATAAAATTGAGAGAAACTGTTCATGTACCTTTATTTGCAGACTCCTCACCAGCACTTTTTTTTTTAAGATTTTATTTATTTATTTGAGACAGAGAGAATGAGAAAGAGAGAGCACATGAGAGGGGGGAGGGTCAGAGGGAGAAGCAGACTCCCCGCCGAGCAGGGAGCCCGATGCGGGACTCAATCCAGGGACTCAGGATCATGACCTGAGCCAAAGGCAGTCGCTTAACCAACTGAGCCACCCAGGCGCCCCATCACCAGCACTTTTTTATTTCCTTTTGTGTTTTCTTTCCTGGATTTAAGCATTTCTTATGGCCTCATGATTGGCCCCCAGAGAGCCTAAGTCATAGTCATCATGATTGTATACCAGTTGCTTAAGTATATCTTGAGATTCTATCAAGATATTTTCTGAAACTGTTCACTTGAGAATTGTATCTACTCCCAGGATAGGAAGTGAAAAGAAACACATGTTAGGGCAAGCAGGTACAGTTCTTATACTGTTGAGTAATATTCTTTATGATCGTGATTTAATTACATTGATTTATTGATATTGCTGCAGTTCAATTTGAAAGTGTTTGGGATGAGTCATAACCCCAAAGGGACTGTAAGTCAGGACTGACTAAAAGAAACTTTAACTTACGCCTCATGATAAGAAAAAAGAAGGGGAAAAGAAAAAGGAGGAAAATATAATGAGGATAGTGGCGATGACTTTCTTTTTTTCATGTTGGTTCTTTCTTGCAAGAGAGAACTGATTATAGCAGTGGATGTCAGACTCCAAAGATCACATGGGGTTGCTTGTTAATCACGCGGATTCCAGAGTTTCAGCCTGGAGACTCAGACTTTGAGTTTTGTTGTTGCTGTTGTTGTTGATTTGGGGGCAGCGAGGGGAGTGTCATGAATCTGTATGTTTAATGGGCACTCGAGTTGATTCTGATATAGATAGTGGAGTGAACACACACTAATATTAACCCCATTCATAGGTGCCCTGGGAAGACACCAAGCCAGCTGTGTGTAAGCCTCTGTTATCTGGTGGAACCAATGGTGTAACCCTCTAAACCTGTGTAGGAAAACAGTGAGGATGAAAAAGATATTGGGCACAGCGTATGGAACGTAGTAAGTCCTCCATAAAACATTAGTTCTGCTTCCTCTAGCTCTGTTACCAACCACATATCTATGACTGTGACTCCATGGGCTTTTCCTTTGTAAAGCAGGAATTGTATAAACCACCAGAGTGAGTCAGGAAGTGGAAGGAAGGATGTCTCAAGGAAGCCTGTTTTCAGCTCCGCTGGGTCTCATGAGATAGTACCTCAAGTTGGTAACATTTTAGGGTCTCAAATATTTATTTTATCAATATTCATGGGTGTTGAGGCCTGAGCCAGAAGACTGAGCCATGCTAAATACAATATCCTAAAAACTAATGTAAACAAGAAATTGCTAGATCACCAAACTCATAGTGAAAAATAAAACCTATACACTGACAGCTACAAGACCAGCATATTTATAAACAAACTCTGTCAGGATGTTCAAACTGCATGGGAACCAAAAAAAAAGCAGGTCTGAGAGTAATAATTTACTTCTAGAAATCACTGCCAGAGAGATCATAAATATTTTAAGTCCTTTTGATTGAGTTTCATAAGTTGACGGTTGCTTGGGGAGCATGGCATCAGAAAAAGGGAAATTAAGTTAATTAAAATTTTACTGGCTTTGGAATAAGACATTCTGAGAAATCCATTAGAAAAGTCTAGTTCTGCATAAATACTCAAAATAACCTGACAATACCTTGTCCTATGGCTTTGGCTCCTTCTTCCTTGACCAGCACCGACATTTCCCTCTTAGACTATGCAATTTGCCAGGCTTGATATGTGCTCTTGATTGCTTTCTGGAATATCTGGAAATATTAAAATGTTGACAAGTTCTTGCAAAGCACCTGAAGGAATAAGTCTCTAAGAAAAGATTGTATCATGTATGAATCTTAGGCCAATATAACTCAGTTATGCAAAAAATCTTTTGTTTTCTGTAACTACACTTAATTTTATTTTTACATTTCATCTCAGCAGACTTTCAGGAAATTTTTCATCAATCATTAGCATCCTTGTACATTTTCTCCTAAAGAATATTAACAGAGATTGAATCTCCCTGAATGTCCACCCCAGTTGCATGTACTTATGAAATTTATCCACATTGTTCAGGTAAGAGATCATTTATATTAGGATTACACTTAGTAATTAATATAGTTTTATCATCATCCTTGTTTTTTCCTGCTAATTTTTAGTCATATATGTTATTAAGCAACATTTTATTTTACCTTATACAATCATTAAGAGTTGACTTCTCCCCACAGTTCAAAGAAGTAGCTCCACATCATATTTTTTTTTCTCTGAAAGATTCTTTCTTTGTTTGGTAACCTGCAAAAAGAATATTTTACACAACACTAAACAAAATTATACAAGCTGGCACAGCTTTCATTAGTAGGAAACCAGGAATCTTATAATTCCCATCTCATTTCTTTTTTTAATTTAATTTTGTTAATTTTTTTTAAATTTCAGCTTTATTGGGGTATAACTGACAAAAGTGTAAGATATTTAAAATGTACATCATGGTGATTTGAAAGAGGTATACCATATATATATATATATATATGTGTATATATATATATATATATATATATATATATATATATACATACAATGGAATATTATGCAACCGTCAAAAAGGAATGAGATCTTGCCATTTGCAATGACGTGGATGGAACTGGAGGGTGTTATGCTGAGCGAAATAAATCAATCAGAGAAAGACATGTATCATATGACCTCACTGATATGAGGAATTCTTAATCTCAGGAAACAAACTGAGGGTTGCTGGAGTGGGGAGTGAGGTGGGAGGGATGGGGTGGCTGGGTGATAGACATTGGGGAGGGTATGTGCTCTGGTGAGCACTGTGAATTGTGCAAGACTGTTGAATCACAGATCTGTACCTCTGAAACAAATAATGCAATATATGTTAAGAAAAAAAAAAGAAGAAGAAGAAGAAGAAGATAGCAGGAGGAGAAGAATGAAGCGGGGGAAATCAGAGGGGGAGACGAACCATGACAGACAATGGACTCTGAAAAATAAACTGAGGGTTCTAGAGGGGAGGGG